>NC_056057.1:92622128-93247128 GCF_016772045.2 Ovis aries
CAATGCTAGGAAAGATTGAAGGCAGGAGGAGAAGGGGATGACAGAGGATGAGAGGTTGAATGGCATCACTGACTCAATGGACATGAGTTTGAATAAACTCTGGGGTTTGGTGATGGACAGGGAGGCCTGGCATACTGCAGTCCATGGGGTCACAAAGAGTCAGACCCCACTGAGCAACTGAACTGAACTGTGTGCAGAAAACAAAGTATCAGTGAATAGGGAGAGAATAAAGAAAGGGAAACAATTGAGAAAGGAAAGCGTGAGAGAGGAGAGGAAGGATCATGAACATGAGAGCAGGGGTTATTCTCAAAACCTTGGCCAGAGGGCTCCTCCTCCATCAGTGAAGAGCAGCAATAAACATGTCAAGGGAGCAGGAAGAAGATAAGAGTTTCTTTAAAATTTTTATGAGGTGGAGAAAAGTAACTGCACAAGACCCTAGAGAGTCTAAACATTTTCCTTAAGAAAGTAGAGACTGAGATCATTCACTTGGGAAGTGCAGCCGATTATGAAAAAGACTTAAGGACACTTCCATGAGAAATATGTTTCGGCGTCTATAAAGTTAATAATCATGGTGAGAGCTCCAGTGAAAGCTGTTGGCACAAATGCATAAGAATGTAGTCCCAAGAATCCTTTAGCTCTCAGCCTATTCTGGACAGGGAAGAAGCTGAAGGCATGAACAACAGAGCTGATTCTGGAGGCAAATAATTCTAGGGACTGGAAATGGAAAAAAATCAGCGTGACTAACTGGCAGGTCCAGGCTTGGGAGGCTGAGGTTATGGATAAGCAGGAGCCTGCAGAACCTGCATGCACCATGAGTGTGTGAGCCATCCTGGGACCTGAGTGTGAGCCATCCTGGGACATGAGTGGCAGGGGTAACAGAGTTCAGTAGACACAATACCATTGCCCTCCTTTAGGCTGGGAGAGCAGGTCACACTTGTCTGAGACCCACAGCTGTGGACAGGTTTTCCCAAAAAGAGACAATTAAGAAAAAGCAGGTCAATAACCCTGCTTTCTCTACATGCAAATTTTCTCTACATATGTTTCAAGATAGCTTTTATTTCTACTTCAAAGATTGTAATGATAAATATCTGAAAATACATTACCCCATATAACAGATTACTCATTTACATGTTTGTAAAAAATAAAATTCACAAAAAAGTATTTAATCAAAATAATAATGGACCGTAAGTCACCAATTCTTTTATTAAAATCTGAATAATTTTATGCAAATATGTATTTACTTAGAAATCATGCTGAGAACTGGAGAAGGAAATGGCAACCCACTGCAGTATTTTTGCCTGGAGAATCCCATGGACAGAGGATCCTGGCAGGCTACAGTCCATGGGGTTGCAAACAGTCAGACACAACTGAGCCAGTAAACAGCAGCAGCATGCTGAGAACAACAATTTATGATTATCTAAAAACTATTTTCTCACATCTAGAGATGACTCTCACAAGTCCATAATTGAATGGACCCCTTAATTTGAACAGTGATGCCTTGCAGAGTTTCAATAAGTTATTTCTATTTTCCCATTTTTCTGGACAGAAAGGCTAAAGCCTGCTCCATATCGGGAGGGTAAAAAAGAGGATTTTTCAGGGATCATGTGTGTTTATATCTGACTATTTCAGAATCAGGCTCTGGAACGGGAGAAAAGTTTTGATTCACAGAGGTTTGGGACTTTCATTCAGAAATTCCACACTCAGGCATGAGCCAGGTAGAAGAATTTGCATTGATTAGCTCTGCCTCTGTGCTAAAGAGTTTCTTTGCTAGTCAGGGTAGAGTTTACATTGACTACTTTGCAAGGGCATCGTGGGCAGTGAGAGTCAGAGGTAGATATAACCAGATGCTAATTTATTTTTTGTTTTGTCTTTAAACTTTTTATTTTGTATTAGAGTATAGTTGATTAACAACGTTGTGACAGTTTCAAGTGAATAGAGAAGAGACTCAGCCATACATATACATGTATCCATTCTTGCCCAAACTCCCCTCCCATCCAGGCTGCCATATAACATTAAGCAGAATTGCCTGTGCTAGACAGTAGGTCTTTGTTGGTTAACTTTGGATTTTCCATTTGCTTTTTATTTCCAGTCTCTACAATTGTTTGTCACTAAAACCAGCTCTTTAGTACATGATTTCTACCTCTTCTTTGTCCAGAATAGGCTGAGAGCTACAGGATTCTGGTGACTATACCATTAGACATTTGTGCCACCAACTTTGCTTTGGGCTCTCACATAGTAATTAACTTTTTATAGATGCTCAAGACATTTCTCATGGAGGTGGCCTTAAGTCAATTTCACATCAGCTGCACTTTGCAACCAAATGATCTCACTCCCTACTTCTTTAAGGAAAATGTTTAACCCTCTAGGGTCATCTTACTTTTTTCTATCTCAAAAGAAAATTAATGTATAATCAATATTATATGCTGTGAGAAAATATAAAACCTGACTTTTGGAGTCAAACAGATACGAGTCCAATTCCTAGATGAGCCACTTAAAAGGTAGAAGGTTTTAGGAAAGTTATTTAACCTCTGTGAACCTCAGATCTTTTTTTTTTTTTTTACCCATAATGTGAGTGATATGTACTTTACAAAGTTACTGTGATGAAGAAATCAATAAATGAGATAATATATTTGAGCTTTTGCCTAATTCTTGGCACACAGTCAATAAATAGTCACAGTAGGCATTACTCATTTTTAACTTATTGAGTCCTTGCCATATAGAGGCAGAATTTGAAAGTAATTCTTTTAACATAAAATAAATATGGATTTTATTTTCTAAATTTTATTAAATGGTCAAAGTTGAAATGTTTATCCAATAAAGTATTCATCAGTATGAATGGTTTTAAGCACATAGGAATTCTTCTGCAATCAAGTACCGGTAACTTGGGAGGCATAGTTCAGGTAAGGTACTAAAAAGAACCATAAAGAATGTTGTAAATGATTTTGTCAAGCCTTCAGTTCGTTCCCATGAAATTACACTATTGTAGTCTGTGACAGTCACCGTGTGTGAAAGATGACAATACAGGGCCTTGGAGCCACTGAGAGAACTTACAGAGGTGTATTATTGGGAGAGCCTTGTGATAGTTCAAGTTTATCCAGGCTGCAAGCCATGATCGTACTCAGCTGGGCAATCTTTCTCTGGAAAAAAATGCCACACAATTCACCAGGCCTCCAGGGAGCTAAGAAATTACAAATAGAGACTTGAGGAGTGGGTGGATTTTTTTTTTCCTTCAAAGCAGCAGCTGTTAGGATAAAAGGCAATCTTGAGTCTTTAAAAAGGAAATCAAGAAATACAAGGTGTTTACTGACTTCTATAGCAAGTTCTATTTTTTCTCTTCCTTGACTTCTTCTAAATTCCAATGTGATCGTTTTTAAAGCAACATTCATAATTTTGCGTGCTCAGTCGTGTCTGACTCTTTTGCAACCCCAATTTTTACATCTTCCTGATAGATAACACCCCTAGAAAAGGAGTGGATAAACCTACCTTTTCTTTTCTTGTCCTCTTTCCCTCTTCCCCATTCTCTCTTTTCTTTCCTCCCTTCTTTTCTTCTCTCTCTTCTTTTCCATCCTTCTTTTCATCCATTTAGCTCACTTGATCCTCAAAAGTTATCTCTGAAATAAGTAGCTGGATAGTAGAGCTATTGTCCTTCTTAACCACAGATTACTTCCTGCCAAGGGCACTATGTGTGACTATAACAAGAGCAAAAACTGATTTTTAAACCAAAATGGTCATGGTATGATTATTTAAAAGGGATGACATAGAAAGAATAACTAAATGATTTTAAGACCTCCAATTACTTTTAAACATAAGATTTTACAATTTTTTATCATATACTGATAAAACATAAGACTTCGGTTGGTTATAATATAAATGAGAAAAAAACATATCCCTGCCTTATGTAAAACTGAATTTGACATAATGTAGTAATACTGCCTTAACCAAACATATTTCTTTACTTTTACAAATGAAGAGAAAGAATGTCTTCACTGGATGGGGGTAGGATTTTCTCATCCCTAAGAAAAGTTTGGGAGACGCAGAGCTTACATATAGCTTTTTGGTAAACTGCTTTGTGAGTATTTGTTCTGCTGCCTTCCTTTACTCTTTCTCTCTAGCAAACACAGGGATTAAAGATCAGTGTGATGGTCATTCTACTGTCATCAAAACATAAGATGTTTTCTGCTCTCTTGAGCTGCCATTTCATCAGGACTAACAGCTTGACCTTATACCCCAATGGTATATAGGATATACCTGCCTTTAAAATGTGAGAACCAAATTTTATCTGCAGTGATTTTTCATTTTATCCTTTGATCTGTCACTATTTATCTACAATGTCAAAAGCCTCAACTTGGCTTGAATGGTGATCAAACTCAGAGGCACACAGTTTTGAGTCTGATCCCAAATCTATACAATCAAAAATCTTTTCAAATCTCATCCAAACCTTGCACTTTGCCTTAGGATAGTAGAGTGCAGCCATCAGTAAAGCACTGCTTTCTCCTTTAAGCTTTTAAAATGAATACAATAAAGTTATAAAGAAATAAAACAGATTTTTGTACCAATTTTACAATAATAAATGTATCTAAAGAAACATGTGCCTTTGTGACCCCTTGGAAGTTTAGACACTTCCTTTGTGCTGTGGTCATTGAGATTCCTCTTTGGAATTGACTTCAAAGATAGTTTCTTAGCTTCATCCGAAACTCAACGTCATCAACTCACTTTCACAATCATTCAATTGCTTAATATATTTTCTTCCTCTCATTCTTTTTTTTTTCTGTCTCACTTTACTTGGACTTGTCCTGTCATGTACTCCTGTCTGAATGTTGATTCACTTTCATTAGAGACAAATGCTGTGAGTAACCCTTCATTAATTTGTACTGTCAAATATTTCTTCTTTTTTGCCCTCTACCCCATTCTTTCCAGAGCCTCCCTATTGGCTCAGAGATAAGGAATCTGCCTGCAATGCAGGAGATATATGAAATGCAGGTTCAATCCTTGGGTCAGGAAGATCCTCTGGAGGAGCAAACAGCAACCCCCTCCAGCATGGGCTACAGTCCAAAGGATCACAAAGAGTGGGACACAACTGAAGGACTGAGCTCGCCATTCTTTACAGTGTTCAAAAAGCAAATATCAGTAATGGAGCTTTTCTTTTCTAGTCCTAATCCTTACTTCATTTTGTAGATCTTACTGTTATGATTTCTTTGTTGTTTGCTTTTTTGAGGAACGGACTGTCTGTGTGTGTACCAAGTTGCTTCAGTCGTGCCTGACTCTTTGTGACCCCATGGACTATAGCCTGCAGGGCTCCTCTGTCCATGGGATTGTGCAGGCAACAATACTGGAATGGGTTGTCTTGCCCTCTTCTAGGGGATCTTCCCAATCCAGGGACTGAACTCGTGTCTCTTATGTCTCCTGCACTGGCAAGTGGGTTCTTTACCACTAGCACCACCTGGGCAGCCCAAGGAATGGGCTAGGCCCAAACTTTATAATCACAGATTTGACAGACTGAATGGCGCCCATGGCCCCTTTAGGAGAAGCACCTTCGGATAGAGATAGCTAATTGATCCTCGTGAATCTGACCGGGCCATCAGAGAGCACTGGACCATCAAATCTGCACTTGAAATATTTCCTTCACTTTGCTCCTGAGCATCAAACTTATTTATTTTATTTGCAACCAGGCCTCTGCCTGAATGCCCTCGAGGAATTCAATTCAACACATCCAAAAATAAATTTTCTCTCTACAGACCTGCTCTTCCTCTTATATTTTAATTATTATACTTCCATCACCTAAAAAAAATGAGCCATTCTAGACCATATTTCCTTTCTCTTTCCTTTAGCCAAGCCTTACCGATCTATCCCCTGCGTTGTTCTCGAGCACGCCCCAGGCTCCGTCTCTACTGCCGCTGCTCTCGCCATCACTCACTGTTGTGCTGTTTGTCACAGCATTCTAGATTTTCCTACGTCTAGGCTTATCTCTCTCTGATTACTCATCCGTAGAGCTATGAGGATGATCTGTTTAAGTGACAAACTATCCTTGTCGCTCTGAAGTCTAAAAAGTCTTTGTTGATTCTTACAGTCTTCGAGATAATTTTCAAAGTCTTTGACACTGCTTTTATTTAGCTAACGATACTTTTTCTCACTAAATCAACCAAGCTCGACTAATAATGCATCCATGACACTATCTTCTCTCTTTTTGTCCTCAGTCTATTTTGAGCAGTATTATCATAATACTTTGTGATTTGTCTCTCTCACAGCATCATTACTTTTTGTTTTGAACGTTACATATTTGTTCTCCCAAGTGGAGTTTACAATCTTTAGGAAAAGAGCTATCACCCAACTTTTGGTACAGTGCTTGTGGTGGGCAGAATAGTGTCCTCTTCCCAAAGATGTCCATGTGCTAATCCCCAGAAACTGTGTATCTATTATGTCACATGGCAAAGGTCAGTTCGAGGAGCAGATGAAAATTGGGGCATGGGAATATTTACATACAAAGGGAAGCTGGGAAATACAGTCTAGCATGTGCCCATGAAATACACTGAAGGACAGTTAGTAGTCCCTAACACAGCCTCTTAGCATGAAGGAACAGGTTAAGGACTGGGATTGATGAGGGAGATAAGGGTGTAAGGAAATTAGAAGGAGGGAGGAATTTCTAAAATTACTTTTAGGAAGAATCATCTCTGACATCTATCTGAAGATCCCTGGAGCATTTAGGGCCTGAACTTCCTTCTTTTCCAGCAAAATCTCTAGTAATCTAAATGCATGAAGAGTCAAGTCTTCTTTTCACAAGGATGTGGAGACTGAAATTGGATGAGGTATGGATGAGTAAGTTTAGGTCAGGCAGCCCATCTTACAGGCCCTCCTTTGGGAGCATTTGCCCCCTTTTTAAAAGAACTGATTGCCTGTGTCCTCAGAAAGAGGTAGGAACTAAAAGTTAGTGCTAAGGACCTTCCTTTCCCTGCACTCTTATCTAGGGCTAGATTAGTGACAGATGAAAGCAGATCTAACACTGTTGGTGGTGTTCAAGGCCATGGTGTGAAGGAGCCTGGGAGAGATCTTCTTCACAATTATGCCTCCTTCATAAAACACCTACATTTCTTCATTTAAAAAATTCTGTTGACATAGGAAACAAACATGGTTACCAGGTGGTACGGTGAAGGGAGGGATAAATTGGAAGATTGGGATTGTCGTATACATACTACTATGTATATAACAGGTCACTAATAAGAACCTACTATACAGCATAGGGAACTCTACTCAATGCTTTGTAATGATCTTTATGGGAAAATAGTCTAAAATAGAGTAGATATATGTATACGTATAACCGGTTCACTTTGTTGTATTGAAACTAACACAATATTGTAAATCAACTATACTCTAATAGAACTTAAAAAAAAATTCTGTCAATTGATAATTCCCCTTTGCTGTTAACTGTAGGCTTCTGTTGAAAAGTTACTGGAGATCTAGGCCTGGCATCCAAAAGAATAGACCAGATGCTCCAAAATCACTGCAGATGGTGACTGCAGCCATGAAATTAAAAGACGCTTACTCCTTGGAAGAAAAGTTATGACAAATCTAGATAGTATATTCAAAAGCAGAGACATTACTTTGCCGACTAAGGTCCGTCTTGTCAAGGCTATGGTTTTTCCTGTGATCATGTATGGATGTGAGAGTTGGACTGTGAAGAAGGCTGAGCGCCGAAGAATTGATGCTTTTGAACTGTGGTGTTGGAGAAGACTCTTGAGAGTCCTTTGGACTGCAAGGAGATCCAACCAGTCTATTCTGAAGGAGATCAGTCCTGGGATTTCTTTGGAAGGAATGATGCTCCAGTACTTTGGCCACCTCATGCGAAGAGTTGACTCATTGGAAAAAGAGTTGACTCTGGTGCTGGGAGGGATTGGGGGCAGGAGGAGAAGGGGACGACCGAGGATGAGATGGCTGGATGGCATCATGGACTTGATGGACGTGAGTCTGAGTGAATTCTGGGAGATGGTGACGGACAGGGAGGCCTGGCGTGCTGTGATTCATGGGGTCGCAAAGAGTCGGACACAACTGAATGACTGAACTGAACTGACGGAATGGAGTCCCCAGAGCTGATCTGAGTTAAAGAATAAGCCAAGCATTAAAGAGTCCCATGGATAACACAAGTCAGAATGCCACCGAATAGGAACAATACCTTAGGAATCTGAAGTTATTTATGCTCACATGTAAACTAAAACAGCCTTATTTCAACAAGAGGATAACAACAGGTCAAAGAGATAAAAAGGACCATGTTTATATCAACAGGAACACTTGATATAAACACTGATAAAGGCAACTTTGGACTTACAGGTGTGAGCCACTCAAAGTACGGTAACACTGAAAACAGAGGTCTAGGGGTGCTATAACATATCTGAATCAGGAGTAGGAATGAGAATGTCAGGCGGATTTTACATTTGGAGGTTAAAGGGGACTTCACAATTAACTGTATCTTAGTCCAAATCATTTAATCAAATTGCTTTTCTCCTAACATCTACTGAAGTTCAGACATTCTGGGCAGTAGGTGAAAAGTGAGAGCACTGAAGAAATTTGGGTCATGGTGAAAAACACAAGTCATCAGGAATGATAACAAAGAGGAAAAAAACCCAAAACTCTAACCAATTTTACTAAAGGAAGGGCCTTTAGTTAAAAGGTCTATAGGAGTACTGGAATGAGTTGCCATTTTCTTCTCTAAGGAATTTTCCTGACCCAAACCTAGGTCTCATACATTGTAGGCAGATGCTTTACCATCTGAACCACCAGGGAAGTCCATACAGATAAAAGGTCACCTCTAGCCTCCAGGAGTTCACATTTACATGGAAGGTATACAGGTTTAAACAGATGTCTATGGGAGAGGAGTTTGTGAACATGTTCTTATGTTTTCTCCGCTCTGAGCTATCCCTCATTCACTAGACCTACTCTCAGGTTAGAAGAAGGGAGCCAGCTCGCCACTAGAGCAAGTTCTCTTTAATGAGACAAGTCAGACAAGCTAACAAGCTTATCTAGATCCGCTAGATTTGATCTCTTTCTTCCTGGGTGGACAGTGACATTTCCCAGCATCCCTTGTGGCGAGGTGTGGTACCACAGTTCTGGCCAATGAATGTGAGCAGAAGTGTTGCATGACCCTTCCAGGCTTGCCTCTGAAAGACCTCTTGCTGGATCCCCCAAGCTTTCCCTCTTCCCTTACTGATGAGACAGGTGCAAAGATCCAGAAGCGAACCATAGAGACCTAGGCGATGGCAAAGACACTAGGTGAAAGGAATCTGAGTTCCTGAATGAATGCATGGAACAAAAGGTTCTCTTTCAGCCTCATTTACCTGCAATGGACCGTAGCATCAATAACAAAATCAACCTTTATCATGTTAATACCCTTAGATTCTGGCATTGCTAATTATTAATACAGGATTGGTTATACTGACAAATATATATATCTCAGGAATGGTTCATGATGATCCACTTACATTGCCTCCTTTATGAGTATGAATGTGTGTAACTTAAAGACACATTTGTTTAAAGCACATTTTAAAATATGTGCCTGAAAAGCGGAAGCTAGAAATACACACATATGCATAACAAGCATCTATTTTAGAAAAAAATGACTGGGGAGTTTGGTTGCTTCCATACAAACCTCCTGTAATGATTTTCAAAACTGATTTTAAGCAGCACTTTAAAAAAAAAATGAAAAATCAATGGCATATAATGGGGCTTGGGAAAGAGAAGGAAATGAAATCAAAAGATATCGAAAGTTACTTAAATTGATGTACATTCTTATATGTAGCTAGAAATGGATAGTACCTCGTGTCAGCTTTTATAGTCTGCGGGTTCTTGCAGACAAGGTACACGCTGTGAAAAAGAATTGCAAAGGAAATGACAAGAGCAGATGTTCGCTCGAGACAACTGGAGATTTTCTGAAAGCATCAAAGCACAGTCTACAATTTATCAACAGTCAGGCAGATTGAAGCCAGTCACAAACCCCAGACTCACATCTTCAACAAAGTTGGCCTCTCAGAGAGTAATCTCATTATACTCAATAATGAAAGACAGCAATCTGCTGTCTGTGCCACCTTTAACTGAGATCGTCAATTATTGCATGCATAAATACGTATGACCTGTACGTATTTCAGTTCAGGGCATCTCTCTATAACTTGGCGTGTAAAGTCCGTGCAATAGTCAGGACCCTGACCATGATGCCCAGAACCTCAGGAATAGCAGCAGGAGGCCCCTGTTGCTTGTGTAAACACGCTGGCTGCAGCAGAAGTCCTTCTGACTTCCAGGTAGAGACAAGAAATGATCTAGAAGTTTAGAACCTAAGCTGAGGAGGCAGACTTGCCCAATTACCATGTTGGATATTTCAATGTATTTCTCTGTGCCTCAGTTTCCTCATCTTTTGAATAAAAATAATAACAGTTTCCCATATATTTTGAGAAGTAATATAACTATTGTATATCAAGTACCTATCAAAGAGTGTCTGACATATGTAAACTCTGTGCCAGTTGCTAGCATCATCATCATCATCATTATTGGTGGATATGTCAAAAAAAGTAAAAAAGAAAGAGGGGATAGACCAGTCCCAGGGATGTCAGTGGCAATCACAGGTCACGTCTGTGCTTTTTTTAAGAGTAGCAGGCCCTCACTCTAATGGCTTGCCTGATAGATTGACTAGGATACTCTGCGTCAACAGCTGTTTGATACCCCAACTCAGACCCTTTCACAGGCATGTGGATCCAGACTTCAAAGGACGTGTCACATTTTTATACCTATGTAGGTGAGTAGTTCGAAGAAGGCAATGGCACCCCAATCCAGGACTCTTGCCTAGAAAATCCCATGGACAGAGGAGCCTGGTGGGATGCAGTCCATGGGGTTGCTAGGGGTCGGACACGACTCAGCGACTTCACTTTCACTTTTCACTTTCATGCATTGGAGAAGGAAATGGCAACCCACTCCAGTGTTTTTGCCTGGAGAATCCCAGGGACGGGGGAGCCTGGTGAGCTGCCGTCTGTGGGGTCACACAGAGTCGGACACGACTGAAGCTACTTAGCAGTAGCAGCAACAGGTGAGTAGTTCCCTGCTTTGGCCACCACCGCCCCTCTTTGAGCTGAAAAGCCTGTCTAGGCAGGGTGAACCCAGTTCACTGTGTGACCAGTTCTTTCTATAACTCATTCTCACTTCTGATCCAGGACCAGACTTAAACAATACAGCCAAGGTCTTTAAAAATGCTCACTAAAAATACTGTCAAGCACTTAAAAATATCAATTTATATATTCTCCACACATCATTTTCCTTCTTTAACAAAGTAAGATTTCCTGAAAGTACACCACAGTATTGTGTTAGCTATGTTTCAATGACTGTATAATATAAAATCTATGAAATATTATTTTAAATATTGTATATACTAGGAGAGGGCTTTCCAGGTGGCACTAGTAGTAAAGAATCCACCTGCCAGTGCAGCAGACATAAGATACATGGGTTTAGTCACTGGGTGTAGAAAATATCCGGGTTGGGAAAATCCCCTAGAGAAGGAAATGGTAACCCACTCCAGTATTCTGCCTTGAGAATCCCATGGACAGGGAAGCCTGGTGGGCTATAGTCCATAGGGTCCAAAGAGTTGGACACAACTGAAGCAACTTAGTATGCATACTAGGAGAAGAGGGCAGCAGAGGATGAGGTGATTAGATATTATCACTGGTATTATCCATGGGCCTGAACTTGAGCAAACTCTGGGAGACAGTGGAGGATAGGGAAGCCTGGCATGCTGCAGTCTCAAAGAGTCAGACATGACTTAGTGACTGAACAACAACATATATACTATTAGTAAACACATATATATTTAAATACATTAAATATTTTATTTAATAATATAACTATACAAATATATACATGCATATATAATTATCGAATCAAAAAATCAAGTGATTTTAGCTAGTACCTAAATGCATCCAAGTGAAATATTTAAATAGTTAAATATGCAACAACACATATAAAATATACATTTAAGTGTTGATAAGTATAATACATAAATTCAATAAGATAGCATTTAAAATATTCTATAAATGTCTGTGGGTTAGACTTTGAAGTATATGAGTATATTAGGAACATATTAAAAAAAACTCTAACCATTGCTATATATAAGTTAATATAAATAAATCAAGGTGCATGCATGCTGTCATGTCCAATTCTTTGCAGTCTCATGGACTATAGCCCACCAGGCTCCTCTGTCCATGGAATTTTCTAGACAAGAATACTGGAGTGGCTGCTATTTCCTATCCCAGGGATTGAACCCATGTCTCTTGTGTCTCCTGCATTGGTAGGTGGAATCTTTACCAGCTCACCACCAAATTAACATATAAGAACTTTATAAATATAGAAATAATACCTGATTCAGAATTGTATTGCCTCAGAATAATATAGGTGCTTAAATACAGTTTTTGAATCTAAAACAGTTTAAATGAAAAATACAACTTTATTAAGTTGGCATGAGTCAAAAAAAAAAAAACAACTCTGAAATAGATTGTCACATAGGCAGATGCCTCTCATACAGACTTTTCTAATTTTCCACTAAAATAACTATGAACACTAAGAAAAATTAAAAAACAAATATATCATCTAAAGAAAGCACTAATGATAAGGCCAATACTGGGATCTGAAGCAAATTTCTAAATAGCTTAAAGTGGATTTAAAAGTACTCCCAATGGAGTATTACTCAGCCATTAAAAAGAACACATTTGAATCAGTTCTAATGAGATGGATGAAAGTGGAGCCGATTATACAGAGTGAAGTAAGCCAGAAAGAAAAACACCAATACAGTATACTAACACATATATATGGAATTTAGAAAGATGGTAATGATAACCCTGTATGCAAGACACCAAAAGAGACACATATGTATAGAACGGACTTTTGGACTCTGAGCGAGAGGGAGAGGGTGGGATGATTTGGGAGAATGGCACTGAAACATGTATGCTATCATGTAAGAAATGAATTGCCAGTCTATGTTCAATACAGGATACAGGATGCTTGGGGCTGGTGCACGGGGATGATCCAGAGAGATGATACAGGGTGGGACGTGGGAGGGGGGTTCAGGATTGGGAACTCATGTACACCCATGGCGGATTCATGTCAATGTATGGCAAAACCAATACAGTATTGTAAAGTAAAATAAAGTAAAAATAAAAATTAAAAAAAAAAAAGTACTCCCAGCAGGGTGCCCATGAAAGAGAATTTGCCAAAAAAAAAAAAGTCCTCCCTCTGCTGTTTGTCTTCCTAGACTCCATAACCTTTATGACATGACAGATTTTTGACCACTTGAAACTGAGTGGCTGGGAACTGAGACCAACTGTGAGGTATCTAGCAAGCAGTGTCTTACTAATATTGTTCTATAGACACTTGAAGGTCTTCCCTGATGGCTCAGATGGTAAATGTCTGCCTGCCATGTGGGATACCTGGGTTCGATCCCAAGGTCAGGAAGATCTCCTGGAGAAGGAAATAGCAACCCACTCCAGTACTCCTGCCTGGAAAATTCCATGGACAGAGGAGCCTTGTAAGCTACAGTCCATGGGATCACATAGGGTCGAACCTGACTGAGCCACTTCACTTCACTTCATAGACACTTGAACACAATTACATCTAAGATTACCTTGGTGCTTACTTTCTGACACAATTCACAAATTCAGAATGGAAGGGTGACGTTATCTCTAGCACATTAGGAATCATAGGAACCTCTATAGACAAACAGTAAAGTGGGTTGTGACTGTGAATATCATTTTAAGAAATGCCAGAAAGAAAATAATTGTTGAGAAGTTGTCTGCTGTACAGTCACTACTTTTGGAAGCAGTCAGAACTATCCAAATCTGCCACTACTTCCCTACACCCCACCCCCACCCCTCCATGAGGGCCCCTCCTCACAGATGACAGGCTCTGCCACAGAACCCCTCTGTCTGTGCCCTTGCCCGCAAGCACTGCTCAGGACGCTATCTGTGCATAACCACTAATTCCCCTTTATTTCCAGAAGAAACATGGAGCCAAGCTGATTGACTCACAGTAGCAGCAGAGGACAAGGTCCCTGTACAAAGCAGTAACGCTACAGAAAAGGAAAGCCACCTTGCTACTGGCAGGAGGCCTAGACTTTGTACATTTTCCCATTGTCTTCTCTGTCTGTGAAAGACCAAGCCAAGGGCTGGAGAAAGAATCACACAGAAGCAACACAGCTCACCAGTTCTGGAGAGATTCCCCCTGTTACACAAATTTCTTATTTTCTTTCACAAACAAAAATTGAAAACATACGGTGCCTCTGGCAAACACTCCACATCCACAAGGAAAAAACCATCTGATTCCGAAAAGTCACAGAAGACCTTTGAAGACCTTTCAGTAGAGGAACTACATGAATGTCTTAGAAAACCGATGGACTCGGCAGAAGACAAGAAGGAACAGCGTTAGTGATGGAAGAGCCAGAATCACAGGCGGTGTCAGGTGGGCTTGTGGGTCTGAGATGATACGACCCTGGGCTCTCTCTCACTCTTCCCTGAACTCACCTTTCTCCAGCTACCCGGGTCTCCTTGCTGTACCTTAGACATGCCAGACACTCTCTAAGCTGGAAGGCTCTTCACTGAGCTTATCCCTCAACTCACCTCCTCACTTCATTCAGGTCCTTCTTCACATTGCTCTCTTCAGAAGGGCTTTTCCTGTGGAGGAACAGCTTCCTTTATTCTTCACTACCTTACTCAGCTTTAAAGTAGGTGGAGTTCATAGCACCTGAGCACAAGGGCAGTCTATCCTAGTGATTAAGGCCCTGGGTTCAAATCCCAGAGCTGCCACTTCCTGGCTGTGTTACCTACTCACTCTCGGCTTCATCTTTCTCATTTGCTATTAACTGTAGCCAGTGGTGTTAGTATCTGACTCCCTTAAAACTCAGAGCTCTGGTGCACTCGGATGGCCTCCCACTGTGGCGTCTACAGTCTTCAACCAGAAAGCATCCGCTGGCCCAGAGAGGATACCCAAACTACATGTCAGGCAGGCCAGAGGTGCCAAGGAGTTAAAACTGCAGTGAACAGCCCCCATACTATGATGAATCTGTCTGAAGATAAATATCTCAATTTCCTTGCTCCCACTGGTGGAACTTCGGAAGCCACGTTTACAAAAGTGTTCTACAGCTGGACTGAGCCCCAGTTGCTCACAACCCATACACCCTGTCATGACTTTCTTCTCCTCCTTTCCTTCCCCGTGTCAGTTCTCCACTCCCTCACCAGTCCTTCTCAAGGTCTCTTCCCACCTAAACTCGTCCCACTTAAATGCTAGTCTCAGGGTTTGCCTCTGAAACCTATTGATAGGGTAGTTGAGTAGATTAAATGAGTTGATATAAGCAAATATTTAAAACAGTATCTGGAAATGAGTAAGCATTTGGCAAATATTAATTGTATTATTCATTGTTGTATCTCAGGATCTAGAACAATGTCTGGTAAAAGGTTTAATGAATACTTTGTGGAATGAATTTTTAAAAATCGATAAAAGGACAATGATATGAGAGAAAGGGGAGATGAGAGAAATAAAGAACCATAAAAAATATGTATGTGGCATTGCTACTATATATAATTCAAATTAGAGGATAGTAAAGGCCTGAAATGGCATGAAAAATCCTGTTAGGAGTATTGAAGGAGACTAGAGAAACTATTCCAAAATTTAAAGAAAAGAGGCTAAGAAGTGAAAGTGGCTGGAATAAATATGAATAGGGAGAATAAAGAACAAAAATCAAAGCTAAGAACTTTAGGAGTTCCTAAGGAAGAAATCATAAAGTTCCTTTTATTATTATTAACATAATAATAACCGATGGAAGAATAAGCTTAATATTAAAAACAAGGGCGGGGAGAGGGGGCAGAAGGGACCTAAGTATGCAAGGGGCCATTTCCAGTTTCTTCATCCACTTCATAGCTCTTCACCAAAACGGAAGCACTCATCTGTTTGGAAAGAAACTAGAACATTCTTTGGCCACATTTTGCTAATGGGACAAAGGGGTTCCTATACCTTAAGAAGGAGCCTGCCCAAGTGCTCATTTCCCACTTCCATGTGGGAAGAGACTCCTGTAGCTTGGCCCGTTGGGGAGCTGCCATCCTCAAAGAGGCTAGCTGGATACGTAGACTCTTAGGAAGCAGACAACCTCAATAAGCCCCATACAATAAGCTGTGCTTCCCACTTTAGAAATTCAAATGTGTGAGGGGTACTGAGTGCTGGACTAGCCCTAAAGAAAGTGACGCATCATTTTTTATATCATAACCTTGTTTCTTCCATGATTTTTCCTCATCCAAGTTCTCAGAGGAAAGAATTCAGACACCAAAATCCCACTGGACCTCACACATAAACATGCTCTGGCCATTGTTTTAGGAATTACGAGGATAAGGAGGGGCTTTCCAAGTGGCACTAGTGGTAAAGAACCTGCATGCCAATGCAAAAGGCATAAGAGACGAGGGTTCGATCCCTGGGTCAGGAAGATCCCCTGAAGGAGGGCATGGCAACCCACTTCAGTATCCTTGGCTGGAGAATTCCTATGGACAGAGGAGCCCGGTGGGCTGCAGTCCATGGGGTCACAAAGAGCTGGACACGACTGAACAACTAAGCAGAGCACAGCACATGTAAGAATTTAGAAAGACCATCTTTCTACTGAGAAAGGTGAGTAGGAAAAACAAAACATATAGACCAAATGAGAGCTGAATCAAAAATAAAGACTTACGAATAAGGAAGCAATAATGTAAGAGAAATGCTTGAGTCTCTTCTATTCAGTTCAGATCATGATCTAAGGCTTATGGAGCTAGTGGAGAAGATTAGCAATAGATCCACACGTAAACCGTATGTGTGTCAAAGAAATGGGATTGGCAAGCACTGATTTAGAAGCTGAAAAAATAATGAAGGCTATGTAGCTTGAGCAGAGATTTGAAAAAAAGCTTAAGACTTGCATGGAGACAGAATACAAAATAAGAGCAGTTTTGAAGTTGGAAAATGCCTGAGCAAAGATCTGAGATATGAGAAGTTACAAGGTCAATCTGTGCAATAGTAAACATACAGTCGGATTGGAAATACAAGAATGACTTTAGAGATACTGGAAAGTAAATTTGCAAGGAAATTTGGGGTACATCATGAAGGATTCTGGATGTCAGTCCAGGAAATTTATGAATTTTTTGTAAATAATGCAGAAAAAATTGAAAAAATTTAAGCAAAAAAAATGGAGTAAATAAGGGGCATCTGTGCAAGAGGGAGACAGGAGATTAAACTATCACAAAAGTTTTAAAAGGAGAGAAGGAGAAATGGTGTAATGGGAAACAACAATAGTTGGTTACTACTTAAATATGAAGCTCAATATGGAGAAAGATAGTATTCTAAAGTATCAAAAGTAGGATAGGGACTTCCCTGGCATCCAGTAGTTAAGACTCTGTGCTTCCAATGGCGGGGGCACAGGTGTGATCCCTGGTCAGAGAACTAAGATCCCATGTGCTACGTGGCATGGACAAAAAATAAGTAGGATAATGTTCAGGTTATTAATTAAATTTGAAGATTAGGGAAACAAAGGTATTCTATATACAGAGCACAAAAGGAATTATCTACTAACTATGCACATCTGGGGGTAATAGCTATTTAGTTGATTTAGTTATCAAATTCATCTTTTGATAATTATGTACAATATCTCCCCTTGAACATAATCAGTTGATAAACACTGCAACATTTTACTAATGAATGTGGCTAAAAGTTATAATTTAATTAAATTATGTCTACTTTTAAGCATATGTTTTAGAATATAATTATTTCTTTAAAGAGACTTCAAAGAATGTAGTTTTTAGATTTTTTTTTTCCTATTAAACCATCTTTGCCAATTGGAAATTTGTGAAGGTAAAAATGATATGATCATTCTTATTCCATGCGCTCTCCTAATATCCTAATGGTAAGACCTACTATGGATTGATTACCTACACTGAGATGGCATTTGATTAGTCTGATACTTTGGCCATTATCAGCAGGAAGCAAAATAACCACTGGATATCCTGAGAAGTTCTTATATAACTAGGTTAAGTGTAGACCTAAATTTGACCTAAATATTTACCTTGGGGCTTAAATCATCTTAGAAGTTTGAAGAATGACTTTATGGGTTTCCTGATTTATATTTCCACTTGCTACCTTTCCAATATTTCTTTAATCTTTAATTTTCTAAACCTGTTGTAAGAAGAAATTGAAAGAACATTGCCTGGATATTCCCAATGGCAGTAAACAGAAGAAAAACAAAATCCATTCCAGAAATTTCTTGTTTGAACTTAGCCATTTTATGACATTTTATTATCCATGTGGACTGTTTCTAGCCATCCTAAAACTTCAACTTAAAGTATCTTTAGTTAATGTATTTTCATATTTCACAATTTCATACGAGGAAAAAGTCAATAGAAGCAAATACTCAAATTTAGATTTGTATATTTCACTAAGATATGCTCCATAGTTATAATCATGGCATTGTGATAAATGCATATATATATTCATATACATTATGAATATGAATAGTTTCCCAGAGATGCTGAGGATATATTATTCTCTAATTTTCTCTGTCTAATAAATATCTGAAAACAGAAGATAACTCTAAGTAATCAACTAGATACATCATTTGTATTGTCAAGAATTGTTTTTTGATTTGGTTTTCTTTTCTGTCTTAAATGAGGTTTGTATAATGCAGTGCTATAAAGGCTTCTTCTAAATAAGAGATAATTTACATTTCCTGTTTGGGAGCTACCTTTATTTGCTATGAGAAGAACTGCCATGAGTTATAAAGTCTAGGAAGCTACTACCGTAATGACTCTCCCTCAGAATAAAAGTAATACCAAACCCTAATTTGTCTAATGTGTTAGCACTTATTCCTTTTATATAGTCATTAACCAAATTTAGTCTGTAGCCAGAACAAATATCATCATATGTTTCTTCACCACATTAGATGTTTAATATAATTTTAAATAAACTAATTTAAAATGTAACTGAAAGACTGCAGGCAGGTTATTAAGGATGATAAAAGACCAGTTATAAAAGAACATCTGTTGTAAAAATTAAAAGATCCATTAAGAAATATAAGAAATTATGTAATTAAGTCTTCTGAATCTATTCAGAACAATGGCAACTATCTCTAAACTATTTAAGAAAAATTCAAAGACTCCAATTAATAAATTATTTTATTCTCTTGAATTGTACATCTTATCCCTTAGAGAGTTTGTAGGAAAATCTACCCATATCCTCATTTAAAGGAAGATATATTAGTGAAGCCATCTTCTCTAGCTAGTTTCAATAACTTACATCATGAAAGAAGAAAGCATAGTTTTCTTCTGTTTCATCAGTTTTTAATGTAGTTCTAGGCAGTTCTCATTGAGTATATTTTGAGCAGTTTGTTTGTTTATGTTATTAATGGGATTCTTTTCCTATAATATTTAAGATTATTATTGTAGGTGTATTTGAAATTTATTAATATTTTTCAAATAAGGATTTTGTAAGCATCACTTTTATTTATTATCTAACTGCATCTAATAGAATTTCAGCTTGAAAAAGTAAATATTCACGTCTAATAATAAAGGTGATTTTGTCTCTTCCTTCCATATATTTATCTCTTACTTATTTAACTTCTCTTATTGTACTGGTTAGGACATCTAGAATGATAGGCAACACTGATTATGATACTTCACATCTCTGTTTTGACCCTGATATTAATGAGCTGAATAAAAAATTTTAAATCACTGCCCAGGACACAGTATTTTTTCCAATTTGATGTGTGAATTCAGCCTATTTCTAAAGAAAGTCCCAATTTATTTTTGAGGTGGGGAAAAGTGGAAGCAGTGATAGATTTTATTTTCTTGGGCTCCAAAATCACTACGGATGGTGACTGCAGCCACAAAATTAAAAGGCACTTGCTCCTTGGAAGAGAATCTATAACAAACCTAGACAGCACATTAAAAAGCAGAGAGATCACTTTGCTGACAAAGGTCCATATAACCAAAGTTATGGTTTTTCCAGTAGTCAAGTACAGATGTGAGGGTTGGACCGTCAATAAGGCTGAGTGTCAAAAGAACTGATGTTTCTAATCGTGGTGCTGGAGAAGACTCTTGAGAGTATCTTGGACAGCAAAGAGATCACACCAGTCAATCCTAAAGGAAATCAACCCTGAATATTCATTGGAAGGACTGATGCTAAAGCTGAAGCTCCAATACTTTGGCTACCTGATGTGAAGAACTGACTCATTGGAAAGGACCCCAAAGCTGGGGAAGATTGAAGGAAAAGGAGAAGAAGGTGGCAGAGGATGAGGTGGTCAGATAGAATCACTGACCCAATGGACATGAATTTGAGCAAATTCCAGGAGATAGTGAAGGGCAAGGGAGCCTGATGTGCTGCCGTCATGGGGTCGCAACGAGTCAGATACAACTTAGTAACTGAACAACAACAATCTAAATGTACAAGAATAAAGTTAAGGATATTTTGAAAACAATACAAACAATGGTGACTTTTTCAACCAGAGTTTAACATACTTTACACAACTACAATATTTAAAACAGTGTTGTACTAGCACAAAAAAACGTAAAGTCAGAGCAGTGGAATAGAAAATTCATAAACAGATCCAGAAAATGTAATATTGGAGAATCACTGAAACAGATGATGACTTTTTCTATAAACAATGTAGGATGCTGGCTATACATAAATGAAAAAGTTAGGTGTCTACCATGTATCTTACAATATAAAATTATGAATTCAACATTTTCTTGAAAAAGAATAAAATCATGAAAAAATTACAGGAAAACATATTTCTTAAAAATTGTGAGATATAGTATATCTGTTTTAGTCTAGTTTAAAACTTACGTTCTAGTTGAACTCTCTCAGTGTGAACAGGACAAAATGGACAACATATACTCATCAGATGTGACTAAAACTAAAGGGTTTATTGACAGTGTATATGTTAGTCATTCAGTCCTGTCTGATTCTTTGCAGTCCCATGGACTGCAAACACTTCTCCATCCATGGGATTTTCCAGGCAAGACCACTGGAGTGGGTTGCCATTTTCTTCTCCAGAGGATCTTCCCAACCCACGGATAGCACCCAGGTCTCCAGCACTGCAGGCAGACTCTTTACCATCTGAGCCACCAGGGAAGCCCCATTCAAACATAACATTCATCTTAATTCAAACAATTGTACTACAATAAATTAACATTGTTTGACTTATAACTTAAGGCATTCAGATTCCAAATAAGTTAGTGGATAGTTTGGAGTACAAAAAGAAAAGTTTCATTGAAAGGTTAATATTTTTGGAGAACCCAGACCTTCCACCAAAGAATTTCTACAGGACTATCAATACACATTCCTAAGCATCCCCCTGGAGAAGGAAACGGCAACCCACTCTAGTATTCTTGCCTAGAGAATCACAGGGACAGAGGAGCCTGGTGAGCTGCCCTCTATGGAGTCTCACAGAGTTGGACACAACTGAATTGACTTAGCAGCAACAGCAGCAAGCATCACACAGTGACAGAAAGCATAGAGAAACATCCTGATGGATGTAACCTCATAATCTGTTTATATCATGGCAAGAAGCACCGTACATGAAAGAATGAACTACAGAAATAAATGTATAAAATATTTTCCAGACGAAGGATTGATGTACTTAGTCTAAAAGAGAGTCTTAACAACTCAACAGGAAATATGGGGATGCCCCAAAAGAAAAATAGGCACAGTAATGAGCAAGCAATCTGCAAAAGAATACAACTGCCTAATTAGTATATAAAATATTTAAGCCCAGGAATCAAAGACATGCAAACTAAAATAATAAAGTAAATTTCACCATGGTTATTGATGAAGATGAAAAAATAATAATACTCAATTTTGGTAAATGTATAGGAAGAGAGGTAAACTTATCCACTACTACTGTATGGGTGACTAGGAAGGATAATTTGATAATAACTAACCAGAATCTTATAAACAGCAATTACATGGCAAAGAATCTTTCCTGAGAAAATAGTTGAGCAAGTAAACATATTGTTGTCATCATCTTCATATACAAAGGATATCGTGTTATTACCAAGATTGAGATGAATTATTTATTTTTTCAGAATAAAAAGCTCTTTAGTATTGTAAAGACCCTGTCCTCACAGTATACCCAAATCAAGAAAATGCAAAGATTCTTTTTTTTTTGGATGACACCCACAATTCAAAAGATATAATCACAAGAACAAAGAGATGGAATAAAAGAGACAGATGGAGGCAATGTGAGTCCCATTCGCGCACCTGCAGGGAAACGGGTTCTCTGAAACACTAAAAAGCTGAAGGCAGAAACAGGGACACCTGGGCACTAACTCTCTTTGTTTTCCTGAATGAGAAAGAAGCCTTGCTAATGCTAAATTCAATTCAAGAATGAGAAGAGCCAAATATTTTAATATAATGTACCTTTAACAGAAGTGCCAGGTTGTTAATGTCAGGTTCTTCCAGAAGGCTGAGGTAAGCTCTGGGTACAAAAGACTTGTGACTTGGCACAAACTGAACCTTTTCACACATCAAACATCGCTACTCAGGATGGGTAATATCAATAGCAGTTCTGTGATTTGTTTGGCAAACAAGGGGCCAGGAATAGAGGAAAATAATAGAATGGGAAAGAGTAGAGACCTCTTCAACAAAATTAGAGATACCAAGGGAACATTTCCTGCAAAGATGGGCTCAATAAAGGACAGAAATGGTAGCAACCTAACAGAAGCAGAAGATATTAAGAAGAGGTGGCAAGAATACACAGAAGAACTGTACAAAAAAACATCTTCATGACCAAGACAATCACAATGGTGTGATCACTCACCTAGATCCAGACATCCTGGAATGTGAAGTCAAGTGGGGCTTAGGAAGCATCACTATGAACAAAGCTAGTGGAGGGGAAGGAATTCCAGTTGAGCTATTTCAAATCCTAAGAGATGATGCTGTGAAAGTGCTGCACTCAAATTTGGGTAACTTTGGTGCCAGCAAATTTGGGAAACTCAGCAGTGGCCACAAGACTATAAAAGGTCAGTTTTCATTTCAGTCCCTAAGAAAAGCAGTGCCAAAGAATGCTCAAACTACTGCACAATTGCACTCATCTCACACGCTAGCAAAGTAATGTTCAAAATTCTCCAAGCCAGGCTTCAGCAATATGTGAGCCATGAAATTCCAGATACTCAAGCTGGTTTTAGAAAAGGCAGAGGAACCAGAGTTCAAATTGCCAACATCTGCCAGATCATCAAAAAAGCAAGAGAGTTCCAAAAACATCTATTTCTGCTTTATTGACTATGCCAAAACCTTTGACTGTGTGGATCACAAACCATGGAAAATTCTGAAAGAGATGGGAATACCAGACCACCTGACCTTCCTCTTGAGAAATCTGTATGCAGGTCAGGAAGCAACAGTTAGAACTGGACATGGAACAATAGACTGGTTCCAAATCAGGAAAGGAGTATGTCAATGCTGCATATTGTCACCCTGCTTATTTAACTTCTATGCAGAGTACATCATGAGAAACACTGGGCTGAATAAAGCACAAGCTGGAATCAAGATTGCCAGGAGAAATGTCAATAACTTCAGATATACAGATGACACCACCCTTATGGCAGAAAGTGAAGAAGAACTAAAAGCCTCTTGATGAAATTTAAAGAGAGTGAAAAAACTGGCTTAAAGCTCAACATTCAGAAAACTAAGATCATGGCATCTGGTCCCATCACTTCATGGCAAATACATGGGGAAACAGTGGAAACAGTGTCAGACTTTATTTTGGGGAGCTCCAAAATCACTGCAAATGGTGACTGCAGGCATAAAATTAAAAGGCACTTACTCCTTGGAAGGAAAGTTATGACCAAGCTAGATAGCATATTAAAAAGCAGAGACATTACTTTGCCAGCAAAGGTCCATCTAGTCAAGGCTATGGTTTTTTCCAGTAGTCATGTATGGGTGTGAGAGTTAGACTATAAAGAAAACTGAGCACCGAAGAATTGATGCTTTTGAACTGTGGTGTTCGACAAAACTCCTGAGAGTCCCTTGGACAGCAAGGAGATCCAACCAGTCCATCCTAAAGGAGATCGGTCCTGGGTGTTCATTGGAAGGACTGATGTTGAAGCTGAAACTCCAATACTTTGGCCACCTGATGTGAAGAGCTGACTCATCTGAAAAGACCCTGATGCTGGGAAAGATTGAGGACCAGAGGAGTAGGGGATGACAGAGGATTAGATGGTTGAATGGCATCACCGACTCAATGGACATGAGTTTGAGTAAACTCCGTAAGTTGGTGATAGATAGGGAGGCTTGGCGTGCTGCGGTCCATGGGGTCACAAAGAGTCGGACACGATTGAGTGACTGAACCGAACTGAAGGGACCAGGAAGGCCTTCACCAAAATATTACGGGTTAAATTGGAAACAGGCTCTGTGGGAAAAGAATCCACCTGTAATGCAGGAAACACAGGTGATGATACGTTAAATCCCTGGGTTGGGAAGATCCCCAGGGTTAGGAAATGGCAACCCATTCCAGTATTCTTGCTTGGAAAATCCCATTTACAGAGAATCCTGGTGGGCTATATGGTCCAGAGGTTTGCAGAGTTGAACACAACAGCGTGCACACAAACACAACCGGATTTACTTGTGTGAATGTATGGGACTGTGTTATGAGCTCTTCTCACAAACTGGAAATGTGCAACCTTACAACTAGACACCTATTGAAATTTCAACTGCTTAAACTGTGTGAATATAACCCTCCAAAATAGGGATCAAAAATGTTCTAGATTTTGTAAATATAACCTGCTGAGCCAAGCAAAAGAGTTTCTATGTTTGATATATTCAATTCACCCTGTAATTTGGACACATTCATTCATTATGTGTGTCAACATTATGATTCTATAATTACAATCTAGATGTTCCTGGTGGTTCAGCAGTAAAGAACCGCCTGCAATGCAGGAGATGTAGTTTCAATCTCTGGGTCAGAACTCCCTGGAGAAGGAAATGGCAACCCGCTCCAGTATTCTTGCCTGGGAAATCCCATGGACAGATGAGCCTGGCAGGCTTGGTAACAAAACTACCGTTATATTTAGGGAGTAAAGTATCTTAAATAATTCTAAACTGTGCTACTATTTAGTCTCTGAGGCACCATAATGTCAAAATATCTTAACAGAAATGAAACAATGCAGTCTGCCACTATTCGAAACCAACATGCTCATATTTCTAAATATACAAAGGTGTGTCTGATTGGAAAATGTTTTCATTACAGTAATGCTGTCAAGTTTCTTAGAGATTCAGAATTATGTCTTAGGGCACCACTTCAATAAAATATAATCTTTCTCATTTTCTCTCTAAAGAGGACTGTTCACATATTAAATTTAATGCTAAATACACACTGTTCAATTTTCTTATTCCTTTCTTGGCCAATGGCCAAACTTACGAAAAAGTCATTCCCGATGCCCATTAATTTCTCCATGTATTCAGGAAATGTTTACTGAACAGTACTTAGCTAAGCACTGAACCAAGCCGTAAGAATATAAAGTTGAATAAGTCATGACTCCTGCCCTCAAGAAAATTATAGTCTAGGTAGAGTCAGACAAGTAAATTAGCAATTCAGCTACAGTATGGTTTTATCTACTGATTTGGAGCATGGAGGAGGAGCACGGAAACCATTCTAATGTTAATGATGATGGGCTCAAGTCAGAGAAATCTTTCTGGAGGTGACCCTTGAACTGAGCTGGGAAATAGGATGCGGAAAGGGTGACATATCAGAGACAGGAGAGAGAATTTTTGAGAAAATGGCAATGACATATGAATCATCACAAAGATGTGACATAGCGTGATTCATTACAGAAATAAAAGGCCCAGCATCGCCAGAGTAAAGGGCACATGTGGTAGAAGGAAAATAAACACGTTTTCAGGAAGAGTGCAATGTGCTGCCAAGGTTTGGGGACATAATACTGAAAGCTACAGGGAGCCGTTGCATGACTTTAAGCAAGAGAAAAACATGATGAGATAAGTGCTTTGAAAGCAAGCCCTGTGGCTGTTGTATGGAGGACACACTGAAAGGAGAGCCAACTAGAGAGAGGGAAATTGGATGTTGTTGCAATAATCCAGGCAAGAAATCTTAACAGCTTCAGTTAAGGTAGGAGAGATAGGGTAGAGAGAATCAATTTAGAATGTATTTCAGAACTGGTGAAACAGTGCATATGTGGTGAAAGGAGTCTACATTGGGTCTAGATTTCTGATTTGGAGTGCCACGTGAATGCTGTTTAACTCAATAAAATGAGAAATGAAAGTGAAATAATAGGCTTGACGTGTTTGTGAGCGCGCTACATTGCTTCAGTTGTGTCTGACTCTTTGCAATCCTAGGGACTGTAGCCTGCCATGCTCTTCTGTCCACAGGATTCTCCAGGCAAGAATACTGGAGTGGGTTGCCATTTCCTTCCTCAGGTAATTTTCCTGACTCAGGGATGGAACCCAACTCTTTTATATCTCCTGCATTGGCAGGCAGGTTTTTTACCATTAGTACCACTAATGTTGGAAGTGAGAGATGATAAACTTAATTTTGAACCTGATGAGTTCCAAATCCAAGTGGATTCATGCAGAATACAACTAGATAACTGAAAGGTCTAGGTCTG
This sequence comes from Ovis aries, assembly GCF_016772045.2. NCBI lineage: Eukaryota > Metazoa > Chordata > Mammalia > Artiodactyla > Bovidae > Ovis > Ovis aries. Next base: position 92,648,759 of record NC_056057.1, read on the forward strand.
AGATACACAACTGAGCTGTATTAGGAGAAAGAGCTGAAGTCATGGGAGTGATCAAAGGTTTTGGGGCAGGAGCACAAGATGGGATGCTATTTAGAAAGAAGAACAGATGTACCAGCATGGAACCATGGGGAACTAAGTACAGAGGGGAGCAGTAAGCAAACTACAAATACTTAATTACTAGGGGACAGATGAAGAGGAGGAAGAGAGGTCTAAAAGAGAAGAGATCTAAAAAGTTGAATGAAGAAGGACTCCACGAAAGTAAAGCATTTCAGATGCTTCAAAGAGGTCATTCAGGATGAACAAGATAAATGGCCAGAGCCTTTAGCAATGTGGAAATCAGAGTTGAAGGCAATAATGGGAGGAGGAAAAAGGAAAAGAGAAGTAATCAATCTCAGAAGGCTATGGAGGGAAATGGGTAGTGGGGACCAATTTTCCTAATAGTTTATCCAAGGGAAAAAAAAGTGCAATCATGCTCCATATCAACCACTAATTTAAAATATACAATCATCAGCACATCTAATTCTTCCACAATGCATGTTTTCGCAACATCCCTTTCAAACAGAAATGATGACTTTTGCAAAAGGTTTTAATAGAATAGAAGATAAACTTTTTTTCCCCTTTCTACTCTGATGCCAAATTTTTAAATAAATAGCATCAACAGCAGGAGCAGCAGGTGGGAATGAGAATGAATCACCTTGAAGCTTCTTTCCAAAGTCATCCAAAATCATGTGTGTACAGACACATGCCATTAATACAAAACAAAATTTATCCCACCAGAGTGTAAATAAATATGCAATATTCACTTCCTTGCACCTTATACTTGTTTTAAGATCATGGTGTTCTGTTCAGTCACCTAATATTTAACACTAGTATTTTCGATTAATTCTTGCAAACTTTCTCCTACTAAAATCTCTCACTATTCCCTTTCAGACCAGTAATTCTCCCATAACCCCTTTGTATAAATATTTTTAGTTCTTACTAATGTTTGTTTCTAACTCCAATGTTATATCAGCTATAAATATTTAATAATTATGGTGACTTACGTTTACATAACATGGTTCACCCTGAGAGATCCCAAAACACCTTTCCAAACTACACACTGCTCACAGGAATAAATGCCAGGCAACATTAAGGATGATGAAAACAACCAGTCACACAAGTAACATGCTGTTTACCTAGCTCCTGAACAATAAAGATGCTTCAAGCAACTTGCGCTAATATCAATCACAGGAGATGCTTCACTGAACACTATGCCACAAGCTGATATGATCTCTGCTAACATGGGCCATTTTTTATGCACTGGCATGTAACTCCTATCGAGTCAAACAGAATTAGTTTTGCCAAAAAGATCAATGGTCATTTAAAAATGCTTGAATAATCAAAACGCTTGAATAAAATGCAGGTATTTTATGTATACTAAAAAAAAAAAAACAACTTTCTTTCTTAAATTAAGCTTTTACTGCTAAACAGGGAACTCTGCTAATGGTTAACACAAAATTTGGCTCTCAAGTTATAAATCTCAATTCAAATAAGCATTCCTTCCATGACCTTGCACAAATTATTTACACTCCTTTGTTTCATAGGTTTGGAAGAAAAACTCTACTCTTTTTGACTTGAACTCAACAATTCTTGATTTTAAAGACCATGAAAGTGTGCTGAAGGATTCCTCCAGTCACAGATAATGTTTATAGAGGAGCTGTATCCTGAAAGTTCACATTGTTTCAGGCATGAATGTTAGCCAGCCATAACAGTGGGTGACTTAAATTTTTGCAAAATTACTAAGGAAAATAGTAAGACTAAACTTTTAACACTCTGATGAGCATCTTCCTGCAGTAAAACACAAAAGATTTTGATAATTTTTGCTATGAAAATGAGAAGTTGAAAGTGGAGGAGTTTGTGATAAATAAAGTCAATAAGGGTAATTAATTATTCCTTTATTTAGAATATAATAGTAAGTATAAAACATATGGTAAAACTGTACTCGTACAGATTAAATTGAGAAATTATTATTATTGACTTAGTACATACTAGTGCATGCTGCTGCTGCTGCTGCTAAGTCCCTTCAGTCGTGTCTCACTCTGTGCAACCCCATAGACGGCAGCCCACCAGGCTCCCCCATCCCTGGGATTCTCCAGGCAAGAACACTGGAGTGGGTTGCCATTTCCTCCTCCAATGCATGAAAGTGAAAAGTGAAAGTGAAGTCGCTCAGTTGTGTCCAACTTTTAGCGACCCTATGGACTGCAGCCTACCAGGCTCCTCCGTCCACGGGATTTTCCAGGCAAGAGTACTGGAGGGGGGTGTCATTGCCTTCTCTGGTGTACACATGTGTGCTAAGTCGCTCCAGTCATGTCCGAATTTTTGTAGCCCTATGGTTTGTAGTCTACCAGTCTCCTCTGTCCATGGGATTCCCCAGGCAAGAATACTGGAGTGGGATGCCATGCCCTCCTCCAAGGGATCTTCCTGACCCAGGGATCAAACCCAGGTCTCATGTCTCCTGCATTGGCAGGCAGGTTCTTTACCATTCGTGCCCACCTGGGCAGGTCAACAATATTCAAATAGACTTTTTATCTCATATGATTCTTATAACTATTAAGAAGTTACAGTAGAGTGTTATATTTGTTAGCAAAATAGTCAATACCCTAGCAAAGAGCTAAATATTCAAATATGGAAATTTTTATGCTAGCTTCTGGTCTTTAAAACCACAATCATGTTTAATTCAATTGTTTCCTGCTCATATCTTCACAGTGCAACCAACATTTCAATTTGCATTAAAGCTTGATTTTCCTTAAGCTGTTTTGCAAAGATGATAGAATTTACTAACAATTTTAGGAAGCACTTTCTCTAGTTTCTGTATATGGATCTTAGGGCAGAACTGACTGAGCAACTTAACTTTCACTTTTCACTTTCATGCATTGAAGAAGGAAATGGCAACCCACTCCAGAGTTCTTGCCTGGAGAATCCCAGGGAAGGGGGAGCCTGGTGGGCTGCCGTCTCTGGGGTCACACACAATTGGACACGACTGAAGCGACTTAGCAGCAGCAGCAGCAGTCATATCTTGGATCTGACCCAATAAAGAATTTGATATTCTACTCTATAATACATCCCTACCCTTTATCTGCTAAGAAACATCACTTTATTAGATCTCCTCTCAATTACTTTCCTTTTCTGCATAGTCACCAGCAGTTGACTTTCTTTTCAGGCTCATTTTTTAAAAAGAAATAGAGATTTTTATAGCTTCAAGAGAAAAATCTGCATAGTTGATTATAATCTCTCCTTAACTAAGGAATTCACTGCTTGGAAGCAAATGGTTTACTCCACATCATGGAACTTAGAAGTTGCTCTCAAATATCCCAGATGGCTCAGTGGGTAAAGAATTGACCTACAATGCTGGAGGCACAGAGATGCAGGTTCAACCTCTGGTTTGGGAAGATTGCCTGCAGGAGGGCATGACAACCCACTCCAGTATTTTTGCCTGGAAAATCCCATGGACAGAGTAGCCTGGCAGGCTACTCCAAAAGATCGCAAAGAGCTGGACACCACTGAGCAACTAAGCACACACAGAAATGCCAGACCTGTGAAGTGCCAAGGGTTAATTTTATTGTAATCTGTCTTTACAGAAAAGAGGGAGCTGAAACTCAGTAAAACTAAGTAATATACGGCAGCCACACATCCCGTAAATGAGAGTCTTTCAACCAAGTTCTGTAAAACACCAAATCCTGTTTTGTTTTTTTTTTTTTCTGTTACAATATAACATCTCCCAGCCTGTCTGGCAGGGTGAATGGTCTGGATTCTTAGAACTGCTTTAATGAAAACTAGTTTTACTACAGTTGTGATTAGAACAAAATATTTTAGAATCCAACTCCTAGCCTTGATTCAGCAACTAACTGAGTGTGAGGTTTTTCAGATAATCATCTTAACCTTTCTGGGATTCAATTTCTTTGTCTATAAAAAGGAACAATTTACCAGGGTTTAATGAGCTTCAAGGTCCTACTGGTCTATAAAAAAGTTACTAAATAGATTCACTGCCAGGAAAAGTTGTGTATGTGATTGCATACAAGTTTATGATGTGAAGTAATTAAGATGTGTTGTTCATTTAGTTCAGTCAAACATCCCTCATGCAACTGGATTACAATATTAATGTGCTTACTAAGCACTTGTGCTGTAAACATTGTAAGAATGAACTTCAGTTTATTCTACATCTAAATCACCCTGACTTTAATTTAATAGGTTTAAAAATGTATGCTGTTTTACTATACTACTTGAATAGTTCACATTGAATGAAAGTGGGATCCACAATAGAATTACCCTGGGTTTATTCAGTTATAATTATTCTTTTTTTTTTTACATAACTAGGGAAATAGTGCCTCAGATTTAGAATTTTCTCACTGCTCTTTTGATGTTTCTCTAAATTATCATATTTCTAGACTAGTGTCTCTCAAACCAGACTGTACATAATAATGATAGTATGGGGGAGCTCAAATACAGATGATGAGTTAAGGCACAGAAAGGCTACCTAACTTGCCAGAGCTTCATAGCTGGGTAATAAGCCAGTGAGATCTGGCCCCAGAGGCCCAGCCTTTTGCAGTTATATTACCCTGCCTTAACCAAGAAGCTTTTCCGAAATAGATGACCGCGTACCACCTGATAGTGAGTCAGAAGTCCAGGAACACGTTTATTTCGTGTATGTGTGTGTGTGTGTTCAACGTTTCCAAGGTGATTCTAACGGAGTTGCTTCCAATGTATGGAAATCACTAAACTGGACTGCTTGAAAATCAGAAAAAAAAAAGACAACCTCCATTTTCAAGAAGAAGAAATCAGCATCCACGCATCTGGTCTTGTGTTGAGAGGACTGTCTTACAGTAGCTTTGCTTACTTCAGAGATGCACTTCATATGCCTGCAAGGGCACACAATTTTGTAAGCATCAGTTGCTCTCTTTCCACTTACCCGAAGAACAACAGGCCAGGATTTTTTTTTTTTCTTGCAAGTCTCATCCCAAATGTGAGAGAATTCAAATGTCCCCAGGAAATAAGACCATTCCAACACAAGCTGACAGCATAATGTCATGAAAAGAACAAAGGCTCGGAGGGCATAGCAGATAAAAGCTGAAGTCCCAGCTTGCCATTTGTGAAAGTATATGAATACTGGAAAGCTATTTAATCTCTCTGTGCTTGAGTTTCCTTATTTGTAAATAAGGAATAGAATAAGAGGAGTGACTTCCACATGATTGTGAGAGGGGGTACAGCTGGACATTAAATGGTAGATTCAAATCCCAGCTCTGCCACCTCCTTCTCTCCAAGGCTGAGCTCCTCATCTGTAAATTGGTGATGCTCACACTCCTCAGAGAGCAGCGAGGAGGAGTAAATGAGGTAACATGTGCATTATTGCTATTAGTATTGGGATTGCTACAGGATTGAAGTTAAACCTTTGCAATAAAACTGGCCCAATAAAGGATTTGTAAACACTGCTTTCTCATTTTAACCTCATCTGCAGGTACAATGGCAGGTGAAAACATAAAGCCTAAATGTGCTCAGAAACCCGTACACCATCAGAGAGACTGAAAAAACAAGGAAGGACAGTTCGAAGGCATGTTTCAGGACTGCAAAATAATCCTAAAATAGAATCCTTTGATTTCCTTTGATTTAGGATTTTAAGATGATCTAGGTGAAAATAGGATGAAGGATCCTCAAAAAATTAAAAATAGCGCTAGCAAGTGATCTAGCAATTCCACTGCTGGGTAATACAGCTGAAGGAAATAAAAGCACTATCTCAAGAGATACTATACCCCGAGGTTCACCGCCACATTATTTGCAATAGCCAAGACACAAAAACCTAAGTGTCTACTCATGGGAGACAGGATAGAGAAAATGTGGTATATATACATACAATGGAATATCATTCAGCCTTAAATCTGAGATTCTGCCGTATATGGCAACATGGATGCAACTTGGTGCTAAGTAGAATAAGTCAGAAAGAAAAAGACAAATAATGTATGATCTCATCTTACATGTAGAATCTAAAACAAGCAAACAAACAAAATCATGGAAACAGAGTAGATTGGTGGTTGCTGTGCGGAGGGGAAACATAAGCGAAGGTGGTCAAAGGGTACAAGCTTGCAAACATAAAATGAATAAGTTCTGGGGATGTGATGTACAGCAGGGCGACCATAGTTAACAATGCTGTACTGTATATTTTGAAAGCTGTTCTTCAAAGAGTAGATTTAAAAGATCACAACACAGACAAAACTGCGTGAGACCAACAGATAGGTTAACCTAATTGTGCTCATTATTTCACTATATATATATGTATATATATATATAAAATCATCATGTCATGTACCCTTAAACTTATGTGATTCTATCACAACAATCTGATATTTAAAAAAGAAAAAGACCTAGGGCTAGCATTTCAAAGATGAACCTCTGCTCCTTATCACAGCCTCCACCAAAACCACACAGGCCACACCTTGAAAGACCACATTTCCCAGCTTCCTTTCCCACTGTGCCTATTGCCAACTGGCCATCAGTCAATCACACCAAGTATCTTGTTCCTCAGTACTTATACTCCTGCCCTTCTTTCTCCATGGAATGTAATCCACAAACCACTTCATCCAGCAAAATCTAACTCACTCCCATAAGATCTGACCAAATACTATTCCTTCTTTCCTTAATTTTCTCAGTCAGAATGTACCTTTCCCTTCGCTGCTGCTACTGCTGCTAAGTTGCTTCCGACTCTGTGCGACCCCATAGACGGCAGCCCACCAGGCTCCCCTGTCCCTGGGATTCTCCAGGCAAGAACAGTGGAGTGGGTTGCCATTTCCTTCTCCAATGCATGAAAGTGAAAAGTGAAAGTGAAGTCACTCAGTCGTGTCTGACTCTTAGTGACCCCAATGGACTGCAGCAGGCCAGGCCTCCCTGTCTTTCACTATTTCCTGGAGTTTATATATTTGTTTTTCTCTTTCTGATGTACGTCACTTTGTATGAAAAACTCTTGGTTCAACTAAATCACTACAAATAACCCAATTTTGCTCCCTTCTGTGGCTGAGTAATATTCCACTGTGTATATGTACCACACATGGCGCACTAAGCGCAGGTGGCTGCAGCCGGCACACTGTGTGTGGCTGAGAGGAGTTACCCCACGTCCGAGGCCAGGGACGGTGGCCGGAGGAGCTACCCTGCGTCAGAGGTCAGGTGAGGCCGCCAGTAACGCTGAAGAAACTGAAGTTGAATGGTTCTATGAAGACCTACAGGACCTTTTAGAACTAACACCTAAAAAGATGTCCTTTTCATTATAGGGGACTGGAATGCAAAACTAGGAAGTCAAGAAACACCTGGAGTAACAGGCAGATTTGGCCTTGGAATGTGGAATGAAGCAGGGCAAAGACTAAGAGTTTTGCCAAGAAAATGCACTGGTCATAGCAAACACCCTCTTCCAACAACACAAGAGAAGGCTCTACACATGGACATCACCAGATGGTCAACACCGAAATCAGATTGATTATATTCTTTGCAGCCAAAGATGGAGAAGCTCTATACAGTCAGCAAAAACAAGACCCGGAGCTGACTGTGGCTCACATCATGAACTCCTTATTACCAAATTCAGACTTGAATTGAAGAAAGTAGGGAAAACCACTAGACCATTCAGGTATGACCTAAATCAAATCCCTTATGATTATACAGTGGAAGTGAGAAGGGCCTAGATCTGATAGACAGAGTGCCCATTGAACTATGGAATGAGGTCCATGACACTGTACAGGAGACAGGGATCAAGACCATCCCCATGGAAAAGAAATGCAAAAAAGCAAAATGGCTGTCTGGGGAGGCCTTACAAATAGCTGTGAAAAGAAGCAAAAAGCAAAGGAGAAAAGGAAGATATAAGCATCTGAATGCAGAATTCCAAAGAATAGCAAGAAGAAAGCCTTCTTCAGTGATCAATGCAAAGAAATAGAGGAAAACAACAGAATGGGAAAGACTAGAGATCTGTTTTCTCAAGAAAATTAGAGATACCAAGGGAATATTTCATGCAAAGATGGGCTTGATAAAGGACACAAATGGTATAGACCTAACAGAAGAAGAAGATATTAAGAAGAGGTGGCAAGAATACACAGAAGAACTGTACAAAAAAGATCTTCACGACCCGGATAATCATGATGGTGTGATCACTCATCTAGAGCCAGACATCCTGGAATGCGAAGTCAAGTGGGCCTTAAGAAGCATCACTATGAACAAAGCTAGTGGAGATGATGGCATTCCAGTTGAGCTGTTTCAAATCCTGAAAGATGATGCTGTAAAAGTGCTACACTCAATATGCCAGCAAATTTGGAAAACTCAGCAGTGGCCACAGGACTGGAAAAGGTCAATTTCATTCCAATCCCAAAGAAAAGCAATGCCAAAGAATGCTCAAACTACCGCACAATTGCACTCATCTCACATGCTAGTAAAGTAATGCTCAAAATTCTCCAAGCCAGGCTTCAGCAATACGTGAACCGTGAACTTCCTGATGTTCAAACTGGTTTTAGAAAAGGCAGAGGAACCAGAGATCAAAATGCCAACATCCACTGGATCGTGGAAAAAGCAAGAGAGTTCCAGAAAAACATCTATTTCTGCTTTACTGACTATACCAAAGCCTTTGACTCTGTGGATCAAAATAAACTGTGGAAAATTCTGAGAGAGATGGGAATACCAGACCACCTGATCTGCCTCTTGAGAAATCTGTATGCAGGTCAGGAAGCAACAGTTAGAACTGGACATGGAACAACAGACTGGTTCCAAATAGGAAAAGGAGTACATCAAGGTTGCATATTGTCACCCTGCTTATTTAACTTCTATGCAGAGTACATCATGAGAAACGCTGGACTGGAAGAAACACAAGCTGGAATCAAGATTGCCAGGAGAAATAATAACCTCAGATATGCAGATGACACCACCCTTATGGCAGAAAGTGAAGAGGAACGAAAAAGCCTCTTGATGAAAGTGAAAGAGGAGAGTGAAAAAGTTGGTTTAAAGCTCAACATTCAGAAAACGAAGATCATGGCATCCGGTCCCATCACTTCATGGGAAATAGATGGGGAAACAGTGGAAACAGTGTCAGATTTTATTTTTTTTGGGGGGGGCTCCAAAATCACTGCAGATGGTGACTGCAGCCATGAAATTAAAAGACACTTACTCCTTGGAAGGAAAGCTATGATCAACCTAGATACCATATTGAAAAGCAGAGACATTACTTTGCTGACTAAGGTCCGTCTAGTTAAGGCTATGGTTTTTCCAGTAGTCATGTATGGATGTGAGAGTCGGACTGTGAAGAAGGCTGAGCACCAAAGAATTGATGTGTTTGAACTGTGGTGTTGGAGAAGACTCTTGAGGGTCCCTTGGACTGCAAGGAGATCCAACTAGTCCATTCTGAAGGAGATCAACCCTGGGATTTCTTTGGAAGGAATGATGCTAAAGCTGAAGTTCCTGTACTTTGGCCACCTCATGTGAAGGGTTGACAGATTGAAAAAGACTCTGATGCTGGGAGAGATTGGGGGCAGGAGGAGAAGGGGACGACCCAGGATGAGATGGCTGGATGGCATCACGGACTCGATGGACGTGAGTCTGAGTGAACTCTGGGAGATGGTGATGGACAGGGAGGCCTGGAGTGCTGCGATTCATGGGGTCGCAAAGAGTCGGACACGACTGAGCGACTGAACTGAACTGAACTGAATGGGAATTTATCTTACATATCTTCAGTATTTCCCGTAGAGACTAAACTACCATCTTGCACAGGGTAGGTACTCAAAACAAATTTGCTGGAATAATAGATGAGCACTGCAGACTGCCATGGACATGGATAAAGCTCACAGCAAAATTTGTCTCAATCACATGGTTCTCTGCCATGATGCCTTTAATTCAGCATATGGAAGACACTAAATAAAACTGTGATCTGAAAAACAAAATATAAAGTCTTTAATATCTAAAAAAATGGACCAGTGCAAAAGCAAGCCTGTGGCACATGTAGTAAAATTTCAGTAAAAGGATGCAACTAATTGGCAGTTTAAAAAGTCATTCTCCCACATAAAGATATTATAGTTTAATATACTGCAATGCAGATCCAATAAAACCTTTGCCATTTTCATCTTTAAATATTTGAAGACATGCAGGGTAATGTCCTAGGAACAGAAATTAATTTTTAGTTCATGTTAGATTAAAGTTATGCACTTTCATATCATACCCTACACTGACACTTTTGACAAGTTTTTAAAACTATCCTAAATTAGATTTCAATTATAATCTTAAAAAAAGAGCAAGAGAGAAAGATAGATGGCAACCAGGGAAGTGGGGGGAGGAAGGAGGGAGTAAAAAAGATGGAAGGAATGGAAAGGAAGGAAGGAGAATAATGTACCTGGAGTGAAAATGGGGACGGAATCCAGCCATTGTCAAAACATTTTCTCTATCTTGCTCTTCCTTAAAGAAATTATACCAAGTGGGGTACCGACATTTTCAAATGAAATATTTGAGCTGCTTCTGTAGCAGTATAGTTTGCCTACCCATTTTCATAATAGTTTTATCTTCCTTCTTCATACAGCAGTAATTATGAAGAAATATTATTCAGAAGAGTGGCTCTCAGGGTAGCCCACAGGGCCCTGATGTTCTCTTTCGGGTGATTCACCAGGTGAAAACTGTTTTCATAGCAATGTTAACATTGTAATTGCCTCTTCTATTGTGTTGATATTTGCCCTGATGATAACAAAAGGTGACAGTGGGTAAAACTGCTAACCTCTTAGCATGAAGAAGGCAGGGGAACAAAAGGTGTTAGTATATTCACAACTGCTACACAGTTGGAGTAAAAGAAAAATTGCTAGTTTCACTTTAGTACAGTCCTGATGAAGCAGTAAAATCTATTGGCTTTTAAAATTTTGACTGGAGTAAAGATCTTAATATCCTGTATGATGAAATGTAAAGCGCACATAAAGCACTTCTATTACGTCCTGAAACATGATGTTACACTCAGGGAAGGGTCACAGGTAGCTTTTATAAGAGCATTTCACTTGTGAGCTGAACTAGCCATCTTTATAATGGCATATGCTTTTTATTTAAAATGTCTACTGACGGATAAACCACAATTATTAAGACTTGGGTGTGTGGAAGATATTTCTCAAAAATGAATAAAGTAGGGCTTCCCTGGCGGCTCAGTGATAAAGAATCTGCCTGCTGATGCAGGAGACACAGATTTGATCCCTGATCTGGGAAGATCCGACATGCCGCACAGCCACTAAGCCTGTGTGCCACAAGGACTGAGCCTGTGCTCCTGAGATCAGGAGCCACAACGACTGAACCCTGAGTGCCTAAAGCCTGTGCTCCACTATAAGGGAAGCCACCACAGTGAGAAGCCCGCACGCCGCGAGGAAGAGTAGCCCTTGCTCACCACAATTAGAAAGTAACCTCTGCCAAAATGAAGACCTAGAACAGCCAAAATTACATAAACAATTAAATTAAAAATATAAACTCGTTATTTAAAATAAAACAGAAATTTTGACCAATTATCAAACCTGAGCTTTTGAGTGAAAATTAGTATTTTAGAAAACTTACTTCCTCCCTAAATCTAATCAGGCTTTTCTGATCACTGTTCTGATTATATTGGTGGTGATATTAATAACTGTAATGTTTTATTATTATAAAATGTTTCAATATTTGACATTCAAACAGACATAAAAACTCAATAAACCAATATTATCCAAAAATTTTACAATCATTCATAGTTAAACATTTCATTCAAAAACCACAGACAACAGATTTTAAGTTTATTGCCAAAGTGTCAGTTTTTATATTGAAATTAGTTAGTTAAGTCCTTCAGTCGTGTCCAATTCTTTGCGGCCCCGTGGACTGTAGCCCACCAGGCTCCTCCGTCCATGGGATTCTCCAGGCAAGAATATTGGAGTAGGTTGCCATTTCCTTCTCCAGAGGATCTTCCTGACCCAGGAATCAAACCCAGGTCTCCTGCATTGCAGGCAGACGCTTTAACCTCTGAACCACCAGGGAAGCCCTTATATTGAAATTAGCTTTTACGAAAAAAAATTTGCTAAATTTTGGTGTAGTATCAAAGATAATCTGAACATGCTACCAAAGTATTTTTCTCTGTCACTATACATCTGTGTGAAACCAGATTTCTTTTTAATATTCTACACCCAATAGTTCATATTGCAATAGATTTAGTGCAAAAGATACGATAATGCAAGCTACTTTCTATTAATCTACATATGAAAGAGATTTATAAAAGGTGAAAAATTACAACTCTTCTCATAGCTTTTCTTCTTTTAGAATTTACTCATTTTCATTAAAATTTTCTTTATATCAACATGCAATTGGTTTATAAATGTTATTTTTAGATGAATTAATAAATGCTTTAAATTTTTTAATTTTAATTTAAAATATAGTTAATCAACAGGTATGATGCATACAAATAAATGCTTTGGGAAGTTCTTAATAATTTCTAGTGTATAATATCCTGGGACCAAAGTGTTTGAGAACTACTCATTTAGAAAATACTCTACATTATGAATCTACATAATTGATAGTAAAAGAGACAACTTCTCTAGCAATGCTATTTTTCATTCTATTGGTTTGAAATTTTTCGCTATAAAGATTCAATGATCTATAAGTCATTTATTCAATAACCATTTCTTAGTCCCCATCATCGGCCTAGTGCAATGAGGAAAAACAAAACATAAGGCATGGATTTTGTCATCACAACATTTACAGTTTCCATTATTGTCTGTATAGTGATATATCCATATATTTATTCCCATCTCCTTCTGCATTGAAACATCTATGTGTCTTTGTGTGCCTTTGTGTGGGTGTGTACAGCTGTCTCACAAATATCTTCACTTGGATATTCCACAGAGACCTCTAAAAGGTCTAAAACTGAAATTATTCACTAAATTGCATATGCTCATTAACTGTAATTAATTACACCTTTATACTTTAGGGGTTTGTTCTCTAATATTAACACTAGACCAAAAAAAAAATTTAATTAATTAAGATCTACTTTTTAACTTTTGTAGTGGCAAGCCAAACTGTGAAATTTCATTACTTTTTTATTCTATTCCATAAGATAAACTCTGCTTATAAACCTATTCTCTCTAATTAATGATTATTGAACTTCTTCCTGTGAACTGAATTTTCACAAGATTGTTCCTCTTAGCCTGTGCTTTCCTCCCTCCAAACAGTAAACTAAATGTCATCCTCAAAATAAAGAGCAATTTAGAATACATTTTATATATTCAGTATATATACTACTTCATTGTAGTTCATTAGCAACTCAGGGACAAATAGTAAATTTTATATTACACATTCTGTGTATTGACTTCATTTAATGTTTCTATGTTAATAGAAACATAGTGTAACATTTATCACACAGTGATTCTTTAGTAATATTTTACCAGTGACTGTTATGTTTCAGTGCATAGTGTGATATTATTTCAGTAATTTATGACTGTAATTTAAATTTTTAGTTCTGAAATTTATTGAATACTATACCTTTTCCTGTTCTTTACATGTCATGCAATTCAGAACTGACATGGCTCATGATGAACATTACTTTGCCTTTTAAGTTAAAAATACAAAGATTTAATTTCCTTTAAAATTTAAATTGTTTGGTTAGTCAATTTCAAATACAAAATTTCTGATGTATTGGGAGCTTTACACTCCTATCAAAATGTATATGGATGTAATCAAAACATATGGTCTTTTATGTATATTTCAGCTTTCTATTTGTGATGTTTTAATTTCAAAATTAATGCTAGAAAGAAAAAGAGACATATATTTGGTGTCAAATTCCTGAACTGTTTCCACCATACATTCTCTGAAATCAAAACAAAAAACACCATAATCTTCAAGTGGCAAAGGGGCATTATTCATAAGATACTACGAGTTTTAATGTAATTAATAAAAATAGATGAGGTACATTTATTTTTAAACTCACCATAGAAAACCTCAAATGGAAAACTTAGAATAATTGAGCCATACTTTATAAAATACCTCATTCCCTGTAAATCAAACAAAAAAAACCCTAATCTTCAAAAATATGACTATACTTCGTTATGAGGATAATGTTTATCAAAAGATACCATTATGAAAATAAAGAAGAAATATTTTTATAACAAAATATTACATATCTGTATACATATCAGTTCAGTTCAGTTCAGTCACTCAGTCGTGTCCAACTCTCTGCAACCCCCTGAATCACAGAACGCCAGGCCTCACTGTTCATCACCAACTCCCGGAGTTCACTCAGACTCACGTCCATCGAGTCCATGATGCCATCCAGCCATCTCATCCTCTGTCATCCCCTTCTCCTCCTGCCCCTAATCCCTCCCAGCATCAGAGTCTTTTCCAATGAGTCAACTCTTCACGTGAGGTGGCCAAAGTATTGGAGCTTCAGCTTTAGCATCATTCCTTCCAAAGAAATCCCAGGGTTGATCTCCTTCAGAATGGACTGGTTGGATCTCCTTGCAGTCCAAGGGACTCTCAAGAGTCTTCTCCAACACCACAGTTCAAAAGCATTAATTCTTCAGCACTCAGCCTTCTTCACAGTCCAACTCTCACATCCATACATGACTACTGGAAAAACCATAGCCTTGACGAGACAGACTTTAGTCGGCAAAGTAATGTCTCTGCTTTTGAATATACTATCTAGGTTGGTCATAACTTTTCTTCCAAGGAGTAAGTGTCTTTTAATTTCATGGCTGCAGTCACCATCTGCAGTGATTTTGGAGCCCCCCAAAATAAAGTCTGACACTGTTTCCCATCTATTTCCCATGAAGTGATGGGACCAGATGCCATGATCTTTGTTTTCTGAATGTTGAGCTTTAAGCCAACTTTTTCACTCTCCTCTTTCACTTTCATCAAGAGGCTTTTGAGTTCCTCTTCACTTTCTGCCATAAGGGTGATGTCATCTGCATACCTGAGGTTATTGATATTTCTCCCAGCAATCTTGATTCCAGCTTGCATTTCTTCCAGCCCAGCGTTTCTCATGATGTACTCTGCATATAAGTTAAATAAGCAGGGTGACAATATACAGCCTTGCCGTACTCCTTTTCCTATTTGGAACCAGTCTGTTGTTCCATGTCCACTTCTAACTGTTGCTTCCTGACCTGCATACAGATTTCTCAAGAGGCAGGTTAGGTGGTCTGGTATTCCCATCTCTTTCAGAATTTTCTACAGTTTATTGTGATCCACATAGTCAAGGGCTTTGGCATAGTCAATAAAGCAGAAATAGATGTTTTTCTGGAACTCTCTTGCTTTTTCCATGATCCAGCAGATGTTGGCAATTTGATCTCTGGTTCCTCTGCCTTTTCTAAAACCAGCTTGAACATCAGGGAGTTCACGGTTCACGTATTACTGAAGCCTGGCTTGGAGAATTTTGAGCATTATTTTGCTAGCATGTGAGATGAGTGCACTTGTGTGGTAGTTTGAGCATTCTTTGGCATTGCTTTTCTTTGGGATTGGAATGAAAACTGACCTTTTCCAGTCCTGTGGCCACTGCTGAGTTTTCCAAATTTGCTGGCATATTGAGTGTAGCACTTTTACAGCATCATCTTTCAGGATTTGAAAGAGCTCAACTGGAATGCCATCCCCTCACTAGCTTTGTTCATAGTGATGCTTTCTAAGGCCCACTTGACTTCACATTCCAAGATGTCTGGCTCTAGATGAGTGATCACATAATCATGATTATCTGGGTCGTGAAGATCTTTTTTGTATAGTTCTCCCGTGTATTCTTGCCACCTCTTATTAATATCTTCTTCTTCTGTTAGGTCCATACCATTTCTGTCCTTTATCGAGCCCATTTTTTCATGAAATGTTCTCTTGGTATCTCTAATTTTCTTGAAGAGATCTCTAGTCTTTCCCATTCTGTTGTTTTCCTCTATTTCTTTGCATTGATACATATATAAATGCATATATAAAATAAAGAACTTGTTTCTAGAAAGAAGAAATAACATTTACAACTCAATAACAATTCAGTTTTAAAGTAAGTGAAAGATTTGAAGAGACAACCAAAGAAGATATTAAAATGGCAAATAAGCATGTTTAAAAATGTACAAAAATGACTACTGATCAGAGAAATGCAGATTACAGCCACAACGAGAAATCACTATATACTCACTGGTAATCCTGAATGTTCATTGGAAGAACTGAAGTTCCAATACTTTGGCCACCTGATGCAAAGAGCCAACTAACTGGAAAAGACCCTGATGCTGGGAAAGATTGAGGGCAAGAGGAGAAGGGGGCAGCAGAGGATGAGATAGCTGGATGGCATCACTAACTCAAAGGACGTCAGTTTGAGCAAACTCAGGGAGATGGTGAAGGACAGGTAAGCCTGGCAAGCTTACCTGTCCATGGGGTCACAAAGAGTTAGACACAGCTTAGTGACTGAACAATAACAATAAATGGCTAAAATTAAGACAATTGACAATATTAAGTGTTGAAGAGGACAGGAGTAACTGGAAATATCATACATTGCTGTTAGGGATGCACAATGATACAGTTGCTTTCAAAAGAAGTTTGGCAGATTCCTGTAAAGTTAAACATATCCTCCCTACACAATCCACCAATCCCATTCTCAAGTATTTATCCAAGAAAAGCAAAAACATATGTCCTCACAAAGAGTTCAATTTGTATATTCCTAGAAGCTCAATTCATAATGGAAAAGGCTGAAAATTATCCAAATTCCATAAACAAATGAATAAACAAATTATGATATATTTATTAATAAAAGGCAGTGAACTACTTATAAACACAACATCATGGGTAAATTTCAAAAGCTTTATTTTAAGTGGAAAAAATACAGATACAAAAATTATAAGATGTTTGATTTCATTCAAAGTAAGTTCTAAGAAGGCAAAAATATACTGACAAGAAAGGAGTGTATTGGTTTCCAGGGAAAGGTACTGCGAGAAAAGAGTTGACTGAAAAGAGGCAGGACAAAACACTGAGGAGCCATGAAAATGTTCCTGACCATGATTGTGGTGGTGGTTATACAATTATATATATATTCATAAAAAACACATCAAAGTGTACACTTGCTACTACTTGGTTTTATTTTATATTTTACCTGAATGAAGCTCACAAAGTAAAAATTATTGGGCTGGCAAGAACGTTAATACCCATTCCTTAGCCTCAAGAAATCCATGAGTATTAATATCCAAGACTCATACATGATTGTAATGAGATTTAAAAAGATTTATCTTGACTTCATGTTTGTTATGGGGCTTCTCTGGTGGCTCAGTCATAAAGAATCTGCCTGCCAATGCAGGAAGATGGGTTTGATCCATGGGTCAGGAAGACCCCTTGGAGAAGGAAATGGCAACCCACTCCAGTATTCTTGCCTAAAAAATCCCATGGACAGAGGAGCCTGGCCAGCTATTGTCCATGGAGTGTCTGCAAAAGAGTCAGACACGACTTAGCAACTAAACAGTAGCAGCAGCCTGTGCATTATATTCATTCTCTTTCCATTTTTGGAAACAACTTTATTTTGGGTTTTGGTGCTGAGTTGCTATTTTCACTTTGTTTAATATTATCTGTGTAGTATTGTAGTGTCAGTAGCTCAGTTGTATCCAACTCTTGGCCACCCCACAACTCTTTGTATCCAGGCAACAATACTGCAGTAGGTTGCCATTACCTTCTCTAAGGGATATTTCCAACCTGCAGATTGAACCCAAGTCTCTCACATTGAAAGCAGATTCTTTACCATTTGAGCTACAGGAATGTAGTCACAGAGAACTATCCTGATACATGAGTCCCAGTGTTCCATCAAAAATATAAAGTTTCTTTGTTTTAGCTTTTAGACACATGGTTTATTCATTAAAAAGTTATTCCCTGTTTCTCCAATACCACTTATTATTAGAGGTGATATACCTTAATTAACATCAGTTCAGTTCAGTTCAGTTGATCAGTCATGTCTGATTCTTTGGACCCAATGGACCACATCATGCCTGGCCTCCCTGCCCATCACCAACTCCCAGAGTTTACTCAAACTCATCTTCACTGAGAAGGTGATGCCATCCAACTCTCTCATACTCTGTCATCCCCTTCTCCTGCTGCCTCAATCTTTCCACACATCAGGGTCTTTTCAAAGGGATCAGCTCTTTGCATCAGGTGGCCAAAGTATTGGAATCTAAGCTTCAAATCAGTCCTTCCAGTGAACACTCAGTACTGATCACCTTTAGAATGGACTGGTTGGATCTCCTTGCAGTCCAAGGGACTCTCAAGAGTCTTCTTCAACACCACAGTTCAAAAGCATCAATTCTTTGGTGCTCAGCTTTCTTTATAGTCCAACTCTCACATACATGACTACTGGAAAACCATAGCCTTGACTAGATGGACCTCTTGGCAAAGTAATGTCTCTGCTTTTTCATATACTCTCTAGGTTGGTCATAACTTTCCATCCAAGAAGTAAGCGTCCTTTAATTTCATGACTGCAATCACCATATGCAGTGATTTTGGAGCCCCCCAAAATAAGGTCTGACACTGTTTCCACTGTTTCCCCATCTATTTCCCATGAAGTAATGGGACTGGATGCCATGATCTTCTTTTTCTGAATGTTGAGCTTTAAGCCAACTTTTCCCTCTCCTCTTTCACTTTCATCAAGAGGCTCTTTAGTTCTTCTTCACTTTGTGCCATAAGGGTGGTGTCATCTGCATATTTGAGGTTATTGATATTTCCCCCAGCAATCTGATTCCAGCTTGTGTTTCTTCCAGTCCAGCATTTCTCATGATGTACTCTGCATAGAAGTTAAATAAGCAGGGTGACAATATACAGCCTTGACGTACTCCTTTTCCTATTTGGAACCAGTCTGTTGTTCCATGTCCAGTTCTAACTGTTGCTTCCTGGCCTGCATATAGGTTTCTCAAGAGGCAGGTTAGGTGGTCTGGTATTCCCATCTCTTTCACAGTTTATTGTGATCCACACAGTTAAAGGCTTTGGTATAGTCAATAAAGCAGAAATAGATGTTTTTCTGGAACTCTTTTCCTTTTTTGATGATCCAGCAGATGTTGGCAATTTGATCTCCAGTTCCTCTGCCTTTTCTAAAAACAGCTTGAACATCTGGAAGTTCACGGTTCACATATTTCTGAAGCCTGGCTTGGAGAATTTTGAGCATTATTTTGCTAACGTGTGAGATGAGTGCACTTGTGTGGTAGTTTGAGCATTCTTTGGCATTGCCTTTCTTTGGGATTGGAATGAAAGCTGACCTTTTCCAGTCCTGTAGCCACAGCTGAGTTTTCCAAATTTGCTGGCATATTGAGTGCAGCACTTTCACAGCATCATCTTTTAGGATTTGAAAGAGCTCAACTGAAATTCCATCACCTCCACTAGCTTTGTTCATAGTGATGCTTCCTAAGGCCCACCTGACTTCACATTCCAGGATGTCTGGCTCTAGGTCAGTGATCACACCATGGTGATTATCTGAGTCATGATGATATTTTTTTTGTACAGTTCTTCTGTGTATTCTTGCCACCTCTTCTTAATATCTTCTTCTTCTGTTAGGTCCATACCATTTCTGTCCTTTATCGAGCCCATCTTTGCATGAAATGTTCCCTTGGTATCTCTAATTTTCTTGAAGAGATCTCTAGTCTTTCCCATTCTACTGTTTGCCTCTATTTCTTTGCACTGACCACTGATGAAGGCTTTCTTATCTCTCCTTGCTATTCTTTTGGAACTCTGCATTCAAATGGCTATATCTTTCCTTTTCACCTTTGCTTTTCACTTATCTTCTTCTCACAGCTATTTGTAAGGAATCCTCAGACAGCCATTTTGCTTTTTGCATTTCTTTTTCTTGGGGATGATCTTGATCCCTGTCTCCTGTACAATGTCAGGAACCTCCATCCATAGTTCATCAGGCACTCTATCAGATCTAGTCCCTTAAATCTATTTCTCACTTCCACTGTATAATCATGAGGGATTTGATTTAGGTCATACCTGAATGGTCTAGTCATTTTCCCTACTTTCTTCAATTTAAGTCTGAATTTGACAGTAAGAAGTTCATGATCTGAGCCACAGTCAGCTCCGGGTCTTGTTTTTGCTTACTGTATAGGGCTTCTCCATCTTTGGCTGCAAAGAATATAATCAATCTGATTTCGGTGTTGACCATCTGGTGATGTCCATGTGTAGAGTCTTCTTTTGTGTTGTTGGAAGAAGGTGTTTGCTATGACCAGTGCATTCTCTTGGCAAAACTCTATTAGCCTTTGCCCTGTTTCATTCCGTATTCCAAGGCCAAATCTGACTGTTACTCTGGGTGTTTCTTGACTTCCTACTTTTGTGTTCCAGTCCCCTATAATGCAAAGGATATCATTTTGGAGTATTAGTTCTAGAAGGTCTTGTAGGTTTTCATAGAACTATTCAACTTCAGTTTCTTCAGCATTAGTGGGTGGGGCATAGACTTGGATTACCATGATACTGAATGGTTTGCCTTGGAAACAAACAGAGATCATTCTGTCATTTTTGAGAGTGCATCCAAGCACTGCATTTCGGACTGTTTTGTTGACTATGATGGCTACTCCATTTCTTCCAAGGGATTCTTGCCCACAGTAGTAGATATAATGATCATCTGAGTTAAATTCACCCATTCCAGTCCATTTTAGTTCTCTGATTCCTAGAATGTCACGTTCACTCTTGCCATTTCCTATTTGACCACTTCCAATTTGCCTTGATTCATGGCCCTAACATTCCAGGTTCCTATACAACATTGCCCTTTACAGCATCGGACATTGCCCTTTACAGCATCGGACCTTGCTTCTATCACCAGTCAATCCACAACTGAGTGTTGATCTAATTGCCATAATCACCATAGTAATTAGGTATGCAACTTTGAGCTAAGACTTCAAGATCTCAAACCCTGCTTCCAATACTTGACTAGGTAAGTGAACTAAATATTTTCTTCAGTCTCCTGATTTACACAAGTAAGGATAAAATTCGCTCCTACATCATCAGATTGTTTTCAGAATTCAATGAGATAATGCTTAGAAATATATAAACAATGCTTTGAAATACACCTGGAACATCATAAGTACCCCAGAAATGTTAACATTTGTATTGGCTTCATATTTTTCGTGGAAATTCAAGAAAAAAAGAAACAAATGTGAATAAAGTGCCAAACTGAAATTTTAAAGAGAAGAATTGTACTCAACTATAATTTAAAAACCCAACAGAAAAGCCAACCTCTGCTTTTCAGTGTTGTGTAGCTTTATTATTTTTATTTATTTTTTGCTACTGTTACATCCTTAATTTTCTGGTTTTTATTACAATGGACAGGGATAAATTAAAGATTATGTCTTAGGATGACATTTCTTCTATGTATTATAAACTTTTATTTCATGTGTTTGCATTACTTTATTGTGCTTATGTACTTTATTGTATCCCAAATTCAAATTGCAACTCCTTAAAGGACTTGCTTTGGATATATGGTTTGGATAGGAAAACTAGGAATACCCAAGTCCTGTCTTGGTTTGATCAACCCTCCTATGGAGGCCTCCCAGGAAACATATACATAAAGAAGGCAAAAGAAAGTACTTTATGATTTAATTTGATTATTAACTCTGCCCCTGGCCTCAAACTCCGTAGGAACTTCACAAACCAGGGGAGACAATAGGCAGAGTTCCTTGCCTCTATGTTAGTTAAGGAAATGAACCAGGGAATTCTTGGTAGTCGAAGTATTAAGAATTAGCCTTCCAATACAGGGGAGGGGGGTTCGAACCATGGTCAGAGAACTAACATTCCACATGCCACCAGGCAACTAAGCTCATGTGCTGGCAGCTACTGAGCCTGCACACCACAATGAAGACCCTGCACCTCAACTAAGACCTGACACTCCCAAATAAGTAAATACTGAAAAAAGAAAATGAACCAGTTACACAAGCAAGACCCAGTTTGGGGCTGAACTAAGCCAGCATGCCTCAGACCTTCTCAGACTAAAACTGTGATCTTTGGACAGTGGCCACATGTGAGAAAGCATAGCCACAGTGCAAAAGCTAGATGGCCTGGCCTGTTTGGAGAGAGCACCCCAGCACCTAACTACTGCTGTTCCTTCAGGGACCCACCAATGAATAGCCATGTTCACTCATTCTTAGCCAGAAAATGACTCCTCCTAGGAATACAGTGAAGTGAAGTCGCTCAGTCGTGTCCAACTCTTTGCAACCCCATGGACTGTAGCCTATCAGGCTCCCCTGTCCCTGGGATTTTCCAGGCAAGAGTGATGGAGTGGATTGCCATTTCCTTCTCCAGGGGATCTTCCCGACCCAGGAATAGAACCCGGGTCTCCCGCGTTGCAGGCAGACGCTTTACCATCTGAGCCACCAGGGAATACAGTAGTCAAGCCTCAGATCTGACTCATTCAAATCACTCTCTTCCTCCTTGAGGCTTGAAGAACACTCAGTGATAATACAGTAGAAAGCCTTTACTTTCCCTATAAGCCCACAGCAGTTGTTAAAATCTCTGAAAAGTAAAATGTGTGCCATGTGTGAAATAGATAGCTAGTGGGGATCTGCTACACAGCACAGGGTGTTCAGCTCGGTGCTCTGTGCTGTCCTAAAGGGGCTGGGATGGGGTGAGGAGGGGGTGAGAGGAAGGACTAAGAGGGAGGGAACATATACACACACATAGTCGATTCACTTTGTTGTACAGTAGAAACTAATACAATATTGTAAAGCAATTATACTCCTATAAAAACGATTTTTTTTTAAATGTGACTAGTTATTATCTGATGTAGTTTGCTGTGCTATACTTCCACACAACTGCTACTGTAATCTGGGAAATAACTGCAAGACAAAATATTTCTCCAGTGTTCAGTAGCATCATGTTCACAGTGTGAACTTCAAAGGACAGCCTCACGGGGAGGACCTGCTTGGACCATTAAGCCACCTGGGCTTCCATGGGTCTCTTCAAAGTGTTTATAAGATAATGTGTCATTTTGAGAATTTTAGAAAATACCATACTTTTTTTTTTTAGCAAAAAAGACTGTGACCCCAGAGACAGAAGAGACGCATTTAGCATGACATTGACACCAATCCCTTTTCTGCCTTAAGGCTTTTGTACCAGTTTGTTCTTAGGCTCTGATACTTCTCATAATTCAGGTCTCAGTTTAAATATCACTATATTCATGATGATTTACCATCTCCCCTATGGTCCCATCCTCCCTATTCCACCACATTCTATGTGCATGCTTGCTTAGTGGCTCAGCCATGTCCAGCTCATTTGTGACCCCACGGACTGCACCCTAGACAGCATATTAAAAAGCAGAGACATTACTTTGCCAACAAAGGTCCATCTAGCCAAAGCTATGGTTGTTCCAGTAGTCATGTATGGATGTAAGAGTTGGACTATAAAGAAAGCTGAGCACCGAAGAATTGATACTTTTGAACTGTGGTGTTGGAGAAGACTCCGGAGAGTCCCTTGGACTGCAAGGAGATCCAAACAGTCCATCCGAAAGGAAATCAATCCTGCATATTCACTGGAAGGACTGATGTTGAAGCTGAAACTCCAATACTTTGGCCACCTGATGCAAAGAGCTGACTCATTTGAAAAGACCCTGATGCTGGGAAAAATTGAAGGTGGGAGGAGAAGGGGATGATAGAGGATGAGATGGTTGGATGGCATCACTGACTCAATGGACATGAGTCTGAGTAAACACCAGGAGTTGGCGATGGACAGGGAGGCCTGGTGTGCTGCAGTCCATGGGGTTGCAAAGAGTTGGACACAGCTGAGCAACTGAACTGAACTGGACTGCACTCCACCAGGCTCCTTTGTTCATGGGACTTTTCAGGCAAAAATATTGAAGTGGGTTGCCATTTCCTTCTCCCGGAAATCTTCTCAACCCAGAGAACAAACTACAGGCACATTCTTTACCTGAGGAGCCACCAGGGAAGCCCATTTTCTCTATGTTGGCATTGTTAATTCTTCACATTTTGTAGTTGTTTGTTAACTGACTGCTAGCCCTGCTAAATTGAGCTTCCTGAGGGCACTGGCTACTTTCAAAGCAATATCCTATTTCAGCTCCTTTGAAACTTGGACCACTACAGAGAGTTGAAAATTCTGGGTCTAGTCTCAATTCTGGAGAAGGCAGTGGCACCCCACTCCAGTACTCTTGCCTGGAAAATCCCATGGATGGAGGAGCCTGGTAGGTTGCAGTCCATCGGGTCCCGAAGAGTCGGGCACGACTGAGTGACTTCACTTTCACTTTTCACTTTCATGCATTGGAGAAGGAAATGGCCACCCACTCCAGTGTTCTTGCCTCGAGAATCCCAGGGACGGGGGAGCCTGGTGGGCTTCCGTCTATGGGGTCGCACAGAGTCGGACATGACTGAAGCGACTTAGCAGCAGCAGCAGCAGCAGCAGCAGCAGCAGCAGCAGCAGTCTCAATTCCTTGATTTAGTATCTAGGAATCTTAAATATATTACTTAACTTTTATACATCTCTGTTGTCAAATGGCATAATAACATCCACTTACTTGCCCTCCCACATACAACTGCTAAGGTTAATGAGAGAATTTATGAAAGCACTTTAAAGTAAAAAAGCATTAAGATGCCTGGGACTGTTATTGTGATATGGTGAAATTCAAGGTAATTAGCACTAAAAAGGCTTAATATGTATAAATTTAAAATTTGTCATCAAAAGAAATCTTTCACTAAGATACAAAATAAGAAAACCCAGGGAATGATTTTTTAGAGACTTATCATCTTAACATATACACATTTGTTTGAATGCAAATCCCAGATGACAAGATTACTTTTCACCTAAAATACTAATAAGATTTTGACAATTCAGGGTCTAGGATGAGAAAAGAAAACAATACACAAAAGTTTTCAGCAATAACATTTTTTCATAAACAGCATATAGTTAATTTTGTTTGACCCTTTCTCCTATATACTTCAAGTGGTCAGAACCCACTCTAGAATTATTTGTATTTGTGACATCATTATCTTTGCCAGGAAACTATGAAAAGCCTTTTTAATCACCATGATTAAGTAATCAAATTCCCTTATCCACAGAGGGAAGTATTTAAAACCTATCACTAAATAATGACATGGCATTTAATATTTTGTCACTAATTAAAATCAAATGATAGGCATGAATAGGCTAGTCAGGAATTATTACTTCAAAGATCTCTTTCAATGCACAGGGTTAATTATTTATGTAAGGTTGAATTTCTAAGCATAGCCTCTGGTGCTATCAAATAGGACCACAGATCACCTAAACTCACATCTGGCCCTTTCTGAATGGAGGATCTCAAATCTGCAGTAGATAGCTAACATTTTTAATAGCACATTACACTAATCTGCAACACACCATGCCAAAATTATGATATTCTAAAAATGTAGTGCCAAAGAATTGGTGCTTTACAACTGTGGTGTTGGAGAAGACTCTTGAGAGTCCCTTGGACTGGAAGCAGATCCAACAAGTCCATTCTGAAGGAGATCAGTCCTGGGTGTTCATTGAAAGAACTGATGCTAAAGCTGAAACTCCAGTACTTTGGCCACCTCATGTGAAGAGTTGACTCATTGGAAAAGACTCTGATGCTGGGAGGGATTGGGGGCAGGAGGAGAAGGGGATGACGGAGGATGAGATGGCTGGATGGCATCACTGACTCGATGGACATGAGTATGAGTGGACTCTGGGAGTTGGTGATGGACAGGGAGGCCTGGCGTGCTGTGATTCATGGGGTCGCAGAGTCGGACATGACTGAGTGACTGAACTGAAAAATGTAGTAAAGAAGATGGATGTTGATCACAGTACTTAGTACATTTCTGATTGTTACTGTTATCAATTCTTAGATTAAAAATAATGAAATAATATAGGTAGTGAACTGACATTGGAAACACTTTCTGTAAAAGCCAGTCAAAGTTGATATAAGCTCAAAGGTCATTTGGTTTATCCAAATCCCAGTTCAAAGTATGAAGCATTTCAATGATTCTACTTTTACTCAATCTCCATTAAGTTAGAAAATTTTTACCTTGACATTGAAAAGAAATATATCCTTTTATTCCATAATACCATTTTACTATTTTTATTTACTTGCTCTATTTCTATAGAAAGGGAGGTGTGTGTGTGTGTGTGTGTGTGTGTGTGTGTGTGTGTGTGTGTGTATACACATGCACTTAAAAGCTCTTGATTTTAGATCTGTTAAGTAGATCTACTTAGATCTGTTGTAGGACTTAAAGGTACTCAGATGAAACCATCCTTGAGTTTGCTAAATACATTACTTTATTTTTATAAACATTTGGAGGTTGCTAGAAAACCAATGAACTGGTTATTTTCTGCTGCAGTACCAGTAAAGTAGATTGCTATCATGCTCAAAAGCCAAAAGACTTCAAGTAATGCTGACGAGAAAAAAAATCCAACATGAAACGGTATTTGTTTATTCATATATTAGCATATAATTGCCCAAAGTAATATCGTTTAAATTTTGCATCTACAGCCCACTTTAAAGGCTAAAATGGATCAAACTGATGAAGCACACCTGTAAAGGTATTATATATTATGCACACATTGCAAAAAAGTCTCAGTATTTTTTAACAATATCTGATAGCTTGTGTGCCTATATATAGGAAAACTATGTTGAAGAAGAAAAAACTTTCTCACTTAAACTACTAGTTAACTACAGTCTTAGAGAAAATATCACCTCCTTCCGTCACCCCAAACTAGTTTCTGTGTATAAAGCATATCAGTTCTCTCTTTGGTGTGGGTTAAAGCATATCTAGTAGGATCAGAAAGATGTGTGCATGCATGCTAAGTTGCTTCAGTTGTGTCCAACTATCTGTGATCCTATGGACTGTAATCCACCAGGCTCCTCCATCCATTGGGATTCTCCAGGGAAGAATACTGCAGTGGGTTGCCATTTCTTTCTCCAAAGGATCTTTCCAACACAGGGAACAAACTGGGTCTCCTACGGTTCCTGTATTGCAGGCAGATTCTTTACCACTGAGCCACTGGAGAAACCCCAGAAAGATATAACCCACTATTTCTCACTTAAATACAACCTGGGAAAAAAAATTCCCGAAACGTCAGTCTGAAGGTTTCTGTTTTTGTCTACAGAGGGCCAATATTATTTTGAGTGGGCTTCCCTAGTGGCTCAGCAGTAAAGAATCCACCTACAATGCAGGAGACACAGGAGACATGGGTTTGATCCCTGGGTAGAGAAGATTCCCCCAGAGGAGGGCATGGCAACCCACTCCAGTATTCTTGCCTGGAGAATACCCATGGACAGAGAAGCCTGGTAGGATATAGTCCATAAGGTCGCAGAGAGTCAGACATGACTGAAGTGACTTAGAATGTAATATTATTTTGAAAGATAAACATGCAGATAGAAAAATCAGAGATCACTTATTTCTGAAAGTGAGTGCAATGTGCAATCAAGAACACTGCAGTTTTCTCAAATATCTCTGAATACTCTAGAATTTATTGACCCTAGAATTTGCAACAACTCTGATATGTTGTTATGAATAGCTAAGTAAGGAGAGCAAATGTGTTTTCCTTTCTGGTAAAAATAAGAGGATGACATGCCAAATTCCTTTTGCTAAATCCTGCAGTGATGTTTTGGGTATTTGGGAATTACACTAGAGAACCAGCTGGAAGAATATAATTTGTTTCTCTTTGGTGCCTAGGACTGAGACTGGTAGAATTAAGAGTATGTTTTCATGATGCTGATTAAAGTTGAAATAGTTATGAGAATGCTGGTAGGTAAATACATATAGAATGCAAGTTTGTCAATATCATAGAATACATATTAAGAACCATAATGTAAACTATGGACTTTGGATGATAATGATGTGTCTATGTAGGTTAATTGGCTATAACACATGTACCACTCTGGTTCAAGAAGTTGATAGTTGGGAGAAGCTGTGTGGTGTGTGTGGGGGGGTGTGGAGGAGGCGGGTAGACAGGGGGTATATGGAAACTTTCTGTACTTTCCACTTAATTTTGCTGTGAACCTAAAATGGCTTTAAAAGATTAAGTCTACAACTTTTTAAAAAATTATGAAAGAACATGACCAAGATGAGAATATTATTAGAAGTAATATTTTTACCACTTCCTAAGAAATTGTAGGTATTGTATTAAAATGTTAATTTTTCCTCCATTATAAACTTCATTAATAGATATTAAGTGTTATTATTTCATAAAATAATTCATTAGACTTTAAAAAATTAAATTCTCAATATGCAACAAAGTAAATTAAATAACTGAATCTGATGTTAATAGAGAGAGAGATAATGGTGGGAATGTGCTTTACTTCCTTTTTATCAAAAGTTACAGTGAAATGAAGCCAGGCATAAAAGAGTACAGATTATGTAGCTTCATTTATATGAGCACAGAAGCTGGCAACCTGAGTCTGTGCTGTTCTGAGTCAGGACAGTAACTTACTAGAGAGACATGTACTGATGGGAAGAGCACAGGAAGGCTTCAAGGTGGCAGCTGGAGTTTCAGAGGAGTTGACTGGCTGTTATGGATACTGATTTAGGTGATTTCAGGCTGTAAAAAATTGATGGAGCTGTCAACTTATCGCAGTCTTCTGTACATATGTTATCCTTTTTTGAGAAGCCAAAAAAGGGCAGTTCTTCATTTCATGAAGTTCTGAATGAAGCAAAGGACATTGAGATGAGGCTATACACCTTTTTGTATAAGCCTGTGGTTTATATAAAGACAGAGAAAAATGAAAAGAAAGTTAAGAGAAAGGAGCTGGGAGGAATGGCCTTTTGGATGTATTATTCAACAGGTTAGAATTTCTCAGTGGGACATCTGTGTAACCTAGACAGTCAGGAAAGAAAAACATAAAAAATGAGGAAAGCTTTCTTAAATAGGATTCAGGATTATGAGTAAGGTAGAAATTAATAAATATCTTTCTAAGAGACTTATATCACATCCCTCTCACTTGCCAAAATGTACACTGCCATTTTTATTTTGAATTACTTTTTTAAATGATAGGGTTTATATGACCAACATAGACAGCATATTAAAAAGCATAGACATTACTTTGCCAACAAAGGTCCATCTAGTCAAAGCTATGGTTTTTCCAGCAGTCATGTATGGATGTGAGAGTTGGAGTATTAAAAGCTGAGTGCCGAAGACTTGATGTTTTTGAACTGTAGTGTTGGAGAAGACTCTTGAGGGTCCCTTGGACTGCAAGGAGATCCAAACAGTCCATCCAAAAGGAAATCAATCCTGAATATTTTGGAAGGACTGATGTTGAAGCTGAAACTCCAATACTTCAGCCAGCTGATGTGAAGAGCTAACTCATTTGAAAAGACCCTGATGCTAGGAAAGATTGAGGGCAGGAGAAGGGGATGACAGAGGATGAGATGGTTGGATGGCATCACTGACTCAATGAACATGAGTTTGAGCAAGCTCCAGGGGTTGGTGATGGTCAGAGAAGCCTGGCATGCTGCAGTCCATGGGGTTTCAAAGAGTCAGACACGACTGAGTAACTGAACTGAATTGAACTGATGACTTTTAACTAATGCTGTCGTATGGAATTCACTCTTCTCTGTTTTGTGGGAATGGATAACTCGAATGGGATGTGCACTGGTATAACAGTACTCTCTGGTGAAGCTGAGTACAAAGACCTACAGCTAAATTCTTTGCACAGGTCATAGATGTCTTTCATAATCTATGCCTAAGTGAGTTTCCAAGTTTCTTAGCATATGAGGTGTATTCTATTCCAGTACACATACTCTGAACACTATTTCAAGAAACAGCCCCCACCTCTTTACCTATCTGATCATTTTATTCAAGGCAGAATGGATTAGAATGGCCTCTACACCCTGTTATTACTATATCTCACCCTAAACCGCTGGGAAAAAAAAAAAAAAAGAAGGGTCAGAAGGTGACTAGAAGAAAAAGTGAATGAGAAAGCTTAATCAACCTTGAAGATAGATGAGTTAAGCCTTGAAGAAATAAAACATTAATTTCAGACAACACAGCATTACTGATTCTATGAAATTTATATTGGCACAACCTTGTAAATCAACTATACTTCAACAAAAAAATGTTTTAAAGGAAATTTAATGGATGCTTTTGAAACTAAAGTGTGTAAGGGAATATATAAATGTATTTGAGGGATATTTATGTGTGTATGTTTGAAATTAAGTACACATATACAGAAGATTTACTTTTGTCATGGAGCAGAGGAAAAAAATAATAGTTACTTATATGTTGATTATTCACAACGTGCCAGGAGTTGTGAATTATCTCATTAAATGCTCACAATGACACTACGGGTAGGTATGATGATTATTTCCATACAAAGATGAGAACATGGAAGTTCTAAAAATTAAATGACTTATCCAAGGTTTCACCACTTAAGTGCAAGAGTTACAATTTTAGTTCCCATCTCTGTTTCAGCTGAAAGCTCATACCCTTAGCCGCTGTTACTGTCTTGATTACTGAATGATCACAAGAGCAAATGGAGAAACATTAGGCAAGAAAAGAAGACAAAAGGAGAGGAAAAGAAGTTTAAGATCTGAAGGCATATGAAGAAAGAAAAAGGAGACAAGAGAACTGAAAGAGAGACAAAATATAAATAGCCCAGTGAGGCACAAAATAGACATTCAATAAATGCTTGTTGAATGAAGTTATATGACATAATAAATGAAATAAATGTCATAAATAATGTGACATTCCATACATTAAAAAAAGAAATTGATCATCTTTCCTTAACTTGGGTGTTTCAGTTGAGTTCAGTTACTCAGTCGTGTCTGACTCCTTGTGATCCCATGGACTGCAGCATGCCAGACTTCTCTGTCCATCACCAACTCCTGGAGCTTGTTCAAACTCATGTTCATTGAGTAAGTGATGCCATCCAACCAGCTCATCCTCTGTCATCTCCTTCTCCTCCCACCTTCAGTCTTTCCCAGCATCAGGGTCTTTTCAAATGAGTCAGCTTTTCGCATCAGCTGGCTGAGTACTGGAGTTTCAGCTTCAACATCAGTCCTTCCAAAGAACACCCAGGACTGATTTCCTTTAGGATGGACTGGTTGGACCTCTCAAGGGACTCTCAAGAGTCTTCTCCAACACCACAGTTCGAAAGCATCAATTCTTTGGCGCTCAGCTTTCTTCATAGTCCAACTCTCACATCCATACATGACTACTGGAAGAACCATACCTTTGATTAGATGGGCCTTTGTTGGCAAAGTAATGTCTCTGCTTTTTAGAATGCTGTCGAGATTGGTCATAGCTTTTCTTCCAAAGAGCAAGTGTCTTTTAATTTCATGGCTGCCGTCACAATCTGCAGTGATTTTGGAGCCCAAAAATTAAACTCTCACTGTTTCTATTGTTTCCCCAACTATTTGTCATGAACTCATGGGACCAGATGCCCTGACCTTAGTTTTCTGAATGTTGAGCTTTAAGCCAATTTTTTCACTCTCCACTTTCATCAAGAGGCTTTTTAGTTTCTCTTCACTTTCTGTCATAAGGGCAGTGTCACCTACATATCTGAGGTTATTGATATTTCTCCCGGCAATCTTGATTCCAGCTTGTGCTTCATCTAGCCCAGCATTTTGCATGATGTACTCTGCACAGAAGTTAAATAAGCAGGATGACAAAATGCACCTGAACATAACCTTTCCTGATTTGGAACCAGTCTGTTGTTCTATGTCCAGTTCTAACTCTTGCTTCTTGACCTGCATACAGATTTCTCAGGAGGCAGGTTAGGAGGTCTGGTATTCCCATCTCTAAGAATTGTTCACAGTTTGTTGTGATCTACATAAAGACTTTGGCATAGTCAACAAAGCAGAAATAGATGTTTTTCTGGAACTCTCTTGCTTTTTCGATGATCCAACAGATGTTGGCTATTTGATCTCTGGTTCCTCTGCCTTTTCTAAACCCAGCTTGAATATCTGGAAGTTCACAGTTCACATACAAAGATGTTTTTTACATGGTTCAAAAGAAAAGTTATTGTACAGTCATGGGTTTTAATACATTCGAAAGCCTGGGAAAATCAAAATCCCCAAAGTGTAATAATTAGATACCCAAATTAAAAATAATTTCTCATTCATATTCTTTACTTTCAAACTAACTTCTTGATTAAAGTTTAATGTAATTATAAGAGTTAATAACCTTAAAGAGAAAAATAATCAAGTCTCCATTATAATTTTCAGGTAGATTCATTCTGAAGTGAAATATCACTAGAAAATAATTATCCCTAATAGAATGGGAACTATTCTAATAAATACTTTCTTTCATTTAAAAAGTGGATAATTTTGAAGGAAAGAGAAGAAACAGTGAGAAAATGAGCCCAGCTTGATCTATCCTAGACTCAGCAGATACCCATATGAGCAGTAGTGTACTTTGCCATGTACTTTGAGAAACTTGTAAAAACATTCATACTTCTGTTCCTTTTTCTGAGAAACTGACCCTTCTGGGGAAACCTTGTTGATTGGTGCCCTAGCAGAAGCATTTTTCCAACCTATGCCTTGTTTTCGCTCCCACTAGCGATCCTTATTGGAGAAGGCAATGGCACCCCACTCCAGTACTCTTGCCTGGAAAATCCCATGGGCGGAGGAGCCTGGTAGACTGCAGTCCATGGGGTCGTGAAGAGTCAGACATGACTGAGCGACTTCACTTTCACTTTCAAACACTGGAGAAGGAAATGGCAACCCACTCCAGTGTTCTTGCCTGGAGAATCCCAGGGACGGGGGAGCCTGGTGGGCTGCCGTCTCTGGGGTCGCACAGAGTTGGACATGACTGAAGCTACTCAGCAGCAGCAGCGATCATTATACATAGAGCTTTTAAACTCTGCATCCTTCTGAAAAGTCTCAAGTCCTCGGTCCCATTCCACTCATCTCATCACCTTTATATGGTGATCTAAGTACTAACTTCTTTTTTTATCTATTAATATTCTCACACATAAGACAGTATATCTCTAATTAAGCACTTTCTATATATTATCACGTTAGATTTCACATGAGCTCTATATTATATATATAATATCCCCATTGTATAAATAAGAAAACAAAGATTTAGAGAGGTGTTGTTACTTGACTGAGACATCACAAAGTAGTGAGTGCTGAAACTGGATTTAAATTCTCGGTACTTCTGATCACTGTGATAAACACAAATCATTAAATGTGAACGCCATCAGAAAGTCCCCGTCACCTCAGTTCCTCTCAGTCTTCATCTATGTCCCTATCCTTCATTCAAGGCTGCATCCCTGTTTTGAGTCAACACCAATACTTAATCCTCAGCTAGTGAGCCCGTGGTACCTCATCTAATTCTGGAATTTGCTTATCATTTTCCCCTAATTTTTGGCACATGATGAAGTTCATGAATTATAAGAACAACGAACAAGTAAAAGAAACCCACTGCAGTAGGTGAAGTCGAGGAGGATCCAAGGAGGAACTAAGGCAAGTCTATTGTTTGCCTGAAGCTTTGATGGATGCTGCCTCCATTTTGGCCCACATGTAAGTCTATGCATGAAGGGAAGAAATGAGAGTGCTTGTTCTTCGTGACTATCAGAGAAATTAGACTTAAGCTCCCCCCACACACAGTTTATCATCTTAGAAAATGGAGGCAAGTATAATTATGCTGCTAAATTCCATGATGGCTTCACTTGTAGGATTAATATTTTTTAACCAGCCTGAGGTTTCCTTCATCAGAAATTGAAATATTACCTAATTTCAAGTCAACCTGTTTATTTATCACTATATATTCAATATTGCTACATATGCCATTCACTTTTTTTTAATGCATAAATATTTCCAGGAATTACTTCACGGCCTGCAAATTTCCATCTTTAAGAATAAATCATATAATGTACATCAAAATGATTAATAATGATTTTCTCAATTTTATTTCAAGTACGGTAACTATCAAAAACATATAACCTTATGTTTAAGGTTAACACAGAAACACTTCATCACATTTGATTTTTCTTCAACTCTATTTACCAAATAAGTAATATCTAATCACAAGGAAATGATGCATCATAACTTCGAGTTGACATTTTTTTGTCAGTTTTTCCATATAGTGATTGATATTTTATGTCTCATTTCTACTTATAAAGGTTCATAAAATAAAGCTATATCAAGCCAATTTTATCAATGGTATAGACACTAAAACACTCTACTCAGTGCTCTGTTGTCATCTAAACGGGAAGGGACTCTAGAAAGAGTGGACATATGTATATGTGCAACTAACTCACTTTGCTGCGCAGCAGAAATCAACACAACATTGAAAGGAACTATTCTCCAATAAAAATTAATTTTTAAAAATGACAACACTAAATAATAAAGATATATGCACCCAAAAATGATACCAATTAATCCTAGTAATGGAGTTGTCACAAACAGTTACAAAGAAAGACCATTTGGGGAGGTAAAGATATTTCTCAAAACCTTCAAGTTTCTAATCAAAGCACAGTGCCTAGAAAAGAGACAGCACTCAAATGATTCTTTGTTCCCTTCCTCCCTCTTTCATTTCTTTATATTCCATCTGTACTTTCATTTTCCCCTTTAAGGCACTCTTCGCTCCTGGAAATGATTGGAACCGTCTCTTAACTTGTCATGCCTATCTTCAATCTCTCCCTCCTGTCTGCAAATTGCTGCCATAGTTATTTTGCTAAAACACAAATCCTAGCACTTCACTGTCCTGTCAGAAAGCTTCACTTTCCTGCTGCCTCCCGTGTCACATTCAAACATCAGAGTTTGGCAGGATTTCTAACAGGCCCAAGTTCATGTTGCTAATCTCATCTTCGGACTGCTCCCATGTCAGTCCCTTGAATTCTTATACTGAGGATGCTTACTTTCTCAGAACACATACTCTCACCTGTCTTCCGCCTCCTATTAAACAGCTTTGTCCGCCATGAATATCCTTTCCCATCTTGTCCACCTAGAGAAATGTCACTTTCTATTTGTAATTTAAATCAGACGTCATCTGCTGTCTGTACTGTATTCTTTGAGCAACCCCCCAACCCCCTAGGCTAAGCTCCCTAATCTCAGTCTTACGCTGTATTTGTACAAGCCCATGCCTCTATCACATCACTTATCAAATTGAATTATTGTTGGTAACATGTTTGTACCTCTGCTTTGTTAAGCTATAACATTTGAAAATTCATAGAACCACACTTTATTAATCTTTGCATTTTTAATGCCTAGCAGAAAGCCCTTTTATCAGATACTTTTTAAGATTCCCAGTAAAATAAATGTGGGTTAAAGGAATTATTCATAAAAAATAAAAATAAACTAAAAAGAAAACAGTAAGAACACTGACAGGTATCTATATTTTTAAAATATGCCATTATCTTTAAAATAATCTGCAGTGAATATAGAGCTGGAAGAGAACCGAGGTTATTTTAGTATAATCCTTTCATCCAAAAGAGGCTTTCCAGGCAGTGCTAGTGGTAAAGAACTGGCCTGCCAATGCAGGAGACTTTCGAGACTCAGGTTTGATCCCTGGGCTGGGAAGATCCCTTGGAAAAGGGCATGACAACACACTCCAGTATTCTTGCCTGGGAAATCCCATGGACAGAGGAACCTGGGGGGCTATAGTCCATAGGGTCACAAAAAACAGTGGGATACAAAGCAACTTAGCACTCCATCTAAAAAATAAACCATCTTCTTCCATATTTTCTTCTTTTGCTTCTCCTTTTCACCTAACTCTAAAATAAATTCCAAATGGATAAGACTCTCTGATATGGAGAAATCATGATCATTTGATTTTACTGTAAATTGATAATTAATAAATGTCTTTTCCCACTGAGTTTTAACTCATCTTTATCACATCATAAATTCATATGTATGTATACACATATACAAACTGATTATTATTTTATTATATATTTCTGGCTATTTCTAGCTGGTTGCATTCACTATATGTCTGTTCTGGTACTAGTTTCATATTGAATTGATTACTATAATTTAACATTATGCTTAAATGTTAATATGTTTGGTAGGAATATTTTTTCCTTCAAAATCATTTTAGTTACTTTTACTAATTTATATTCACAGTTA
Organism: Ovis aries; assembly: GCF_016772045.2. NCBI lineage: Eukaryota > Metazoa > Chordata > Mammalia > Artiodactyla > Bovidae > Ovis > Ovis aries. Next base: position 92,684,722 of record NC_056057.1, read on the forward strand.
AAATTTTAAATGTTATTTCAAATTCCAGAAGATGCTCCTTTGTCATTTTGGTTGGAACTATACCAAGCCTGAACACAGATTTACTCATAAAAGAATAACATTTTTTCCTATAATTTATTTTTGTGTCTACAAACAACGGATGTGGATGTCCCTCAATAAAGTTGTCTTCATATAGATCTTTCATATTTTTTGGTTCCATTTATTCCAAGATATTGTCTATGTATATTTTGCAAAGAAAATAGAGTCCCATTTCCCATATGAATTAATGGCTTCTTACTAGTATGTAGGAAAGTTTGTAATGTTTTAATATTAATTTTATTTTTTCTTTTTTTTTTAGTTTTTATTTTTAAATTTTAAAATCTTTAATTCTTACATGCGTTCCCAAACATGAACCCCCCTCCCACCTCCCTCCCCACAACATCTCTCTGGGTCATCCCCATGCACCAGCCCCAAGCATGCTGCACCCTGCGTAAGACATGGACTGGCGATTCAATTCTTACATGATAGTATACATGTTAGAATGCCATTCTCCCAAATCATCCCACCCTCTCCCTCTCCCTCTGAGTCCAAAAGTCCGTTATACACATCTGTGTCTTTTTTCCTGTCTTGCATACAGGGTCGTCATTGCCATCTTCCTAAATTCCATATATATGTGTTAGTATACTGTATTGGTGTTTTTCTTTCTGGCTTACTTCACTCTGTATAATCGGCTCCAGTTTCATCCATCTCATCAGAACTGATTCAAATGAATTCTTTTTAACGGCTGAGTAATACTCCATTGTGTATATGTACCACAGCTTTCTTATCCATTCATCTGCTGATGGACATCTAGGTTGTTTCCATGTCCTGGCTATTATAAACAGTGCTGCGATGAACATTGGGGTACATGTGTCTCTTTCAATTCTGGTTTCCTCGGTGTGTATGCCCAGAAGTGGGATTGCTGGGTCATAAGGTAGTTCTATTTGCAATTTTTTAAGGAATCTCCACACTGTTCTCCATAGTGGCTGTACTAGTTTGCATTCCCACCAACAGTGTAGGAGGGTTCCCTTTTCTCCACACCCTCTCCAGCATTTATTGCTTGCAGATTTCTGGATCACAGCCATTCTGACTGGTGTGAAGTGGTACCTCATTGTGGTTTTGATTTGCATTTCTCTAATAATGAGTGATGTTGAGCATCTTTTCATGTGTTTGTTAGCCATCCGTATGTCTTCTTTGGAGAAATGTCTATTTAGTTCTTTGGCCCATTTTTTGATTGGGTCATTTATTTTTCTGGAATTGAGCTGCATAAGTTGCTTGTATATTTTTGAGATTAGTTGTTTGTCAGTTGCTTCATTTGCTATTATTTTCTCCCATTCAGAAGGCTGTCTTTTCACCTTGCTTATATTTTCCTTTGTTGTGCAGAAGCTTTTAATTTTAATTAGATCCCATTTGTTTATTTTTGCTGTTATTTCCAGAATTCTGGGAGGTGGATCATAGAGGATCCTGCTGTGATTTATGTCTGAGAGTGTTTTGCCTATGTTCTTCTCTAGGAGTTTTATAGTTTCTGATCTTACATTTAGATCTTTAATCCATTTTGAGTTTATTTTTGTGTGAGGTGTTAGAAAGTGATCTAGTTTCATTCTTTTACAAGTGGTTGACCAGTTTTCCCAGCACCACTTGTTAAAGAGATTGTCTTTACTCCATTGTATATTCTTGCCTCCTTTGTCAAAGATAAGGTGTCCATATGTGTGTGGATTTATCTCTGGGCTTTCTATTTTGTTCCATTGATCTATATTTGATCATCTTAAAGTATTCTAACATATTCTTCAATGTATTGTCTTGATATCAAATCATTTGAAATAATCATAATACTATTTCCTTTTTCCTTTTTAGTAGTAATCTCTGTTATTTTTGTTCCTTGTTTTATCTCAATGGCTAAAATTGATAGACTATTAATAACAGTGCTAATAGGACTAATTTGTCTCTGCAACAAGAATAACTATAAGTAAATATATAACTATTTATAGGCCAAGAAAGATGTGCTTATACTGCTAAACATTTATTCCATTTCTAGTTCGGTTTTGTACTTATAACAGAAATGTTTATATTTTAAGAAAATGGCTTTTTACAGATCTTAGGAGATACTTTTCATTGTCTTATTTGACCTATTAGCATGCTTGCAATACATTTCCTAGTATTAAGCAGTATTTAATTCTCTTAGAAAGCTTAAAGGTACTATACACAATCCAGTCTGTAATGTTCAGAGACTCTCAGAATTGCATATTTGGAAAACTTTCAGTAAGTCCATAAAATAATAAAGTTTCTAAAGAAAAGAAACTTCTGATAAACTCCATCTCTATACCAGTCTCTGTAATCAGGCGAATGTTTACATATGCTTCTTAGAATAATGAGCATTGACATGGTTAGACCAACTACCTCACTGTGAGTTTAAGGAAGGTACTTCATTCAGAGAATTCAATCAAACATGAAGGCTTGCATTCATTAAATAATTCCAATACTGATTCCTCTCTCAGATTCCCACCAATTGTATGTGATTCTTAATTGTGTCTCCTCTACCTTGACAAAAACTTACCCACCTAGAGAAGCAAAGAGATTCAAAGACCACAGCATCACCCCTTCCTTAGGTTTTCATCTTCGGTGCTCACTTTATTTACACTTTCCCCCTAAGTCACTGATAGAAACTTCCTAAATGTCCCTTTCACCCACTAGGAGTGCCTCACAACAGCTAAGTTTGTACTATCTGCTCCTTCCCATCAATAATTAGGAACAGGTCTGACATCAAACTTAAGTTTAGCTAATGAGATTCAAGTTTCTAAGAAGTTAGAATTGAGACTTAAAACACATATATGTTCATCTTAGCACATGTTCCAAACAGCAACCAAATTCTAAAAATTGTGCTGCCTACCCTAAGAACCTAGAAGTAGAGAAAACCCATATAGGAAGAACAAAACAAAGCAGACAGAAAGATTTTTGGATTTCTAAAAGGTTTTAGCACTTATAATCAGTTATTTTCTTAGGCCCTTCTACACTCTGCCAGGGGGGTTCTTGACACAGCTTCATAAATCCTCCTTTTAGCTTAAGCAAGCTTAAGTTGGTTTCTGTTACCTACAGTCAAACAGCCCTGATTTGTATGCCGACTCTGTCCTGCTCAGCTATAGAGAAGTAAGGAGTCATTTCTGGAATTCTATCCAACACTTTTTCTTTGTGATGAATAAGGTTCTCATGGCAACAGAAAAATCTTTGATTCTATACAAGATGTACAGTATTAATATTTTACTGCCTATAGACCAGACCAGAGAAAGAAATTGACATTGTTGCTTAAGTACCTGAAAAATCTGAACTCTTTATTTTATGTCTTTCTTTTGATAAATTCTTACATTTAAAAAATTTATAGAAATAGCATTTTGTTCAACTGGTAGCAATAAAAGTAATCCTAAAAGGCAAGCCTTTGTTTCCCTCCAGCTTCCCAAGTAAAATTTTGTTAAATAGCACTGCTTATTAGGCTGTCAAAGTCTTATATGATACTTTTCTTTTAGAAATAATTTCTAAGAGAATGAATTCTCTCCTAAAAAATAGATAAACTTGCTTCTATCATGTAATGAAGCTTATATATTCCATCAAATGTCCCTTTACATTCTGACTGCTTAGGAAGCTCAGTACTTAACCTAGTCCTTCCTTCTTACTATTGCACCAGACGCAGCTCTTTACTGTATTCGTTTCTCCTCCTTTCAATTGTCCTGATGATGTACTTCTACTTGAACAGCCCTACATGTCTTTTTATCCAAAACTGGCAAGGTATTGATAATGAATGAATGCTAACAATAAGCCAATAATGAAATAAAAAATTGATAAACATCCTGAAAATTACTGAAAATCAAATTAGATACCCCAGGATAATCTGGGTATACTCAGGTCTCTTACCCTATTATTATTACAGTACTATTATTACCAGCTATTGGAACACAGCCAAATTTTAAGCCATTAGCAAAATAAATCTCCAAGGAGCTCAAAGAGATTCTCTTTTAAGTTCATACACTGAAATTCTTATATTTTACATGATCCTCATCTGGAGTACGTTTTCTCTTGTATCAGACAAAGTTCTATTATGCTTCAGTGGGTTCCTATTACTTTCAAGATGAAGAACATAGTGTAGGAATGACCTGTAAGACCTCACGATCTTTCTGGTCCTGTCTACTGTTTTACTCTTATCTCTCACTTTCATCTCGATTCCAGCTGTCTCTAACTCCCTAGAATAGGGACATATTCCCCTATTATAAACTTTAAGTCCAACATACCTTCTCTTTCAATATTCATTGCAGATTACATAATTACAACTTTGTGTGCTTTTTTTATTGATATCTAAATTCCCCAAGAAACTTAGGTCTGTTTGAACTGTTTTTACCAGTAATGTATCTTTGCTGCTGCTAAGTCACTTCAGTCATGTCCTACTCTGTGCGACCCCATAGACGGCAGCCCACCAGGCTCCCCCGTCCCTGGGATTCTCCAGGCAAGAACACTGGAGTGGGCTGTCATTTCCTTCTCCACCTATCATAATGTTTAACACATTCTTCCCTGGTGGCTCAGAGGTTAAAGCGTCTGCCTCTGATGCGGGAGACCCGGGTTCAATCCCTGGGTCGGAAGATCCCTGGAGAAGGAAATGGTAACCCACTCTAGTATTCTTGCCTAGAGAATCCCATGGACAGAGAAGCCTGGTAGGCTACTGTCCACGGGGTCGCAAAGAGTCGGACACGACTGAGCAACTTCACTTTCACTATGGACTCAATAAATATATTGATGAAATTTTATGTGTGTTTTTGCGTTCATGAGTGAGTGAGTGAAGTCACTCAGTCGTGTCCCACTCTTTGCGACCCCATGGCCTGTAGCCTACCAGGCTCCTCCATCTGTGGGATTTTCCAGGCAATAGTACTGGAGTGGGTTGCCATTTCCTTCTCAAGGGGATCTTCCCAACCCAGGGATCGAACCAAGGTCTCCCGCATTATAGACAGACGCTTTACTGACTGAGCCACCAGCGAAGTCCTTTGTGTTCATAGCACATTGAAAGAAGCAAATTATGGAAGGGATGAGCCCCTAAAACAATCACAGCAACAGTACCCTGAAAATGTAAAGGGGAAAAAAACTGCAGAAAGTAGACAGAACTCAGAAATCATTGGTGTCTAGAGGCGAATTGTGTTAATAATCATTAGACATTATGACTTTTTTAGTAGTCTTTAATGGCATCATTATATTACAGTATGGTATGATAATTAAAGTCATCAAGGAAGGGTTAGGTTTTTATCTATGGTTAAGAGAGAAATTGGTAATTCACCTTTAAAGTGCTTTAATCCAATGTTTCTTTAAAAGATCTGCCTCTCTTCTGGAAATGAGCTTCAGTTTATAAAAAAAATATATTCATTTGCATTCCTCTTTCCACTGTTTAACAATTTAGATAAACAAAGTGTTCCCCAACCTCACATTAGGGGAGGTTGCATTGTAACACTCCTCTTTCGCTCCATTTAATCACTGTAAGAAAATTATTTTCAAATCCCCCTTACTATTTATATTCTCAACAAAAGGAACAGTGTTATGTAATGTTTCACCAAAATTCTGTTGAAAAAAGAGGGTCCTTTGGATTGAATGTAAACCAAACTGTGTCTCCCATTGCCTGAACAGAGCAAAAGAAGAAGTTTCCACTTGAATTCTAAATTGAAGATGACCTTGTGCTTTTTTGAGAAAGGCTGGCAGCTGAGGTCACTGGAGTGTATTATGATGGACAGTGAAGCACTGTGCGTGGCTCGGAGGCATGTCCATTGTGTGGATTACAGCCAAACAGAAAGAATTAGACAGCTCAGAGCATTCTATCATTTCATTTGAAAAAAATGGTCAAAGTCGTGAGCAGCAACCATTACAACTTTCATGAAAGAACAACAGAACTCAATAGTTTCATCACTCAAGACAGGCAGTTTGGCTATTCTCAGCCAAGTACTATGAATCCAGCATATACTGTACTAATTTCTTGTGTCACTTGGAGAAGCAGCATTTCTGCTGCGGCAGTAGGCAAATCTCATCTCTACTTCATAGCATGTAGTTCTGCCTTACACGATACAGCTCATTGCTTCAAATTGACCCAGTTGTTGAAAGAAATACAAAGAAAAAGAAGCTGTGGAAACTTAACCCAGAGCTTTTAGAATGTAAATATACAGCAGCTCTGAATCACTCCCTCTTCCTCAAGTCATCTTCCTGTTTAAAATGCTGAAAATCGGTTTTAAAACAAAATGTGAACAATGCCTTCTCTAATAATGGCATGAACAAAACATTTTCGAAGAAGTCTAATCTGTTGTCAGTGGTTCCAAATGAGCCTCCTAAGTTGTTTCTGAAAGAGCGATTTTTGATTGATAGCAGCTTATTTTTAACTTCTGCTTCTTTCAGGAACAGATAAATGGTAGCACACACCAAAAAATGTGTTTGAGATTTAAAAGCAGGTGGAAAAACTCACACTTCTGATTAAAAGGGGAACTGCTTCTCATCCTATGTTTCCCACTCTGCTGGAGAATATTCTATATATAGGGAGAATAGCCACACCCTGTCACTTCTCAAGTGTTTAGATACCAAAAAAGTTGCAACTTACCATTAAAATTTACAGCCCGAATATAACCAAGTAGTTCTTTCCCATCAATGGTACTCATTCGTGGGCAAATGCCAATGTATCCAGGGCAGACATCTTTGTGCATATTGTGCAGGGCATAAGCCATGGAATACACAGCATCAATTACAAATTGGACCTTTCCCTCCTGTTCATAAGATGAATCCCGTGCAATTCGCTCCAGCCCTGTAAAAGAATGGAAAGCCATCAGCTGGGGTTGCTGCTGCTGCTGCTAAGTCACTTCAGTCGTGTCCAACCCTGTGCAACCCCAGAGATGGCAGCCCACCAGTCTCCCCCGTCCCTGGGATTCTCCAGGCAAGAACACTGGAGTGGGTTGCCATTTCCTTATCCAATGCATGAAAGTGAAAAGTGAAAGTGAAGTCATTCAGTTGTGTCCAACTTTTAGCGACCCCATGGACTGCAGCCCACCAGGCTCCTCCATCCATGGGAGTTTCCAGGCAGGAGTACTGGAGTGGGATGCCACTGCCTTCTCCATCAACTGGGGTTAGATTTCACTAAAAGATGGAATAAGGGCTAAGATTTTCACCATCTGAGGCACACCTAATGAGACAAAACTATTTGATTTTACTCTTGATTATTTTAGTCCTATTCTTACTGAGTTAGGTTTTTAAGCTGGGTATTGAATTTTTATTGAGAAAGAACAGAAACTATCCCATTAGCAACACAAAGATATAAAGTAAATAAAAGACATATAGTTTCATTATCTTCATTTCCACCTTATTGAGTTCTATTATACTGTACATGTTAGTAATTACCTAGTATTTTGGTAGTGATTGGATCTCTAAACTAAAATGTGTAGACTGTTGTTCTTTTCATTCACCTCAGCTCCCAGAGCATTATCTGATAAGTGGCCCAAAGTAAGATCTCCCTTATAACCCCAGGTCTGTCCCTGTTTAAAAAGTGCTGTTTGGGAGCTCTTCTTGTAAATATTAAATGACAATATTTCCTTAAGTGCACTGCTTATCTCTAGGGCTTCCCTGGTGGCTCAGATGGTGAAGAATCCTCCTGCAGTGTAGGAGACCCAGGTTTGATCCGTGGGTCAGGAAGATCCCCCTGAGAAGGAAATGGCAACCCACTCCTGTATTCTTGCCTGGAGAATTTCATGGGTAGTGAAGCCTGGCTGGCTACAGTTCATGAGATCGCAGAGCTGGACACAACTCAGCAACCAATGCTTTTATCTTTAGAAGAATCATTCAATTTGTTTTCTTAATTTCTTCTCAAATAAAAACTCAATTTTACGTTTCTATTATTTTTTCCAGCTTATTGATATATAATTGACATATAATACCATGTAAGTTTAAGAAACATAATGTGATGATTTAATATACATGCATACTGTGACATGATTACCACTGTAAGGTTAGTTACCATATGCATCACTCACAGAGTTCCCTTTTTACTCCTTGTGGTGAGAACTTTTAAGATCTATAAGAACTTTCAAGTATGCAATACTGCGTTGTTAACTATAGTCATCTTGCTATACATTGTATAAATGATGCGGAGCTCTTAAAATGAAGTCATTCAGAATAATTGTTTTAGGTTTATTGAGGGTTGAGAATAGGCCTTGGAAATTATACCTTTAACTTCATGTTTATTATTTAACATGTGATATAAATACAGAGTTAAAAATAGAAGATAAATTTAATGTTAAAGTTAGATGAAATATAATTAGTTATAATCCAGCCTTGTCATTCTAAAGATGAGGAAACCAAGATTATGGAAGTGAAATTCACTTAGACACCCAGAGCAGATACAGGAACCATTTCCACTTCTCCAAATTGACATCAATATTCTCTTAGTCACCAGAAGAATGGGGTAGATGGCAAGAATATTGAATACACAAGGAAAAAAAAAAAAAAAAACCAGGTCTTTCTATCTCTGTTCAGTGTCTTGTCTCCTGGATCCTAGAATAATCTTTATTGCTTATGTCCAGAATGCCTTCAAGTGACTTAAGGACATTGAGGGCTTATTAAGGAAAGTAAAAAGGATCTCCTCTCACTTTCACATTCCTTTAAACTTTATTCATCTGATAACACTAGGAGAGAGCAAAAGCAAGCACTTTAAATTTTCCCATAAATGTCAGTTAGTCAACTTTAATAAACAGTCTTTAAGTTCAACAAATATTATCTTTCTTCACACTAATGTATATTTCCTCTAAATTTAGAGAGATTAATTTAAGTGGTTATTTTATATTTGGGTCCTATACTCTGATAAAATCAGTGACTTTTTTCTAGACAAATGTAGTAGTTAATTTATTCATTTTCATTTATCCAACATTGAACATTTTTTCCTCTATGCATGTGTGCTCAGTCATATCTGGCTCTTTCCAGCTTCAAGGACTGCCAGGCTCCTCTGTCCATGGGATTTCCCAGGCAAGAATACTGGAGTGGGTTGCCATTTCCTTCTCCAATGCATGAAAGTGAAAAGTGAAAGTGAAGTCGCTCAGTCGTGCGCCCAACTCTTAGCCACCCCATGGACTGCAGCCCAGCAGGCTCCTCCATCCATGGGATTTTCCAGGCAAGAGTATTGGATTGGGGTGCCATTGCCTTCTCCATGAGATCTTTCTGACCCTGGGATTGAACCCAAGTCTCCTGCATTGGCAGGCAGATTCTTTAACACCGAATCACCTAGGAAACCTCAATCACTTGTTATACTCAGGTCTAAGTGATTGAGGCTCCCAGGTAGTATTCAATGCTTATGTCCAGAATTTCATCAAGTGACCCGTGAAAACAGTCCTTCCAGCTTCTACCTAAAATTTCTCTCCCATGATTTTAACCACAAAGTAGACAACTCACAAATAAATATTGAAGAATGGTCACAGTGACCAAAAAGATTCAGTTATTTCTTTAACGAGCTTATCTGGTGGCAAATTACTCTGGTTGCCCAGGACTGAGGAGTTTCTCAGGTCATAGGACCAAAACCTGGACAGTCCTGGGCAGACGAGCATGGTTGCTTATAAAAAAGAGGCATTTGACAAGGGAAATATAGTGATAAAAAACCTGAAATAACTACATTGAGGATAGGTCCCTATCTATATATGGAGAGATCTTGTGTCATTTATTTTGCATCACTGAACTGGATAACTGAAAATAAAGACTAGGCATCCCGGAGCAGTTGTTTCCATCTTGGTTATCTTTTTTAAGTACAGATTAAACAGCGCCATTCAAACTTAATGAATCAGAATCTCCCAACATGAGGACATGAATAATCTGTAATTTCAAAACATAGATATCTATTTTCACTAGTCGAACTACTTATTTCCTTAACTAATGATAAACTCCAATTAGTTTGAGGGAAGATTAAATATATCCAACTTCACTTTTTTTCTTTTAAAGTTCATAAGGCTGTCTAGTGACTATTGCCACACACATCAATGGATACTACAAGACGTTTTTCACAAATCAGTGTATATGCATGATGACAGACTGAAAAACTGACCACTATTACCATTTCTACATTTTAAAAGAAATCATCTGATTTGTTTTCATGCTGTTTAGACCCAAACCCAAACGAACTTTTTGGCCAACCCAATGTTTTTCTGTTCCTTAAAATTTCAAGTTCATAATGATGGTAAAGATTTTATAGGAGCTAGAGTTTGCCCCTCACTTCCTATATCTGCTTCTCTTATCATCAAAAAGAAGAATTTTGCAAGCTGACAGTGACTCATCAACGTGATTGGCTGTAAACTTTCAGTATGCTATAGTTTCTAAAGTTGGTGTTAATGTATTGCTATAAAGTGCTAAATATTGTCAAAGGCTGTGTGTTAGTCATCCATTTAAAACACTGATTGTAAAGTTGTGATGTGTTTTAGTGTTTTGCTTAAAATTAACAACATATAGCTAAGTGTTTGTGTGGTGGGAGATGAAGTCAGCCTCATAAATTTTATAGCAAGATTGTTTTATGTTTTCATTAATGAAATCCAAAACTCTGACAGCATCTCCTGTCCCTGCAACACAGAGGAAATGCTTATTTGTCTGGGTAATACCACGTAAGGTCTTTTGCACCCCAAGGTGCATCTTTTGGTTTTAGTTCTTCTTAGTAAAAAAGCAAAACTGCTCTAATTTGCAAAGTGCTGTATACATTTCAACACGACTTCCTACAATGAACCTGATATGAATTTTAAATTCTTTGATACATGGCTGTTGAGCTTGGTTTTCCAAGAATTTCTAGTTTCTCAGGAGATAGTTTAGTTTCATAAACTGAGACTGTAGGTGCTATCTTCCTTTTCCTAAAATTATTATAAAACTCATAATGTTACTGCAGTGATGATCTCATAAACAGTTGGTCAATTCAATGGAAAAAATGTAAATCATATTAGACCTTTTATTCCCAGGAAAGCAAACATCCAACCGGTTGAATTTTTTTTTTACTACAGTCTTAGCATGTAGTAAAGATAATTCCACACTCTAAATGTGTAGGTTAAAAACTATTTCTTTATTTAGCTCCTCCCTGACTTTTTCTTCTGTAAGCAGCAAGTATTTTATATAATTAAATCATTTTATTGCAGTTGCTGTGAGGAAGCTGGTAAGAGAGAAAAGAAGATGTGAGCTGCTCTGAATAAACAAATTTATGCATACAGGACCAAATTTAAAAGTCATTCTGAATTCCATAAGACCTCTATTTGCCCCAGTCCTTGACACACCAGAGACAGGACTGTCATACTCTGATCCACTTTCCTGACAGGCACATGTATGTAGTAACTGCACAGTCATTCTTAAAACCGGCAAAATCATGCCAAGAACTGCGCCACACACTGAAAAGTAATCGTTAGCATATCGGCAAACAAAGTCATTTTATACTGAATTTAAACCGATTTTGTTTCAAGGACACAATAGGGGAAGGATGGGAAAGAAACATCAGCATCTTCAGTTAAACAGAAATAACTCCTAGGCACTAGAATATGCAAAAGAATTATGTGTACCTCCCAAACTGCAGAGGGACAAAAACATGGGCCCAGTGGTAAGGTGGAAAGACAAGCTGACTGATGGAGGTAGCCTGAAGAACAAGATAGACCAGATGGGAAGACCTGGATTAGGGTACAAGCTGAACAATTCAAAAGACCTGGGACAATTTTCTGAACCTTACTGGACTGGGAAAGTTGCTCACAGGGACCTCTGTGATGGGGTCTCCATCTCTCCAGCCTCATCTGTTGGTACCACCCTACCTTTCTCTGCCCCACTTTCCGGTCCTTGAATATAACCTGAGATATTCAAACCACAGGACCTCACTTAGATGTTCACCCTGTAACTTTCTTCACTGCATTCCAGGTGTCTACATCTCATTCTCCAAGGTTTAGGTAAGATTTCAACTCAAATTAGGCTGCAGTAGGAGAAGGCAATGGCACCCTACTCCAGTACTCTTGCCTGAAAATTCCCATGGATGGAGGAGCCTGGTAGGCTGCAGTCCATGTGGTCACTAAGAGTCGGACACAACTGAGCGCCTTCACTTTCACGTTTCATTTTCATGCATTGGAGAAGGAAATGGCAACCCACTCCAGTGTTCTTGCCTGGAGAATCCCAGGGATGGGAGAGCCTGGTGGGCTGCCGTCTATGGGGTTGCACAGAGTCAGACACAACTGAAGCGACTTAGCAGCAGCAGCAGTGATATTTAATTTTTTTTTTCAATTTAAAGCTCAGATCAGGTCAAGGGGCATCTTAAATATTTAGTTTAAATACTAAATTTGTTTAGTTGAAAACAAAGAACCAAGACTGGTATTTAAAATTACTTCTGGGAATGATATGTAAAGTACTGGGTTGGTCAAAAAGTCTGTTCGGGTTACGGAAAACCTGAATGAACTTTTTGGTCAACCCAATAAATTGAAACAAATATAAGTTAAAGGTAGAGATACAAGACGGGAGACAGGGCAGAAAGAGGTTGAAACGGTGGATAAGGAAAACAATGAGAGAAAATATATTTTAGATATTAAATTAACAGTATTTAGAAACCTGATAAAATATGGGAGTAAGAGTTAGAGGCAATCAACAACTCAGGAGTTTTGAGGATAGATAGTAGATAATGGCACCAGTAACAGAATTTGGAAAATCAGATTGTTAGGGGAAGCACACTGACTGAAGCCGCCCCCCCCCCCCCCCCCCCCCCGCCAGGCACCATAGTAACCATTTGCAAGAGTTGTTTTACGACAGGAGGTCCTGGTGAGGAACAGGGAACTAATAAGCCACCACCAACCGGAAGAGTTCGGGAAAGGTCAAAAGGAGACACCACACGTCCGACCACCTTCCAGAATCCTTCTCTCTGGCATCCATTTGGCTGAACAAGGCGTGCACCACCAGGAAGGACTCTGAGTCAGAATGATTGGCTAAAGACAACCCAGAAACTAATCCCATCTCCATAAAACCTGAGGCTGCAAGCCATGTGGCAGAGCTGTTCTCCTGGGTTCCCTTACCCTACTACTCTCCACCCAGGTTCCCTTTCCTAATAAAATCTCTTGCTTTGCCAGCACATGTGTCTCCTCAGACAATTCATTTCCAAGACTTAGACAAGAGCCAAGTTTCTGGCCCTGAAAGGGGTTCCCCTTCCTGCAACAAGGTGAACAAGAAGGCTCCATTTATTGCAGTTAAAAAGACTGATTTTTAAATTCTATAGTATTTTATATCCTCTAGCATATAATTTATATAAGATAAACTTTATATAAATTTATCAAATTATTGAAAGAATACAGGCCCAAATGTCTAGAATAACTGTATAACAGTGAGACAGTTGATTATAACGCTGAAATAATTTTTACTCCATCTTGGAGGAAAATGGACTTCCCTGATGGCTCAGATGACAGAGAATCTGCCTGCAATGCAGGACACCTGGGATCTATCCCAGGATTAGGAAGATCCCCTGGAGAAGAGAATGACTACCCAGTATTGACTACCCAGAATGACTACCCAGTATTGACTACCCAGAATGACTCCAGTATTCTTGCCTGGAGAATTCCATGGACAAAGGAGCCTGGTGGGCTACAGTTCATGGGGTCACAAAGAGTCGGACTTGACTGAGCGACTAACACTTTCACTTTGGAGTAAAATACCTTATACCATGCTGCCTTTAGACCAATGGTTTGCAAATTCAAAGACTTATGCTCAAGTCATGATCCCTCTGACATTTATTTATTTCTCAGTAGAAATTAGAGGACTGAACAAGATGATCAATATGGGTCCCTTCAGTTCTAAAATTCTAGAATCTAGGTCAGCTTCTTTTATTTCTGTTTCCTTCTTACACTTTCCAAGATCTCTTGAAGATTGTATTAGGGTGTGATGGAACAGATACTACTAACTCAATTCTCTAAAACAGTTGGGAATATCCAGTAACCAAGACCTGGAAATTCTTCACTAACAAAAAAAAGTACCAAATGTCAGCTTGGATTTTTCTTCTTGAATTCTCAGACTGATTAACTGAATCACTACATTTTCATTATTCTTAGACTTGAGCTATATATTGAATTTGGTTCCTCACAAAGGAGAAACATTTTCATTTATCTTTTTAGTTTGATCCAAATGTTAAAAGAATCAATTATGGAAAATCAGTTATGAAGATATGAAAGGGAAGAGTGAGGACAGCAACAATTACAATGGGCAGGACTCTTCACAGATGGCCTCTCTTTGATCATAAATTATCATTACTCCTTTTTTCTTCTTCATCCTTTTTTTAAATGGATAAAAGAACTAAGACTCAAAAAGTTGAATAATTTATCCAGGATCATACAAGTCACGACAGTAAGTGGTCAGGTCAGGTCCGACACCAAACCTCTGCCATTTCCTGCTTAACTTCCTCCTTTGTGAAGTTTTCTTTGATTCTCTCAGTTCAGGCTTAATTTTTACTTCTCTGAATTCCTGTTTAATGTTCAGCCATTATGACTGGCTTATCTCCTAGCAAAGTATAGAGATTGTGTGTTCATGTGCGTCTGTTGTGTGTGTGTGTGAATCTTTAAAGATGGATTTAAAGAATATTATAAAATAATATACACTTTTACAGAAATCCTAACAAACACTAACAAATAATAAATCACAGTATCTATATTGAAATGCTAAGCAGGGGAAATACATTTCAATAACATCTTAAGCATTTTTCTAAACTACAAAAAAAATTTGTTTGTGAATTTCAACCATATACCAGAGATGAAATTAGCATAAATGACTGAAATTCATAAGCAAGGTGACTGGATATTTGTAGTGAAAACCAAAGTTAATAAGACCTATAACTTTATGTTTATAAAATATAAATGAACATTTTAGCTTTGGAGGGTAAGAATGTACTTTTGTGCATGTATTTATTTGTCTAGAGGATTTCTCTAGGAAAACAACACCAAGGTCAAGAGAGAACTGCACACCTAAGGTCCTGCTTCATAGATTCTATAGCAGGCTTTGTCAAGGACCTTTGTAAACAGATGCATTAGACTAGCCAACTAGGTTGAGCCTTGGCTTTATCTATTTACACAGGGCATGCAAAAATGAGAAGATAAGGGTCCACTATAGAGAATCACCTGCTCTCCATCTTCTTCTGTAATTTATATACAGTCCCAAGAATTGAAAGCTCTTGGCTGCCTGAGGACACATCAGAAGACACTTGTAAATCAACCAGTGAAGAGTGCTACAGCAGCCCACAATAACATCTCTCCTTTGTGCGTGGCAGGAAATGGAAAATGCTTCAGGCAGGTGCCAGCTGTCCCCTTCAGGTGTTAAATTTTCCATGCAATGCCCTAGGGATTTTTTAAAACTCTGAAAAACCTAAGGTAGGTAGCAAATAAGATTGAGTGTATCTTCAGGCAAAACCACCAGTTTAAAAGAAAGGTGTTCAGAAAAGAATGTCATTTCATAGATGTATAGAGGTCCCTAAACAAAGAATAGGCATTTTATAAAATTCAAACAGTTGCATTGTTCTACATAATTATGTTAGATCATATGCATTAGAGTCAAATTTTGATTCAAAACAGTATATAAAGATGCTGATAAATAGTAGACTTTATCATTGAGTTTTTCTCTTTAAAGTGTATTAAAGCTCCCCTATTGAAGAATTCAAATTGCCTCTTCATAATTTCCCCTTCAGGGGACAGGATTTCAAGGGTTTTCAATTTCAAATGCCCCACCTTCCACTCAAAAGAATATTATACTTGTCATTGCAGACCCTATGACACACTTTAAGATTTGCCTTAAACATTTTTTTTTCTAATTATAATAGTAAATCACAGTCTTTGTAGAAAAGTGAGGGGAAAAGTATAAAGAAGAAAATAGAGAATATCTATTGATCCACCATATTAACCAATATTTGCACACTGGTCCATTGCCTCACATCATTTTTCTTTCCCTCTTTATTTCTAAAACTTAAGATAATTCTGGTATACTTTTAAAATATGCACTATTCACTTCACCTTTAATGAGGATTTCCCCATATTTTAGGAAAGCATGGTTTTCCTACCGCTTGAGATATAGTTCACTTAATGGATTCTAGTGTCTGCATTTAATTCCTGATATCCAAAATGATATTTGGTATAAGGTAAGGATCTGATTTTTATGTTTTCTAAATTGCAAACCTATTCTCCTATTGAATGAATATTCTTTTTTCCCATTAATTTATATAAAGGCCCTTTTAACACATATCAGACTCTTATACATTCTTGGACTATGTACATATGGAAATTCTGGTCTAGGATGCTTGTCTCTTAACAAGCCAATACTCCTTTATTCTTCTCTTTTTTGCTTTTTACAAATGTTGTAATTCTATAGATTGTACCATCTGTTCATACAAATTCTATCAGTAGTTTTATTTTTTTAATTCTTGATAATTTTTACAAATAAACTTTAGAATTATTTAAACTAGTTTCAGTAATTGAATCTTTTCTTAGAATGGCATCCATTTTTTAAGTTAGTTGTAGAAGACTTTCTGTAGAGCTGCAATATTCAAGTGTTCCCATTTGTGGACAGAGGATTTCTACGTATTCAAGTCTTTTGGAATCCTCAGACAGATGTGTTACTTGCTCATTTCCCTTCAAGTAATTCCTCAATATTTTGTGTTTTTGAACATTATCAAGTAGAATTTTTCATTTTATTTTTAACTGATTCTTCATGGTATAATTCCTAAATTCCAATTTACTTTTAATGCTCAACATTTTCTTCTCTCCTTATTTAAACTCTATGCATCCAAGAAGTCCCGGATTAAGTCCTCTCTCCTCTACAAAACAAACAAAAAAAAATCACAAGCAATATGGGCTCTGAGATCAGAAGATGAAAATTTGAGACTTTGCCTCTGAGTTATTCTTTATTCAGAAAATAGGAATGTACACTTAAGATGCATGGCTGTGTAAGCACTGAGATAACGTAGAGGATCTGGCATATTACACAGTGAATAAATGGACACCATTATTTGTTACGTGGGGCTATAACATAGTTCATCTTCCATAATGTGCAACACTTTTCCAATTACACAAACAAAAGAAATCACGATATAAACCCAGGATATAGGTTCCTATACTCATTCGATAAGTATAATGAAGGCAATTTAGTTCAGTGATTAGGAACAACCACCCTGCAGCCAGTCTGCCTGGGTTCAAATCTCAGCATCACCAGTTATTATCTATGGGACTTTAAGTTCCCGAATACCTCATGTCTTAGTGTTCTTATCTGTAAAATGGGATAGTGATAGTATCTCACCCCAAAGGGATTGTCATAATTAAATGAGTTAACATATATAAGGCAGTGTGTTGAAAATAGGAAGTACTATATAAGGGGATGTTGTTTTCGTCTTTATTGTCTATCTTCATTTGTCCTTGTATGATATACTAAGCACTGAGCTGGATACAATGGTAAATCACTCACCTAGTCCCTGATGTCATAGAATAATGCTAGGATTAAGATCTAAATGATTGGGTGAGAAAGGGAAATAAGGAAGCACAAATGGCAGGGTGACAGTAATCATGAAGAAATCTTGAACTTGTAATGAATAAACTAGCCATGCTCATACCAAAACAACCCTAAAAATCAGCCACTCTGCTGTTTTTAAACTTTTATGCCATGACCTATTAGTGGTTCTTAAAATCAGTATAGTGAGTCACAAACAGCATACATTTAAAGAAAAGAGTAATCAAGCACATCACATATAGTAACAGGAAGTAATATTCTTGAAGCTTTTATTTCAGTTGCAAGACATGTCTGTACTGGGTTGCCATGTACAACACATTACTAATCTTCAGTGATGTAAAAAAGAAAAAAATGGAAACTCACAGACCTAGTCCAGTCTTCCTCTTTTACAAACAATGAAACTAAAGTAGCGGGACACTGAGTGATGTCTTTGGCTTTGATAGCTGATCAAGAGATAGAACCATGATAGAACCTTAGCCACTTCGTGCCATGGCTCTTCCCGTCATATCATTTTTGCCTCTTTTCAGCTGCATTTTTGCTCCCTTCATAACTGAGTTCCATCAAGAATAAGTAAAACTTGAGAGAACCTCGAAATGAGTTTGCTCATCATGAAATGAAAAGCCTTACAAGAATTACTCAGTGAATTACGGGAAGAAATGAAGGGGTGAGTTACAGTAAGGCTCTCATGCCAACTTAACAAGACTATCAGTGGAAACCAATAACATTCAAAGATGCATGGGTTTTTTTTGGTAAAAAATGCCAAAAATATAAAAGCAAGGATTTGATGACAGAAACTTAGAAAACAAAGAAAACCTGAAGTACTTTGAGTATAAGATGAAAATCTTTGAAATGGACATTTTAGGGTGTCTGTCTGTAGTTCTGGACTGCCCAAATGCAAAAGGAAAACAGTCATTGCCTCTGTACAATGTGGTCCATCCTTGGGTGACTGACTGGGTCCTTCACTTCTCTTCCTAATTTTAGGGGTCACAGCACAGGTGTAGGTATAATGCCAGAGGCTGATTAAAGCAGGTTGCAATCTGTCTGGGAGAGTTTCTATGTCATCCTTCATAGGGACAGGGACCAGACAAGATGACCTCTCTTGCTGCCTTCCAATTAATTCAATCAGCTTCTGCTTCTATCAGACACCTTAAGCGATGCAAACCATCTACTCAACACCAAGTCCTCACTAGGAATCAGTAAACACAGAGGCTGCAGATGGTGCCTAACGAATAAGTGGGATTCATCTTTCAGCGACCGTTCTTGATTTACAGCTTGTTTCTAAGTAGTATTTTTTCCTCTCCTAATGATCTGAAACTTGATGAAGGTTGGCAACTGGATCTGCCCCCTGAGAATACCCACTGGGCATAGTATGGTGCCCAAATACATCTTAAGTGAGTATCAATATCTGTTAAACCAACTTGCATCAAGTTTCTTTCTAAAGAAGGCTTATATCAATAAAATAATCCCAATTAGCTGTGCATAACACCTCCATCTCCTTTGTTTTAATATGAAGTGTTACTCCAGGAAACTATTATGGGATATAATAAAGTTCAGCTTGGAAAACTTCTGTCAAATAAATTAAAGCTATGCCTTTCATTTTTATGTTCAAATAAATGTACATAAAGATAGCATCAGTAGGGGTGTTCTGTTTTTTGTTTCTTTCCACCCATTTCCATAATAGAAGAAACAGAACATCCGAGGCTAACTGTCTTAGACAGTGTTGAAACAACATATCCAAGATGAGGTAAGTGTTCATTTCAAACTCCTTATAAATCAGGAACCTATTACTGTATTTGCTCACTTCCTAAATAATCAATAAAACATCAGTATTCATTAAGCCAAACTGATACACACAATTGCCCAAGATCAAACATTGTGGGTTTTTTACTAGAAATTTACAACAGAGTAGATTTGCTTCACATCATTTTCTTAAAAAATCTATCTGGTATAAACTGTAGTTTCCTTCACCATTATATATAAACTAAATAATAGCTCACGATTTAGTGTGAGTCCTATATGGACCTCGGAGAAGGCAATGGCACCCACTCCAGTACTCTTGCCTGGAAAATCCCATGGACAGAGGAGCCTGGAAGGCTGCAGTCCATGGGGTGGCTGAGGGTAGGACACGACTGAGCGACTTCACTTTCACTTTTCACTTTCATGCATTGGAGAAGGAAATGGCAACCCACTCCAGTGTTCTTGCCTGGAGAATCCCAGGAATGCGGGAGCCTGGTGGGCTGCTGTCTATGGGGCCGCACAGAGTCGGACACGACTGAAGCGACTTAGCAGCAGCAGTAGCAGTATATGGACCTAGAACACCTATATGGACCTTTCCAAGACAAACGTGGGATTCTAGCTCTGTAACCCCGAAGACTCTGTTCTGGCAACCAGCTCTGGTTTGAACTGGAAAGTCAGAGCACAACCAGGTGGACTTTCCCTGTATGTGAATGCAAAGAAAAAAAAATTGAAAATATTTCCATCTTTAAACTTTTAATGCATGCAAATGCAAAAAAAGAATTGAAAATATTTTCATCTTTAAACTTTCATCACATGCTTTAAATACCAAAACACATTTTGTGAGAAAAATTATAAATAGAATTTGATATATTTAGAACCAATGTGAAAATTGTATCCTGAGATGCACTTTTAAATTTATTTCTTTAAAATCTGCTTTTTTGAGTCTGTTCCCAGTGGTTTATTTTTACTCCCCAAATTATGTTACTAGTATCAAGGACTTGAGTAGAAAACAGGGAGATATGATAAAGGAAACATGTAGACATAATGGCTCAAATGTACAAATTTTCATAAACAGTCTTCTTTTTAGAGGCTAAGAGGAAGAGACATTCAATGGGATCTACTGTGAGCCAACATCCATGCTAGACAAGTAGGACATATTTTTACACAATCCCTGTAATAGCTCCATGAAGCAAATTGTATTATTCTTTCCATTTTTTTAAGATGAGGATGTATGTACATACTAACTTGCTTCAGTCATTTCTGACTTTTTGCGACCCTATGGACTGTAGCTTGCCAGGCTCCTCCGTCCATGGGATTCTCTAGGCAAGAATACTGGAGTGGGTTGCTATGCCCTAATCCAGGGGATCTTCCCTATCCAGGGACCAAACCCACATTTCTTATGTATCCTGCATTACCAGGCAGGTTCTTTGCCATGAGTGCCACTGATGAAGCCCCCCATGCACATAGTAACATCTCAGTAAATGTACCCTCTATTCCATCCTTCCATGCTTGTTATCTCAGAATCAAAGGGTCCTTTCTTCTGCCATGTAATGAAAAGTTACAAATAGACTTAGGTCCTACCCCTACTGATTACCTCTTGTGGCAACCTCTTATCCTTCACTTTCTAAGTACAATCCTATAGCCAATTATGTTCCTTGATAATAACTAATTATTCTGTCCCACACTCTAATGGCTTAATAATAAATATGATAAATAAAGAAGACTCAAAGCCTCTCTATAGTTATTATAATTAGCATGTATAGACTTTTTGTTGATTAACTGGATGTGTTGATCTCATTTGGAAAAAAGATCAGATTAATGTGACAAAGTGCTTTTGAATTGCATGACTGTTTTTCACTCTTTTTCTCAGTTAAGTTCACAGATGGAGTCATTTTCAATGCTGTATTATCAGTCTGCAAATGCTGTTTTCCTCACAATATTGGCTCTTTTCTACCCCTATAGTCAGGGGCTATGTCTAACCAAGTTATGAGGGAGATCAAGTTCATTTCCAATTCTTGCTTCTGTAGTTCTTGATCGTTTATCCTCTAAATAGCCATGCTCCTGTCCCTTCATCCCTGCCCAACAAGTGCCTGACACTAGCAAGATAAACCACTTCACAAAGAGATATTCATGGCTGATAATGTTCAAGGTGGGACCAGCCTGAGATTATTTTCTTGACATGCCTTCACTTCTGGAATGTATGCAATCAGCATAATGTATGTAGGAAAGAATTGCCAAATATAAATGGCCATTTATTTCAACTATTCCAATAATGATCCTCTTCCCAGATTTCTAGGAATCAACAAAGAGGGGAGGGACAACTCCAGCCAAATTCTACAGTATTCCTTTTTTATCATATACTAGTCAATTGAAATTACGTATGGAAAAAACATTTAGCTTTAAAAAGATTTCCTATGTATAACTTTTATTAATAACATTTCTTCTTTTCTTCAAAGATAAAAATTCACTATTAAAAATACAGAAAAAACATTATCAAATATTATCAAACCAATTGCTATTTTCCTCTCAATCTAATTTAAAAAAAAAAACCTGCCTTCAAGATCTTTTGTTCCTGTTATAGTTACAAAGTGATGAATAATTTTCTATTTACATTGATCAATTTCCTAGGTGGTATCTCATCTTCTTTATTACATAATTTACCACTTATTATGTTTTGCTCTTTCACTTCTTCATAGTCATCCCCAGCTTTTACTTGCTATGGCATAGACTTCTGTGGCTCAATAATTTGCTAGATCTTTTAATTCTAATTTTGGATATTTGCTCTCATCTCCTGCACATATTTGTAGGTCATCACATCTCAATTATGGGCTTCCCTGGTGGCTCAGATGGTAAAGAATCTGCCTGCAATGCAGGAGACCCAAGTTCAATCCCTGGGTCAGAAAGATCCTCTGGAGAAGGGAATGGCTACCCACTCCAGTATTCTTGCCTGGAGAATTCCATGGATATAGGAGGCTGACAGGCTACAGTCCATGGGATTGCAAGAGTCAGACATGACTGAGCAACTAACACTTCACACCTCAAATATGCAACTTCTTCAAAAAAGGTAAATTCCACTGGAATATAATTCTTAGTACCTTCCGTAATTTTCAGAGAAATTCCTAATCCTTTAATTTTATGATCAATTTCATTATCTTAGCTAAAAGATGTCAGCTGAGAATAAAGTTCAAATAACTAAAGACGAGGAAATTCCCACCTATTTCTTTGTATTTCAAAGTATCATATTAGAAAATTCACTCTACCATTTACTTCCTTCAATTAACCTTTGGTCAAAAACAAGAAAAGTCATCTAAACAAGGTATGATTAGTCTATCATTCAAAAACTTCTTTCCAAATTCCTTTATATTTATTTTATTCCTTAATCTCCAAATTGTATGTGCTTTTTAACGTTTTCCATCCTACTGATACTACAGTCTTCCTGAATATTGCCCCCTTTTTTTCCAGAGTCACTCAAATATCTCTTAGGCCTTAAAATGTGGGGAAATTTGGTTTCCCTATCTATTGCAGTGATAAAATACAATTACATTAAAGGACATAAAGAGTGAATTCTAGTTTATTCTTTACATGGTCTTTATCATAAGTATACAGTTAAATATACACTTAGTAGCAAACCAAGAAAACATTTAGACTAATTAGGCCTAGGCTCTAGGAAATGAGTTCACAGATTACACCTATGAAACAGCATTCAGGTCGATTCCGTCAATTTAAAACAAAAAAAATAAATCAGCTCAGAGATAGAAGAAAAAAAAAAACTGTCAATAGTTCTGCTTTTCAGCTGATATAAGTGCAACCTTTATGAAAGATAAGCTATTCTGCACATGGAAATAGATCTCATGCTGTCCAGATCATATTTAAGATCTTGTAACATAGGGCATTCTAACTTTGAAACAGCCTTTGAACCACCTATATGACAAGGAAGAAAGAGAATTAGAACAAGGAGCAGAGGGGAACAGCATCAAACATGATACAAATGAATACAGAGAGAAAAATAAGATGTTTTGTTTCCAGAATACAGGTAGGTTTCTACAATATGATTTACGGCATACAGTAAGATAATCACTATAAACATCTTACATATTTTACACTTATTTTGCATTTCCTGCTTGCCAGAAGCCACCTTGAAAAAATCTAACCTAGCTTAACAATGTTCAAAAGACTAACAACTACCACAAAAAATGGCAATGAAACACGATCACAGTGTAATTACTATTCAGCAAGGAGCAGAATGGAAGCATCCTTTCTCTAGCTGTAATCAGTTTATAATTATGGCCCTGCAAACAAGGCAACACATAAAGAAACAGCAAGAAACTCCTACTCAGCTTCCATGTTATAAATTTATGGGGTCTTGAAGCTTTTTATCTGCACTGCCCTGACAAATGACGGAGACTCCAAAGTTCTTCAGCGGCTGCTCCCTTCATCAGCACCGGCATCCAGACCAGATGTACAGGTTAATGTTCCACAGAAGCTAATTTATTTTTTTAATGCTAAGACCCCATAGAGCATGACAAATAACACAGGTTTAAAATATAAATTATTAAAACTAAACATTAGGAGAAAGTTGCTACTACTTTGTAATGAATAACAAGCCTAAACTAACGTGAAACGTGCTCTTTCTAAAATATGTGGATATCATCTAATTGTATGACTTGCTAAAATGATTTCATTTCAGTGGAATAGAAAGTGTGAGTTGCCTTCTGCTACTGTAACCATTTACATATTCTATAGAGTGACTTTCTAGAGAAGTTTGCTATATAGATTATGCTATACAGACTCAGAGATCAATTTATCTCGAAAAGAAAGACCATAAAGACTCTTTTAATGTATTTAAAGAGTTAAATACTCTTTTGTCTAACTGGTAGTTTGGAGTATGGAATTCACTATCTGTTTAATTACAAAAGCAGTCTATGTAAGAGCATATTCTTAAAGATATTGTCAATGAAATTCTAGCTTTTTAAAAACAAACCAAAAAAAAAGCACATGATTAGCACAATCAAAGTATACATTGAAATTTCCTTTTGTTTGATAAATATGGAGTTACTGTACTTGCTAAAGAGAAATCTGTTATAAAACTTAATAAGGATGAAAGAGATAATATACACATTCACATCTACATTTTAAATTAAATGTTGGGTATCAGGCTTTTCGAGCTCCCGCAAAGATACCCTGCTGATTTAACTTATATGCAGAGTACATCATGCTGACTGCTGGACTGGATGAAGCACAAGTTGGAATCAAGATTGCTGGAAGAAGTATCAATAACCTCAGATATGCAGATAAAACCACCCTTATAGCAGAAAGTGAAGAGGAACTGAAGAGCCTCTTGTTGAAAGTGAAAGAGGAGAATGAAAAAGCTGGCTTAAAACTCAACATTCAAAGAACTAAAATCATGGCATCTAGTCCCGTCACTTCATGACAAATAGATGGGGAAACAATGGAAACAGTCACAGACTTTATTTTCTTGGGCTCCAAAATCACTGCAGATGGTGACTGCAGCCATGAAATTAAAAGACACCTGCTCCTTGGAAGAAAAGCTATGACAAACCTAGACAGCATATTAAAAAGCAGAGACATTACTTTGCCAACAAAGGTCCATCTGGTCAAGGCTATGGTTTTTCCAGTAGTCATGAATGGATGTGAGAGTTGGACCATAAAGAAAACTGAGTGCCAAAGAATTGATGCTTTTGAACTGTGGTGTTGGAGAAGACTCTTGAGAGTCCCTGGACTGCAGAGATCCAACCAGTCAATCCTAAAGGAAATCAGTCCTGAATATTCATTGGAAGAACTGATGCTAAAGCTGAAACTCCAATATTTTGGCTGCCTGATGTGAAGAACTGACTCACTGGAAAAGAATCATGCTGGGAAAGCTTGAAGGCAGGAGGAGAAGGGGATGACAGAGGATGAGATGGTTGGATGGCATCACCAACTCAATGGACATGAGTTTAAGCAAGCTCTGAGAGTTGGTGATGGACAGGGAGGCCTGGGGTGCTGCATACCATGGGATCACAAAGAATCAGATACAACTGAGCAACTGAACTGAACTGGTGGCTCAGTGGTAAAGAATCCACCTGCTAATGCAGGAGATGCTAGCTCAACCCCTGGATCAGGAAGCTCTCCTGGAGAAGGAAATGACTACCCACTCCAATATTCTTGCCTGAGAAATCCCAAGGACAGAGGAGCCTGGTGGGCTACAATCCATTGGGTTGCAAAGATTCGGACACAATTTAGTGACTAAACAGAAACAAAATTGGGCTTCGCATTAGTATTTATTCACACAGTTGCATTTGTCATTGTAGTAAACCATTGTATCAGCATTTTATTTAAAAGATTGCTTCTTTTTCATTAAAAAACTATGGCTATAAGTCCTGGAGGTGAATCATCTGTGTGCTCAGGTGGCTGTGCCAAGGAGATCAGAGTGAAGAAAAATTTGCCAAGTCAGAGACCACCTCTGGAGCCAGGATGCACTAATAGAGACAGGAACATATGGTAAGGATGGTTCAGAGTCCAAACAGGTGAAGGTGAATGGGGAAGAGCAGCAGTGATGCCCCGTGAACTGTAGGTGCAAACAGGAATGAATGGAGACAGGGAGAAAGAGGCTCTGAGTGCAAAGACGAGATGAACTCAGTGGGTGCTGACTGCTTTGCTAGACTGTGAAATGGGAGTCAGATGTTTTTCCTATTTGGGGGAGGGGGAGCTAAATAGAAAGTTTGAGATTCTCATTAACTCTTTGGGATCACTAGGGTGCCATTTGATAAATGACAGTGCCAATGTTCTGGTGTTTTAAATGGAGCCCAAGCATCTGTTGGAATAAATGTACATCCCAAAGTGGCCAGCTTATTAATATAGAGTGTGACCACACCCGAAGAATGCATCTGAGTGATAATGACTGGTGCATGTCATACATGCAGTTATTCTATTAAAGAGACAGAGAAGCTGAAAGAGAAAGAGAGATCTATTAAGCCTCGCATGCATTTCTTAATAATATTATACTACTACAGCCTTCCTATTCTCAAAAAGGACTGAATTTGAGATGTCAGGTTGAGATAATCGAATATCTTCACTTCCTAGCAGTTTTCTTTATTTTGACTTGCACGTACAACACAGACCTCTGATTAGCATTGTTAGTTTCTTTCTACCATCTGTACTATATTCATGTTTTAATGTAAAGCATTGTCTGTGTCACTTCATAGGAGACAGCTTTCCAAGACCAGTTTTTTTAAGTCCTGCTGTAACCAGGGTGGCTGCCAGCTCCAGGCGGTGACTCACATGTCGAACTCTGCATATACTCAAGTACAGAAGCAAGGAGGAGGGCATTCCTTTTTCTCCCTGTGTAGGAGCTCTGAAGGGGAAACCGACTTGTAATGTCTACTGCCAATTCACAGGACTGTGTTCAAAAGCATAGCCCTTACATACTCTTTTGAAATATTTTGCTGATAATTATAATTTGTTGCCATCAGGTGAGAAATAGCCTCTTGGCCACAGCTCTTGAGTAAAGGACCCATAAGAGCGGTTAACTGAATTCCATTAAAAAAAAAAAAACTCTAAAGCAGATAAACATCAGTTTTAATCAGGTCATTAATCATTGTACTGCAATGGAACATGTAATTGCAGGGGAACAGGTTTTTTGGAAAGATGGAGAGATGGAGACAGATATGCTGAATAGCGCACCTGAACATTCTGTGTTCTTCCTCAAGGCAGTATCAGATGATGCTGAGTCTTCTTCAGAAATTAGAAGTGCCTGGTATTTGTTAATACCCTTTCAAAAGAAGCTCACAGACTCTAAATGAAACGTTTCCAGAGGGGCAACTAAAAGACCTGTGGTGCATGCAAAATGCTGCTATAATCTCCAGTGTCTGGCAAGACGATCCTCTGGAGGGCCAGGTTCAGAGCCACAGTGTATCTCTCAGAAACAGAGAACTGGGGAAGGCCAACGGGGGCACTGCAGGTTATTTCAGCCCTGGTGGCCTTCCACTTATGAACAGTATGCTTTCTTAATGAGAATTCTAAAAACTTCACAGTGAGCAGTGTGTTGTCGTTTTACCGATATCCACTGATGCTGGAAACCCAAAGTAATCAAGGCTACATTAAATATTTTTTGTTAGAATATAGCGGCTTTACAATGTTGTGTTAGTTTCTACTGCACAGCAAATTGAATCAGTTATATCTAAACATGTATTCCCTCTTTTTTCAAATCTCCTTCTCATTTAGGTCACACAGAGAACTGAGTAGAGTTCCCTGAGTATATAGTAGGTTTTCATTAGATATCTCTTTTGTACATAGTGCCCCATGGACAGAGGAGCCTGGTGGGCTCACAGTTGACAGGGTCACAAAGAGTCGGACACAGCTGAGCTCCCGAACACACACACACACTCATCAATAGTGTATATATTTTCATCTCAATCTCCCAATTCATCCCATCTACCCTCTTCCCCGTTGGTATCCACATGCTTGTTCTCTAAGTCTCCAGTGGTCCACGCAGAGTATGTGGTCCACACAGAGTATGTGGTCCCTGGATGGATGGGCCACTGCAGCAGCACCCATCAAGGAACTTGATAGAAAAGAAACTCCTCAGGTGTCACCCCAGTTTCACAGAATCAGAAACTCAGAACTGGGGCTCAGCATTCTGCATTTTAGCAAAGTGATTCTGAGGCACTGTGAAGTAAGAGCCACTTGTTTAAACTGTGAGCAGTTAGCTATAATTCTGCGTTACTCTCAACTCTACTCATTAATTAACCTGAACCTCATTGTCTTCCTGACTTAACCATCACAGCTGTTATATCTCAAGGAGTTTCAAGCCAAAACAAATCCATGGTTCTTGAAAATAAAGCTATTTTTCTGACCTTTAAAAAAAAAACTCTCTATGTACATTACCGAGTGATTTTTCCTTCCCAGCCAGTATATTGACTCCATTTCAGTGACTGAGGGAAACAGAACAATATTTGCCAATTGTCAACAGGATGTCTGGCCATTATCTGTGCCCATGTTATCTGTGGGCCCTCCTGCACTACCCCTCGGTGCAGAAGATACAAGCTCCTTCCTCATTCCTCACTCCCTCTCTTCTTCCTCTTTGTTGAGGTCCACTCCATAGAATTTACATCACATTCTTTCCTGCAATATAATTTGTACTGCAGAATACTCCTTCAGTTCAGTTCAGTCCAGTTGCTCAGTCATGTCTGACTCTTTGTGACCCCGTGAATCGCAGCACACCAGGCCTCCCTGTCCATCACCAACTCCCAGAGTTTACCCAAATTCATGTCCATCGAGCCGGCGATGCCATCCAGCCATCTCATCCTCCGTCGTCCCCTTCTCCTCCTGCCCCCAGTCCCTCCCAGCATCAGGGTCTTTTCCAATTAGTCAACTCTTCACATGAGGTGGTCAAAGTATTGGAGTTTCAGCTTCAGGATCAGTCCTTCCAATGAACACCCAGGACTGATCTCCTTTAGAATGGACTGGTTGGATCTCCTTGCAGTCCAAAGGACCCTCAAGAGTCTTCTCCAATACCACAGTTCGAAAGCATCGATTGTTTGGTGCTCGGTTTTCTTTACAGTCCAGTTCTCACATCCATACATGACCACTGGAAAAACCATAGCCTTGACTAGATGGACCTTTGTTGGCAAAGTAATGTCTCTGCTTTTGAATATGCTGTCTAGGTTGGTCATAGCTTTCCTTCCAAGGAGTAAGCGTCTTTTAATTTCATGGCCGCAATCACCATCTGCAGTGATTTTAGAATACTCCTTCATGTTCACGCTAATCCCCTAAACCTTTCCCCTCCCAGAAACAGAAGAAACATTGGAGTGTGTCGTAGTAATCAAGCTGCCACGTGAAACTTTTCACGACAGTTCTACCAGCTCGTTTTCAAATATTCACCTGGCTATTTGTTTTCTTTTTATGCTTGTAATAAAAAAGTGACCTTTTTTTTTTTTTTAACTTCCTTTCTGAGCTATACTTTAAAACTTAAAGTAGTGGTTTCCTTGTAACAGCTACCATCCCACTGTACTTTTAGCTTTTTTTTTTTTTTTTGCCTGATTTGGTCTGTTCTAATAAAAGATGGTTATGATAGAGTAGAAAGGTCACTATGGGTCAGAAGGTTTGCATTCAAGGGATGATTAAGCACTTACAGGCTGATAAGCACATGACAGTTAAAACTCTGAGCCATGATCTCCTGATTCAGACAACAGAATTAATAATTATCCCCACCCTGCATGCTTCATACAACTCTTAAGATCAAATTTTAAAAGGTATAGGACTTACAGATACACACTACGATATATAAAATAGGTAAACAACAAGGACTTATTTTAGAGCACTCAATGTCTTTAAATGACCTATAATGGAGAAGAATCTGCAAAAGGAGATATATATATATACATGTAGGTATGTACCTATGTGGAACTCAGTCACTTTGTTGTACACTTGAAACTAACACAGCACTGTAAATTAACTAGACTTCAACTTTTAAAACCATATGTTTTAAAAAATTTGAACAAACAAAACTTCCTATACTTAGGGTGATTAACAACAAAATAAAAGTATGTGAAGTCACTGCGGACACAATAAACCTGAGTTACTAGTATCAACGACAGAGCTGACAGACTCAAAGCAAAAACCAGCAGAATTAGGACTTGAAAGTCATCGTGTCTCCTCAGATTAAGTATGGACTCTATGGAGTCAGAATACCACAACCCATTCAAATTGATCCAGTTGATTAGCTAATAAATGTTTGTGCCTTGCTAATTTGCTTCAGTCACGTCTGACTCTGTGCCACCCCATGGACTATAGGCCACCAGACTCCTCTGTCCATGGGAATCTCCAGGCAAGAGTACTGGAGTGGGTTGCCATGCCCTTCTCCGCAGGATCTTCCCCAGGGATCGAACCCGCTGTATCTCTCGTGTCTCTTGCACTGGCAGGTGGGTTCTTTACCACTAGATCACCTGAGAAGCCCAGTAAATGTCTGTAGTAAAAAGCAAATAGTAATTGTTGAGTTTTGCTGAAACAGTTCTAAGTAAAAAAACTCCAAAAGGATTGCCTAAGATATTTCCACATTTAGAGAACCGGGACAAAATGATTCAACCTATCAAAGACCATACTACCTAAAAGAACCATGGAGACGGATTTGGGATCAATTATCCTATACAGAAATGTTTACTAATGCAAAATAGGCTATATGATTAATCAATAATGCCTTAAAAGATTATGGGGAAAATCACAGCCATAAGAAATTATTTTGAATCACTAACAGCAAGCAATATAGATATCCACCCACTTAAATGGGCCTTGAAAATAAATCATAATATTTATCTCCTGTTTTTTTTTAATTTAGGAAAAAATACTGATTCAGAATTCAGAAATCACCAAAACAAAGAGGCTAACATATGATGTCTTTGCTCCCTTTATTTCTGAAACCACATAAAAAGTGGAAAAAAGGGAAGAGAAAACAAAAAAAAAAACCCTAGCCCTTGGCACTAGCAGTGTTAATTATCTACATTATATTTCCTTGTATATAATCTTGAAAAAAGTTAGCCTATTAACCTTGTAGTGTGCATCCTACAGACATTTTGCTCAGCATGGGCTTACAACCAATCCCAAATTGTTAGTGTCAATTTCCCAGGTTTAGTGCCTCCTAAGGTCCCTTTCTTCAGTTACTGAAGATCAGAATCCCTTAGCTAAGCAGGGTCCTTAAAGTTAACAGACTTTCATCATGAAGACCTATTTTCAGGTTCAGAAGATAAATGCCTTTCGTTTGTTACATAAGAAATGATGGGGCTTCCCTTGTGGCTCAGCTGGTAAAGTAGCCACCTACAATGCAGGAGACCTGGGTTCAATGATAGCAAACAACAGAACACAATTCATGCTGATTTTCTTTTTCTTTTGAAAACCATCTTTCTAGTTCATATTACTTTTTCTTATATATGAAAATAAAGTGTTCATTCTTATCCAGTGTGTTAGCTATATCTGTGATTTTATTAGTCTGAAATTTTCCTTTGAGTAGCATAAAAGCAAAGGATTATTTTCTTTAAAGAAAGAGAAACATTAGTGATTGCTAATATGCTCTAAAACAGAGTTTTCAATGTGTGGTCCACAAACTACCTGCAATGGAATTAACCAGGATACTTGTTTAGGTTCTTCAGCTCTATCCAGGTGAGTTAGACTTGTGGGGGAGTAGGGCGGATTTGAGAAGCTGCATTTTCACAAACATTGCTTTTGACTCCTACGCACGCTACCATTTGTGAAACACAGTTAATTGTAGCCAACAGTTCCCAGATCACTGCATATTATATACACCTGGGGAATTTATAAAACCACTAATGGCAGAACTCACCAAGACCAAAAAACAAAACAAAAAAATAAAACCCAATTTTAAAAAAAATGGCAGAGGAACTGAATAGACATTTTTCCAAAGAAGACATAGAAATGGCCAACAGGTACATGAAATGATGCTCAACATCACTAATCATAAAGGAAATGTAAATCAAAATCATAGTGAAATATCACTTCACACCAGTCAGTACGGTTATCTTCAAAATGAAAAGAAATAACAAATGTATTGCTAAAGATGTGGAAAAAAGGAAACTCTTGTGCACTGAGTAGGAATATAAGTTAGTGCAGCTACAATGGAAAATAATGTGATTTCCTTTAATCAAAATATTAAAAATAAAACTGCCACACAATCCAGCAATTCCACTCCTGAGAATTTATTCAAAGAAAATGAAAACACTATTTTTAAAAGATATATGCACTTCTATGTTCAATGCAATTATTTACAATAGCCAAGATATGGAAGCAACCTAAGTGATCAGTGATTGCGTGGCTAAAGATGTGGTAAATATATCTATATGTATAGCTACATATACACACACACATATATACAATAGAATATTAGTCATAAAAAAGAATGAAATATTGCCATTTGTGACAACACGGATGGACTTAGAGGATATTATGCTAAGTGAAATAAGTCAGAGAAAGACAAAAACCATATTATTTCATTTATATGTGGAATTTGAAAAACAAAGCAAATCAACAAACATAACTAAATAGAAACAGAGTCATAGATTCAGAGTACAAATAGGTGGTAAACAGAGGGATAGGAAGTGGGCAGAGGATAGAAATAGGTGGAGATTGAGGTACAAATTTTCGTTTACAAAATAAATGAATCACAAAATTAGAAACACACACACACACACATATACTAAAGACAAGGTTGACAGATAAAATTCAGGACATGTTTATTTAACAAACACACAATAAAGAATTATTTGTTGTTTATCTGAATTTAAATTTAAATGAGCACCCTATATTTTTCCTTATTAAATCTGGCAATCTGAATTATGGAGACCCTGCACAAGATTTCCTATCTTTGAGTCAACTGGACAGCTGAGGTTGAAAGCAACTTATTCTAAACAAAGGCTTTAAAGACATAAGACTATAAACTCTATGGAAACACTCAGGCAATACAATACAATATTACTCAACCATAAAAAAGAATGAACTAGAGTCTGTTCCAGTGAGATGGATGAACCTAGAGCCTATACAGAGTAAAGTGAGTCAGAAAGAGAAAAACAAATACAGTATATTAATGCATATATATGGTATCCAGAAAAATGGCATTAACCTATTTGAAGGAAAGGAATGGAGATGCAGATATGGAGAATGGGCTGTGGACACAGTGTGGGGAAGGAGAGTGGGACGAATGGAGAAATAGCATCAACATATATACTATCAGGTGTAAGATGAATAGCTGATGAGAAGATTCTGTGTAGCACAGGGGGCTCAGTCTGGTATTCTGTGATGACCTGGAGGGATAGGGTGGGAGAGGAGAGGGAGGCTACGGATGGAGGAGATGTATGTATAATTATGGCTGACCTGCATTGTTGTATGGCAGAAACCAACACAACACTGTAAAAATTAGAAAACAAAACCTAAAAAAGCAATTCTAAAAAAAAGCAGGCAAATAAAGTGCAGTATTTGTCCCACCTTGACTACTTCATATACTTTCGTTTTCCCATAAATTTCATAGGAGTTGACTCATTTTAAATTAGGTCCATAGGTATAAATAAAAGGCAAGATTTAGGTGTTATATAGGGGCAATCTAACTTTCTACATTGAAATATTCTCTTAGAAAATGCTAAGTAAAAGGGGGACCTCCAAAAGGTTGGTTCCCATGGTTAAACTCTTTTCTAGTAGGCAAGCTGGCTTCTACAGTCACAAACCCCTCTCTCAATCCCCAGGATTCCCAGGAAGAAGAGTCCTGGATAACAGCCACCTCTCTCAATGATATTCACTATCTGCTGTTTAAAAGGAAGCGGAAAGTAATGCTAATACTGCCTCAGAAGAAGGTTGGGAGACTTTAGATGTTATTACCCAATTGTCCACATGGGGATCTAAATAGAAAAAAAAAAAAAAAAAACCACAGGTGCAAAATCACTCACTGGTTTACACAGTGAGGGAGGTTAAGTAACATATTACCAATTATATGTTACAGTAGCTGGTAAAGTTGAATCAATAAAGTAAGGTTGATAAATAACAGTCCTAAAATTTCTGTAGAGTTCTCTCATTATAGTCACCCCAAATTTAAAATATCCACCTAATCTATAAATAACAATTATTGTTTAGTCAAGCCACGAAGTCATGTCCAACTCTTTTGTACCCAATGGACTACATAGCCTACAAGGTCCTCTATCCATGGGAATTTCTGGCAAAAATACTGGAGCAGGTTGCCATTTCCTTCTCCAAGGGCTCTTCCCGATTCAGGGGTCAAACCCACATCTCCTGCACTGGCAGATGGATTCTTTACAACTGAGCCACCAGGGAAGCCCATATATAACCCGCACTTTAAAATAAAATGATAAAAATATATTACAATTGAACTGATGACATTATCTTTAAAAAATTTCAGTTTACAAATTTTCTCAATATGAATTCGTTAAAATTTTAAAGACTGAAACTTACACAAAAGTGAATTCTAATCAGCTAAATGATTTCAGGGTTAATAAATTCTAGTGAGAACGCACCTTTATAAATTAAAGCAAGAACACAAACAAAAATCAATCAATGTGGGTAAGCAACATGCCCCTTTTAAGCTGTTTTCCTCAAATTTATCTCTATAAGACTGTCCACATATCAAGTTCCACAAAAACATCCTAAGAAGGTGTGTGTCCAGGAAACATCTATCAGCCATCTTCTTAAAATGGAATTTTAAAGTTATCTTGCTATCTATTATAATAGTACAGCTCCAAATTTGGTTAAAAATTAATCTACATCTTCTACACTGTGGTGTTTATCAAAGAAGGAAACATAGATGACCATCAGATGACTGAAATGACCTTCACTGAGCTGGGTCCATGAAAATAACGATACACTGGGCAAGCCAGTCATTAGACTGACCTACATATCTCACAGGATTTGGTGGTCTTCACAATGGCAATATTTAAGATGATCATTTATCAAAGTAAGTGTTTCCTACTGATAATTATAACCAACTGGAGAATAGGAATCTGCTGACTTAGTGAAGACACACCAAATTCCATTAAGTTAAAAATAAACTGTGTGTAAGATGCCAGCTCATTTGAGGTTCGCCGTGTGCCCATTTTTCCATGTTGGGTCTAGGAAGGCATTAGCATGTTGATTTCTGAATGCATAGCATAGAATCGGTTTACTAAGATTCTCCTTTTAAAGGAAACTTCCAAAAGAATAACTCTGTTAGCATAGGCATATTCATTATCAGCAAGTAAGTATGCAATTCAATAGTCCAAGAGACATTTTTGGACGGTCAGCTGGGCTGCAGCTCAATTCTAGACTCAGTGTTGCTCTGAGCTCAGCATCTTGCTTCTCTTCAAGACATGCCTTCAGAAAAGGAAGTTCTCTGTTTCTTCTCCTCAAGTAGGAGAACTAAATAGGACATTTAAAAGTTCTAATTTGTTTACTGAAAAATAAAAAGTTTACATTGCATTCTAGACCATAGAAATGGGCACTAAATATGGAGGTTTCCACTGTATGAGTTATTATCAGAATTGCAGCTTATTAATCCCTGAGATATTCTCAGTTTATAATTCCCCTAGGTTTCCTGTCAGTATAAAGGTTAGGATTTAATCAGAGTTACCACACTAAACCTCTTAATTTCTATAAATACTTCATCTGTGTTGTGATTAGCATTAACAAAGATGGCTTAAACTGAGTGGCCTAAGAATATCATTTGTGATTTGCCACGTATTATTTGCATTTTTTACACTTAATCTGGAATTAAAAGTACAATGGCACATATCCTTGATTACTTATCTAAAATATTCAATCATAAATAACATTCCCGACTGAATTTAGCTTTTTCTTTTTAATTCACAATTTTAAATTCTTTCAAATGCCAAGCCCTGCTCCATGGTCCATGAATATATTCATTAGCCTGCAGCCAGCAGTGTGCAAATTTATCAATAACTTGCAAGGAAGAGACCTGAACGATGGCTTCAGTTTGAAGCCTACTGACAACTCTCTGAAGCTAAAGCCTTTCAGTCTCTCAAGCACGGATTTATTCATGATTTTTGACCTTAAGAGTTTTAGGGAGAAAGTGTTGAAAAATTGAAGGTCTAATTATTGGATAAAAACTATTCCTAGAGCATGAAATATTATTCCAAAATCCATATCTAGTGCTAAGATAGCATAAAACAACAAAGACATTCCAAATGTGTTGCCCCTTCTCTTCTCCCTTCAACATCAGTATAAACTTGCATCTGGCTTGAGACTGATACTATCAAAGATACATTTTATATCCACATTAAAAGTAGGAATACAGAGATCAATACTGGGCAACTCTATTTAATTCATAGAAGTAGAGCTAACCACTGATAGAGCATCTGAAAGAGACACAGGATTTTACTCTTTGGGGATGCATTTACATCTCCAAGAAAAGTGTGAAAAGAAAATGTTTTATGAGAAGAACCAAGTAGCATCACGATACTCTAAGTCTCTGCTTCTCTGCATCAGGGAATGTCTCAGAGTTTCTTTCCAGATTTGCACAGTGCCAAGTTCATTCTATTCAATTTGCCATGCATTATATTGAGATTAATATTTTAGAGCATTTTCTCCCACTGTGTAGTGTTCATCACCTTCCAGATGCAAGGACAGATTCCAAGTGTATAACTAAGGAGTAAGAGAAAAGGCTTCTGCTTTTGCATCTTACCAAGATAGAATGAAGACATCAAGAAAGTTCTGATGGGGAAAATACAGACCCACAGAAGTTAGTTCGGAAGTATAAGACTAAAGAAAACAGTAAAAATATGAAACTTTTCCTCTGCTTTAGGGACAGGGACAGACACGGTTATACCCACCTCATAGGGATGGGGTCACTTCAATGGGCTCCCCTTCCCATTACTAGGATTAATTGATTAGCTCAAGTCAGAGGTAACAACAGGGATGGGTATCCTGCGTCTCAGTGGGGATGGTAAAGAGAGCTTTGGCTTCTGAAACAGGGCTGTGCTGGCTCCATGACAACCTCGGTTCCTGCCAGGGAGCAAAGGAAAATCAAGCAGTTCACTACAGCAAGCTAGTTGAACTTAACGGAATTCCTCCTACATCCCAGGTGAGGTTGCAGGGCTTACTGCCCCTGATGCAATACACAGGCCAGATGATCTGTGCTTCTACAGAAGATCAGGGGACTTTGGAGGGCTGGGACTGTTGGAAAGATCCTTGAAAGTGAAAGTGTTAGTCCCCTCAGCCATGTCCTGCTCGTGACCCCACAGAGTGTAGCCTGCCAGGCTCCTCTGTCCATGAATTTTCCAGGCAAGAATACTGGAGTGGGTAGCCATTCCCTTCTCTAGGGAATCTTCCCGACCCAGGGATCAAGCCCAGGTTTCCTGCATTGCAGTCAGATTCTTTACCATCTGAGCCACCAGGGAAGCCCAGCCTTACTGAGGAAGGTCCTCCAAGAAGGATCATTTTTGCCAAATGAAAATGAGAAAGAACATCAGTGAGGAAAACTTGAAGCAAAAGTTCAGTCTGGCTCTAATGGAGAACATTCTGCTTTGACTGCATCAGAGACTCTAGGTAGGAGGCAGAGGAGTCATTCCGCGAGCTGAAAAGAAGTCACATATACATAAGAACTAAAACGCCAGAAAAGCTAGGTTAGACATTCCAGCCTTTTGCTACCCGAAGTGTGACCTATGGACCAGCAGTAGTAATACCCTGTGGAAACTCAGGGAAATGTAGTTTCAGGACTTCCTCATACCTCTTGAGTCAGAATCTGCATTTTGATAAGATCCTCAGATGATTCTTGTACACAAGGCATTAGAGAAACACTGCTCAAGTATTTAATTGAATCATCCAAGAAACTAAAGCTAAATTAAAAGACACTTGCTCCTTAGAAGAAAAGCTATGACAAACCTAGACAGTGCAGGGACATTACTTTGCCGACAAAGGTCCGTATAATCAAAGCTATGGTTTTTCCAGTAATCACATATGAATGTTAGAGTTGGACCATAAGGTAGGAAGAGCACCGAAGAATTGATGCTTTTGAACTGTGGTGTTAGAGAAGACTCTTGAGAACCCCTTGGACTGCAAAGGGATCAAACCAGTCAATCCTAAAGAAAATAAACCCTGAATATTAATTGGAAGCAGTGAGAAGACTCTTGAGAGTCCCTTGGACTGCAAGGAGATCCAATCAGTCCATTCTGAAGGAGATCAGCCCTGGGATTTCTTTGGAAGAAATGATGCTAAAGCTGAAACTCCAGCTGAAACTTTGGCCACCTCATGTGAAGAGTTGACTCATTGGAAAAGACTCTGATGCTGGGAGGGATTGGGGGCAGGAGGAGAAGGGGACGACAGAGGATGAGATGGCTGGATGGCATCACTGACTCAATGAACATGAATCTGAGTGAACTCCGGGAGTTGGTGATGAACAGGGGGGCCTGGCGTGCTGCGATTCATGGGGTCGCAAAGAGTCGGACACGACTGAGCGACTGAACTGAACTGAATGCTGAAGCTGAAGCTCCAGTACTTTGACCACCTGATGTGAAAAGCTGACTCTTTAGAAAAGACTCCAATGCTGGGAAAGATTGAAGGCAGGAGAAGGGGACAACAGAGGATGAGATGGTTGGATGGCATCACTGACTCGATGGAAATGAGTTTAAGCAAGCTCCAGGAGATGGTGAAGGACAGGGAAGCCTCGTATGCTGCAATCCATGGGGTTGCAAAGAGTTGGGCATGACTGAGTGACTGAACAACAATAACAACTAAAGCTAAAGGTCAGCTCAAGAATCTCCAAGTTCAGCAAACATCCTGGGTGAGAAAAATAAGAGGAGGGGGACTTCCAACTAGTGGAAGAACATAAATTTGGTGTGGATGAGTAGAATGGATATTACGGTAAAGGGACAAGCAGCAGCCATTCAGGAGACGGTATCAGTGACATAGACGCAATTGTACCTATGCAGTGAGGTCAGCCAACCCAACTTAAAGCTACCTCTTTGATCCCTAGCTTGGCACACAAGAACATAGGGTGGCTAATGTATCAAGGAGCCCTCTTTGTACTTAGGAAATTCATCCAAAGGTGGCACCTCCATTCCTTTTTCTTCTTTCCCTAAACTACAGGAAGAACATCCCCCAACTGGGAGACTCAGCTCCTAGTTACTA
The DNA here is from genome assembly GCF_016772045.2 of Ovis aries. Lineage (NCBI taxonomy): Eukaryota > Metazoa > Chordata > Mammalia > Artiodactyla > Bovidae > Ovis > Ovis aries. The sequence continues at coordinate 92,723,608 of NC_056057.1, forward strand.
GAATAGTGCTTGTGTATAGCACCTGGAACGTTGTTTGGCATACACTGATGTTTCATAAACGTGGTTATTGTTGTTATAATAAGAATAACTATTACTAGTACCTTGGCTGTACCACCACATTTATGCTGGCTCAGAGGTTAAAAGCGTCTGCCTGCAATGCGGGAGACCTGGGTTTGATCCCTGGGTCGGGAAGATCCCTGGAGAAGGAAATGGTGACCCATTCCAGTATTCTTGCCTGGAGAATCCCATGGATGGAGGAGCCTGGTGGGCTCCAGTCCATGGTGTTGCAAAGAGTCAGACACGACTGAGCAACTTCACTTTCCATAAAGGTTGGGTTTACTTATTGCTTGATATTAAAGAACTTAAGTGAGACAAACCTGAATTTGAGGCAAACCATCCCACATTTGCAGAATCCAGTCATCTCCCCTTTCCCAATTCAAGAAAAGGAGAAGACAGGGAAAGGAAGAATTAAATCCTGACATCTCTCCAAAAGACATACCTAGAATTGGAAATCATCTCATGTTACAAAAATCAGAAAACAGATAGACTCTTTTTTTCAAGTCCAGTGACATGATCATCTTCAAATACAAGCTCTAACTTTCAGACTGTTTCTGATTTTTTTTTTTAGATGATGGCCATGATGATAATGATGACTAATGCTGCTGAAAATAGTCTACCTTACCAAATTACTTTGCGGTACCTTAAAAACCATGAGCCCTACAAATCTCATCATATCCTAATGCATTGCTCTGTACAGACCCAGGAAGGAGACCAGCCCCTGTCGTTCATCAAAGTGTCCTTCCTAATGCATTCTAGGTTCCCCTTAGAATCCCTCATCTGAATACCAGGCAGGCTTCCTTCTCACTCCGCTGATATGAAATCACTGCCTTCAGTAGATTTCCCCCTATTTTTCTTATTTAAGTATTTATAAGTGTAATGTAGCTATACTCCAGTTCATCAATAGTAATTCTTCTTATATTTAATGACAGAGAAATGCATACCGTTAAATATGGAGCTAATGCTTCTGTCTCTCTTACTGCAAGATGATTTGTTTCTTTAACTGGACTCTGAGCTTGCTATTCACATCATCCCAAATCTACCACAAGAATATAGTCAATACTCGAAGGGTGTGAAGCTTTATAGAATATCCAGCTCTCTGGGGTCATTTAAGCAAATGATTTAGGTAGAAAACATGTTAAATCCTTGTCTTAAATGTACATAAAAACAACTTCTAGATGAATAAAAAATTTTAATGTAAAACTCAAATTGTTTAAAAGGATTGTGCAAATAAACCTTAACTCACAGAATAACTTTTAAAAGTATCATTAAAAAGTCAGAAACCTTAAAAAGAAGGATAGCTATATTTAATGGAATAAAAATACAAAACACCCGAAGTGCAAAAAATAAAAGCCATATTTTATCAACAGTATTAAAAGACAAGTAAGTCTCTGGTGGGTAAGTATTTATAACACATGATGAACAAAAGATATAACACTGTATAAAGGGGAAAAAATGGCTTGAAATAAATCAGAAAAGAAAAAAATGAGAAATGCCTGAAATCAGTAAAATAAAATTAATAAAGGCTATAAAAAGGATGTTTTAAAAAGAGAAATATAATCAGCTAATATGCATACAAAAAGTCTTCAGTCTCATTTATGTCAAACAGATACCAATCAAAGCTACACTGTAGCACTATATTGCCTGCTCAGTAGTGAAGTCATGTCAGACTCTTTGCAACGCCATGGACTATAGCCTGCCATGGGCTCCCCTGTCCATGGGATTTCCCAGGGAAGAATATTGGAGTGGCAATTGTTATTTCCTCCTCCAGCATATCTTCCTGACCCAGGGATTGAACCCGTGTCTCCTGCATTGCAGGCAAATGATTTACCACCTGAGCCACAGGAGGCCCCTAAGCCCACCAAGGGTGCCTACTAACTGGTAAAGACCTTGGAACCTTGTGCCTGAAGTTCAGAGAATCTACCAGCAGATGGGAACATTGGTTAACGGAGCAGGTAACAGCCTCTAGGCACAGACTGTAGCTAGTCCTATAGATGGTGGTTTAGTCACTAAGTCATGTGTGACTCTTGTGAACCCATGGGGGTGTAGCCTGCCAGGCTCCTCTGTCCATGGGGATTCTCCAGGCATGAATACTGGAGTGGGCTGTCATTTCCTTCTCCAAGTCCTATAGACATTCTCCCTAAAATGTCTAGTTTAATTCTTTCTAAACACAAAAACTATTTGTGAAGATTCCAGCACTTAAAGTAAGAACCTCTATAAATCAATGTGTATAAGTCTTATAGAAAGATTAGAAGACGTGGGGTTATATTTTCAAATGCTAATCAAAGTCAAAAGAAAAAAGACCACCACAGTATGTCTAAAAGTCTCCCAGCCATCCAATACCTCATTATCAATTAATTGTTTTGTAAATTCCATACATAGAATTTATATTCTTTACATTCTAAACCACGGGCTTCCTAGGTGTCTTAGTGGTGAAGAATCCAGCTGCCAATGCAGGAGATTCAAGAGATGCAGTTTTTAATTCCTGGGTCGGGAAGATGCCCTAGAGGAGGAAATAGCAACCCCACTCCAATATTCTTGCCTGGAAAATTCCACGGATAGAAGAGCCTGGTGGGCTACAGTCCATGGAGCTGAAGAGTCAGACACGACTTAGCAACTGAGCATGCATGCACATTCTTAACATAGTTTCAGATGCCTTTTTCTTCCAGGCCTTCACGTTCTAGTCATTGATATTTAAGTATCATTCTACGACTTCCCACAACCAAGTAAACTGATGTCCCTGGCAATCCCTAAGCAAGGATGCTGACCCAGGCAGTCAAAGAGCCATGGCTTTAAATTGTTCACTCTTTATCTGGGCAGATATTTTAATCTTATTAGACCTCAGTGTTCATCTGGAAAATGGTGCTAACAATACACCTGACTCCTGGGACTGAATGAGAGAACACGTGTTTGAAGTGCTAAGTTGAAAGCACTGTGCCTAAAGCATAGTGGAGCCCTTACTAATGCTCTGTTGTCATTACTCATGAGAAGTCCTTCATTGGGTACCTTTTTTTTCTCTGATTGAAAGTTCAGATAAAAAATGGCAGCAGCTGACCCACCTTGGCTTCCTACCCTAATCACAAAGGAGGCAGGACAGGCTGCCACATTAGCAAGGAGACACATTCTCCCTTTACAACTGATTTCAATCTCTTTGCCAACTTCTCTGTCTGCATGCTGTAATTACAGCTCTTATCAATGATGTTTTCCATTGGCCTGGTTTACCAGCTCCGAGGCTTTTCCTGCAGCTGTCTGGCAGATGAGTGGGGCTTTTTTTTTATCCCCCCTTCCATTTCTAAAACTTTAACAAAATTCTTACTTAGCAGGGTCATTTCTTCTTTTATATTATCTATCTAAATATATTCCAAACATGACCAAGACATGCTTAAGTGACTGTACACAAGCTTTTTATTTTCTACAAATCCCCTCCAACTCTATTCCATTTCACTGTCTCTTTCCTCAGTTTATTCTTTTGCCATAGTTGGTCAGATTAATTAATCAGTTGGAATAAACCTTACGTCACTAACCTATTGATCTCACAGTCTTCCCCTACCCCTTTATCTATTGTAGCAGCTTAAAGGAAATCTAGCTGCAATTCCATTTCAGAATCTATTCAACAGATAATTGTACTTTATCCTCATTGTCACTGTACTGTTCTGTTTTAAAAGCCCAAGACACTGCAGCCTACAATGTGTTAAATAGTGGGCCTAGAAATAGTAAGCCTCTCTTCTTTAATGTATTAATTAATTTATTTTTGGCTGCATTGGATCTTTGTTGCTTTGCAAGGGCTTTCTCTAGTCTTGGTGACTGGGGGATACTCTTTACTGCAGAGAGCGTACTTCTCATTGCAGTCTTCTCTTGTAGCAGAGCACAGGATCTAGGCTCCCGGGCTCAGTAGTTGTGGCTCTTGGGCTTAGTTGCTCTGCAGCATGTGGAATGTTCCCAGACCAGAGATCAAATCCGTGCCCCCTGCATGTACAGGCAGATTCTTATCCACTGCACTATCAGGAAGTCCTGACTCTTTAGAGCTGCATTACAGAACTTGGTAGTGTTGCTGAACTGCCCCTATGTGATTATTACCAGGGAGATGACACGGAATGGACTGAATCAAGTTTTCATCAAGATCTATCCTGTCTATCCCAAGGCTTATTAACAGTTTGTATATCTTCTAGAATTTTATCTAGCTCTGTCCTGCTCTGCTAGAAAGAATTTTACAGAACCCTTTCCCATGCCAACCCCCAATCAATCAATCAGTCAATATATATTTATATTTAAGTCACTTCAGTTGTGTTCGACTCTGTGCAACCCCATAGAAGGCAGCCCACCAGGCTCCCCCATCCCTGGGATTCTCCAGGCAAGAACACTGGAGTGGGTTGCCATTTCATTCTCCAATGCATGAAAGTGAAAAATGAAAATGAAGTTGCTCAGTCGTGTATGACCCTCAGCAACTCCATGGACTGCAGCCTTCCAGGCTCCTCCATCCATGGATTTTCCAGGCAAGAGTCCTGGAGTGGAGTGCCATTGCCTTCTCTGCAATCAGTCAATAGAAGGAGTGAATTTTTTGGCCCCACCTGTGGGCTTCTCATCATTTGATAATAGATATGAACACATTCCGATACTCTGCTTCCATCTGAGATCCTGAGTACACAGACTATGCCTGGACCATCAATGACAACAAAACTCAGGCCCACAAGCTGTAGAGCAATCAGCCTGGGAAGCCAAACCACAACCTCTGCAGGAATTGACCCAGAAAGATCAGAACTTGACCAACTCAGTGACTGCCAGTTTCTTATTTTTTTCCCCTGTTGTGTTTCCAACTCAGGACCAATCAGAGAAAACCAAATATACTCCCCAAACCCCACTTCAAGATAGCCTATTTATTTTCAGCTTCAGAGCAAACCTAAAATGGTCTTTTTTTTTTTAATCAAGCTTTTTCATTCCCTTGCCTATGCTTGACACAAGTGATTGTGACTGACTCCTTTGCTAGAACTAGCTCTGAAGAAATACCTCAATTTATTCTCAGTTGGGTGAAGAAAATGGCAACCAACTCCAGTATTCTTGCCTGGGAAATCCCATGGACAGAGGAGCCTGGCAGACTACAGTCCATGGGACTGCAGAAGAGTCAGACACGACTTAGTGACTGAACAATTCTCATTTGGGTAGTTTTTGTCATTTCCACAGTATTCCTGAACTTTCCACTGAGGTACTGTCACACTGCCCATTGTTGCTGACCCGAGGTTTCAATCAGTCAGATATGGTACCCACAGTATCCTCTCATGTTGTGGCTTATTGAGTCCATACAGATGTGGTTAATCAGTACCAGCTGAGCTCTGCTTTTTCACTGAGTTCCTCAGCTGTTTAGTGTGTCTGGTATCCAAGTTTTATGATTAGTTCCCATTTGTTGACATCTTCAGAAGGCAGTTCATCTTTACCCCTTTTCATAAAATCTTTTGTGCTTAGTGCGTTCTGCTGTCTAGAAGTGTTGATTATCATAACACCACTTAATAGCCTAACAGCACTGTGAAGGAGAATCACAGGACAGAACCCAGGCAGAGCCTCCAGGAGTCTGTCGTCGGAGCCGGTATCACAGACCAGTGAGTCGGCAGATTTTCATCAGACCAGCTCCCACGTGGACGAACTTTGCAGTAAGTCTCCAATAAAAGTGAATGAGGTCTTGCTTCAATTTCAGGGTTTTGTCCTGGGAGTTTGGCTTTGATCCAGAGAGTTCGTTCTCCACTTTTCTTCCTGCCAGGAGGCACAGATTGTCCAGTCTGCTGTTTTATAGGCAACCAACTAGTTGGAAGGCCTGAGACATGAAGTACTCGAGTGTCACCTCTGGCTGACCCTTGTCAGGTCTCCTGGGATCATCAAGTCTAAATCCTATCCCGCAGGAAAACTTCTGCTTCTTTTATGTACTCTCAGTCCAACCCTAATTCTTGGGTATTTCTCTCCGACTAGCATAACTTCACCAAGGATTATTTGAGCCTTCAGAAACCATTTAGGAAACATGAGACTTGAACAAAATTGTTCATTTCAGAGGTGACTTAGTGAAAAAGGGAGTAAGATTTCTCAGACCCACTGGGCAGTATTTCGTGATGGTGTGCAAAGACTTCCCAGTGAAATTCTGCTCCAAAAATCCTTTAAAAGAGTTTTGGATCAAGGTTAATGAGCAATTTAAGAGACTTAGACAAAAACAAACTAGATTCATCTCCCTCATAAATCCATTTCCTCCTGTCCTCTGCTGACTCCCTGATGCCATGGTGCCCTCTTTTCTTTCTTTCTTCCCCATCTGTCATATCCTGCCTTCCTTTTTCCCTTGTCCAGATCCCCTGTGATTTCTCAGTGCTTCCCGTAAGGTCCTCAAAGTACCAGTTGCCTCTAAAGATCTATCCTTTCCAGAGCCAGTTGTGAGACAACTCTAAAATTGACACCTCAGATGTGAACTGATTTACAAGCAATAATTAAGGATTTCCCTAAACCCAGAAAAGACTACCAATTATCCCCAGAAAACTTAAGAATTCTTTTGAGTACATATGAACCATGGATCCTTGACCTGCATCAGCTTAAATACATACTCGTTGGAACACCTTGGATGCTAAACCCTGAATGGCAATAGCTGATTGGACTGACCCAAAAAGGGACTGACAGGATCTCTCTTTCCACAATAAACTTGCAAGTCAAAAAAGGATGAAGAAGTAGGGCAAAGTCTCATAAAAGTCTTAGCTGAATATGTCCGATAAAAGTTGATTGTACCATCAAATATGCATCAAATTCATGCATACAGAAAAGATGAAACATTAGGACATTTTCATGATAGACTAGAAAATACCTTCAGTAATACTGGTAAGTGAAAAAGGTGCTGATGTAACACCAACCCTTCCTTCTAATTTGTCAGTAGTGTTACACCTAAAGCTGGGAAACGGTTTATAAACAGGAATTAGGGTAGGAAATATCACTTTACATGAATTACAACATTCTACAGAACATTTTGAAACAAAGTGGGTTGGAACAAAAATGAGATAGGATCCAAAATAAACTTTTAATCCTGCAACTATATGCCAATTTGAAAAAAAAAAAAAAAAAAACAGCTTAAAGTCCTGCAGATCCAACAGCTAAGTAGCCTGCTTTCATGACACTTATAGATATTGTCAACCACAAAAGAAGAAAAGAGGCTGGGAAAAAAGATTGTCCCATCTTACAAAAGAAACACCAAGTCAAAGGAAAAAAAATCCTTCAATTTAGATAAGTAAGGATGCTCTGAGGAAGGAAAAAGTACCCAATATCCTGCCTTACCAGTAAACATTCAAGATGAATTAACTGTATATGTAGATGGTCAACTTCTGGCTGGATCCAAGAGCTACTCTTTCTTCATTAAACCCCCCACCCCCTTCCCTCAACCTCTTCCTCAGAGTAAACACACCATACAGGTGGCAGGTTTTCCAAACAGCTCACAGTGTTTCCCTGCATTAAAAACTCAGTTTTTACCTGAAACACTTGGGCCCTGGATGAAAACATTTCTTTCTGCTCTGTGATGTTCCTGCTGCTGTTTATTCACTCAGTCGCATCCGACTCTTTTTGTGACCCCATGTGAGCCTGCCTGGCTCCTCTGTCCATGGGATTTCCCAGGCAAGAGTACTGGAGTGGGTAGCCATTCCCTTTTCCAGGGGATCTTTCCCACCCAGGGATCAAACCCACATCTCCTGCATTGGCAGGTGGATTCTTTACCACTAAGCCGCCTGGGAAGCCTGTGATGATACTACCCTCCAAATTTAATAAGGAGACTTACTTTGAAAGTGAAATTGTAATATTAAATGCAAACCAGAGGGACTACTTCTTAAGGTACCATGGGACTCCTCTATAAATGCTATAGATACATCTTTGCTTCCTCCATTATACTTGATAAAGGCATGTGATATATGGATTATTTCAATTTCCAACTGCTTCTATAAAATATTACCCCAAACTTAGGGCTTAAAAATATCTATAGCTCTGGAGGCCAGAAATCTAAAATGAGTCTCAGAAGACTAAAACCAAAGTATCAATGAAGCTGCATTTCTTCCAGAGGCTCTTGGGGTGAATTCATTGCCTTGCAATTTTCAGCTTTTAGAGGCCATCTCAATTCCTTTTCTCATGGTCCCTTCCTCCACCTTCAAAATGAGCAGTGTGGCATCTTCAAGTCTCTAACTCATATCTTCTTCTTTGGCTTATAAGGACTTGTGATTACATTAGGCCCGTGTGGATAGTCTGGGCTACCCTCCCATCACAAGGCTAATGATTAGCAACCTTAATTCCACCTGAAATTTTAATTCCCCTTGTCATACAGTTGAACATATTCTCAAGTGCCAGAGATTAGGATGTGGCCATCTTTGAGGGTCTATCATCCTGTCTATTCGGAGAAGGCAATGGCACCCCATTCCAGTACTCTTGCCTGGAAAATCCCATGGACAGAGGAGCCTGGAAGGCTGCAGTCCATGGGGTCACCAAGGGTCGGACACGACTGAGCAACTTCACTTTCACTTTTCCCTTTCATGAACTGGAGAATGAAATGGCAACCCACTCCAGTGTTCTTGCCTGGAGAATCTCAGGGACAGGGGAGCTTGGTGGGCTGCCGTCTATGGGGTTGCACAGAGTCGGACATGACTGAAGCGACTTGGCAGCAGCAGCAGCAGCATCCTGTCCATTACAACCTGGTACCCATTACTCAGATGGTAAAGAATCCATGTGCAATGTAGGAGACCTGGGTTTAATCCCTGTATCTGGAAGATCCCATGGAGAAGAGAATGTCTACCCACTCCAGTATTCTTGCCTGAGAAATCACATGGACAGAGGAGCCTGGTGGGCTACAGTCTGTGGGACTGCAAAAGAGTTGGATCTGACTTAGCAACTAAACCACCACTACCACCATCTAACACTTCTGGCTAAAATTGACATAAGGAAAAAAAAAATCACTGGAGGAGAACGTATTAAAATTCAGATAGATCCAACCATATAGTTACCCAAACTTCCCCCAAATCCCTTGAAGCCAGAAGCGAATGAAGGCCTCAAGTCTACAGATAAAAGTCTTATCCCTAAAGTCCTTTTCATTTCCCACACTAACTAGGCTTTGTAACACTTGTCCTGCCCGCAAATAAACCAACCAAGAGAAGATACTGATTTGTTCAAGACCCCAGGGCTATCAACAAAACTATAATATCTTCCATCCCAGTAGTATGTGACCCACGTAGCATCCTATCAGTGATTTCAAATGAAGCCACTCGCTGCACTGTGATGGATCTCTGATCTACGTTTTACAGGGTGCCTGGAGACCAGTACAGTCAATAAATATCTTTACACCTTCACCTGGAGAGGACAACAAAATACCTGGACAGTCATGCCTCAGGGGCTCCCCAAAATCCCCTCTATTTTCCTCAGATTCTCAATTAAGACTTAAAAGAGCCAAACTTCTCTTGTGAATGTTATAATACAGTATACATATGATCTTTTTTCAGAGGACAATAAAGCCTATACAAAGAATTCCTCTTACTTGTTCCAAGCTTTGGCAGAAAAGGACATAACATATCAAAAGATAAATTACAGTTCTGTCAAAACAGAGTCCATTATTTAGGACATGTGTTATCTATGGGTGGGGGTGGGGAATATACTCTCTTGGTAGACTAAAGACTATCCAAATTTATCCTAGCCCCCCACCCCATGACAATTTAAAGGATTTCTAGATTTAACTAATGTTTCAGATAATAGGCACCAAGTTCTCCTGGGATTGAAATTCCTCTCCATGAATTGGCTAAAGCCCCAGATAAAGAGATCTTCTCCTTGGAGAAGCCAAGCACAAACCTTCTGTAACCTAAAGAAAGCTAATGAGGTGGATGAAACTGGAGGCTATTATACAGAGTGAAGTAAGCCAGAAAGGAAAACACCAATATAGTATACTAATGCAGATATATGGAATTTAGAAAGATGGTAACAATAACCCTATATGCGAGGCAGCAAAAGAGACACAGATGTATAGAACAGTCTTTTGGACTCTGTGGGAGAGAGAGAGGGTGGGATGATTTGGGAGAGTGACATTGAAACATGTATAATATCATATAAGAAATGAATCGCTAGTCCAAGTCCTATGCAGGATACAGGATGCTTGGGGCTGGTGCACTGGGATGACCCAGACGGATGGTACAGGGAGGGAGGTGGGAGGGGGGTTCAGGATGGGAAATACGTGTACACCCATGGCAGATTCATATCAATGTATGGCAAAATCAATACAACATTGTAAAGTAATTAACCTCCAATTAAAATAAATAAATTTAAATTAAAAATTAAAAAAATAATAAAATAAAATAGGTTATTTTTGAGAGGCAAATATATATATATATATACATATATATATATATATATAAAATCTTAAAACAAGAAAATTTGGTTTTGCCATTAATGAACTGCTCTGTTGTATCCATTTTGAAATCTTATCTTTTACATTTTTGTTCTTATGAAATGTATTTTCTATTGGAAAAAAAATAAAAATAAACCATTAAAAAAATAAAGAAAGAAAAAAAAAAGAAAGCTCTTTAAAAGCCTCCTTTCCCTAGGGATTATTTGCTAGAAAAAGCCCTTTTTTTATATAAACTATTTGTACATGTCTGGACAGATTGAAGTTTTAACTCAATTTCATGGGAGAATCAAAAACTCTTTGCTTACCCAGCTTCACCCTTGACCCGACTGCCAGTGTTTAACCTCCTTGTCTCAAGGCAATAGCTACCACTACAAAACTTGTCAATGCTTCTACTGAATTAGTTCCAGGTCCCCTGCTTGATCTCATGGTTCCTCACACAGTACAGACACTGCTGCTGACTGTGAACGACATTCTTAGCTACTCACTTAACTGCTCAGAATACTCTACTACTTTATCTTTCTCATATTCCTCTTCACCACAGCAAAATCCTAATCCTGCTGCTGCCAGAAGAAGGGATTACTTTATAATGACTTATGATGATTTTCTAAGTTAAGAACTTTTTCACTCAGATTCAGTAAAGACTTCCATTGAGAACCCTGACCCAATGTTATGTGTTGATGGATTATATCCCAAAATTAAAACTGGGGGTTATCAAGAAGAACATGTGATCAATAATTTAAGTTCTCATTTAAATAAAGTTCTCTAAGTGGAGGAGACAACAAAATACCTGAACAGTCATGCCCTAGGGGCTCCCCAAAACCCCCTCTATTTTCCTCAGATTCTCAAATAAGCTCAGGTGGCAGAAGTTATTATGCTTATTAGAGCTTGTCATCCAGCCAAAGACTGGAGAAGAAACATATACAGACAGCAAGTATACTTTTGGAATAATACATGACTCGGAATTCTTTAGATCCAAAGGGGTTTCTCAACTCTGTTGGAACTTTTATCAGAAATGAACCACAAGTTAAGGAACTTTTAGATGCTTCCTAGAGAGGTGGCCAGGGGCTTCCCTGGTAGTTCAATAGTAAAGAATCTGCTGGAATGCAGGAGACCCATGTTCCATCACTGGGTCGGGCAGATCCTCTAGAGAAGGAAATGGCAACCCACTCCAGTGTTCTTGCCTGGTGAATTCCATGGACAAAGGAGACCGGCAGGCTATACAGTCCATGGGGTTGCAAAGAGTTAGACACAACTGAGCAAGTAACACACACACACATACACACACACACACACACACACACACACACACACACACACGGCCATGGGGACAAAAAGAGCTGGACATGACTTAGCAAATGAAAAACAACAAAAGAGAGGTAACAATTGCACATTGAGGCTGATGCAAAAAGAAATAAAGGAGATGCTAAAATAGATCATTCTACCAAATAAGCAGCCCTCATCAAAATTATGATCCTAATTAAACATGAAAGGATAAATACTTAAGGGATTCAGAGTCCATTAGGAAATGATACAGTTAAGTCCATAAGAAGGAAGAATGAGAAAAGTCTGGTTGTACCTTTAACTCAGATCATCTCGGGCACTGTCAATAAGTACGTTTGGGTGGCACAAAATAATTTCAGTTGACTACTAGTTCAATTTCTCTATTAAGTTCCTCATCATAGTGTAGACAAATTGGTTACTATCTTACATCAACATTTGGGGGAAATTTTATAAAGACAGCCAGAACTATTTTCCGGTCATGTGTCACCTGTTGACAACACAATCCTGGAAAAGCTATAAAGGTGAACATGGAACTAAAGCCTCAAGGACTCTTAACACCTTCAGATGGCTTTATCCCACTTTCATCCTCCATCAGATATGAATATATTTTAGCTAATATGTGTTTATTTTTTAGCATGGGTTGAAACATTTCCCTGTTGAAAAGCTACATTCTTCATCATTTCTAAAAAGCTCCTTGATCACATGTTTCTAATACGGGGCATATCAACTTTTGTATCACATGACCAATGCACATGCTTTATGGGAACCATTATAAAAGAAATATGTGAGTCATTATCCCCTCACTCAAAACCTGCCACAATCTTCTATAATGGCTGAAAGAACCCATGGCATACCTGCCACAATCTTCTAGAATGGCTGAAAGAAGCAATGGCATCTTTAACAAAATTTTCAGAAACCCATAAGCCAGTCTCCTTTGAGAGGTCAAGGTTACTTTCCCTAGCCTTCCCTCAGGAATAGATCAGTTTTCTGCATAGGAACTGGTCATTTGAAGGTTCTTTCATTCAAGTGTCTCTGATATTAGACCTGCTACACAGAGATATGACAAAATATTGCAACATGCTCATGTAGTTATACCCAGTTTTATCACCAACAAGTTAGGGTAGCCTTCCTACAGCATCTTCATGATCTTCAACCAGGAGAGTCAGACCACTGGAACAGATATCAGAAGAAAACAGCTCTTGATCCTCTTTCTAAAGGACCTTATCACATACTCTTAACAAAAAAACAGCACTGAAATTCCAGGGAGTCAGTCCTTGGGTCACAATTCAGTCTTCCACACAATTAAGAGGCTACTTCAGTAAAGGATGTTAAACTGAAGATTCTTGGAGTTCTTACAGAAGTAACTGGTCTTCAGATATAGACAGTGGACCTAAAGCCTTCCATAAAGGGATATGACCTCAGATGGTAGACAGCTTCTGCCTAAAATATCAGATCAAGAACTCTATCTAGTTCCTGTTTTGTTTTACCATCTTGCCTATAACCATGCTTCTCATTTTCTAAAGATGCCTGTTTGCCATCTACTCATAGTGTCCATTTTCTCTTTTTCTCTCTCTCTTTATTATAATTGTTAAATCAGGACATAGTCATTCTAATACCATTGTTAGAGTCTCCCAAACAGTACCATAGTCACTGCCCTCAATCTTACTGACTACTGTATATTGTTGTTCAGTCACTAAGTCGTGGCTGACTCTTTGCAAGCCAATGGACTGCAGCATGCCTGGCTTCCCTGTTCTTCACTATCTCCCAGAGTTTACTCAAAATCACATCCATTGACTTGGTGATGCTGTCTAACCATCTCATCCTCTGCTGCCCCTTTCTCCTTTTGCCTTCAATATTTCCCAGCATCAGGGTCTTTCCCAATGAGTCTGCTCTTCACATCAGGGGGCCAAAGTATTAGAGTTTCAGCATCAGTCCTTCCAATGAATATCCAGAGTTGATTTCCTTTAGCACTGACTGGTTTGATCTCCTTGCAGGTCATCCATAACCAACTCTCCTGAGAAAAACCTCTGAGCAATTCTTGTTCCCTCAAATGAGATCATAAGGAATTACTTCAATGACTACTTGTCCACCTGCATGGACAAATGATCCTTAAATCAAACTGTGACTTTGATACTGATCCTCTACTCCAGGAAAAAAAAAAAGAACCAATGATTACCATCTATTGATCAGACCCTCAGTTCAGTTCAGTTCAGTCGCTCAGTCATGTCCGACTCTTTGGACCCCATGAATCACATCAGACCCTAGATAATTTTAAATTTGAATTTCATAACCTTCCCTGAACAATAAGCCAATTACTTGTTATCTGGAAGATAGTAATTGAGTAACTGATATTTAAATATGTAACTCAGCTAATATAAGGCCTTGGTTCCAACTTCATGTCACAAATAATTCTATTTCTCATGGCTCTCCAAATGTCCCTACTGGTTATTAAATCCTTTGTGACCAGGAAGCCTGGTTGTGTTTGCCTACAACTAACACCTCATACACTTTGGAAATAACATTCTGAGACTTTTCTATACATAGGAATCCTAATTCTATTCATCATCAAGTCTTGAAATTCCAACCTGAACACAAGCTCCAGGAAAAGAGGTCACCTTTGATTATTCAGGCTTCCCTGGTAGCTCAGCTAGTAAAGAATCCTCATGCAATGCAGGAGACCCTGGTTTGATTCCTGGGTTAGGAAGATCTGCTAGAAAAAGGATAGATTACCCACTTCAGTATTCTTGGGCTTTCCTGTTGGCTCAGCTGGTAAAGAATATGCCTGTAGTGCAGGAGACTTGGGTTCAATCCCTGGGTTGGGAAGATCCCCTGGAGAAGGCAACGTCCACCCACTCCAGGATTCTGGCCTGGAGAATTCCATGAATTCTATGTATACTCAATTCCATGTGTAGTCTATGTATAGCCTATTCCATGTATAGTCTATAGGGTCTGCAAAGAGTCAGACATGACTGAGCGACTTTCACTTTCACTTTGATTATTCAGGCATTTTACCTAGAATCACTGACTCACTGTTTATACGAAGAATCAGAGCAGAGCTCCCAACAGTAGGAATCACTTAAGTAGAAAAGACTGTTAGAAACTTAACATTAACTCTAGCAGAAGTTATAAACAGTATTATCTGTTACTGACATGAAATATACATCACTCTCAACTCATTGGAAGAAGCAGTAATGGACAATCTCCTTGCTCTAGATGCGTTTGCTAGTCCTGGTGGCCTCTGTGCCACTACTAATACTTCTTGCTATACATGATCAATGAAGCAGACAATTTAGAACATCCTATATATACTTTGTCTTAAGAAAAAGCTACCTGGATCTCAAATGTGATCCCCATGCTGTATGAAATTTGTTCTCATAACCTGATTTGGTCAGTTGGAGTTTTTGGTCCCAAAATATCTTATGAGGGCTGTTAATTTTCTTGTTTTAGTCAGTGATCATGATGGTAGTCTGTTGTACTTTTTATAGAGCCTTAAGTACATCTGTATTGAATCAAGTCTCCTATCAGATGACAGTCATAGTGCTATAACAACATAAAGCTAAAAGATCTTGGCATGAAATGATTATGGAAACAACCAAACCCTCTTGAGTGCTGAGGATCTGGATGTCTAGCTTCCCATGCACTGGCCAACCTCTTTTCAAGTGAGAGAAATGCCCAGTGAGTGACTGAATATACAAATGGACAATAACCAATCGTATATGACAACAGAACTCAGACTCACAGATTCTATAGCAACCAGCCCAGGAACCAAACCACAACCTCTGGAAAAAGTGTCAGCCACTTTTCCTATTTTTGTTCTCACTTCCAACACAGGACCAACCCACAAAAGGCAAATATGCTCCTGAAACCAATCATAATAGATGTGGCACTCCTAGTTCATGTCAATGATGTCCAATCAGAGATTACCTAGATGCTCTGTTTGTTTGTTTAGTATAAAGATTGCCTCCTCTCCTGCCTATCTCTGAATCTCTGACAAACACAAATGGTGGCAATAGGAGATATAGCAAGATCTATATAAAATAGTTTTGCTATTTTTCATTTGAATGATCTTCATTTGTTTGCATGTATTTGTACACAGTCCACAGCACACTTAACCTTAGCAGGTGTACCTATAATGTGAAAAGACACCATAGCTTACTTACTATTAGTTCTTACTTACTTACCTACTAACTATGAGTTCTGCCATTCAGGATATGTGTATTATTGAATGCTACTTAATATCTCTCAGCCTCAGTTTTCTTATCTGAAAAATAAGCAACACTTATTTCTCTTACTTCAATGAATGTGGTGTGGTGATTAAATGTGACAGATTTGGAACATAGTTGTCCTGTTGTCTGGCACATAAGTGGCCAATAAGCAGGGACTATACTGATGATGAAGATGATGGGTTTTTTTGTACTTGCTGAGTTCTGCAATCTGGATTGTAATCCTGAATTGCCATTTGCTACCTCACAGTGGTGTTAAGAAATTGCATATACAGTAGGCTATATATGTGTTATATACATAGCATATGCAGAAGTACACAGAATACGAGAAACCTCCATATATTTGTCACCTGGTTTCATCAATTATCAACTCATGGATAATCTTTTCCACTCATAGACCCCCCAATCTCCCTTCCATTTTATTTTATTTGAAGCAAATCCCAAACAACATATAATTTCATTTTTAATATTCTATTATGTACCTATAAAAAATAAGGACTCTCATAAAATATAACTGCAATACCATTATGACCCCTAAAAAATTCTTAATATAATCCAATATCATGTTTCTTGTCTTGGAATCTAATATGGTGAGAAGTTCAACATTGATTTATACACACTTAAATTGTTTCCGTACATTTATGGCTCCTTTTTTCGTTTTACTTTTCTTTAAGTTGGTGTTCATAAAAATAAATGGTTAGCAATTGAATTACTCCTCTAATTTTGTCAAGATAGAGGGTTTGGAATAGAACTAAATTTTGTCTCTATTAACACTTATCTTTGGGCTTCCCAGGTGGCTCAACAGTAAAGAATCCACTTGCCAGTGCAGGAGACACAGGAGACATGGGTTTTATCCCTGGGTCGGGAAGATCCCTTGGAGAAGAAAATGGTAACCCACTCTAGTATTCTTGTCTAGGAAATCCACTGGACAGAAGGGCCTAGCTGGCCACAATCCATGGGATCACAATGAGTTGCACATGGCTTAGCAACTAAACCACTACCAACACTTCTCTTCACTAACTTAGGTGAGATCACAATTTGTGGTATTTTAACAGCCAAACAACCCAGAGCAGGTTGTGCAATATTTACTATTTAATTCATTGCGATGCAGTAGAAGAAATTACAGCAAAACGATACCATGGGGAATATGTATGAGGAGTCACTAAATCAATGCCATAAACATTCATTTAAATATTTGCGAAATAGTTACCAATTTCCTCAGAAATAATTTACCTGAGGGATGATGAGTTTTTGCTTGTCTGATTCATTTGTAAGGCTCAGTTTATTTACTGAAGATTATCGATGTACAGTTACCTATAAATTGAGAAAATATCCTGTAGGTTGCATATTTACAAAATCTCCTTCCCAATCATTTGTCATCCTCTCCATACATCCTGACCACTTTGGCCATCATAAGTTTTGACCAATTGATTTTCAGAATCAAACATCTGAGGGGAGTGGATGCAGGGGGGTTTGTTTAGGCATTCCCATTTTTGAGTCCATAACTCACCTCAGTGAAAAAGATTTCATTTCACCAAGGTAAGTAAAAGGTATCCTCTTCAAGAGGATAAAGAGAAAATATCTTAGATTAATTCTACATTATTTCATTAGATGTTCTTTTCACTCTCATTTCTCTTGACACAGCTTTTCCCCCAAGCTACAGTAAATGCCAGAGCATCCCCAAATCTTTGCAAGCCTATGGATAAAACAGAGTCAGAGGCAGTTCAGTTAGTAAACTGTAGTCTTTAACTCTGTCTGGGAAGTAGCAACAATGATTTTTTTTTTTTAATTCTTAAAAGATTTTTTCAAACTAGATAAAAGAAGGATGCTAAAGAAAGAAACTTCTAAAAAAACTGACATATTCAACTTAATAAAAAATGTATTAGTCGATGCAATATTAACAGAAATGTCTTATCTTCAGCTGTCAAACAATAAAATTGGCTTCTAAATTAGATATGCATCCACCCCCACAACCTCAACCTCACGAGTTCCCTAGTATAAGCATGTTCTATAAAGCCAGTTAAATCTAAACTTAGTTTTCTGTGGTACTGACTTCGGGCTTGATTATCTTCTTGAAGTGAATAACATTAACTGTCCTGTTAAATATATTCCAGAAAGAACATCCAGAAGATATAATTGAAAGATGCAAAGATAATTTCTTTCTGCTTGTTGTCATTAAACTAACTTTTAGGCCATTAGTGCCAACAGAAAATATCAAATGTCAAATCTTTCAACTCTAATAATTCTACTCTTCTTGTCATATTTAGTCCACCTCAAATAAATTCTGTAAAAGGAAGATGCTCTAAACTATTCATTTAACATTTTTAAAGTTGTGGATTTTCACAATCCTTATCAGAATTAACCTCAGCATTATGAGCTGAGGCAAGTACATGTTTTTCAGCATTAAGATATTCTTTCTTATAAGCAAAATCACAACTAAGGAAATCAAACTCAAACTGAAGGAAATCATCTCAAATTATTGAGAACTCTGACAAGGAAATGGCAGTAATAAGGTGAATGGCATATTGCCTACTATTCAGCTTCTCCAGGTCTGGAGACTGGTTCATTTTTTACAGAACCTGAGGTACACTTTATTGACTACGCTAAACCCTTTGACTGTGTGGATCACAATAAACCGTGGAAAATTCTGAAAGAGATGAGAATACTAGACCACCTGACCTACCTATTGAGAAATCTGTATTCAGGTTGGGAAGCAACAGTTAGAACTGGACATGGAACAACAGACTGTTTCCAAATAGGAAAAGGAGTACATCAAAGCTGTATATTGTCACCCTGCTTATTTAACTTATATGCAGAGTACATCGTGAGAAACGCTGGACTGGATGAAGCACAAGCTGGAATCAAGTTTTCTGGGAGAAACATCAATAACCTCAGATATGCAGATGACACCACCTTTATGGCAGAAAGTGAAGAAGAACTAAAGAGCCTCTTGATGAAAGTGAAAGAGGAGAATGAAAAATTTGGCTTAAAGCTCAACATTCAGAAAATGAAGATCATGGCATCCAGTCCCATTATTTCATGGCAAATAGATGGGGGAAACAGTGGCTGACTTTATTTTTTTGGGCTCCGAAATCACTGCAGATGGTGACTGCAGCCATGAAATTAAAAGACGCTTACTCCTTGGAAGGAAAGTTATGACCAATCTAGACAGCATATTCAAAAGCAGAGACATTACTTTGTCAACAAAGGTCTATCTAGTCAAGGCTATGGTTTTCCAGTAGTCACGCATGGATGTGAGAGTTGGAATATAAGAAAGCTGAGCACCAAAGAATTGATGCTTTTGAACTGTGGTGTTGGAGAGGACTCTTGAGAGTCCATTAGACTGCAAAGAGATCCAACCAGTCCATCCTAAAGGACATCAGTCCTGAATGTTCATTGGAAGGACTGATATTGAAGCTGAAACTCCAATACTTTGGCCACCTGATGCAAAGAGCTGACTCATTTGAAAAGACCCTGATGCTGGGAAAGATTGAAGGCAGGAGGAGAAGGGGATGACAGAGGATGAGATGGTTGGATGGTATCACCAACTCAATGGACCTGAGTTTGGGTAAACTCCAGGAGTTGTGATGGACAGGGAGGTCTGGCGTGCTGCGGTCCATGGGTTGCAAGGAGTCGGACACAACTGAGTGACTGAACTGAACTGAGGCATGCTTTACTCTAGTCTACAGGAGGTAGACCTTGGAATATCACTCAATCAGCATTTCCCTCGATATCCAATTATTACCAGCTCCTTTTTTACTACCGGCTAAAATCTCTGTAATCCAGCCCACTGCTAATGCCTTAGTTCTGGCCCTCCTTAGCTCTCACCTGGATCATAAATAGACTAGTTATCTAAAAAAGTTCACTGCTTCTGTCACCCAGCCAATCATTTAGCCTTGACTGAACAATCAGAAGATCTATCCTC
This sequence comes from Ovis aries, assembly GCF_016772045.2. NCBI lineage: Eukaryota > Metazoa > Chordata > Mammalia > Artiodactyla > Bovidae > Ovis > Ovis aries. The sequence continues at coordinate 92,743,475 of NC_056057.1, forward strand.
CTAGTGAACAAATCTTAGCATGGCTTACAAATTAGTTTGTGTGACACTAGTTTGTGTCACACAGAATCTATTTCACAATTTAGTTTTGTACACTTTATCACATTTTGTCTCTTTACTCCTCCTTCTCTCCTCTTTCCCACTCCCCCGTTCCTGTTCACACACATACATATCACATCACCTTAACCCTAACCTCCTCACAATTCCCCATACACGTAGTCTGCTTTAAAAACTTTTGAAACGACACTGTATTTTTCATATTACTATCATATTTTATAAATATTTATTATGTCTACTGCCTCCTTGGTAAAATATGAATCATGTCTTATTCTTCATTGTATTTACCTCCTTGATAAATATGCATCAAGGTGAAATTGATTCTAACAGAAAAATCAAAGTAATAGATAGCCAATAAATAAATTATGAATATTTAAGTATCCATTAAATTATAAAGATGTCACTTCAATTTCATTTAACGTTATTGAGATTTGTGATCAAAAGTTTGAAGAGACTACAAGTCAGACTTTAGTTCACACAATGCAAAAGCATATATAAATATGTAAATATGTTGAAGGATGGAAAAGATCTTTCTAGATATGACTCCAAAGGCAGACATCAATTGAGAAAGCAGTGACTGCTTTTCTAATTAAAAAGTAATTCTATAGCAGTGCTGATCAATGTAATTTTCAGCATTGATGGAAATGTCCTCTGGTCACATTGTCCAATGCAGTAGCCATTAACCACATAGGCACAGGAAACTACAAATTTAACTAAGGAGACTGCAAGACTTAATTTTATTCCATTTTATTCTATTTAACTACAGCTCAGATTACTTTTAAATTTAATTGTCACTTACAGCTAATGGTTGCTATTTTGGACAACATGAATCTATAGGTTCAAAAAAAATCTTGTAGAGAGAAAATAAAAATGTAAACCACAAAACTGAAAGAATGAGAAACATATATGTTGATTGAATAAATACATCATATCCTTCAATCATTCATACATATTAGTAAAAAAAAAAATCCCTTGCTTTACATATAGTAGCTTGTATCTACTAATCTCAAACTCCTAATTTATCCCTCAGCCACCCCCTTTCTCCTTTGGTAACCATTTGTTTTCTCTGTCTGTGAGTAAACTTCTGTTTCATAAATAAGTTCATTTGGGTCATAGTTTAGATTCTACATATAAGTGATATCATATGGTATTTGTCTTCCTCTTTCTGACTTACTTCAGTTAGTATGATAACCTCTAAGGCCATCCATATTGCTGCAAATGGCATGATTTCGTCCTTTTTAATGACCAACTTATATTCCATTGTGTTTATATGTGTAAGTGGGTGTGTGTCATGTAGTCTTCATCCATTCATATAAGTGAATCACTTAGCTGTACACCAGAAATTAACACAACACTGTGAATTGACTAAATAAATAAGTAGCTAGAAAGGGAAAAAAAATCCCTATTGGAAAAATAAGACAGTTACAGACAATATACAAAAGGAGAAATGAAAATGCCCAATAAGTATATGAAAAGTATTCACCAGGCACTAGTTATCAGACAAATATGAATTGTAACAATATACTGATTCTAACTCCTGCCTATCAATCCTACCTTATCTTTACCCCATTCCCATTAGTCAGATTTGAGTCTATCCATTTTACTCTCTTTTAACATCATTCTCTTCCTTGATCAACTATTTTGTGGCACCCACCTGGCAGAACACTCAGTCTTGGATAAATTCAGCAACCCACAGCCTGGACTATAGAACCCACCAGAGAAAGCTACCCCTGCTGAGATGGTAGAACCACGGGTGTGCAGTCTGACCAGCGACTTCTCAGCATGCCTCACCCACACTGCATGGCCTTTTCCAGCTCTCTGCATTTCTCTACACTGGCCCTCCTGAAATCCTTCTACTGTCTCAAACTTCCAATTCCCCCTCCTATTTTACAAAGAAATGAAAAACCACTGCGAAGGTTCTTCTCAGTGGTATCCAGCAAGGAACCTATTCATTTCCTACTGTTCTACTTATTCTTTATCATATATTCTCTGTGCATTCTTTATCCCTTCTCAGGTCCAAGTCTATATTCCATCCATATTCTGGAGTCCCCCCTCTACTCCTTATTTTTATTGACTTGCCTATGTCTCCCCATCTAAGGAACATTTAAGCATACCGAATTTCTCTCCATTTTCAGAGAGAATATGGAATGCTATGACTTAAGAAATCAGCTTCAAATCCAAGTTCTGCCCCCTTCCTGCTGCATGATCATGTTTAACTTGTTCACGTCTCCTTTTTCCCATCTAGACACAAAGAATCACAACAACAAAACAGCCGCATTTCCTCTGAGGCATAGTAATGAAACATCAAGTGAAAAATTTCCACAAAGCTCTTATAAAATATTATAGATAATTTTCACCCTATTGCCAATTTTGAATCCTCCTTGGCCTCATATTCTTTCCAGGTATCATCGCCCATCCCTTCCCTTCCCTTTAGAGCAAAACTAAAAAGTCTTCTTTTTCGGAACTCATTTAGACTTAGACAAAAATTGTAGGACTAGTACAGAAAGTTTCCATATAGCCCTCCCAGGTTTCCCTAATGTTAACCATAGTGCATAATCATGGCACAAAGACCAAAATAAGGAAATGCTCATTGGTGTCATTTTCCTTTGTCTACTCTAGCCATGACCTAACTGATTAATAAACAATTGAAGAGAGTTAATCGGTTATTTTGTAGAATGCCCTTCACCTGGGGTTTGTCTGATATTTTCTCAGCATTGCAATTCGAAAAAAATCTCGCATTTTTAGCAAGACTACCAAAGATCTGATTTTGTGTCCTCAAGACATCGCATCAAGAGATTCATGATAGCAATAAGTCAGAGCAAAACTTCTTATAAGAATTATCTCCTCTCTGTGACCTAAATTCCTCCTTTTTCTTTTGGTTCTGATGCCCTCTTCAGTGGTTTCCTTCCCCATTAAGGTACTGAAATGGCTCTTATCAAGGACACCAAGAGCTCTCTAGCTCTTCAGTTTAAAAGAAACTTCTTGGTCCTTTACTCCTGGACCACATGGCAGCCTCAACACCACTGAGTAGTCTCTCCTTCTGACACATATACTCAGCTGCAATACCACACTGGCCTGATTTATCACTCACCTTTCTCAGTGTTTTCTCAGTCCCCTTCAGTGGCACTTATTCTCATAGTTCAGTTTAGTTTAGTCTCTCAGTCGTGTCCGACTCTTTGCAACACCATGAATTGCAGCATGCCAGGCCTCCCTGTCCATCAACAACTCCCGGAGTTCACTCAGACTCACGTCCATCGAGTCAGTGATGCCATCCAGCCATCTCATCCTCTGTTGTCCCCTTCTCCTCCTGCCCCCAATCCCTCCCAGCATCAGGGTCTTTTGCAATGAGTCAACTCTTTGCACGAGGTGGCCAAAGTATTGGAGTTTCAGCTTCAGCATCAGTCCTTCCAATGAACACCCAGGACTGATCTTCTTCAGTATAGACTGGTTGGATCTCCTTGCAGTCCAAAGGACTCTCAGGAGTCTTTTCCAGCACCGCAGTTCAAAAGCATCAATCCTTTGGAGCTCAGCTTTCTTCACAGTCCAACTCTCCACTGGAAAAACCATAGCCTTGACTAGACAGACCTATGTTGGCAAAGTAGTCTCTGCTTTTGAATATGCTATCTAGGTTGGTCATAACTTTCCTTCCAAGGAGTAAGTGTCTTTTAATTTCATGACTGCAGTCACCATCTGCAGTGATTTTGGGGCCCCCCAAAATAAAGTCTGACACTGTTTCCACTGTTTCCCTATCTATTTGCCATGAAGTGATGGGACCAGATGCCATGATCTTCGTTTTCTGAATGTTGAGATTTAAGCCAACTTTTTCACTCTCCTCTTTCACTTTCATCAAGAGGTTATTCTCATAACCTACCTCAAAATGTTAGCACTTATTTCTAACTCTGCACTCTCCTAAAGATGAGCTCACATCCTTCTACTCTGCCATCTTGTTTGTCTAAAAAGCAGGTCAAGAAGTAACAGTTAGAAGCAGACATGGAACAATGGACTGGTTCCAAATTGGGAAAGAAGCACATCAAGGTTGTATATTGTCATCCTGCTTATTTAACTTATATACAGAGTACATCATTTGAAATGCCAGGCTGGATGAAACACAAGCAGGAATCAAGATTGCAGGGTAAAACATCAATAACCTCAGATAGGCAGATGACACCACCCTTATGACAGAAAGCGAAGAAGAACTAAAGAGCCTCTTGATGAAAGTGAAAGAGGAGAGTGAAAAAGCTGGCTTAAAATTCAACATTCAAAAAACTAAGACCATGGCATCCGGGCCCATCACTTCATGGCAAATAGATAGAGAAACAATGGAAACAGTAACATACTTTATTTTATCTCTAAAATCACTGCAGATGGTGAAGGCAGCCATGAAATTAAAAGATGCTTGCTTCTTGGAAGAAAAGTTATGACAAACCTAGAGAGCATATTAAACATCAGAGACATGACTTTGCCAACAAGTTCTGTCTAGTCAAAGCTATGGTTTTTCCAGTAGTCATATATGAATATGAGAGTTGGACCATAAAGAAAGCTGAGCACTGAAGAATTGATGCTTTTGAACTGTGGTGTTGGAGAAGACTCTTGAGAGTCCCTTGGACTGCAAGGAGATTGAACCAGTCAATCCTAAAGGAAATCAGTCCTGAATATTCACTGGAAGGACTGATGCTGAAGCTGAAGCTCCAATACTTTGACCACCTGATGTGAAGAACTGACTCACTGGAAAGGACCCTGATGCTGGGAGAGATTGCAAGCAGGAGAAGGGGACAACAGAGGATGAGATAGTTGGATGGCATCACCAACTCGATGGACATGAGTTTGAGCAAGCTCCGGGAGTTGGTGATGGACAGGGAAGCCTGGTGTGCTGCAGCCCATGGGGTCGCAAAGAGTCAGACAAGACTGTGCAACTGAACTGAGCCGCACTCTCCTGGCACAACTGTAGCTCTCTCTCTGGTGTTACTGGCCACCCATGTTACAGACAATTATCACATCTAACCTTCAACACATTTCTATCTTCTAATTTTTATGCTCATATACACATGTGCATTCCAAACATCCCCATCAAGTATCTCATAAGAATCATAAACTGAGCATATCCTCTACACAATCCAACAGAGATCTCAAGTTTCACCTTGTGAAATAAGACTTATTGTGCATTTCAGGATCCCCTACTGAGCCACTATAGTTACAATCTCAGCAAAGTAAATAGTAGGTCAAGAATGTCATCTCTTTTTTGAAAGAACAGATTTTTATTTTATTAATGCAGTCCAAAATTGCATTAGACTTTGTGGTGGCCACATCACATAACTGACACATATTGAGCTGACTAAAAAAGAAAAAAAAAACCCAGGTTTCTTTATAAATATATTGCTTTAGCTGTTTTCTCCCAGTCCAATAGTTGTACAGATAAAATTTAAGACAGACTATGTCAGACAGCTGAGTTTAGCCCATCACTCAAGACTGATATATTCTGGGACCCAAGCACAGTAATTTAATCATTTGTTGAATCAACATACTCTGAGCAAGCACTACAATTTTGTGAGATGTTGAGGTACTACAGTGGGACACACTGCTAGTTGTCATCTCAATCCCTTCTCTCTTCTTCTATAGTATTGCAGGTTAATCTGTGTTCCTGGCTATCAGCTAGATGCAACATTATCCAACAGAAATGCTACAGGAACCACAAATGTGATTTTAGATTTTTTATTGGCCACATTAATTGAAGTAAAAATAAAGAGGTGAAATTCACTTTAATAACATATCTTAATTAGCCCAATATATCCAAAATACTATCATGTCAACATGCAATTAATATAAAACATCTTGAGACAGCATGCTTTCTTTTTCCATTCTGAGTTTTTGAAATTGACATGTATATTACATGTAATATTACATCTCAATTCTGACCAGGCACATTGCAAGGGCTCAACAGCCTCATGGGGCCACAGCTACTGTACTGAATAGTTGAAAGGTGAAGAAACTCCATTTTCCTACAAAATGTAGCCCTGTTCCTGTCAATATAATGTGACTGGAAGCTACACTTGCAACTTAACAGCTTCATTTCCTTAAAAGAAAACAACTTGTATTTTGGAGACTCTGATATAGCAGCTTAACTCTAAAGAATACAAGAGCTGAACAAGCAACAGCTTCCCAGGCCCTGAGTTTGCCATACCACTCATCTGCAAATGGGATGATGTGTCTTTTACTTATCCTCATCTTAAACATGGGATCCAAACACAGTCCAAAAGGAAAAAAATAAAAATCAGAAGGACAGAGCTCTGCCACATACAACTAGGGACTTACATACACAGGCTACAGCAATCTGTTAATCAGAAAACCTCTGGTACAATCATCAACTAGTTATTAATTTTATTGCATTTGGAGAACTGCAGGTTAGAAGCACTGTCCTACCAATATGGCTGAGAGAACTGGAGATTTGTTTGTTTGCCCCCATAGCCACTCCAGCCCATCTCTTGACATTCCTGGGCTTAATCTGCTACCCATCAAGGAGTCAGTTCACAGAAACTTCTTGACAATGTTTTTTGCATCACATCATACCTCTATCCTCACCTCGGGAAGAGTGATAATGACTAAAGGATTGGTTCACTGCCATGACTACTTACAGCAGGGTGGAAATTAACCAAGACTACTAGGAGTTTCATCAATAGTGGTTGGTAGGTTTCTTGGAATTCTAGACAGATATATTTATATCCTGTGTGTGCGTGAGTGTGTGTGTGTGTGTGTGTGTGTGTGTGTGTGTGTGTGTGTGTGTGTGTGTAGCAGGGAGTGGGGAACACAAAAGGAAATCTGTCTTAAATCTCTATTTGCATAAGAAGAGCATTTTTATTTTTAGATTGCATGTCACAAATCATTAGGGCAGGATTTCTAAAAAAAATTGATTCATTTTTACATAAGATGAAAGGAAGTTTTTATACTGAAAATATCATCACTGTGATTGTTACTCTTTCCCAGACTGGGGTGGCCTGGGCTCCTCCCTCAGTGAGTCACTGCATATTCTCCAATGACAGACAGTCTGGGCGAATTAATAGCAAGGGGATGTTGCGGAGTTTGTTTCAACTGTGGCTTTAGCATTGTGTTATGAATAAAAAATATTTTTATATATAAATCACAAGTGGGTATGAAGAAAGAAGAAGCCAAAGAACAAGTCAATAATTAAAACATGCTGACTCCAAAAGTTCATTGATCCACTTCCCAGGAAGCCATTACTATCTTATGCCAGCACCTCTCTTCCTCGCCTCCTGTGTGCTTGATTAAGAGAAGGGTGCTTTGCCACAGGAAGGACTCTGCTTGTTGGCAGGCCACCGTGTCCCACTAACAGACTTCATCTGGACAGACTGTAGCTCAGTCTCTGATGTTCTATTTGGCATGTCACAGTAATGATTGCCAGTGGTACCTGCCCCAAACCCATAGTATTCTTTATGCAATACAGCTTGAGATATAAGTGCAAGTATTTTTTTTAGCAAGAACTAGAATATAAGGTTTTTATTAGTTTCTTTACCATCTTGGTTAGTGGCTAAGAAATATTTTGAAATATTTCTTTCTTCATGACTTAGCAGTCCCATTATATTGTATCCTCCCTTATATTGTATCCTCACTTCTTAATCCATATGTAGTAAAGTTACAGAAGATAACAAATGAGCGTTAGGAATGGAGTCATAAAAACCTCCGTACCACATCACTCTGTCTAAGAGCCCCCTCTTACCCACAAGACTAGTTTAAAAACAGTGGAACTTGGGAAGACCACTTGGGCAGCCCTTCATGTCCATTGATACATCAGAGTTTAGAAAGCAATTAAGCAAGCATGACCCTCTTCAAAGTGTATAAGTTACTATGAGGCATTATTATCTTCTTTATTACTGCCATTATTCTCGATAATAAATAGGAAACTTAAGGTTTATAGACATTAAACAACTGGCCGAGTCGCAAAGCTAATAAGTGACAAATTACCAGACTCCTGAATTGAAGTCCAAAGTTCTCACCACAAATGGCCTTAGAATATGGCAAAATGGCTATGCTTGCAGAAGTGTATTTAAATACTGTTACAAGACCTGGTAAAATGAGAGAATCATACCAAGAACAGACTCTGAATTTGCACCTTTATATAACAACTTAGAAAATGGAAATAGCATTGATTTTTTTAAAAAAAAAACAAAGCTTAGAAACAGTTACCCACAAATGAAATGTCCATAGATAAAATAGTCCCTTGTATGTTATACTATATTTGAATGGTTGAATTTCTTTTCTATTTCATTTTAAGAGTTTCTGTCTCCAGGAGTTTAGTAGACTAGATGTCTTTTCCCTTGGCAAGGAACAAAGCCATTTCAGTAAGTATAATAGACTTGCAAAACTGTACAAATTAATGTTCAAACATGTGCTGTGTACCTACAATGTACCAAAAGCCCAGGGAGCCTCAAGATCGGGGCAGAGTCATGTCAAAACCTAGATCATTGCCTCTCTTTTGTCCAGGAGCTTGTACATATACACCATGCATGCTAAGTCACTTCAGTCGTGTCTGAATCTTTGGGACCCCAGGGACTGTAGGCTGCCATGCTCCTCTGTCCATGGGATTCTCCACGCAAGAATACTGTAGTGGGTTGCCATGCCCTCCTCCAGGGGATCGTCCCGACTTAGAGATAGAACCTGTGTCTCCTGCATTGCAGGCAGATTCTTTACTATTGAGTCACTGGGTAATCCCTAACCCTCACCCTAATTCCAAAAGAAGGCCATAGTGAATGGATCAGATTCCTGGTTTACTCAGGTTTCTGCTCTGTCAGAATAGTGCTTCACACTGGAAGGGATAATTGTTGCAGCAAATCTCATAAAGCAAAGAATGGACATTCAAACATTTTTCACTTATCAGAATTTATAATGCATTTTCCTTGAATATATTTGTTACTATTGTTCAGTCACTAAGTTGCATCCAACCTTTTGCAACCCCATGGACTATAGTCTACAAGGCTCCTCTGTCCATGGGATTTTCCAGGCAAGAATACTAGAGTGAGTTGCCATTTCCTTCTCCAGGGGATATTCCTAGACCAGAGATCAAAACTGTGTCTCCTGTATTGGCAGGCAGACTCTATACCACTGAGCCACTTGGAAAGCCCTTGAATATATTTAGGCTGTTGTTAAACTTACTTATATACAGTATCTAAACTCAATTTCCATGCACTTAAAGCAAATAGAAATGTCATATACAATTAATCATGATAAAGCTGAACTGGGGTAACAATTCATTTTCTTTCTTAACTTCCAATTAAATAGCTTACCTACATTTTCGCTTTTACCTTAGATTTATATGTTATGTAATCAAGCATAGTCCTGATATTAACTAAGAAGCTATTCAGTAGGAAATCTTTAGTATAAAGGAAGGAAAGCAAAGTGGCTGCAGACATTAATTTTCCAAACCATGTGACCATCACTTCCAACAAAACTTAGGAAGAAACATGCCCTTCTGATATTTTCATTTTAGAGAAATTACTCATCTATTAGTCGTCTTTCTCAAGCATTGTGTGCTGGTTCCCTAGCTAATGGTAATAATCAAGCATTAAAACTACAGCATATGCCGAATGGCTTCATCACCCCATAAATCATATTTACTCCCATTTGTTAACATGCTGTTTTAATTTCAGAAAATTCAATGTAAGTTCATGAATTTTGCAGAATGTCAAAGAAAGATATGATTTTGTACTGAAGACTAAAGGGATGTTGTTAATTTTAATGCATACTGGGAGGTCACACGACAGTCTCAAATTTAATGGTAAAGCAAATTCAGTTAACTCTGCAGAAACATAAGGAGTCTTACACAGTCTCTTGCCTAGCCAAGGGCAGACTAGGAATCAGGAAATTTAAGAGTTTAAATCCAACACCTGAGATGTGCTTTGAAAACTTTTCTGCACTAAATGCAGCTAGTGTGGAGCACTTTGAGGGGGCAATAACAGGAGTAGGAAGACACCTGGTAACAGACAATAGTCACCACAATAGAAAAACTGAGGCAACATCTCTATGCAAGAACTAATCTCCAAGTAATCATTCTTGGTACCCTACCTCTTCATTCTCATCCTAAAAGATGACGAGAGACTACTTTTTATGTCTAGATATGGGAAGTTTTCTCTAGAACATGGACTGTCTTAGTCTGCTTGGGCTGCTGTGACAAAATACTAATGGATGGGTAACTTAAACAACAGACCTTTATTTCTCACAGTTCTGGAGACTAGGAAGTAAGCGATCAGGTTTCCAGCATGGGCTGGGTTCTGGTGAGGGATTGCAGATGGCTGCCTTCTTGCTATATGCTCATGAGATGGACAGAGGACGCTCTGGTGTCTGTCCCTCTTACCTGGGCATTAATCCCATTATGAGGGGCTTCCCAGGTGGTGCTAGTGGTAAAGAACCCGCCTCCCAAAGCAGAAGATACAAGAGACGCAGGTTCAATCCCTGGTTTGGGAAGATCCCTTGGTGGAGGGGATAAGAACTCCAACCTAATACCCCATCTAAACCTAATTACCTCCCAAACACCCCCTTCCTAACACCATCACACTGAGAGCTATGGCTACAACATGAAATTGAGCAGGACAAACACTCAATCCATAATACTGGTCATCAAACTTCAATGTGCCCACAAACCACTTGGAACAATATAGGAAAAATGCAGAGGACCAGTCCTCCAACACTTGAGATTCTGATTCATTCTGTCTGGGAGATGGTTGGGAAATACTTTCAAAATCAATCAAGGGAATTTTATTGCCAAATTCTACTGGCCAATGCGTGAGAGATCTGCCCTAGATCTGCTTTATGAAGAAGGGATGGCTCACAAGTCCCTGTGCCATACCTGGAGGACTGAAAGAAGTACTCAGAGATCAAACTGTCCTATGAATGGTAACAGCCAGAACAAGGCAGTGCTAACAGAGGGACATCTATACACATGTCAGCAAAGTTCTGCTAAGTAACGTATATCTGGGTAATGTAGATACACTCACTGCCCGGTCCCCGCTCGCACTGTCATTACCATGACCTTTGGAAAACTATTTTTGAGCAAAATATAAATAAAAAAGGAAAATCCTGGATGTATCCTCATATCCAGCCTAAAGGAGTTTTTAAGATGGATTTCAAAAGGGGAAGCTGAAGGCACTTGACTGCCAACTGGGGAATACATTGGTATATAAGCCAATGGACTCAATCTGGCCAAAAGTGCACATCCTGAGCAAGGAGGCATCTTCCTGACAGTGTAACATCAAGGGAAGGACTTTGGAAAGAGAAACAATAAGAGCTTTTTGAGACTAGGCTTAAATACATACAACATTTTTAATTTATTGATTCAATTTGTCTTCTCTGTAAAACATGAAGGGAAATCTATGGTCATAAATCATTCAAATCAACAGACAAAAAACTAACATTCAGAAAAAAAGTCATAAGGAGAACTGATAATTCAGTAGCATGAAAGATAATGCAGAAGAGTCAACTTAAAAAAGTCTTAATGGACAAGGCTCTGATAGATTGAGTGCTGAGGCTTACATTTTAAAATACTGAAATCATAAGCTTAACAGCTTCCAAGTATTTCACAATACAGATAGTATGATGATTTTTAAAACTAATACTGTTCATAGGCATAAGAGGGAAGAACCAAGAGGAAAAGAATAATACTAAGAAAATCATAGTTGCTTTTAGTGTGTGAGCATATTTACCAATAAAAGTTCAAATTGTCCTTCAATAAGAAACTACTAATGTTTCGAATTTTTTAAAAAATAAATGGCTTCACAATGCTGACTATTATTATTTATATACTGGATTTATTCAAACTATGTTTCAGTAAAAGAACAAGCAAGTGAAAAATGAAGTCTAATTTCTATAGATGACTCTTCTTGAGGACTTCTCAGGAGGCACAACAGTAAAGAATCTACCTAGCCAGTGCAAGACACGCAAGACACATGGGTTTGATCCCTGCATCAAGATCCCCTGGAGTAGAAAATGGCAACCCACCCCAGTATTCTTGCCTGGGAAATTCCATGGACAGAGGAGCGTGGCAGGCTACAGTCCATGGAGTTGCAAAGAGCTGGACATGACTGAGCAACTGAGCACACATGGACACATTCCTCTTTAAAGGTAAAGACCTCCTGATACCAATTTAAATCGCCCCGCATGCTCAGTTGGCTCAGTCATGTCCGCCTCTCTGCAACATTGTGGACCACGGCCCAACAGGCTCCTCTGTCCATGGGATTCTCCAGGCAAGAATACCAGAGTGGGTTGCTACTTCCTCCTCCTGGGGGGTCTTCCCGACCCAGGGATCAAACCTACGTCTCTTATGACTGCTGCATTGGTGGCAGATTCTTTACCACTAGAGCCACCTGGAAAGTCCTCAGATTGTCTCTATTTCACAAGAAATATTCCAGGTTAAAAGTAGGGCTCAGGAAATATAATGAAATCTGAAATCTATTAGCCATGTTCTAAATGTCTAGGAACTTGTTATCTCTGACACATTGTGGAGAATTTTATAAACATAAAAATGTTTATAATGATATATGATTAACTCATTGAAATTAAGTTGAGTAGTAATATCTTTTTAAAAATATCCTTATTTTTTTTTTGGAAATGTGAAATTTCCAAACATTTAGATTTATTCTAGATTTGGTCTCAGGTGACTGCAAGTACTGATCTCAAAATGCCATTTGGTACAGAAACAGATTCCCTAGGGAAAACAAAAATGATCACATCTATGTGTCCTAAACACCATCCCCAACATTCTAGAAAATTCACTGAAAAGACAGAGTCTAAGCTGTTTTAAAGCAAACAACTTCAATGTGAATACTCTTCTGTGCTTTAAAACATACACATAAAACTCACCTATGAAAGGTTTAGGCCATCTTTAAGGCCAAAGACTTGTTTAACAATTGAATACAGCCTGCTAAGACCGAGGAATGAGCATGGAGGCAGGAGAAAAAGTTGACAATCAGTCAGGGCATTATTCCATGTCTTAAAAAAATTTCCTCTACTGTCAACACATTTCATTTTGATTCAAAGTACTATGCAACCACTTGTTTAAAACAATGAAGAATTTACATCAAAATTTAAGTTGAATTCCATATAGTTGAAGTTCACAGAGAATGGAACACAGGCTTATCAGAACCTATTATAATTTTCCAGTCTGTGTTATGTCCTTGCAAAGTTAAAAACAAACAAACAAACAAACAAACAATGCAGGAGGCACCAGTAACACCAACCAACAGATAAAAATCATATATAGATAGTCTATACGGAAAATAGTATATTTAAACACTAGGCAAATAAAGACAAAAAATGAGACTTCTATGAAGGCACTATCAGAAGATGGTGAATGATAAAAATAGGCACCAAACTTGGAAGCAGAATACCTGGGGTCCCCCTACTTCCTGTGTAATTTACAATAAAGTTAAACCTCTGTGACAAGACCCTCAATGCCCTGCACTTGCTGTCTGCTGTCGTTCTGTCCAATTTCTAACATGCGTGGTCCCTTCCTGCCTTGGCACCCATTAGCTCCTCCTCAGTCATGTGACCCAGATCACAGACATGTCACTCCTCAAACTTCAGTTCAATTCAGTTCAGTCACTCAGTTGTGTCCAAGTCTTTGTGATCCCATGAACTGCAGCAAGCCAGGCCTCCCTGTCCATCAACAACTCCCAGAGTTCACTCAAACTCACATCCATCGAGTTGGTGATGCCATCCAGCCATCTCATCCTCTGTCGTCCCCTTCTCCTCCTGCCCTCAATCCCTCCCAGCATTAGAGTCTCTTCCAATGAGACAACTCTTCACATGAGATGGCCAAAGTACTGGAGTTTCAGCTTTAGCATCAGTCCTTCCAAAGAACAGCCAGGACTGATCTCCTTTAGAATGGACTGGTTGGATCTCCTTGCAGTCCAGGGGACTTTCAAGAGTCTTCTCCAACACCACAGTTCAAAAGCATCAATTCTTCAGTGCTCAGCTTTCTTCACAGTCCAACTCTCACATCCATACATGACCACTGGAAAAACCATAGCCTTGACTAAACAGACCTTTGTTGGCAAAGTAATGTCTCTGCTTTTCAACATGCTATCTAGGTTGGTCATAACTTTTCTTCCAAGGAGTAAGCATCTTTTAATTTCATGGCTGCAATCACCATCTGCAATGATTTTGGAGCTCCAAAAAATAAAGTCTGCCACTGTTTCCACTGTTTCCCCATCTATTTCCCATGAAGTGATGGGACCAGATGCCATGATCTCCGTTTTCTGAATGTTGAGCTTTAAGCCAACTTTTTCACTCTCATCTTTCACTTTCATCAAGAGGCTTTTTAGTTTCTCTTCACTTTCTGCCATAAGGGTGGTGTCATCTGCATATCTGAGGTCACTGATATTTCTCCCAGCAATCTTGATTCCAGCTTGTGCTTCCTCCAGCCCAGTGTTTCTCATGATGTACTCTGTATATAAGTTAAATAAGCAGGGTGACAATATACAGTGTTGACGTACTCCTTTTCCTATTTGGAACCAGTCTGTGGTTCCATGTCAAGTTCTAACTGTTGCTTCTTGACCTGTATATAGGTTTCTCAAGAGGCAGGTCAGGTGGTCTGGTATTCCCATCTCTTTCAGAATTTTCCACAGTTTATCCACACAGTCAAAGGCTTTGGCATAGTCAATAAAGCAGAAGTAGATGCTTTTCTGGAACTCTCTTGCTTTTTCCATGATCCAGCGAATGTTGGCAATTTGATCTCTGGTTCCTCTGCCTTTTCAAAAACCAGCTTGAGCACCTGGAAGTTCACAGTTTACGTACTGCTGAAGCCTGGCTTGGAGAATTTTGAGCATTACTTTACTAGCGTGTGAGCTGAGTGCAATTGTGCAGTAGTTTGGGCATTATTTGGCATTGCCTTTCTTTGGGATTGGAATGAAAACTGACCTTTTCCAATCCTGTGGCCACTGCCAAGTTTTCCAAATTTGCTGGCATATTGAGTGCAGTATTTTCACAGCATCATCTTTCAGGATTTGAAATAGCTCAACTTAGTCCTTGCCTAACCCACATTCTTAATCAGGTACCTATACTCTTTCAAAGTGCACTTTACTTTACATTTGAAACATTTGTCAACATGTATGAATATTTGTTTATGTGATTATTTATATAATTTCTCTCTCCCTCATTAGACCATAAGTTTTTGGAGCATTTATATATGGTGATAGGCACATAGTATATGCTCAACTTTTGTTCAATAACTAAGTTGTGTCTGATTCTTTGTGACCCCATGGGCTGCAGCACCCCAGGTTTCCCTGTCCATTTCTATCTCCCAGAGTTTTCTCAAACTCATATCTACTCAGCTGGTGATGCTATCCAACCATCTCATCCTCTGTCTCTTCCATCTTCTCATTCCCTCAATCTTTCCCAGAATCAGGGTCTTTTCCAGTGAGTCAGTTCTTTGCATCAGATGGCCAAATCTTTAGAGCTTCAGCTTCAGCATCAGTCTTTCAATTAATATTCAGGGTTGATTTCCTTTGGGATTGAATAGTTTGATTTATTTGCATCCAAGGGACTCTCAAAAGTCTTCTCCAGCACCACAATTGGAAAGCATCAATCTTCGGCACTCAGCCCCCTTATAGTTCACCTTTCACATCCGTACATGACTGCTGAAAAAACCATAGCTTTGACTATACAGATGTTAAATTGATGAAATCTCTGGTTCTGACACTAATTATGTTATTTTAGACAGGTCATCTGGGCTTCCCTGGTAGCTCAGATGGTAAAGACTCTGCCTGCAACGCTAGGAGACCCAGGTTCAATCCCTGGGTTGAGAAGATCCCTTGGAGAAGGAAATGGCAACCCACTCCAGTATTCTTGCCTAGAAAATTCCATGGACAGTGGAGCCTGCTGGGTTACAGTCCATAGAGTCACAAAGAGTCAGACACACTGAGCGACTAACATTTTCACTTTTCAGACAAGTCATCTAACTTTCTGAGCATCAGGTTTCTGATATATAAATATGTGCCCAACTCCATAACCTCTGTATACTTCATCTGTTTTATATTTACAAAAACATTTTACAAATTGGAAAGTGCCATTATGTAAACCATGGCTGATTCATATCAATGTATGGCAAAAACCACTACAATATTGTGAATTAATTAGACTCCAACTAAAATAAATAAATAAATAACAGACACAAACACACACACACACACACAAAAAAAAATTTCTACGACCAACAACAAGAAAAAAAAATAAACTGAAGGTATTATCTTTGTGACATCAACATTATAAACCAAAGAACCACTTAACTGCCCATTGTATTCTTCATTTAGTTTCTGTATCACTCTGTATACATATTCAGAAAGATCTCACATTTAATGCTAATAAAGTGTGGTGTTCAAGGAATATCATAGATTATGAATAACAATGATGCTTCACAATTTATACTTACAGTTGATGCCACATTAGGTATATCAAAATCTCAGTTAACACTATTTCCTTTAATATAGTTTATGCCAAGATGCCACATAAAAAGAAATTGATTGGTATTACTTAATTGTTCTATTTATATGAACTATTTCAGCAGAAATAGTTAGAAAACAATATAGGGTAATGCCACTTTATAATTCAAATATGCCTCTGAATGAACATGAAAACTAGAAGTATACTTTATATACCAAAGTGATATGACTTATGAATAATGAGTGGACTTATTGTCTGAGCTATTTTTTCAAGAGTAGAGATTCATTTATACTGATCTACGCACAGTTCTCACCTTGTTCCTTCTTCAAATGGGAAGATGAGAGAGAGGATCTATGGTCCAAGAGAACTTTTTACCAGGAGGAAGGGAGCCTACCAGTCCCAGGTGGAACAAGGCCATGGTTGCTTTTCTATACCTTAACCCACTGGCCTAGCGGCCCTGGACAGCACAAGATTTGTGATGCTGAAAGAATTTACTCCTGTCTGGATATTTGGGGGATTTGGCTCCTGTCACGTATTGCAACAAAATCAAGTGATTTTAATTTACCAAGCAAGGACAAGAAATGGTTCCAGGAAAAACCAAGGTGATGAACTATTGAGCATTCAGTTCATTAGCTGTCATCCATCTTGACATCTTCATCTTTCAAGCAGTACTGCAGAAAATCAGACTGGTAGTGCTTCCCTTAAAAAAAAATCCAAGACAGAAGCCATATCCTTTTAAAGTTAAAGGGACCATGAAGGCTATTTCAAATGTATTATGAAAGATAATAGTTGCTACCGAGGTGAAAATTTTGATAGATGCTCCATCGTAAATAGTACCTGTGCCCTTAAACATATTAGTCTTAAAAATAATATTAAAAATGTATACTGAGTGAATTGTGGGAGTATTTTTCAGATTAGTCTAATTTAATGAATTCTGTATTTTAATATGCAATAGTAGGTATATGACAAATAAGTGACCTTTTAGAAATTGCATCTGAAGAAAAAAGACCCAAGAGGGAAAAAAAAAAAATGTTTTCCTGACAAATCAGCCAAAACACATGGACAGTAAGACTCCAGTGACACAGTCAAGTACTGGTAATATCACCTTCCTTCTTTTGTTTCTCTACTCTGCTTGCTCAGCATCGAGGTACTGAAACTCCTTTTTCTGCACTTAAATGTGGAGTTTCCTGACATTACAGAGTAATGTAAGCAATCAAAGACATTAAAGAAATAGTTCATTACTTTCCCCAATGACTAGCTCTTACCAGGGGGAAGGAAATGATTCTATCTTAAGTTCTTGGAGAACCCTCGAGATAAGGGTGCAAAGAACATCATGCTTTACTTCTATTTCCCAGGTACAATTTTATTAATGCTTAGAGGCATTATAAAGTTGCACTTGAATTCTCTTTCCTGAAATATTGAGTCCTCCAGACCTACAGATAATTATAAACAAAATCCCTCTCCCATGTCTCCCCCGATCCCCAAATTCTGCATCTAAAGCTTTTAAGTGGGTTATAAGAGAAAATGTTAACTCAAAGTAGTATCTTGTGACTTTATTTTTTGGGGGCTCCAAAATCACTGCAGATGGCAGTTGCAGCCATGAAATTAAAAGATGCTTACTCCTTGGAAGAAAAGTTATGAACAATCTAGATAGCATATTCAAAAGCAGAGACATTACTTTGCCAACAAAGGTCCATCTAGTCAAGGCTATGGTTTTTCCTGTGGTCATGTATGGATGTGAGAGTTGGACTGTGAAGAAAGCTGAGCACTGAAGAATTGATGCTTTTGAACTGTAGTGTTGGAGAAGACTCTTGAAAGTCCCTTGGACTGCAAGGAGATCCAACCAGTCCATTCTAAAGGAGATCAGTCCTGGGTGCTCTTTGGAAGGACTGATGCTAAAGCTGAAACTCCAATATTTTGGCCACCTCATGCAGGGAGTTGACTCATTGGAAAAGACTCTGATGCTGGGAGGGATTGGGGGCAGGAGGAGAAGGGGACGACAGAGGATGAGATGGCTGGATGGCATCACCAACTCGATGGATGTGAGTTTGAGTGAACTTTGGGAGCTGTTGATGGACAGGGAGGCCTGGCATGCTGCAATTCATGGAGTCGCAAAAAGTCGGACACGACTGAGAGACTGAACTGAACTGAACCTTGTGATGAGGGCTTATCCAGTGGTTCAACTGGGAAAGAATCCACTGGTCAATGCAGGAGATGCAAGAGATGTGGGTTCGATCCCTGGGTCAGGAAAATCCCCTGGAGAAGGAAACTGGCAACATTTTCCAGTATTCTTGCCTGGAAAATTCCATGAACAGAGGAGCCTAGCAGGCTACAGTCCAGGGGTCCCAAAGAGTCAGATACGACTGAGCACACATGTACACATCTTGTGATGACTGGACCACAGAGCCTAGACATGAACTCTCAGAAGCCTCTGTGATCTGAACAGTTATCAGAGGACAACTGAGGAACAACTGGAGGTGCTTATTGGCCCATCAGGTAAAGCTCTGGGTGCAGGTGGTTTGATGGGCTACTGCTGAGTACAGAGATTGGTATCTAAGACTCTACACCTAAAACTTATTTGAAAAGTCTTCAGGCTCAAATTCTCCAACATATAATTGAAACTCTTCTTATCATCATACCATCACCACCACCACAATATATGGGAGGATTCTTGAACAGGAACTGCATGAGGCCCCTTATATAAAGAAACTCATACAATGTCTATAGCACCACAGGAGATGGTGGTAGTGGTTTAGTTGCTCAGTCATGTTCAACTCTTAAAATCCCATGGACTGTAGCCCACCAGGCTCTTCTGTCCATGGGATTGTCCAGGCAAGAATACTGGGGTGGGTTGCGATTTCCTTCTCCAAGGGATCTTCCCTACCCAGGGATCAAACGTGGTCTCCTGCATTGCAGGCAGTCTTCTGCATTGCTGGCAGATTCTTTACCAACTGAGCCACCAGGGAAGGTTCAGTATTCACCTCCTATGAGGTAAACGTTCTTATTGAGGTTGGAAAAGGCAATGGCAACCCACTCTAGTACTCTTGACTGGAAAATCCCATGGACGGAGGAGCCTGAGAGGCTGCAGTCCATGGGGTCGCTGAGGGTCGGACACGACTGAGCAACTTCACTTTCACTTTTACTTTCATGCATTGGAGAAGGAAATGGCAACCCACTCCAGTGTTCTTGCCTGGAGAATCCCAGGGACGGCGGAGCCTGATGGGCTGCCATTCATCTATGGGGTTGCACAGAGTCAGACATGACTGAAGCGACTTAGCAGCAGCAGCAGACATTATTTTTAACTGATGGTGGAAGAAACAGAGGCAGGAAACAGGATCTAGATTTTTGCTGTTCAGAATATAGTCCATGGACTAGTACACAGCATCACCTAGGAACTTGGAGATGCAGACTCACTCAGGCCCAACACAGATGACTGAATAAGAATCCACATTTTAAGAAGAGTTTCAGGTGATTTACACACATGTGAATATTAAAAAGCATAGTGTTAATGTAAAAGGAATTATGGAGATTCAAATTCAGGGTGTATCTAACTCAATAATCCAGATATTAAAGTAGTCAGCTCTTCTTGATGATGCAATTACAGCTAAAGAACGAAAGCCTTGAGGACATTTGCACTTTGGCATGATTTTTCCATTAGCTGACAAAATCCGATACGGAGAATTACAAATTTTGGAGGATATAAGGGTGAGCTGGGAATCAGAGAGATAATAGATTCCCTGATGGGTGAGTAGGAGAGAACCACTGGGAAAACTAATTGGGCTGAAAATACACTTAACCCATTTCATAGTTCGGCTAAGGACTAAGGAGTGACTCTGTTACCAACACTGTTCCAGTTCACCTGAAATGGTCCCAGAAGTCAAATAACCTCATCAAAAAGCTCAAGTTGTTCTTAACTGAATGATACACAGGATCACTTTCTCATGAACCATTTCCTATCCTATGCATAAGAATCCAGAAATACCCCTTTGCTTAATGTACATACTTATTCTTCCAGTTCTTATGTCAGACAATCAGGCCAATATTGAGCTTTCTACAGCTACCAACTACTTCATTAAGTCTGACACATGGAAATATCTGTATGAGTGATAGTATATTTTTTTAAATGCAATTTTAGTCTTCTCTACCATATATAATAAATCAAACTATATCAACCCATCAGGCATCCATCTGGGATCTACTTTGATGGAATTCAAGCCCAAGAAGAAATCAAAATATGTTATTTTTGTGAATTAGCATCTGCTTTTGAAAACAGTTTCCCTTAACCTTAAGTTGGTTAAGCATTTTAATGCAATCTTATTTATACTATAATATTTTCTAAGCAAACATCTTCGTTTCCCAGAACAGAAAGGTAAACTGCAGGTCATCCACAATTTAAGTTAGTGTAATTAACTAGGCTTCATTCTATTGCCTTTCATTAAAAACTAACTGGATCCCATTATTTTTCTTTCCTCTTGTAGTAAAGTATCTTATAAGTGCCTTTTACAATATCTAATTTTTTAACACTTTAATGATGCAGTATTTTCATCTTTTCTTGGAGGAGAATTTAATGCTATTTTTAAGAGTATTTTTTCTTGTTCATTACAACCTGTCATTGTAACCAGATAACCCAAGGAGACACTCATGTTGTGTCACTATCTATGATTTTGAGTTTCTTTATTTTAAAATAAATTTGTGGCCATATGGTTTTTCATTGTGAAACTTTTCCAAATTCCACATCATAGCATGACTTGCTAATGCACATTTCCACAGAGGAAAAAAAAAAGAACTTTGTGTGTATTTTTAATATAAATGAAAAGGAACTCACTTTTGAAAGGAAGATTACAATTTTCATCAAACTTTCATTTCAGTAGTGAAAAGTATATACTAATTTTATGTCACAGATGAGATTACAGCTTCTGTTTTTACAATTAATATGTGTTAGATAACTCTAGCTCTTATCAGAGGAAAGATCTGAAAATTTAATAAAGAAGATACATTTCATTTTGTGTAAGTAGCTGTGTGTGTGTGAAGATTAAAGGTACTGGCAGGGCCTGAAAATGCAATCCTTTATTTTTGATAATATAATAATGCATGCCTCAGCATTGTGTCCTCTGTAAAATCTCATAGAATGAGCCTTACCACGTACTGTGGGATTTGCTTTCAGATCTAGAAAAACACTGGGTATTCTTTCGGTCATCTTTTATGACAACAACCATTTTATCACTCATCATAATTTGAGGGATCAAGGATTCAATAAGAATCTTTCTGAGTAATTCTTCTTGGCCACAGGCATGGACAGAAGCCACTGTTGATGGCATTCAGCTGGTGACTGGGCTGCTCCAGAGAGCCCAAGCCAGCTTCACAACATTTCTGGAATCTGGTGGGAATGGCTAGAAGTTATAGTTGATTGTAGCACCTGCAATGTGGCTTCTGAAATATGGCAGTCTCAGAGTAGTCATGGACCTTAGCAGTCTAGGGTTCCCAGAGAAAATGTTCTAAAAGAGTCCTGGACAGAAGGTATAAGGTTTTTTCTGACTTAGCCTTGGAGGTCCTGGAATGTCACTTCTGCATGTGACATTCACTGCATGTGTTGGTCAATCAAGTCAGTAAAGCCAGACTAAATTCAAGGGGAATTAAATCAGATTCCATTCCTTAATGCAAGAAGCAGCAAAGCACACACAGCCATCTTTGATCCACTAGAGCTAACCACTGGGCTCTCTAAGCTTTATTTTTTTTCCCCAACTAGGAGAAGGAAATGGCAATTCCCTCCAGTACTACTGCCTGGAAAATGCCATGGACAGAGGAGCTTGGTAGACTACAGTCCATGGGGTCGCAAAGAGTCGGACATGACTGAGCGACTTCACTAACTGGAGTTGGACTTGTAGATAGAGAAAAATGAAGACATATGTATATACGTACAACACAAAAATTTCCAAATTAGTATGATTTAAAGAAGACCCCATTTTCAGAATGTAATTCTCTCATTGAGTCCCAAACTGGAAAATAAGTCAAATAAGTGATACATTATAGAAAATTTTATTATCCCCAAAATAATTATCTATATTAAAATCATATATACCACCACTGTCATTCTTTATTTTCTCTTCTTTTGGCCATTTATAGCTGCTTAGCACATTTTCCAGATACAGCTAAGCAGACAGCAATGAGATACTATTACACACCAATCAGAATGACTAAAACAAAAATACCTAGCTGGAAAGAAAGTAAAGCAACAAAACCTCTCATTCATGACTGGTTGGGAATTCAAAATGGTATAGTCACTTCAGAAAACATTTTTGTGCTTTATTAATTATTTCACTGAATGATTCATCAACTGCTGGAATTACCAAGATTATTTGAAAACTTATCTACACAAACACGTAAGTAAATGTTTATAGCAGCTTTATTCATAATCTCCAAAAGCTAGACATAACCAAGACATCCTTTAAAAGGGAATAAATAAACTATGATACATCCATATAATGAAATACTACTCAGTGATAAAAAGTAATGAATTAATCCATATAGCTACATAGGTGAATCCAAATGCACATTGCTAAGTGAAGGAAGCTGGTCTGAAAAGTCTACATACTGTATGATTCAATCTACATGACACCTGGTAAAGTCAATCACTGATTGCCAGGAGAAGGAGGAGAGGGAAAGGTTAAATGGGTCAAATATAGAGACTTTTCAGGGCTGTGAAGCTCTTCTCTATGATACTGTGGTTGTAGACACAAGGCACTATTTACTCACTAAAACTGTAGAACTTCATAGCACAAGGAGTAAACCTCAAGGTATGACGTTTCTAAAAATCAGTTAGGAGGTCAGAGGATTCCAGTATGGAATGCAGACCGTGACAAGAGAATCTAATTGTATTACAAATACATGATATAACTTCCCTGAAGGAGTGGCGATCAGTGGTGCTGACCAAAGTGACTTTGGAAAGGACTAAAGACAAAAGAAACTGTGCCTAAGCCCTGCATTCTAGTCGCTAAAGCACTGGGATACAGGTTAACAGCTCTGAATGGATGACAGACAGCGGGTGCCCACTGCGGGAGTAGACAGTTACAGAGAAGCAAGAGGAGGAGGCTAGAATGATCTGCGGGGTGATGCATTAGAGTTGGAGACAGCAGTATGAACTCACATTCAGTTTAATAGAAATGCCGATGGACAAATATAGAAATAATTATAGATATGTGTGTGTATATAGGTTTGCATATACCCATGTATTTCCAAACTCCGTGCACTTACTGAAAGGGTTTAGAACTAACAAGACCCCAGTAGCAACACGCTAGCACCCAGATCTTGGTTTCTAATTTCACCCTTCAGTGAAAAGAACCAGAAATCCCTGGAGAAATGACTGATTCTAGTGATAAGCAGGAAACATACATGATAATCCTGGGATATCTTATTAGGCCACAAAACAAGAAAGTGCTCAAAAAACAAACTGATGGTGATATGTCAAAGGGACAAAAGGGCCAACTTTAAAAATTTCTGTGGCCAAAGATGAACAATCTGAGTAACAAAATCTGTAATGTAGTATTGGGCTATAACCCAAAGTATAAAATAAATGTTCATGAGTTAACACTTATAAAAATAAATGACTGAATTAATAAGTCTGGGGAGGGGGAATCCCCTGCACAGAATTCCAAATGCTTTCTGTGACACTCTGCCCTCAGAGAGGTGGTGCCCAGGTGCCCATTCCTTAAGTGACTCCTCCCAAACAGTGCAGTATGAAAAGCAGGAAATAGAACTTTACTCATTTACTATGGAGAACCCTGACAAACACAACTTCAGTGAGCTCCTTACAGTTAACATCCAGTGATAAGTCATCTTGATAAGCTGGCATGCACCCTTAATAGACTTCTCAAAAGCCCATTACCCTAGTCTAATCATGAGAAAACATCAGGCAATCTAAAACTGAAGAACCCTCTACAAAGTATCTTCACCATTACTAATCAAATTGTCAATGTCATCCAAAACTATGGCAAACCTAGAAAGTGTATTAAAAAGCAGAGACATTACTTTGCCTACAAAGGTTCGTATACTCAGAGCTATGGTTTCTTCAGCAGTCATGTACAGATGTGAGAGCTGGACAATAAAAAAGGCTGAGCACCAAAGAACTGATGTCTTCGATTTGTGGTGCTAGGAAAGACTCTTGAGAGTGTCTTGGACAGCAAGGAAATCAAACAGTCAATCCTAAAGGAAATCAATCCTCAATATTCATTGGAAGGACTGATGCTGAAGTTGAAGATCCCATATTTTGGCCACCTGATACCAAAAGGTGACTCATTGGAAAAGACCCTGATGCTGAGAAAGACTGAAGACAGGGAGGAGAAGGGGACTACAGAAGATGAGATGGTTGGATGGCATCACCAACTCAATGGACATGAGTTTGAGCAAACTCTGGGCATGGTGAAGGACAGGGTAGCCTGGCGTGTTGCAGTCCATGGGGTCACAAAGAGTGGGACATGACTGAGCGACTGAACAGCAATCCAAAACAAGGAAAGTCTGAGAAAACGTCACCATCTAGAAGAGCCTAAAGAAACATCATGACTCAATGGAATGTGGATCCAGGGACACAAAATGGAAACTAGATACAACCAAAAAAATTTAAATGAATAGTGGTCTTTAAAAGAATGGTTTCTGGAAGGAATAAATAAGATAGTTAATACAAAAAGGAAGCTCAACAGAAGACACAGTTGTACGAATGTAGATTTATTAAAAAATTTTAAAAAGCAAAGCTTTCTGCCAGACTAAGGTGCTTTTTAGGGGCTGGGAGAAGTGAACTGACAGATAAACAGTAACTCAGCATAAGTCAATCTGTGGATCATCAGTAGAACCTAAGATTGGTCCTGAACAAGTATATTAGCAAAACTTACCTGATCTCAATCCTTGATGTGAGAGACGGAGGAGTTAAGCTGGGCAAGCAAGCAGAGAGCCCTGGATCATTGAACTGATGCTTTAATTTCTGCTGTTGGCTATTAATAATTTCGATTATTTATGTTTATAAATGGTACAGATTTGTTTACAAGGTTTGTAAATACATTTTTTGTTCCTGTTCATAGACGGGACGCTTTCTTATAACTGATGCAGAGATAAAATTAGTTCTTCAAATACTGCTGCATTTTCAGGGGAAAAAAGGAGGGGGGTGGTGTTTCTATTGAAACTGTATTAAATTTTTGCCTACAATTTACTTTGTTAAATATTGTAGATAAATTGCTAATACTGATAGCCAAATAGATAACACTAATGCTTTCTTTAAAAAAAAAATTGATCCATTTGTTCTAATGAAGTTATGGCATCCGTCTTAATTAGTTTCTTAAATATATTTACTACTTAATAGTTTTGAAACAACTGTTTTTTAAAATTTTTGAAAATTTGCTAATAACCTTTGTTCAAAATTTAGTAGATTGTTTAATTCAGGACATCAATGACATAATGAAAGATGCTTGAAATGCTTTTGTTATTTCAGGCAAATCAAATTAAATCAAACTATCAAAAAAAACTAAAAAAAAAAAAAAAGGAAGCTCGTGTGCCTATATTGACAGAAAAAAAGTTAAATATGATCAACAAATTATTTAACCACTAAACATTTTTGTGATTTATTGCTAAAAAGAGTGACCACAAGAATTTGGAGGAAAATTTTAAATGTAGTTTATTTGCCTATAGTGAAATGAACTAGAGAAAAGAATACTCTCAGAAGAGAACAAAAGATTCTAAGTGGCAAAGGGAGGCTACTAAGGCCCGGCAACAGATCCAGGAGAACAGGGCAACCTGACGTGGAAGAACACCAGGATAAATGAGGATAAGGGTCATCAAAAAGATGTTTATGAGGATATAGGTTACTGAGACTCACTATTAGCCTTTATAATCTGTTTATCGGATCATGGAAGCAAATGACTTTTGAATCACAAATTGCTGAAAAGAAGAAGCACTCCCACCCAAGGCAATGTAATAAAAGGAAAAAACAAAACACTTAACCTCTGAAAGCAGAGAGAGAAAATATGTATTGCAGTAGGCAGAATAATGCCCCCACAGAAATAAATCCCCACATCCTACTCCTGAGAACCTATGAAAACGTTATGCTACACAGAGGAATTAAAGTTGGAAATGGAATTTAAGTGGCTAATCAGCTAAATATTTAAAAGGAGATTATCCTGGCTTATCTAGGTGCATTTATGCATGCTCAGTCGCTTCAGTTGTGTCCAACTCTTTGTGACCCCATGAACTGTAGCCTGCCAGGCTCCTCTGTTCACCGGAATTCTCCAAGCAAGAATATTGCAGTTGGTTGCCATGTCCTCCTCCAGGGGATGTTCCCGACCCAGGGATCGAACTTGCATATCCTGTAACTCCTGCACTGCAAGTGGATTCTTTACCCACTGAGCCACCGGAAAGTGTTATCTGGGTGGACTCAATAAAATTACAGGTGTCCTTAAGCAGGGAGGACGGATGCAGGAAAACCAGAACTAGAGACATGGTGTATCGGTCTGCTCCAGCTGCTGTAACAGAAGATCACAGACTGGGTAGCTTAAACAACAGAAACTTACTTCCCACAGTTCTGGAGGCTGGAAGTTCAAGATCAAGGTGCCAGCAGAGCTGGTGTCTGGTGAGAGCCCTCCTCTGGGTTGTAGATAGATGCCTTCTCACGGTGTGCTCACAGCACCTTTCCCTGATGCATTTAAATAGAGAGAGAAGAAGAGGGAGCGACTCTCCCTGTCTTTTCTGGGGAGGATACTAATCCCACTAGACCAATCCCTACCCTTGTAAACCCATTTAACCTTTAATTCTTTCCCTTTAGGCCCAGTTCTACAAATACAGTCACACTGGTGGCTAGGACTTCAACAAATGAATTTGAGGGCAACACAAATATTCAGTCCATAACACAGAGCATCATAAGAAAGCCTTGATTGGTCACTGCTGGCTTTCAAGAAGCTAGGGTGCCATAAGCCAAGGAATGTAAGCAGATTCTAGGAAGTTGGAAAAGGCAAGAAAACAGATTCTCCCTTGAAGCCTCCAGAATGGAAGACAGCTCTGCTGAAACTTTGGTTTTGGCCCAATTAGACACATTTCAGACTTCTGACCGACCTCCAGAACAGGAAGATGATGCATTTGTGTTGTTTTAAGGCACTAAGTATGCAATAATGTTTTATAGCAGCCAAAGAAAATAAGCACAATTGTGAAAAATGTATGGGGCACTTAGAAGAGAAGAATAAATGAATGTAATTTACATACAGTTGCTCAATGATGACAATAATGATATGGAGACTTGAAGGTATATTAGAAAGGAAGATAATTGTTATAACACATAATGCTTTATCTAATCCCATCAGGTTCATAACAAATGAGCTCCATGTATTATTTGGAATATTGGTCCCCTTCCTGTTTTGCTTAATGTCAATTTTGGCAGATCTAGACTTCAGTAGCTAGCACATTGCCTGGTACATAGTAGAAACTATATAAGGAATAAATCCATTATTTAAACTAAATAGGGCTATAAAATAACAAAACTCTATCACATATGGCTTGCGAGATTGGGTACATTAGCAAAGGAAGGAAGAGAGAAGGGAGCTAAAATTAATTGGAATAAAAATAGAAATCAAACTGAGATCCAAGTAAAAATGCTAATACATTCCTAGTGAGACATTTTTAACCATTGACAAAGCTGCTGAATTTCAGTCGAGTCTTCATAGCATCTTGCAAACATGCATGGCAAAGATACAGCTGAACACCCACCAGCCAAAGCTGGTCTATGATTGTTCTGGCAAAAACATAACCCAGAGTAAATATTGTCTCGCAAGAAGAAGTGAGGAGGAGGATTAGGCATTGTAATTACCATTTGCTGGGTACTTGGCATGCTTTTTAAAGATTTAATCATTTAGATGAGACTTGGTATCTCTAAAAAAGAAGTCAATATTTCTGTGAGCTGGGGTAGAGAGTAGTACTGATGTTTTCCTTCAGTTCAGCTGCTATATGTGTCTACAAAAGAGTCTACTTTATCTGCTAGTTATTTATTTGAGAGACAGCACAAATAAAGAAATACGAGCAGCAACTTCCTTCAGTTAATTTCCTTGAACACACTATGTTCCCATCTATTACTGATCAAAAAGTGATATTTAAATAAGTAGCAATTTATAAAATTACCTAATAATCTTGTTATATTATCTTAATTAATTTTATGACCCAGCATTCATCCACTGTCCTTTGTGGTAAATCTGAAAGATTCATGTGCTGGTTAACAATAGCCAAGGCAGACTCTGATAGCAGCCTTTAGAATAAGACTTCTATTCATCTTCTCCTTGTCGATTGGCATCTACTGACATAAATTCGTTTAATCAGAATTCCTGGCAGTAAACATTTGTAGAACAACATTTTGAGACAGATTGGCATACCATTCCTTTGAGGTAGCACTCCTAAATTTAAGTGTACAGATCACCTGAACTTCTGGATTCTTGGGCTGCATCAGAGAGGTTCAGATTATTTAGGTCCAATGTGGAGTCCAGAACCTGTATTTTTAACAAGCATTCTGGGAGACTCTAATGCATAGGATACATGGAATGAGATATATGTAACAAGATCTGTTCTGCAATCATATAAAAATCTGGACAATGACATTGTTGCTCAAACTCTTGTTCCTTTCTTTAAAATTTCCAAGCCCTTATGTATATCATCTCTTTTACTACTCACAATAATCTTGTGATTCAGTTATTACCATGATCCCCATTCTGATGAAGAAGCAAAGGGTTAAGTCACTCCTGTATTAGTCTGCTCAGACTGCCTTAATGAAATACTATAAATTGGGTGCCCTAAACAACAGGAATTAATTTTGTCACAGTTCTGGAGGTTGGAGGGCTGAGGTCAGGGTGTCAGCAGGGTAGGGGTCTGGTGAGGCTGTCTTCCTGGCATTCAGATAGCTTCCATCATGCTGTGTGCTCGTGGGGCCTTTCCTCCACGTGCTTGGAGAGAAAGAAAGCTCTCTCTTCCTCTTCTTACAAAACCACCAACCCTATCAAATTAGATCCTACTCTTATGATCTCATTTAACCTTAAGTTTCTCCTAAAAGTCATGATGAGGATTAAGACTTCAACAGATGAACAAGGTGGGGGAGACACAATTCAGTCTATCACACTTACCTATGACAACTAGTAAGTGGGTTAGAAACTTTGCACCCAAATTGGCCTGAGAATAGAACCCACACCATTACCACTTCTCGCCTCCCTGCTGGGCCGTGGACAGAGAATAGTGATAGGTCACTCAGTGACAGGAGCATGGAGGTTTTCTAGGACTATCCATCTTTAATTACCTGAGAACTGGCTTTAATATAATCCAGGTTACTCTATTAAGGTTTGAGAACCACATCATTACCTGTTAGCTACCACTGCTTTATTCCTGCTAACTGATCACTAGGAAAGTATCTGTTCTCATGTAGAACATTTCAAAATGTCATGTAAAAGCAGGCATCTGCTGAAGAGAGGTTTATGATGAGAGTGAGGTCCTCAGAGTTCTATAGAGAGGGGGATGGAAGACAATGGAGGAGTGGATGCAGGGGTGTGGGGAAGTGTATATAAGCATGACTGCTTCTACTGATCCTCCTAAGAAAAAAAAAAGACTATAATAATTATTAACTGTATCTCCTATTCTATGCCCAGAACTATATAACATTTAAATATGTGCATTATATATATATATATGTGTGTGTGTGTGTGTATATATATAATCTTCATAAAAATCTTGAATATTGTATAGATAATTTGGACTCAGGAAGATCAGCAATTTATCCAAGTCATATAGATATTGGGTTGGCCAAAAAGTTCATTCAGGGTTTTTCTGCAACATGTTATGGAAAACCCAGATGAACTTTTTAGCCAACCTAATATTAATGTGGAACCAGGAATTATGGCAAACTATGGTAATGGATATTCCCATTTGAATGCAGGGTTCCAAAGAATAGCAAGGAGAGATAAGAAAGTCTTCCTCAGTGATCAGGAAATACAGGAGAAATTATAGGAAAACAACAAAGAAATACAGGAAAACAACAGAATGGGAAAGACTAGAGATCTCTTTAAAAAAATTAGAGACGCCAAAGGAACATTTCATGCAAAGATGGGCTTGATAAAGGACAGAAATGGTATGCACCTACCAGAAGCAGAAGATATTAAGAAGAGGTGGCAAGAATACACAGAACTGTACAAAAAAGAGCTTCATGACTCAGATAATCACGATGGTGTGATCACTCACCTAGAGCCAGATATCATGGAATGTGAAGTCAAGTGGGCCTTAGAAAGCATCACTACGAAAAAACCTAGTGGAGGTGACGGAATTTCAGTTGAGGTATTCCAAATCCTGAAAGATGATGCTGTGAAAGTGCTGTACTCAATATGCCAGCAAATTTGGAAAACTCAGCAGTGGCCACAGGACTGGAAAAGGTCAGTTTTCATTCCAATCCCAAAGAAAAGCAATGCCAAAGAATGCTCAAACTACCACACAATCACACTCATCTCACACGCTAGTAAAGTAATGCTCAAAATTCTCCAAGCAGACTTTAGCAATACGTGAACCATAAACTTCCAGATGTTCAAGCTGGTTTTAGAAAAGGCAGAGGAACCTGAGGTCAAATTGCTAACATTTGCTGGATCATCGAAAAAGCAAGAGAGTTCCAGAGAAACATCTATTTCTGCTTTATTGACTATGCTAAAGCCTTTGACTATGTGGATCACAATAAACTGTAGAAAAATCTGAAAGAGATGGGAATACCAGACCACCTGACCTGCCTCTTGAGAAACCTATATGCACACCAGGAAGCAACAGTTAGAACTGGACATGGAACAACAGACTGTTTCCAAATAGGAAAAGGAGTACGTCAAGGCTGTATATTGCCACCCTGCTTATTTAACTTCTATGCAGAGTACATCATGAGAAACGCTGGGCTGGAAGAAGCACAAGCTGGAATCAAGATTGCTGGGAGAAATATCAATAACCTCAGATATGCAGATGACACCACCCTTATGTCGGAAAGTGAAAAGGAACTAAGAAGCCTCTTGATGAAAGTGAAAGAGGAGAGTGAAAATGTTGGCTTAAAGCTCGACTTTCAGAAAACTAAGATCATGGCATCCGGTCCCATCACTTCATGGGAAATAGATGGGGAAACGTTGGAAACAGTGTCAGACTTTATTTTGGGGGGCTCCAAAATCACTGCAGATGGTGATTGCAGCCATGAAATTAACAAACGCTTACTCCTTGGAAGGAAAGTTATGACCAAACTAGATAGCATATTAAAAAGCAGAGATATTACTTTCCCAACAAGATCCGTCTAGTCAAGGCTATGGTTTTTCCAGTGGTCATGTATGGATGTGAGAGTTAGACTGTGAAGAAAGCTGAGCGCCGAAGAATTGATGCTTTTGAACTGTGGTGTTGAAGACTCTTGTCATTCCCATCGACTGCAAGAAGATGCAACCAGTCCATCCTAAAGGAAACCAGTCCTGAGTGTTCATTGGAAGGACTGATGCTGAAACTGAAACTCCAGTACTTTGGCCACCTCATGCGAAGGGTTGATTCATCGGAAAAGACCCTGGTGCTGGGAGGGACTGAGGGCAGGAGGAGAAGGGGATGACAGAGGATGAGATGGCTGGATGACATCACCGACTCGATGGACATGAGTTTGGGTAAACTCCTGGAGTTGGTGATGGACAGAGTGGCCTGGCGTGCTGTGATTCATGGGGTTGCAAAGAGTCGGACTTGACTGAGAGACTGAACTGAAGTGAACTGAACTGATGGTAACTGGGTTTATCATTTTAGGTTTAGGAATTTTTCAAGGAAGCTCTGGAAATCTATTAAAACTCAAACTCAATATGAAGCTCCTTCATGCAAAACCTTAATGACACAAAAGGTAAATGAAGGACTTGTCTGTTTTCTTCCTTCTTTCCTTTATCTATTGATTTACATGTAAACATTGTGTCAAAGATTGGTTATGCAGGATGGATCATGAATGAAAGAGGCTGGTCACCTTATAAGTTTTTCTAGGTCCAAAAAGAGTCCTAAAAATATACAAGTGAACTCAGAAATTGTCTACCTGTCTCTATAAGGTGGGCCTCAATAAGCCTGACCCACCAGAGGCTTTTCTTTTCTTCCTGTGACCTAAGACCTCTTAAAGTTAAGTGCAAATCAGGCAGCTAGAAATTTGTCACACTAAAGGAAACAAAGAGTTTTAAAAAAATCATCTGTTATTACATATTACAGGTGGATCAAACAAAACATTGGTAACTGAGAAAAGGTGATGTCAAATCCAGCCTGCACTGCCTCTAGTGATCTGATTGTTTCATGCTCTAAGACCAGTTGATTCGTCCTTTTCCAAAAATTCAGGCTTCAAGTAGAATTTATAAAACATTCCACCTGTCAGAAAATTGTCATCTCTGACATCTTGACTTTGAAAATAAGCAGACATTAGCAAAGTCAATCAGCTTCCTTTCAAACTATTTGGAGCAACATTAGTCATTTGAACAGCACTAAATTAAAAATGTTGATCAATCATCCTTAGGGTCAACTGAAAAATTAAAAATACTCAACAGGGTGGAGTTTACATAAGTTTAATAAATTTAAATATACAAACACATAAATATATACAAATAAATAAACAGAATTTTGTAACGCACAAATATCCTGGTTCAAAAATTAGTTTTGCAACCCAGACTGCATGAGGGATAAGCCACATGTCACCGGATTTTGCAAGCCAAACAACTGAAAATTCTTCTAAGAAGTCACTCTCAAAACACTTTTAAACCTCTGAAGCAGTTTACTAAATATCACAATTTAGTACAAAATCAAGGCCTGATCTTTCTGTTTCAGTTCTATAAATCTACTACTGTAAGCTCTTTTCATTTTCTCCTTTTTATTAATGAGGAACTAGGATAGTTTAATAGGGAAAACAAATATGAGTAGTGCTTACTCCATGCCACCCTGCCCCTACCATCTGTTGCGCTTTACACTACAGATAGAAACACTACCGTCTTAGCTTCCCCCCCCTTCCCAGTTGTATACTCTGCCATTTCCCTAGCTAAATTTCTGACTAATGACATCTTAAACAGAAAGAACAAAATGCCAGGCACCAATGTCTATCTCAAAAGCGGTTGTGGATCATCCCAGGCCTGGCTGCCTAGGGTCTGTGATGCTCAGAAACAAGGACATGGAATGGCCAGAGTGGGCCACTCCACAGGGCAGGGTGAGGGTCTCAGACGGAGAGGGTTTCATTGGCCTGAGCACATCCTAGAGAATATTTCCAACCGCAAACAAGGATAAAACTGGAAAAAAGGATGTGGTGCCACTCACAGTACCACACCTGGGAGTACTTCACATCAATACCTCCAGCCCATACAGGGGCAAGGGGTGACCCAGCCTGCTCTTCCAGGCTGCCTCCTCCTCTGAGGCCCCAGATGTCCCCACCGTCGACTGTCCCCAGCCTGTCAATATACCATTTACACAGCAAATTCTTACTGAGCACTCTTTATACAGCAGTCAACAAAACAAACAGAAATCCTGTCCCCTGTGGAAGCTATACTCCAGTGGGAAAAGAAACAGCAAATACAAACAGGTAAGGAAAATGTGTTAGAGAGTAAAAAGTGCTAAGGAGGAAAAACAAGAAATGTGGAGAAGAAATGGCAGGTGTGGGAGGTTAATTTTAGACAGAAAGGCCAGGAAGGCACACTCCAATATGACTTGGGAGTAAATCCCTGAGGGAAATGAAGGCGTAATATAGAGAAAGGAAGCGGGAGGGCAGAGGAAACCACTGTCCAGGCAAAGGCTCTGAACAGTAAATGGGTGATTTTCTAGTGTATTCAAAGGACAGCAAGGAAGTCAGTGAAGCAGAGTGAGCAAAGATGACTGTAGCAGGAAATGAGGTCAGGGAGAAGTTCCAGATCACATACGTCATAGAAAGAGCACTGATGTTTACACTGGATGAGATGGGAAGCTAGCGGAGAGCTTTCCACCAATAAGTGACATGGTCTGACTTCCTTTCTAACAGGATCACTCTGTCTGACAAGTTGAGAACAGACTGAAGTGGAGAAAAGTCAGATGCATACAGAACAGTCAGGAGCTATTCCAAAAAAATCCAGGAGGGGTATGATGGTGACTTGGACAGAAAGGGAGTCCTGGGGATGTGAGAATCAGTCAGAGTCTTGGTACATTTTACAATCACTGACAGTTGGATTTGCCAAATATCAGATGTGGGATATAAGAGAAAGACAAGCTATGAAAGAGTCAAAGAAAGGAAATGTTTGGAGTCTGAGCAACTACAAAGGATGGTGGTATCTAAACCAGGATAGAGTCTACTCTGAGAAGGAGACTTGGAGGGGACTCTCAAGATCCCAGATTCAGATACACTCAGTTAAAACGCCTTCTAGACAAAGCTTTCTGGCTATCATCCCAACTTGTGGCTATAAGGACTGTGCAAAAAATTTTAGAATATTGAACATATTGATGGACTTTAGTCATGAGACGAGATTACTCAATGAGTAAGAAAGAAAAAGCAGCGCCTGATTTCCAGGAGCCAGCCTAGTACTATTACTTAGGTCTTGAGGTTCACTTGTTGATCATAAGTAATATAGAACACTGACATCAGACAAGGCCACTCTGTGACCATGATGGATCAAAAAGGACGAAGACCATTCCATATTCATGCATGAACACAGAAAAAAATCAACACTGTTCAAACCACAAAAAAAAAAAACCACAAATATCCTGTTTAATATAAGCACATCGCTTCTTTACTAATTACAGCTATAGACTTTCTTTAGTCTTCACCTACTATGGATAAGGTTTATTAAGACCCTCAATCACAGAATTGTCTGACAGCACTCAATCCAGAGTGAACTACCACTTCCTTGTGTGTGAAGTTGCTCAGTCATTTCCAACTCTTTGCAATGCCATGGACTGTATCCTGCCAAGCTCCTCCATCCATGAAATTTTCCAGGCTAAAATACTGGAGTGGGTAGCCATTTCCTTCTCCAGGGGATCTTCCCAACCAGGGATTGATTCCCACATTGCAGGCAGACTCGTTACTAATCTGAGCCACCAGGGAAACACTTATCATTTCTTAGACCCTCCCACAAGTCACCCAACAAAATCCCAAACCCTGTAATAAATCCTTTCTAACGTCATCTTAATAAAATTCCTCACATTTCTCTGTGTCGTAAGTTCTTCTTGCTCTACCAATAACAAACAAACCCAACTTGTTGAACTATAGGTGTGTTTCAGGTGATCTTTGGCTGGAGATCATAGACATGAGTAAATATATGCCCACAACTGAAGAACTCTAAGGAATGGGCCCTGAAGTATTCCAACAGGTTAATATTGGGAATAAAAATGGGCCAGTCAAGGACACTGAGAACAGCTAAGGGCACAGAATGTAGACCAGGAATGTGAGTTGTCTTGGAAGCCAAGGGGAGATAAGAATGATTAACTGCGTCAAGTACTTTTAAGCATCAAGTAAGAGGAGAACTGATAACTGATCACTGGATTTGGCAACTTGGAAGTTATTAGTGACCTTGATGAGGACAACTGAAAGGTAGACATTATAATGGGTGTAGATTCAGGAGAGAATAAGGAAGAGAAATTAGAATCAGCATGTAGAGTCAACTCTTTCAAGATATTTTGATGTCAAAATATTATCATTTCAAAGAATAATGTAAAACTTCTTAAAATACTTTATAGCTTTTGTGCTTTCAACATTCAGTGTGTATTTTATACTCACAGCACATCTCAATTTGAACCAGCCACATATCAAGTTTTCAATGACCGTACATGGTCTTAGTGGATGGTGCAGCTCTAAACTCATTTTCAACAGCCCATGGCACTTCTACCTCATTATCTGTAAAGATAGCTTAAAATTTCCAAAACCAAATTAATGATATCCACTCGTCTCTTTTCCCTTTACTGTCTTTATTTAATTTCTATTTTACTTCCTTCTCTCCTTTGTTTCCCAAGGGTCAGAACATCTTCTCCTTGGAGTTCTTTCTTTCCATCTCTGGCATCATAATTCTCACCATAAGTAATTTCTACCTGGACAGTTCCAATAACCTCCAACATGGTCCTTCCCCAGTGATCTCCCCATTGGTAATCTCTTCTCGAATGTATACTCTGATGTAAGAATTGCTGACTTCAAGTTTGATGACATTCTCCCACTCATAGAGCTTTCAAGGGTCCCCTCTGCCAATGGAACTAAGCCAAAATTCCAAAGCATAGCATGAGAATTCCTACTCTAGATTATACCAACCTATCTTTTTCTTTCATTATGGCCTCTCTTCTATCATAAAGCCCAGGAAAATAAAGATATCTTTCATCCTCAGAACACTTTGTATTTCCCACCTTCCTATTTCAATTGACTAATTCAGTGCTGTGTTTCTCAATTTTAGCATGCATCAGAATCATGTGGAAGACTTATTATTATAACACAGGTCATCGGAACCACTCCCAGAGTTTCTGATTCAGTAGGTCTGGGGGAGAGCCCAAGATTTTACATTTGGGACAAATTCCGAGATGCTGTTGAGACTGTTGGTCTCTGGGTTACACTTGGAGAATCACTGGTTAAATCGCTCAGGAATGCACTTCTACTCATTTACACTTATGTTAATGCTGCACTTACTTTGTTCTTAAATGCTGTACCTTATAGGAAGTCTTCACTAGTTGTTAATTCAAAAATAATTTCTCTCTCCTTTGGACTTCTGTAGGTAGCTGGACTTCTCTTAGACTAACAACTACCATGCATTAGAGTTCATTTGTAAGTGAACATTCTTTAAGAGTAACATTAGTGATTTGTATCTTCCATCGTGTATCAAAGATATTTAATAAATATTGACTGTGTAGATCACAATAAACTGTGGAAAATTCTGAAAGAGATGGGAATACCAGACCACCTGACCTGCCTTTTGAGAAACCTATATGCACACCAGGAAGCAACAGATAGAACTGGACATGGAACAACAGACTGGTTCCAAATAGGAAAAGGAGTACAACAAGGCTGTATATTGTCACCCTGCTTATTTAACTTCTATGCAGAGTACATCATGAGAAACGCTGGACTAGAAGAAACACAAGCTGGAATCAAGATTGCTGGGAGAAATATCAATAACCTCAGATATGCAGATGACACCACCCTTATGGCAGAAAGTGAAGAGGAAGGAACTAAAAAGCTCCTTGATGAAAGTGAAAGAGGAGAGTGAAAAAGTTGGCTTAAAGCTCAGCATTCAGAAAACAAAGATCATGGCATCTGGTCCCATCACTTCATGGGAAAGAGATGGGGAAAGAGTGGAAACAGTGTCAGACTTTATTTTTCAGGGGCTCCAAAATCACTGCAGATGGTGACTGCAGCCATGAAATTAAAAGACTCTTACTCCTTGGAAGAAAAGTTATGACCAACCTAGATAGTATATTCAAAAGCAGAGACATTACTTTGCCAACTAAGGTCCGTCTAGTCAAGGCTATGGTTTTTCCTGTGGTCATGTATGGATGTGAGAGTTGGACTGTGAAGAAAGCTGAGCACTGAAGAATTGATGCTTTTGAACTGTGGTGTTGAAGAAGACTCTTGAGAGTCCCTTGGACTGCAAGGAGATCCAACCAGTCCATTATGAAGGAGATCAACCCTGGGATTTCTTTGGAAGGAATGATGTTAAAGCTGAAACTCCAGTACTTTGGCCACCTCATGCGAAGAGTTGACTCATTGGAAAAGACTCTGATGCTGGGAGGGATTGGGGGCAGGAGGAGAAGGGGATGACCGAGGATGACATGGCTGGATGGCATCACCGACTCGATGGACATGAGTCTGGGTGAACTCCAGGAGTTGGTGATGAACAGGGAGGCCTGGCGTGCTGCGATTCATGGGGTCGCAAAGAGTTGGACACGACTGAGTGACTGAACTGAACTGAACTGAACTGAACTAAAGATGCAAACCCTGACCTCAAGAAATTAAAATATTTCAGAATAAGAGAACACAGAGTCTTTCTTTTAAGGAGAAAAATGGCCTCAATGACTAAGAAACATGAATTTTCTCCAGTTCTTTTAATCTGTTCCCCAGTATTGCTAAAATCTACTTTTTTCCCAAAAGTAACTTCCCTCTCACTCTTCTTTTTTTTTTTTTTTTTTTTTGCCTGAACTCAAATAATTAATGAAAGATCAGGCTAATATGCAGAATGTTATAGCTATGGACCATACCAGTTTGAGTAATTACTTTAAGAAATATCATATCTTAAAATATTTCCAGCCAGTACATCCTTTTTATTAGCACTCTATAAATTTTCTGTCACAGAGATATCTTCAGGGAATATCTGAAAATTAAAAAATCAGATAACAAAAATAATATCATCACAATTTCTAGCAAACCTTTCTGAAGGGTCTGAGTAGATGCAGTTGAAATATGTATTTGGAGCTGAAGTGATTAAACTTAGAGGGGAAATGTTGTTATTTCTACTTGCCTTTCATTTGCATTTACTTGTTATTCTCCTAATTTTTCTGGGGTAGCTTCAGGGATGAGTTCTATTATGTGGTGATATCTTCCTTTATACCACTAAGTTTGTGTATGCTCAGTCACTAAGTCATGTCTGACTCTTTGCAACCCCATGGACTGAAGCCCATCAGGCTCCTCTGTTAATGGGATTTTCCAGACAAGAATACTGGAGTGGGTTACCATTTCCTCCTGCAGGGGACCTTCCTGACCCAGGGATGAAATATGCACCTGCATTTTCCACATCTCCTGCATTGCCAGGCGGATTCTTTACCACCAAGCCACCTGGGAAGTCCACCACTAAGTATAGAGGTTAGCAAGACCAGTGGATATATTCATAATGCCTACCACTATGATATAGCTGAACTTGGGAACGTGTTAGCTAACTCATTTGGGAGTGAATTCTTTATGCAAGGATTTGGAAAGGAGAGCAAATACACAAAAATGCTCAGTCACCACTCAAACCAGGCAATAATGAAATTTCAAAGCCCTTAAATCAGGAAGAAGTTGCCTAGTTCCACACTGATGGCTAGTTCTTGTTATGGGGTATGCCCATCAATCATGACATATTAGCCACTACAAGATTCATGCAGTCTTTCATTCTGTCCTGTGGAAAGTAGTCCTTTCCGTTAGGTCAATGAGCTCTTGTCTCATGATATTTGGAAAATAAGCATGCCTTTCTTCCTCTCCTTTGGGAGAGCTCTCTCTCACTAGATTCTTACACACATCTTAATGATAAACAAGTTCTTTGTCACTGCAGACAAAGTAAGCACTTGCAGAGTACTTATTTTATTGCGAAAGCAAGGTAAACTGTCTTTCTGTGAGGAGGGAGACCTTTACTTGGAAGATCACGAAATTTTACCCAATTACTCATGAAACAGAAACCATGTTTTTCCTAGAAAAAGGGGCAGGGGAGAAATACAAATATTAGGACACATTCTGTGGACTACCAGAACAACCACATGGGATGGTAACTTTGCTTATTGGTGCCTACAGAAGTCTATCTACGCTTTATGTCTGCGATTGCCTGAGATTTACAGACAGAGTTGGCAGTTGCATTTATAAGCAACCATTTTCCACTTGTTTACCCAGCTAAAGAGAGCCAAGACGTTGGGTTTGTAAAATAGTCAGCAGAAAAATAGGTAGATAGATAGAGTGCAACGCCAAACCCATTGATAAAGGAAATGCCACAGTTCTAACAACTGCAATAAGGCATCTTCTCAGAGCATCATCATTTACTCCCTAAAAATCAATCATTTCCACTCACAAACAAAAAGTGCTAATACAGTTCATCTTAGAGAGTAGCGCTGATATATATGCACTGCCATATGTAAAATAGATAGCTAATGGCAACCTACTGTATCGCACAGGGGGTTCAGCTCGGTGCTCTGTGATCACCTAGAGGGGTTGGGGGTAGGGGAAATGGGGGCTCAAGAGGGCGGGGATACATGTATACATATAGATGACTCATTTCGTTTAACTGCAGAAACTAACATAACACTGTAAAGCAGTTATCCTCCAAGTAAAAAGAAATTTAAAAAGATACCTCCCTCTTCTACCTACACCATCATTTTCATGCTTTCCTTTAGAGAAAAACTCATTGGATGAGAGGTACCACTCAGCCCCTCTTTGCTTCTCTGCTTTATTGGTCCCATTGTTTATGTGTTATTATATGTTAGTTGCTCAGCTGTGTCTGACTCTTTGCGACCACATGGACTGCAGCTCACCAGGCTCCTCTGTCCATGGAATTCTCTAGACAAGAATACTGGAGCAGGTTGCTATCCCTTCTCCAGGGGATCTTCCCAACCCAGGGATTGAACCTGGTCGCTTCCACTGAAAGCAGATTCTTCACCATCTGAGCCACCAGGAAAACACCTGGTTAGTGAACACCATTGATTTGCAATGTTCGTGTCCAGACTATATTTCCTCTGCATTATAGACTCTATATGTAATGCCATCACTACATGGATGTTCAGTAGGTATAACTCAATATGTACAAAACAGAATTTCCCATCCTCTACACATTCAAATCAGAGCCTTCCTAATCTTTCCCATTAAAAAAATTACTCCCACTTACCTAGTTATTAAGGCCAAAACCTTGGTAATTCACCCCTTCCCTCAGGCCTCAATACCAAATAGGCTGGATCTGTTATATATTTGGTTGTGACAGAATTTACATAATAACTCGGTGGTTTGAATATGGGGAATGCCCCCCACTACAGTATTGGCTGTTATTGTTGTTGCTGAGTCTCTAAGTCACGTCTAACTGTTTTGCAACCCCATTGACTGCAGTCCACCAGGCTCCTCTATCCATGGGATTTCCCAGGCAAGACTACTGGAGTGGATTGCCATTTCCATCTCCTGGGCATCCTTCTGACCCAGGGATCAAACTCGAGTCTCCTGCATTGGCAGGCAGATTCTTTAGCACTGTACCTACCACCAGGGAGCCTGACAGTATTAGTTATACAGTTCATTTTCCACAGAGTCATGGGAGTCATAATTTTCATACTTAAATCACTCTTCTAATCAGAGTTCTTTAATTC
Source organism: Ovis aries (assembly GCF_016772045.2). Taxonomy (NCBI): domain Eukaryota; kingdom Metazoa; phylum Chordata; class Mammalia; order Artiodactyla; family Bovidae; genus Ovis; species Ovis aries. Next base: position 92,785,001 of record NC_056057.1, read on the forward strand.
ATTCCTATTACACTCATAGCAAAACCCAAATTCCTAATCCTGTTGTAAGTATCTGCATGACAAGACTCACCTGCCCTTCAATCCTACCTCTTACCTGTCTCCCTCCCATTCAGGATGCTTCAATAGCTCCGGTCCTGCCCTAAATTTTGAACTTGGCAGACAGTTTCCCACTGCCACAAGCCCTCTGGTGGGTCCTCTCCCTTGAGTGTCCTTCCCTGTTCTTTGCATGGCAGATAATCTAATGCTCCCTTAGAGACAGGCTGGTTTTCATCATGGCCCACACACTTCTCCCAACACATCTCCACCTCGCACTGAACTCCCGTTCCTGTGATTTTTTTTTAGTCGGATTACAATTACTTTACAATGTTGTATTAGTTTCTGCTGTACAACAAAGTGAATCAGCTATATGTATATATATATATGTGTGTGTGTATCTGTATCAGTCAGCTCAGTGGTGTCCAACTCTTTGCAACCCATGAATCACAGCACGCCAGGCCTTCCAGTCCATCACCAACTCCTGGAGTTCACTCAGACTTGCGTCTATCGAGTCAGTGATGCCATCCAGCCATCTCATCCTCTGTCATTCCCTTCTCCTCCTGCCCACAATCCCTCCCAGCATCAGAGTCTTATCCAATGAGTCAACTCTTTGCATGAGGTGGCCAAAGTACTGGAGTTTCAGCTTTAGCATCATTCCTTACAAAGAAAATCCAGGGCTGATCTCCTTCAGAATGGACTGGTTAGTCCATGGGACTCTCAGGAGTCTTCTCCAGCACCACAGTTCAAAAGCATCAATTCTCCAACGCTCAGCTTTCTTCACAGTCCAACTCTCACGTCCATACATGAACCACTGGAAAAACCATAGCCTTGACTAGACGGACCTTTGTTGGCAAAGTAATGTCTCTGCTTTTCAACATGCTATCTAGGTTGGTCATAACTTTCCTTCCAAGGAGTAAGAGTCTTTTAATTTCATGGCTGCAGTCACCATCTGCAGTGATTTTGGAGCCCCCCCCAAAAAAAATAAAGTCTGATACTGTTTCCACTGCTCCCCCATTTATTTCCCATGAAGTGATGGGACCAGATGCCATGATCTTAGTTTTCTGAAAGTTGAGCTTTAAGCCAACTTTTTCACTCTCCTCTTTACTTTCATCAAGAGGCTTTTGGTTCCTCTTCACTTTCTGCCATAAGGGTGGTGTCATCTGCATATCTGAGATTATTGATATTTCTCCCAGCAATCTTGATTCCAGCTTGTGCTTCTTCCAGCCCAGTGTTTCTCATGATGTACTCTGCATAGAAGTTAAATAAGCAGGGTGACAATATACAGCCTTGTCGTACTCCTTTTCCTATTTGGAACCAGTCTGTTGTGCCATGTCCAGTTCTAACTGTTGCTTCCTGGCCTGCAGATAGGTTTCTCAAGAAGCAGGTCGGGTGGTCTGGTATTCCCATCTCTTTCAGAATTTTCCACAGTTGATTGTGATCCACACAGTCAAAGGCTTTGGCATAGTCAATAAAGCAGAAATAGATGTTTTTCTGGAACTCTCTTGCTTTTTCCATGATCCAGCAGATGTTGCCAATTTGATCTCTGGTTCCTCTGCCTTTTCTAAATCCAGCTTGAATATCTGGAAGTTCACGGTTCACGTATTACTAAAGCCTGGCTTGGAGAATTTTGAGCATTACTTTACTAGCGTGTGAGATGAGTGCAATTGTGTGGTAGTCTGAGCATTCTTTGGCATTGCCTTTCTTTGGGATTGGAATGAAAACAGACCTTTTCCAGTCCTGTGGCCACTGCTGAGTTTTCCAAATTTGCTGGCATATTGAGCACAGCACTTTCACAGCACCATCTTTCAGGATTTGAAATAGCTCAACTGGAATTCCATCACCTCCACTAGCTTTGTTCGTAGTGATGCTTTCTAAGGCCCACTTGACTTCACATTCCAGGATGTCTGGTGCTAGGTGAGTGATCATACCATTGTGATTATCTTGGTCGTGAAGATCTTTTTTGTACAGTTCTTCATATATATAATGAAGACAGAGAGGATGTGTGTGTGTATGTATGTATATATATATATATATATATATATATATATATATATATATATATACTCTCCTTCTTTGACCTCCCTCCCACCCTACTCCTTATCCCACCCCTTAGGGCATCAGAGAACACTGAGCTGAGCTCTCTGTGCTATACAGCAACTTCCCACTAGCTGTCTATTTTACCCATGGTACCGTATATATGTCAATCCTAATCTCCCAGCTCATCCCACCCTTCTTCCCACTGTGTCCAAAAAATCTTCCTGTCAGTTTGTCAGCTTACTTCTCTCTTATTGACCACAGAAGCTCCAGTGCCTAGGATAGATTCCAGCACACAGGGGAGTTTTCAATTAAAACTTACTAAATCAACGAACAAGAAGCTAGGCTTGTTCTGACCAAATCTGACAAAGGGAAACTAGCTCCACTTCAAAAGCCCTTTGACACACCACCTCACACTCCCAGCAAATTAGCTCACATTGAAGACTGGTTGACAAAGATATGCTGTATTTTCCCCAGACTTTTTGCACTTTGATGGTAGGGAAGGGAAAGAAGCAGCTTTTTTTAAATATGTGAGCAATCAGCATTTTGGAGTTGAAGTCGTAGTTTATCCCAGTGTGAAAGGTATCACAGATTATCCTCACTATCACACTCGATTTTATAAAGGATATTCCACTCATGTTTAAGAGCCAGAGCATATTAATATTTTAGAAGGTCACGGTACTTTGAGAGTCTTATACTTTGGGAGTCAGATCTAAACATCTGGAAAAAAGTTCACATACACAAAAAATTTACATACAGTTTGAATGATACATGGGTCCCTTGAAGTCTATTTATTCTATACTCTGAAGACTGTGAGTTGTAATAAATAATTTCTACATTTACTTGAATTACAAGAGTCTATCTCCATCCCATGTAAATATTGGGCCATTTGTTGGTTTTGCTAAAAATTCTTCCTTAAACACTTTGAACAGCCTCTTTGCCCTTTCAGACTGAAGAGAAAGAATCTTCAAATTGAGGGAAGGTGTGAAAGGAAGACTAACATTTACTGGACACTAACATGTCTCAGTTCAGTTGAGTTCAGTTGCTCAGTTGTGTCCGACTATTTGTGACCCCATGAGTCCATCACCAACTCCGGAGTTTACTCAAACTCATGTCCATTGAGTCAGTGATGCCATCCAGCCATCTCATCCTCTGTCGTCCCCTTCTCTTCCTGCCCTCAATCTTTCCCAGCATCAGGGTCTTTTCAAATAAGTCCGCTCTTCGCATCAGGTGGCAAAAGGATTGGAGTTTCAGCTTCAACATCCATCCTTCCAATGAACACCCAGGACTGATCTCCTTTAGGATGGATAGGTTGGATCTCCTTACAGTCCAAGGGACTCTGAAGAGTCCTCCCCAACACCACAGTTCAAAAGCATCAATTCTTTAGCGCTCAGCTTTCTTTATACTCCAACTCTCACATCCATACATGACCACTGGAAAAACCATAGCCTTGACTAGATAGATGGACCCTTGTTGGCAAAGTAATGTCTTTGCTTTTTAACATGCTGTCTAGGTTGGTCATAACTTTCCTTCCAAGGAGTAAACATTTTTTAATTTCATGGCTGCAGTCACCATCTGCAGTGATTTTGGAGCATGTGTCTAGCACTCTGCAATATGCTTTCCATGGATTACTAAGTTTAATTCTCAAGAGAACTCTATAAGGACAATAAATCACATTTTTGCTTATTAGAAAACTGAGGGGAAATGAACTTGAGCAATTTCTATGCAAGAAGTTCGTAATGGAGACTGGATTCTTGTCCAGATGGTAAATTCGTTTTCTCTATGTTGTAGCATGCATTTATGTTTTCATTAGCACCTCGCTGTGAACAACCAAGCTAACTGGCCCCTTATTTTTGTTTTTAAAACGACACTCATTCTTTGATTTAACTATGATTTAGACACTCCTCTTAACCCTCTGACTTCATCTTCTGTTACTATCACCTTTTCTGACTTGATACAACCCATATGGGCTTCCTTAATTCCTTTTTTTCCACTGAGATGACCCAGAAGGATGGTACGGAGAGGGAGCAGAGAGGGGGGTTCAGGATGGGGAATATAAATAAATACTAGTTAAAAAAAGAAAAAAATAACTTTTAAAGATTACTTTCCATTTACAGTTACTACAAAACACTGGCTGTATCCGCCATGTTGTACACTACATCCTGAGCCTATGTTACACACAAGAGTTTGTAGCTACCTCTTGCAAACCCTATAAAGCCCCTCCCTCACCCTCACTGGTAATTACTAGTTTATTCTCTCTATCTGACTATATCTGACAGTCCAGTTCTTTTATTTTACAGTCACTAGTTCATTATACTTTTAAGATTCCACATATAGCTTATTCCTTAAACTAAGTTTCTTAAACAAAAATCAGCTATGAGAGCAATTAATAGACTCAGTTGTGTTACTATGATTTACAATGATTTCAATGTATAAGTAAGAATCTATGTCTTTTTCAAGAAACATTTTTTAGTAAAAAAATTTTTTTAGAAGATGATGACCTCAGCTAAGATACTAGCAATATAGATATATTTGCTAAATTTAAAAATATAATTAATTATAGAGAAAAACATAAATTAAAATGACTACAGTGTTATAATAAAAACATAAACACAATTTCATAAAAATGTGCTAATATCTTACCCAGTTTATAGATATTAACTCTAATTCTTTAAAGAATTCATAAAGTACAAAAGATTTATTTATGGAAATTACAAGCATATGAGTTTGAACATTCTGCTCCATTGTACATAACACTTACTGGTCGAAACATGCATCTTAAATTAAGAATACCGGGGGAAAGACTGCACTTAAAATATCTGCGCTCTTTTGCCTTTTTAAATATATATTTTTATATATTGATATCCTTTTGCTTTTCTGAAAATAAAATCACTTTTAATGCATGTGACCTGTGAACATCAGTATAGAACCGAAAAGACCTATGAATAATGAAGCATCCATTTCATATGGTGAACATGTTAAGATTGTTCTATGGTTTGTGACTGCAGCAATTATTATAAATCTTTTATCGGTGAGTTTCCCCTGTGTGGCCTTCAGCCATGCTCAGACATGTCTTTCTTATTCCATACTAGCCAACTAGTCTCCTGCTGTTCGATCTCAGCAGCTTATAAGGACACCATGCTGGCTGAGACCTTGTTAATTTGAAATATTTCAAATATGCAAAAATACAGAGAGGAGGTTATGTGAAACACACACCCAACATCAAGAATGTATAATCCCTTTCCTCCCCAGACATACTCCCAATACTGAAGTTGCTGTACTTCCTTTCCCATCCATAGTTTCCTTTTCCCTCATATGCTTCTGCTCATAAGGAATATAAGTATTGTGCCATACTTTTATTTTTTCTGTCTACCACTATGCTCTCAAGATACGGTCAGTGTGGATAATGAAGATCTAGTTTGTTTATCTTAAGACTTATATACCACAATTTACCTGTCCTTTCCCTATAAATGGTTATTATTGTTTCAAATTTCTCACTATTGTTATCAACAGAGCAGTGAATATCCATGGGCACATATGTGAGAATTAATAAACAAGAGTTTGATCCCTGGGTCAGGAAGATCTCCTGGAGTAGGAAATGGCAACCTACTCCAGTACTGTTGCCTGAAAAATTCCACGGAAAGAGAAGCTTGGAGGGCTACAGTGCATGGGGTTGCAGAGAGTTGGACATGACTGAGCACACACATACACATGTAGAAGGGGAATTACTAGTATAGGATGCCAATTTTTTATATTACTGATATTGCTAAATTGCCCTATAACGTGGTTATACCAATGTATCCTTCCCCCAATAATAAGAGTTTCCAATTTTCTATAAACTTTCCTATGTTTATTTTCACTGGTATTTTTCAAAATTATTTTTCTTACCTGATGAGTATAAAATTATATATCCTTGATTTTTTACAATTTGTACTATCTTGATTACTGGTGAGCTTGAACATTCTAATGTTTATTTGGCTATTGTTCAAGGGTCAAGCTTATATATTCTCCCGTACTTTCACCAAAACTCATTTAAATTTTGTTTTCCACATATATGTCTCTAAATTTGTCTGGATTTTATTTTGTTTTATAATGCGAAGTATGAATCTAATTTATTTTCTTTTTCCACGTACATAGCAAGTTACTTCAATATAATCAATAATCTATTATCGCCACACTGATCTTTAATACCAGCCCATTGATTTGACTTCCCAAGTGGTCAGTTTCTAAGATGTCTATTCTGTTTTGCAATAAAAGTACAAAAATAAATTAATAAGTAGGTATCTTCCAGGAATAATTTTTAAAAATGCAATGACATTCTAGAATATAAAAAGATTATTAAATAATTCTTATATCCAATAAAATTACTTTTAAAATATGTCTATAAATTTTCTTATAATACTTATATTCTCCAAACAATAATTTTGTTATTTATTTTCTAATCCATCTACTTTTTTATTCCAATCCCTATATGTTCCTCTTATCTTGTTACATAGGCTAAGACCTATCTACAATAAATAATAACTGATGGCATGCATCCTTGAGGAAGAGGGCAACATTCTCACTATCAACTTAATATTTTAAATTGTTATTAGTAAATTCAGATTTTCCCTTTCTTCCTGTGTTAATATTGCCAATCTTTATTTTCTTAAAAAAAATGTTCAGTTAATCTAAGACAGCAAGTTACTTAAGTTATTAGGCATAACGTGTTCAGAATAGTCTCTTAGAATTCAAAAGTCTTCATTAGCACTGAAATTTTATTCTTTTTTATTCCTCTTATTGCCTATAGGCGTTTATGTGTGCCCTTCTTCAATGATCAATTTCTCCATGGGCTTCTTTAATATCCTTTTCAAAAAAGCATCCTGCATATTTTATTAGAAATCACCTATTGTTCTTGTTTACCATTTTGCTTCTTTGTGTTCCTTTTCATACAATTTTCCTCCTTTCACTTCTTCGTAGGTTCTCTGTTGTACATTTTCTAACTTCTTGTGCTGAATCCTCATTCACTTCTTTTCAAATGATGTCTTTTCTAATATATACATTCATAGCTAGAAACTCTCCTTTAAGTGATCATTGCATCCCACAAGTTATTATATGTACTATATTCACTGTCATTCAATTATAAATATTGTATGATATCTATTTTACTTTCTTCATTAACTCATCAATTATTTAAAAACCTATTTTTCAATTTCCAGCTCTAAGGGAGAATTTGATCTCTTTTTTGTAGTTGGTGCCAAATTTTACTGAATTTATTTCACTGAATTTTGTGCTACTGTTTTTGCAGCTTTTATATAATACTGTCAACTCACACTGATTAAGTGTTTACCTTATGTTGTGCACTATTGTAAACAGTTTACATGTCGTGTTAAAAGTCACTAAAGTCATAGGTACTACTATTACCTATAATTTACAGATGAGGATTCTGAACCCATAACAAGATAAAATAACATAGTACACCTAGCTCCTCTGCCCATGAGATTTCCCAGGCAAGCACACTGAAGTATATTGCCATTTCCTTCTCCAGGGGATCTTCCTGACCCAGGGATCAAGCCTGCCTCTCCCGCATTAGCAGGAAGATTCTTTAACATTGAACCACCAGAGAAGCCCAGTACATTGTGGTGCTGAGACTCAAACTTAGTCAGTTCAACTCCAGAGTCTGCACTTCTCACTCTATAAGAAATAGCCTCAAATTCAGCACGCATAGAAAAAGAGAGATGTGCACATTTGTTGAGCGTGCATTTGTAAATACATCTGCCAGATCAACTTTGTTAGCTGAGCTATTTAAATCTTCTATATTCTTTCTAAATATTTTGGTCTAATTAATTTATCAATTTCTGAGAGCTATGTAAACAATATCCCTCATTTGGTCATTTGGATTATAGTTCTGTTAATGCCATGTTCCTGTGGTCTTGTTTTTTAGCTCATTTCAGTTCATAATGGTCATATCCTTTGATGAATGTCATAACTTTTTCCGATTTTAATTGACTATACCACCTTTCTTTCTTTTTTCTTTTCATTAAAATTTGTGTGGCATAGCACTCTGTTTTTAATTACATGACACAGTACACATAAGTGTACATACATATACAATCACATGTAAGCATAAGTCTGTGTGTAATATGTCACTTTTTAGCTAGACTTTAATCTGACATTTTTCTTTGTTTCAATGGTTGAGTTTTACTGTAACTACTGATATTTGATATCTGTTTCTACCAACATATTTTTGTATTACTAATTTACCATCCTTTTGGTTGTTTCTATTTTTTGTTCTTTTCTGACTCCCACTGAATTGATCAGCTTTTCAGTACAACCCATCATCCTTTTATGCCTCTGGGGATTTCTAAACTATCATTGTACTTTTATTCTTTTAATTGTTAACCTTAACTTCTTAACATGCCCAATTCTATAATGAAGTGTTAGGATAATTAATATTTTTATATTTCTTCTGAACACTGCAAGGAGTTTAGGAAGGCTTAATTCTAGCCCCTCAAACATATCACTGTTGTCAAGAACTTAATTTCCAATGTTGGCCACTTTTGGAACATATTGCTTCTTCTATCCTACTGCTTATTGGTAGAATCAGTTTTCCTCTTTTAAAGTTAGTAGCCCCTTCAAAAAGAGTCTGAGGCAAATTATCTAAGTCTTTATAGGATCTCAAGTATCTTCATTTCTCCTTCTTCTTGCATGATAGTTTGAGCATAGCTTTATAACTATTGTTATTTTCCTTCAATGTTTAGACCATTTCCCTGTTGCTGTCAGTCTTATCGCTGCACTGTTATGGACACTTTCTTTTCTCTTTGGCATCTTTGAAGCTTTCCTGTTGTCTTTGCATTTCACATTTTCACTTTTTCACTCCGATGTGTCCAAGTGGGCCTGCTTGTTCACTTAGCCTGAGGACCCATTTCATCTCAGATATCAGAGTTATTCTTTTACCGTTATCTATTTGGTTACTGCCTCTCTTTCATTCTGCGGTTTACTTCTGGAACTCCTGTTTTAGTTTTACAGTTTCAGAGCTTGCGTTTAAATATTTGATCACTTTCAATCACTGTTTATATGGTGTAAGCACAGTGGTATTTCTTAAGATGACAACCACCTGGAAAGATCTTCTCTAAGAATTAAAGATCTGACCCAAAAAATGACATGATTTTGGGTCACTATGCATAAGAATTATCACAGCAAAATTACATGATATGAGACAGCAGGCTCTTTGATATTTTGATATCTCTAAAAAGCATGGAATTATAAAATCTTAGTTCAGAGGTACTGGTTCTTTTATATATGTCCAGGTGTGTATGTTTCTCTATGGTTAACAGAACTGAAAGAAATCCTCATTGCTGTACTTTTGATAAACGATAAGGAAGCAGTATTGAAATACTAGGATCAAAACAGTTCAATGAGCTCTTAGCAACTTCAGTCACTAGTACGAGGGGTTCTAAGGAAATAAAAAACTCATTTGCATAGGCTGATTTCTTACAATGTCCCGATGCAGCCATGTTCTAATCTCTCACTGCTGTGATTTACAAGAAATGAAAGAAAGTAATAAATTTGGCACTTTCTCACCAAAACCATTGGAGGTTTATTTGAAATTCAGATGTATTGACTGGAGACATTTATGAATATCTGGAAATTGATGTCAATATTTTCAAGTAATGAATTGTTGGCAAAGGAGAAAGAACAGAAATTCTTTATAATATGTTAAATCCCAATAAGTAATTCTCTTCATTTCTTTCTATATTGCAATACCAGATAAAAGAGAAATTAAAAAGGGAAATGAGAAAAAAGGATCCTGTTAAAAAGGTGTCTTGGAGAATAAAGAATGTGGTAGGAATGCTCACAGAGAAACAAGAGGAATGAAAGGAAGAAGAAGAAAGCCAGACAATGAGATGGGAGGACAGGAAGACTGAGCTGGGAAAAGGAGAGACAAAGAAACCTAGGGGGCAAAGTATTACCATCCAGCTGTATTAGAAAGGATGCAGTCTGCAAACCAGGAATGCAGTTTTAAATGGAGTTTATGAGATGCTCCTGCCTGGAAAATTCCATGGTCAGAGGAGCCTGGTGGGCTACAGTCCATGGGTTCACAAAGAGTCGGACACGACTGAGCAACTGAGCATGCTCGCTGTCTCGCTCTCTCTCTCTCTCTCTCTCTCACACACACACACAATCAATATATCTAAAAGTATTTATAAAGTCTCAATCTTAGTAACAGTTTTCAGATGAAAAGTCATATAGCCAGGATCTCTAGGATACTTATCCATCTTAAACTGTTAATCAGAAAAAATGGAATGTGAAAATAAAGGAGTTTACAGGACAGGGGAGCCTGGGGGGCTGCCGTCTATGGGGTCGCGCAGAGTCAGATACGACTGAAGTGACTTAGCAGCAGCAGGCAGGCAGAGGTTGTCCTTAGTGGAGTGTGGCCTAGGGCCCTCTAGGCCTGGGTAAGCTGAGGGCCCAGAGAGGGGTGGCCAAGCTCAGGCCCAGGCCCTGAGGCAGCAACAGCCCAGCCTTCCTACCCCTGTAAAGCCTGCAGGTCTCTGAGCTCTGACTCCCGTTCTGTGGTGGCTGCTGTTCTGGGGTAGGTGGGACATGGCAAGTAGAGAAGAGAGGCAACACCCAGACCCTGGAAAGGACATAAACTGGGCTACCTCAGCCTCAGGTCACAGAGCATTGGAGATCCCAGGCCTGGGGTGACCTCTCTGACCTCTAGTAAATAAGACATCACCTTACCCCACTGCTTAAGGGGCCCAAAAGGAGCAGAGAGTGGAAATGTTGGTGGAAATCTTTATTCCACCAGACCTTGACACTGAAGGAGGGAAATGACAGAACAGTATCCCACAATGGGCCAACATAGAGCACCCACTACCCTTGGAGAAGATTTGCATTTATAGAAGGCCTAGGCATATAATATGAAGCAAGAGCTCTCAAGTTTCCCCATCATTTTAGAAGAAAAGATTGTATTCTCCAACAGATATTTGCTAAGAAAATAAATTTGAAAGTCCCAGCCAAAAATAATTAAATAAATGCATAAAAATGAACATGTGCATTGACGGATGTATTAACTCATTTGATGGTCAAGGTGGTGGGATCTCTCACAGTGTATAGGTATACCAAATCATTACCAGGTATACTTTAAATATCTTAGTTTTGTCAACAATACCTCCATAAAGCTGAATTTTTAAAAATCTTATTTTGCTACACCTGGGCCTTCTACATGTAAAGAAATTCTGACATCTGATAGAAAATCCCATGTCTTAAAAATGCCCTTTTGAAAGGATAAATCATAGGAAAAAAATGTTTTCTGAAACTGACTTTTGGAAATAGAATTTTCAGACCATCTCTAGAAGAGACACCAGGAATTACCCATATCCATATTTGTTTATAGGTTAGAGGAACTAGAGCCAAAGGCAATGAAGAAGGCAATAAAGAGGGATAGGATGGTTGCCTATGCCAAACTGGTCAGACTTAGGAGATATTTTCATATGATGCCCATCCCCCTGTGTGTCCATGTTATTACTCACAGCTGTATAGATAGCAAAACGTGCTAAATACTTTTTGGAAATATCTCATCTTTGTAGGTGTTATGAAGTACCTGGCTTAAAATAACACATTTTATAATTATCCTTTTATTAATTAACATTCATATGAAATTTCTATTTTGGAAATGGACAGGCTAAACTACCTCTTTGAGAAGTGCATATTGCATGTATGAAGTGGTTCAGGGGACAAGGGAGAAGAGGCAGGGCAGAGGGGTCCATGTCAGTAGTTTCATAGCAAGACAATGGTGAAGGGATTGATTCCTTAAGTTCTCTTTCTGATTATTCATTGTTAGTATATAGAAATGTAAGGGGTTTCTGTGTATAGATTATGTATCCTGCTACTTACCTAATTCACTAATTACATCAGTAATTTTCTGATAGTATCTTTATTATTTTCTAAGTATAATATCACATCATCTGCAAACAGTGAGAGTTTTACTTCTTCTTTTCCAATCTGGATTCCTTTTATTTCTTTTTCTTCTCTGATTGCTATGGCTAGTACTTCCAAAACTACATTGAATGATAGCGGCAAGAGTGGGCACTCTTGTCTTATTCCTGATCTTAGAGGAAATACTTTCAGTTTTTTACCATTGAGAATAATGTTTGCTCAGGGTTTATCATAAATGGCTTTTATTATCTTGAGGTAGTTTCCTTTTATGTTCATTTTCTAAGGTATTTTATCATAAATGGATGCTGAATTTTGTCAAAAGATTTTTCTGCATTTATTGAGATTATCATGTGATTTTCATCTTTTAATTTTTTAATAAGATGTATCACATTGATTGATTTTCATATACTGAAGAATCCTTGCATCATTTGAATAAGCCCAACTTGATCATGGTATGTGCTAAGTTGCTTTATTCGTGTCTGACTCTTTATGACCCCCATGAAACTGTAGCTTGTCAGGCTCCTTGTCCATGGGATTCTCCAGGCAAGAACACTGGAGTGGGTTGCCATTTCCTCCTCCAGGGGATCTTCCCAACTGCTGCATTGGCAAGTGGGTTCTTTACCACTAACGCCACCTGGGGCATAATCCTTTTACTGTGTTGCTGGATTCTGTTTGCTAGAATTTTGTTGAGGATTTTTGCATTTACATTCATCAGTGATATTGGCCTATAATTTTGCTTTTTTGTGACATCTTTGGTTTTGGTAACAGGGTGATGGTGACCTCATGGAATGAGTTTGGAAGTGTTCCTTCCTCTGCAATTTTTTGGAAGAGTTTGAGAAGAACAGGCATTAGCTCTTCTTTAAACATTTGATACAAATCACCTGTGAAGCCATCTGGTCCAGAGCTTTTGTTTTTTGGGAGATTTTTGATGAACCATTGTCTTGTATGCCCTCTGCATTTCATTTCACTTTGCTGTGTATCTCTTGGGCAAATGAGCCCTAAGATTACACCATCTAGCCTTTCTAGATGTTAAAAAAGTTGCCAGAGCATGACAAAAGTAGAATTTGCAAACTATTCTGTGTATATTGTTTTAAAATTTATAGAAAAGATTTTCTTCTGAAAATCACTTATAGAATTAAAAGTAAATTCATCTCTAAGCATTATCAGAGAAGGCAATGGCACCCCACTCCAGTACTCTTGCCTGGAAAATCCCATGGATGGAGGAGCCTGGTAGGCTGCAGTCCATGGGGTCGCTAAGAGTCGGACACGACTGAGCGACTTCCCTTTCACTTTTAACTTTCATGCATTGGAGAAGGAAATGGCAACCCACTCCAGTGTTCTTACCTGGAGAATCCCAGGGATGGGGGAGCCTGGTGGGCTTCTGTCTATAGGGTCGCACAGAGTCAGACACAACTGAAGCGACTTAGCAGCAGCAGCTAAGCATTATAGATAATTATGCTTATCCACAACACTAGACTTATTAAATAAAAGAGGAAGTGTTAAATAGACAATTTTGTGGTTGATCATGATGAGACAGAGAAGAACCTTGTAGGCCCTTCCTGGGGACAGACCTCTTGTACTCCCCACCTCTTGTTTGTAGAAAAGCTTTAGCCTTGTAGGCTTTCCCTGAGTTCCATATAGCAAATTTAATCAGAGAAGAGAAAAAAGTACACGAACAAAGGGAAGCAACCAAGTAAGACAAAATAATATTTTAGCCATAAAATAAAGTCAAGAACCTTTAGCTCCTCGTCAAGGACTATAGGTAATATCCTGAGCCATATTCTTGAGTTCTTTTGCAACTACTAAAAGCTCCACCTGGTGGAAAAGTTAACTGCATGCTGAACACCATCAAGTAGACCCCAGAGTAGTTGAAACCAGAAGGTTGATGACTGAGATTCCCCAAACATTCCCCTGTTACCTCATCACCAGCCCGAGAAGTGCATGAGCTGATAACCTGTGACCCTCTCTTCTCACACTGTCTTTAAAAACCCTACCCTGAAAGCCATCAGGGAGTTCAGGTCTTTTGAGCATGAGATGCCTATTGGCCGTCCAATAAACTTTGTATTTTCCTTTACCACAACCCAGGGTTGGCAGCTTGGCTTTACTGTATGAGTAGACCCAAGTGTGGTTTGATAACAGTGATAAACTAAAATATTCCTAATACATATGATTCATAAGATGTGTTATGTTCATGGATCAAAATTATCCTTCATACTTTATCTTGTGCATAAAGTATTTGCCAGCATTGTCAGTCCACAAGAAATGACACTCAGAGAGCAAACCCCTCTATATTGTTAAATTACCTGGATGTTTGGCATGAAAACCTCCTTTTGCTCCTGGTCTTCTGTTTGCATAGGATAGAGGGAAGGAAAGTACCTCTGCTATTCCTGGGGAACTTCAACTCCCTGTCTTTGGTTCTGAAGATGAGCAAACTCTTCTAAGGGTTGTTCTGCCCTATTTCTTTTCTTTGTTCTTTTTTTTCCTCTTAATTTCCTGGTTATTTTCCCCTTTTTCCCTCTTCATTCTGAAATGCCAGCAAAGTTTGGGAAGCAGGAAATCACATTCTTAGGATCCTGGAGGAAGAAAGACATTCCCATCCTATAGCTTGTTCAGTCTATACCTGGTTGTTCTCCATGGAGGTTGCTTCCCAGAGCCAAGACAAACATTTTGAAAATTAATTCTTTTGACTGCTAAGATTCTGCTCAGATCATCTCAAGTAGCAGTACTGAACTAAAGGGTCCTCTGTTTTATTATTTTTTTTTGATCAAAATAACATCAAAGTTTATTTTTTTTTATTTTTTTTATTTTTTTAATTTTAAAATCTTTAATTCTTACATGCGTTCCCAAGGTGACATTAGGGAATTCCCTGGTGGTGAAGTGGCTAAGACTCTGCACTCCCAGTGCAAGGGGCCCAGCTTCCATCCCTTTTCAGGGAACTAGATCCCACATGCCCCACATGCTGCACACTGGGATGAAGATCCTACATGCCAAAACTAAGTCCCAGGACAGCTAAATAAATTAATTAAATATTTAAAAATAAATAAAATAAAATTAGGTGATACTAGTGCCGTAACCTGGTTAGTAGACTGTAACTAAAGTTGTATGGAAAAGGGGGGGTGGGGAATCCTCACTTTCTTTTGGGACTATGTTAACTTTTTTGAAACTGTGCATTATTCTTTTGAGTGGATAAAACATTTAAGGTCAGAGCTGTACTAGAATATCCAGATTCCCTGCAGTTGGTTTTCTGCCACTGAAACCTCAAAACCAGATATTCTCTGCAGTGTACTGCATATATTACACCGGTGCATCAAAGATTTATCACTCTTCTTGGGCCACCTCTGGGGAGCATTTCATCATCGAAGAAAATAACAAAACTCATTTGAGCCCCTTTTTAATTTTTAAAATGAAAATCAATATCCATCAGGCCTATGTCAGAGTTTTCAGAGGAAGAAAACTAAGACAACTTTTGTGAAATTTCTTATTTCTTTAAACACAGTTATCAAGCACTTAGATTACAAAAAACTTGAAATTCATTTTATATTAATAAAAAGAATCTACCAAATAGTTACCAAGCATCTAGTATTATGCTAGAGATTTATGCTGTCTCCTACAGTTTAAAATACATGCATACATATGTAACTATTAATATATAGTGTGGTTTTCCTTTCTGACATGTATCATTATTGATTCATCTTTGATAACTTTCACTGAGGAGAAGTTTTTAACCTAAATTGTGTCTCCATAGTACACTCAATTTGGCTTTATGATGAAACTGACAAGTCAATTAGAAAACAACCACACTCATCGCATTTTCTTATTCTGTGCATGAGCCAATCTACTGAACATAGCAGTTTTTTAAGATACAGAACTTTTAACTTTTGGGCTTAGTAAAGCCAAAACTTACTTTAATCACTGAGAAGGGAAAACCAACTAACAGTTATAAAGTGTATATTATGTATTAGTTGAAGTGCTTTGTACATATTAGTATTATTTAATCTATCTCTCACAAATCCTTACAAGGCCAGTACTATTATTATCTCCATTATCCATCTGGGGAAACTAACACTGAGATAGTCAAATAACTTTCCCATGATACAGACCTAGAATCTGAACCTAGGGAGTCTAGTTCAAGAATTAAATGCAGAACTACTATACTATACAGTCAACCTCCCTAACTGGACACAGATAGAGTATAAGCAAATAAATGCACTAATTCAAATTAACTAGATGTAACTGAAGGTAAATAAACCAAAAATATGAATCTGTCTGTTCCTGATCTCAACTTTTTCCAAAGTCATCTCTGTCGTGAGCAGTTTTCTATCTATTTATGTCCAGCCCCTCTGACAGAGACATGCAAAATTCAACAACATTCTCAAAATGTTGGCTTACAATTGACTTCAGCTATTCCAAATATGTCAGACATTTGCTAATTATCATAACAAAAATACATGGAAATTCAAATTGTTTTCAAATTTTTATATTCCTTCTAAGTTGATATTTTATTAAATTTTTGAAAATAATAATAAATTGTCTCAGGTGAGCATTGATTTCTTAATGAGTTACCCTCATTATGAATATTAGAAAATAAATGAATAAATATAAATGTGAAATTTGCCTGCATATTTTTCTTTTTTGTGTGTCTAAGGAACTGTCAATCACTTTCATTTCTTCAGTATCATTTACATTGTGAAATTCCAATTTTTTGAAGCTCTTGTCTCCTTCCTTGAGTTTTAACTCTAACTATCTCATGGAATTCTTCACCTGGATATCTAGCACACTTTCAAAATCAACATGTCATCATTCCTGAAGTTTCCAAATCTGCTTAGATCAGATATATTCTCAATTCTCATGCAGGGGAGCATGACTCAGGGTAAAATAAGGCACTTAAAATGATATATTTTCTGATGACAAAAATTCAGATATGACTCACATTAGTCATCGAGTCCTACCACTGATCGCCAAATTTAGAACTCATCCAACCCACCTGCTCGTTTTACTGATAAGGAGGCTCAGAGTCGGAAAAAACATGACTTTTCCAAGATAATCATGAATTTGTAGATGAGCTGCAGCTAGAATCTGGATTCCTATTTTTTTGGTAATTGCTATTATTTTTATACCAAATGATGAAATGAAATTCATATTTTATGGCAAGATGAGAAAATTTAAACATAAAGTTTTTCTTTGCACTTGGGCCTCCTCTCTTCCTTTGAGTGTGTGTTGTACATATGCATTAATCAGACCTCCTTAGGAGATAAAAATCTTAATCCCATAAAGTTTCACAACTCTTTAGAAGATAACCTTCTTCCTTAAGGTGTAAGGGGTTCCATGACCCATGACCTCCTTGCTTTGTATGTGTAGATCTGAATTGTATCAGCTGTTAACAATATGCCACTTGACATCTAACCCTTAGCCTCAAAAACTTATATTACTGTGCTTTGACTTCTAATGGGCATCTCCTAGAGTATAATCCTCCAGATTTGCTTAAATAAAATTTTCCATTTCTTTCTTAGATAAACTACTAATCTTTCTGTTGACATAGACATACTGTGAGTCAGCCACACTACTGAGTGTTTTACTCGCATTATCTCATTTAAGCCTCAAAACGACCTTGGAAGGTAAGCACTATTACCCCACATTACAGATGAGGAAAGACAAGCTCTGGAAGGTGAACTTGTTCATCCAGGTTCACACCCTGGGAGAGCCAGAATCCCAAACCTTGTCTATTCCACTCCAAATGCCTTGGTTGCGGTCAGTTTCTCTAGATTAGTGCTTCTTCTGAGTGACCTACTCCCTTTATGTGAATGAAAATTGTATAGACATAGACACACATTTGACCATAATCATTAAACATTTCATGTTAAAAGGCATTCCAGAATAGAACCAACGTATTAAAATATGTTAACTACCACATATTTTACATAAATTCTATGAATCCTCAAACCATTTAAACTCGTAAAATGTGTCTGCAAATGTTAAGGTGGCCAAGTATTTTATTATGCTTTGTGTTTTGTCAGTAATTGGGCATATCTATTTAAATTCTATTGAACTGTTTATTAAGATGTCCAGTGCCTCTTTTCCTGAGTCATTACAGATATTATCACTATAAATCAGCACCTTTCAAGCTTAGTTTCATGACAACTCAAGATATATTATTTTAGTAGGTGTCCAAAAAATCTCAAAAATTATTTGTTTAGTTCATTAATATTTAAATAGCTTTATTTTGGAAATCTCCATATTCTTTATAGCAATTTAAACTTGGACTGTATCAAGAAGAGATTTAAGTTTTAAAATAGTATTACAAATTTTTTTAAAATATTATTACAGTTGTAAGTGGGCTTCCCTGGTAATCGTAGAAGGAAAAGCAAATAAGACAAATTAGTAAAGGGCCAGAATACCAGAAAGAATTTAAATAGGCAGTAAACAATGTGCAGTTTCTCACCTATATGAAGTCAAAGAGTTTCAGATACTCACAGAGGCAACTGTGAAAACCTCTATACCTCTCTTAGGGATGGTATAGTCCTGAGTGAATGGGATAATTTTGGAAACATGGTCCATCAAAAGTCCAAGTTAGACAGTGAATATAGTCACAAACATGCAATTATATGTTATCATGGTCAAAATACACCATGAGGGCCATCTACTCTCAATTGTTCAGCAATCCAATTCATCTCAATAAGACAATCTTGATGAAAGAATCAAGTAAACTATCATCTGGTTACATCATGCATAATAAATCACCAATACTTTATCAAAAATATCCTTTCCATTCTTCCTTTATGGATATTGCCTTAGCTCAGACACCATCACCTCTCACCTGAATTTTTAAACTTTTAATGGATCTCCTTATCTCCAATCTTATCAACCCCATATTATCCTTTAATGATTCCTCATCACATTGAGATTAACTGAAAACTCCTCTTTGTGCTGTGCCCAATGCATTTTTTTTCTATCCATTCCAGCCACCCCCTCATGGGAAGCCTATTTTCCAGTCACGTTCAATTCAGTGCTCTTCATGGACTCAACATATTCTTTCTCCCTTCCTTTTATGTGACATTTCCTGAACAGAATGCCTCTCTTCCCATGACTTGGATGATATTTCCTTTGACACACTATTCAAGATGTATCTTCCCCTAAGTAAGTCTTTCCATGACCTCCCCCTGGCTAAGATGGTCTTCTTCTATCCTCCCTTTGAACATCTACCAAACCATTTATTCCACAGTAGCATTTACTATCTCCCCAATCAGAAAAAAATTTTGAGGCCAAAACTACAGGTTTCCCTCACTATCTGAAAGTAGAGTTCCAACAAATCCTTCATAAGCTGAAATGGCATAAAGGGAAGAAGCAACGACCTTAGGATACATCTTGCTAACAGATGCACAAAGTCAGTCAAGAATGCAGAAGACTATAAGGCGCTGATGAAAGAAATCAAAGATGACACAAACAGATGGTGAGATATATCATGTTCTTGGATTGGAAGAATCAATATTGTAAAAGTGACTATACTACTGAAATCAATCTACAGATTCAGTGCAATCCCTATCAAACTACCAATGGTATTTTTCATAGAACTAGAGCAAAAATATTCACAATTTGTATGGAAACACAAAAGACCCCAAATAGTCAAAGCAACCTTGAGAAAGAAAAGCGGAGCTGGAGGAATCAACCTTCCTAACTTCAGACTATACTACAAAGCAACAGTCATCAAGACAGTATGCTGGCACAAAAACAAAAATATAGATGAATGGAACAAGATAGAAAGCCCGGAGATAAACCCACACACTGAGGGGCAACCCACCTTTGATAAAGGAGGTAAGAATATGCAATGGAGAAAAGATAGCCTCTTCAGTAAGTGGTTCTGAGAAAACTGGACAACTACACGTAAAAAAAAAAGAAACCTGAACACCTCCTAATACCACACACAAAAGTAAACTCAAAATGGATTAAGACTTAAATTTAAGGCCAGAAACTATAAAGCTCCTAGAGGATAAAATAGGCAGCACATTCCTTGACATAAATCACAGCAAGATCCTCTGTGACTCATCTCTTAGAAAAATGGAAATAAAAACAAAAGTAAACAAGTGGGACCTAATTAAACTTAAAAGC
This sequence comes from Ovis aries, assembly GCF_016772045.2. NCBI lineage: Eukaryota > Metazoa > Chordata > Mammalia > Artiodactyla > Bovidae > Ovis > Ovis aries. The sequence continues at coordinate 92,805,098 of NC_056057.1, forward strand.
TTGTTCAAAGCAAAGGAAACTATAAATAAGGTGAAAAGACAACTCTCAGAATGGGAGAAAATCATAACAAATGAATCAACTGACAAAGAAGTAATCTCCAAAATATACTAGCAGCTCATACAGTTCAATATCAGAAAAACACACAACCCAGTTAAAACGTGGGCAGAAGACATAAGCAGATATTTCTCCAAAGAAGACATACAGATGGCTAATAAACACATGAAAAGATGGTCAATATCACTCATTATTAGAGAAATGTAAATCAAAACTACACATGAGATACCACCTCACAGTGGTCAGAATGGCCATCGTCAAAAAAATCTACTAACAATACATGCTGGAGAAGGTGTGGAGAAAAGGGAACATTCTTGCCTTATTGCTAGGAATGTAAATTGATACAGACACTATGGAGAATAATATGGAGATTCCTTAAAAAAAAGGAATACAGCTACCACAGTGGCACTACTGGTAAAGAACATGCCTGCCAACGCAAGAGATATAGGAGATGAGGATTCAGCCCCTGAGTTGGGAAGATCCCCTGGAGGAGGGCATGGCAACCCACTCCAGTATTCTTGCCTGGAGAATCCCATGGACTGAGGAGCCTGGTGGGCAACAGTCCATAGGATTGCAAAGAGTTGGACATGACTGAAGTGACTTAGCATGTTTGCATGCAAAACTATTATATGATCCAACAATCCCACTACTGTGCATATATCCTGAAGAAACCATAATTGAAAAAGACATATGTACCCCAATGTTCACGGAAGTACTATTCACAATAGCTAGAATGTATGGATGTGAGAGTTGGACCATAAAGAAGGCTGAGCGCTGAAGAACTGATGCTTTCAAACTGTGGTGCTGGAGAAGACTCTTGAGAGTCCCTTGGACAGCAAGGAGATCAAATCAGTTGATACTAGAGGAAATCAACCCTGAATATTCATTGGAAGGACTGATGCTGAAGCAGAAGCTCCAATACTTTGGTCACCTGATGCAAAGAACTGACTCATTGGAAAAGACTCTGATGCTGGAAAGACTGAAGGTAAGAGGAGAAGGAGGTGACAGAGGATGAGATAGTTGGATGGCATCACTGACTCAATGGACATGAATTTGAGCACACTCAAGGAGACAGTGAAGGACCGGGAAGCCTGGTGTGTTGCAGTTCAAGGGGTCACAAAGAGTTGGAAACAGCTTAACGACTGAACAACAAAGGACATGGAAACAACCTAGATGTCCATTGACAGAAGAATAGATTTTTTTTTTTTTAAGCTGTGGTACATACATACAATGGAATATTACTCGACCATAAAAAGGAACACATTTGAGTCAGTTCTAATGAGGTGGATGAACCTACAGCCTATTATGCAGAGTGAACTAAGGAAGAGAAAAAAAATATCATATATTGACGCATATACATGGAATCAAGAAAGACAGTACTGATAAACCTATTTGCAAAGCAGCAATGGACACACAGACATAGAGAACAGAATTCTCAGGGGAAGGAGAGGGAGGGACAAATTGAAAGAGTAACATTGAAACACATACATTCAGTTCAGTTAAGTTCAGTCGCTCAGTCATGTCCGACTCTTTGCGACCCTATGAATCACAGCATGCCAGGCCTCCCTGTCCATCACCAACTCCTGGAGTTCACTCAGACTCACGTCCATTGAGTCAGTGATGCCGTCCAGCCATCTCATCCTCTGTCGTTCCGTTTTCCTCCTTCCCCCAATTCCTCCCAGCATCAGAGTCTTTTCCAATGAGTCAACTCTTCGCATGAGGTGGCCAAAGTACTAGAGTTTCAGCTTCAGCATCATTCCCTCCAAAGAAATCCTAATTACCATATGTAAAATAGATAGCCAGTGGGAATTTGCTGTGTGATGCAGGGAGCTCAAACCTGGTGCTCTGTGACAACTTAGAGGGGAGGGATGGGGTGGGAAATGGGAAGAAGGTTCAAGAGGGAGGGAACATATGTATGCCTATGACTGATTCATGTTGATGTATGGCAGAAATCAATCTACAATATTGTAGAGCAATTATACTTCAATTAAAAATAAAAAATAAAAAACAAAAAATTTTCAAAATCTAGAAAAAAATCAAGATTAATAAGCGCAGATGCTCACAGACACAATTCAAAGTAATAATGGCTTGATGCTGAGATGCTGAGTAAAAGGAAGGACCTCAGCAGTGCCACTATTGATGCTGGGCTACACTCTGCTTCCATAAGGCTACTACAAAATAAACACTGAACACGAATAAAATTAGAAATGAAAATGGAGAGATCACAACAGACAACACAGAAATACAAAGGATCATAAGAGACTACTATCAGCAGTTGTATGCCAATAAAATGGACAACGTGGAAGAAATGGACAAATTCTTAGAAAAGTACAATTTTCCAAAACTGAACCAGGAAGAAATAGAAAATCTTAACAGACCCATCACAAGCACGGAAATTGATACTGTAATCAGAAATCTTCCAGCAAACAAAAGCCCAGGTCCAGATGGCTTCACAGCTGAATTCTACCAAAAATTTCGAGAAGAGCTAACACCTATCCTCCTCAAACTCTTCCAGAAATTGCAGAGGAAGGTAAACTTCCAAACTCATTCTATGAGGCCACCATCACCCTAATACCAAAACCTGACAAAGATGTCACAAAAAAGAAAACTACAGGCCAATATCTCTGATGAACATAGATGCAAAATCCTCAACAAAATTCTAGCAATCAGAATCCAACAACACATTAAAAGATTATACACCATGACCAAGTGGGCTTTATCCCAGGGATGCAAGGATTCTTCAATATCCGCAAATCAATCAATGTAATTCACCACATTAACAAATTGAAAAATAAAACCATATGATTATCTCAATAGATGCAGAGAAGGCCTTTGACAAAATTCAACATCCATTTATGATAAAAACTCTCCAGAAAGCAGGAATAGAAGGAACATACCTCAACATAATAAAAGCTATCTATGACAAACCCACAGCAAACATTATCCTCAATGGTGAAAAATTGAAAGCATTTCCCCTAAAGTCAGGAACAAGACAAGGGTGTCCACTTTCACCGCTACTATTCAACATAGTTCTGGAAGTTTGGCCACAGCAATCAGAGCAGAAAAAGAAATAAAAGGAATCCAAATTGGAAAAGAAGAAGTAAAACTCTCACTGTTTGCAGATGACATGATCCTCTATATGGAAAACCCTAAAGACTCCACCAGAAAATTACTAGAGATCATCAATGAATATAGTAAAGTTGCAGGATATAAAATCAACACACAGAAATCCCTTGCATTCCTATACACGAATAATGAGAAAGTAGAAAAGAAATTAAGGAAACAATTCCATTCACCATTGCAACGAAAAGAATAAAATACTTAGGAATGTATCTACCTAAAGAAACTAAAGACCTATATATAGAAAACTATAAAACACTGATGAAAGAAATCAAAGAGGACACTAATAGATGGAGAAATATACCATGTTCATGGATTGGAAGAATCAATATAGTGAAAATGAGTATACTACCCAAAGCAATTTACAAATTCAATGCAATCCCTATCAAGCTACCAGCCACATTTTCACAGAACTAGAACAAATCATTTCAAGATTTGTATGGAAATACAAAAACCTCGAATAGCCAAAGCAATCTTGAGAAAGAAGAATGGAACTGGAGGAATCAACTTGCCTGACTTCAGGCTCTACTACAAAGCCACAGTCATCAAGACAGTATGGTACTGGCACAAAGACAGACATACAGATCAATGGAACAAAATAGAAAGCCCAGAGATAAATCCACACACATATGGACACCTTATCTTTGACAAAGGAGGCAAGAATATACAATGGAGTAAAGACAATCTCTTTAACAAGTGGTGCTGGGAAAACTGGTCAACCACTTGTAAAAGAATGAAACTAGATCACTTTCTAACACCGCACACAAAAATAAACTCAAAATGGATTAAAGATCTAAATGTAAGATCAGAAACTATAAAACTCCTAGAGGAGAACATAGGCAAAACACTCTCAGACATAAATCACAGCAGGATCCTCTATGATCCACCTCCCAGAATTCTGGAAATAAAAGCAAAAATAAACAAATGGGATCTAATTAAAATTAAAAGCTTCTGCACAACAAAGGAAAATATAAGCAAGGTGAAAAGACAGCCTTCGAATGGGAGAAAATAATAGCAAATGAAGCAACTGACAAACAACTAATTTCAAAATATACAAGCAACTTCTGCAGCTCAACTCAGAAAAATAAACGACCCAATCAAAAATGGGCCAAAGAACTAAATAGACATTTCTCCAAAGAAGACATACGGATGGCTAACAAACACATGAAAAGATGCTCAACATCACTCATTATTAGAGAAATGCAAATCAAAACCACAATGAGGTACCACTTCACACCAGTCAGAATGGCTGCGATCCAAAAATCTGCAAGCAATAAATGCTGGCGAGGTGTGGAGAAAGGAACCTCCTACACTGTTGGTGGGAATGCAAACTAGTACAGCCACTATGGAAAACAGTGTGGAGATTCCTTAAAAATTGCAAATAGAACTACCTTATGACCCAGCAATCCCACTGCTGGGCATACACCGAGGAAACCAGAATTGAAAGAGACACATGTACCCCAATGTTCATCGCAGCACTGTTTATAATAGCCAGGACATGGAAACAACCTAGATGTCCATCAGCAGATGAATGGATAAGAAAGCTGTGGTACATATACACAATGGAGTATTACTCAGCCGTTAAAAGAATTCATTTGAATCAGTTCTGATGAGATGGATGAAACTGGAGCCGATTATACAGAGTGAAGTAAGCCAGAAAGAAAAACACCAATACAGTATACTAACACATATATATGGAATTTAGGAAGATGGCAATGACGACCCTGTATGCAAGACAGGGAAAGAGACACAGATGTGTATAACGGACTTTTGGACTTAGAGGGAGAGGGAGAGGGTGGGATGATTTGGGAGAATGACATTCTAACATGTATACTATCATGTGAATTGAATCGCCAGTCTATGTCTGACGCAGGATGCAGCATGCTTGGGGCTGGTGCATGGGGATGACCCAGAAAGATGTTATGGGGAGGGAGGTGGGAGGGAGGTTCATGTTTGGGAATGCATGTAAGATTTAAAGATTTTAAAATTTAAAAATAAAAAACTAAAGAAAAAATAAAAAATTAAAAAAAAAAAAAAAAAGAAAATCCTCTCAGCAAAAAGAGGTACTAATAAAGTCACTTGCAAAAACAAAGTGGCATAAAGCAAACTTCAGGGAAGTGGGGGATACTTATATATTCTATTTATGTTTCTAACCCAGTATCTAGCTGAGTGGCTAGAACATGGAAGATGCTCAACTGATGTTTGTTGAAAAGGTGAATAAATGAAATAAATTAAAATTTCCCTAAATAATCTGATCTTAAGAATCACTCATATGTTAATTAAAAAGTGCCATTCCCCCCACCCAACACCACCTCAAAATAGTACAGGTTCCTAAACTAACCCCTTGGAAATTCATCTTAGCCATTTTGAATTAGGACAAAATATTATACATGTGGGTCAGGCATTCCAAGTGATTTCCAGAAGGGCGAATGAGGAAGGGGGAGAATTACTATAGGCATTTAATCTTGAGAGGTAAGAAAACCTATGTCTGTACAAAGTATGTCTATCTTTAGGCTCCTTTCTTTGAGGTATCCATGGGATTCTTCCCCCTTCCCCTTTACCTGGTACCTACCTGTGCTGTGCAAGTTAAAAAGAAAAAAGTGGTTTTTTTTTTTTAATCATATGAAAATAAGGGCATGAGGGAGATTTCTCTGGTGGTCCAGTAGTTAAGACTCCATGCTCCCACCACAGGGGATGTGGGTTCCATCCCTGGTCGGGAAACTAAGATCCGACAGGCACGCATGTCATGGCCAAAAAATAAATAAAATTTTAAGATAAGGTCATGAGGGTAATCTAGCCTTAGCTCAGACTTTAATCTCAGCAAGGGACCAGGTTGTGATCTCAACATTGTTTGTATTCTTTCAGCTAGTGTTTTCCATGTGGCCTAAAAATGCCATGACTCAGAGTAGTTATTTGTAGAATTGCTTCAAAATTTTATCGAAACCACTGTAATTTCACACAGAGCCTTGAAACTACCTGGTTTGCCTGCAAGACCACTTACTTAGCGATTATACAATACTTGCTGGAACTTAATCTGTAATGTGTTAGTCTTTAACTCTAGGAACACAAACTAGTTGAAAAGACGTCTGTGCTTCACATTGCCACCTACTCAACATATGTCACTCCTTAACAGTAATCTTTTCACCTTCACAACTCAATGGAAACTTTTCTGTCTAAAATCACTAATAATCTCTGAATTGCTAAAAACCAACAAACTTCTTGGTACCTATTAGCCTCTGAACTAACAGGGCAGGGCAAGACTTTCTTTAACACTCATTCCTCATTGGCTTCCTGGTCTTCCAGTTTCTCTCTCTCTCTCTTGCCTTTGCATCTCCTTTGCTAATTAATTCTTTTGCTTCTCCATTTTCAAAATATGCTTGCTTCCAATTTGGGATCTAAACATGTTGGTCTAGCAGTTAAGTTCTATTGCGTGTGTGTGTGCTAAGTCGCTTCAGTTATGTCCTAGTCTTTGTGATACTATGCTCTGTAGCCTGCCAGGCTCCTCTGTCCATGGTGCTCTCCAGGCAGGAATGCTGGAATGGGTTGTCATGCCATCCTCCACTGGATTGTCCTGAACCAAGGATTGAATTACACCATGGCACAAGTTTCCATTGGGCAGTTTCAATCTAGACAGCTGGATTACTTGACTGTCTTACCTCTAAACCTCAGTCCCTATGTCTGGAATTTTCTTCACCAACCATACCTCTTGCTATTGAAATAGGACCCTTTCTTCCAGATTCATTCTAAATACTTAACCTCTCCTCAAATCTTTCCTGTTCACTCGAGCTGGAAGTGTTGCAGCTCTACTGCAGCAAAGTTCTTTTGCACCACTATTACCCTCTGTTTTGTCACTATTGGTGTGAATGTCTGCTCTTCCTGCTTAGAGCGTAAAGTATCTGGAAAGCTGATATTTGCCAACTCTCATTGAGTGCTTTCAATGCGCTAAGCTTCTCAGATCCTTATAACTCCACTGTGAAATGTCTGGTGTTTTACCATATTAACATTAGGGAAACCAGGTTTTAAGATGATGACGTGATTGTTAAATGAAGATCTCAAGACGAAAGGTGATTGCTGGGCTCATGAAGTGGTGAACCTTGAGTCACCCTGGGTTGGCCTAACTTCAAAGCCCAAACCTTAAAAAAAAAAGTATTTATTTATTTATTTGGCTGCACCTGGTCTTAGCTGCAGGATACAAACTCTTAGTTGCAGCATATGGGATTTAGTTCCCTGGCTAGGGATCAAACCTGGGTTGCCTTCATTGGGGGAGTGGCATCTTAGTCGCTGGACCACCAGGAAAGTCCCCCCAGAGTGCATACTCTTAATTCCAGGGACAGACTGTTTCCTCCACCTCATTTCATATTAGTGTCCATTCCACATGCCTCATAACACTAGACATAGCTCCATGGGTGAATAAGTTAATAGTGAGTGATGCCTTATATGTATAAGGTAATTTGCAGTTCAAAAACTTGTTGACAACCATTATTTATTTCCATATGATCTCCCAACAGCCCTGAGGCAGCTCATAGGACATATTATCACCATTTCACAGAGGGTGAGTGAGTTCAGAGGTCTCCTGAAGTTCACACTTCTATTTAGTGACAAGAATCGGACTTCTGACCCATGACTTTTGCCTGAAAGTTCCATCAGCCTTTCTTTCAAACCCTCCAAGGGAAACTCATCAATGATCAACAAAGACTCAAAGTGTTATATCTCAATATACTGTTTCCTATTTGCCCTTTTTATTCTTTAAAAAAAATATGATAATGAGGCTTAATTGTTGGTGTCTGTGGGAAGGGGAGAGGCAGTTTTGACAGTGCTGGTTAAACAGCCACAAATTTAGATTATCATCATATTGTTTTTGCCCTAACCCCATTAAAATAACTTGCTTATATTAAACAAAATTCTGGGAATGGTAATTAGCAATTTAGCTATAAATATGCATGATTATTTTTAAGTCCACTAACATGCATGGGTCTTATCTGTAATTATATCTGCATTTTTTTTCCTCTCTCTTTCCTCTAGGAAAGCCACTTAGAATGCATTTGGGAAGTGTTAAAAAAAATTAATTTTAGTACTCTTTTCTTCTAGAATTTTCTTAAATGTTTTATGGCTATAATTATTTTTTTCCTTCTCAAGGCAAAGCAATATATCACAACATACATATGCATATCTGTTAACAAAATGTGAGATTCGAGGAATTAATTTTATACCAGTTAAATAACAGAAGAAAAGCTATGATGTATTTTCTTCTTTATTTATTAATTTTTTTCATATACTTAAATAGTTTTGTATTTTGTCTTGTATCTGCAGTTACACTTAAGAGCATTGTACTCCCATTTGCTTCATATCTATCTTTCAAACTTCTGTGCTTTGTGATTACACGAGGTTAGTTGCAGGTGAGATAGAGGAGGATTAAACCCACCTACTCTGAGTGCCTTTTCTCAGTTATATGAAAATTCTTTGCAAAAATTATTTTATCTCATCTGAAAAGGAGGCTAAAATATAATTTTCCCAAGACAACCCTGCCAGAAAGTGCCAAAGTCGGTTTCAAACCCAGGCCTGCCTCATTTCTAACCTTATGACCTTTCACTATAAATGACCAAGTGATTGAACGGTTGAATAGTAAATGAAAAACCTCTTGGGTAAAATATCTATGTGCCTGATACCTAGTCACTAAAATGTTTGCTAGATGAAGAAACAAACAAATGGGTATATAGAGCTCAATGTATATCAGCTCATTTACCACCCCACCAAAAGAGAATATTTTCAAATAAACATTCAGGAATACACGATCAGGAAAATGTTTCAACAATAGTGGGGCTTTTATAGAATTACTCTTTCCAACTTCAATAGTCTTAATACACAAGCAATTTGCCTGGAGTCTGTAATGCCCTTCGATTTCAAGTTGAGGAGTCTGATCATTTGGGAACAGAAAATTAAAAATCTGAAATATTGTTAAATAAATAGATTAAACTAGCTTCTTAGCCTCTTAAGACCTTTTAAGTGCTTTCACATAAAGTCCAAGAGATAGATAAACACAGGAATGATGTTCACCACAAATAAATATTACCTTAATCCCAAATTTAACTTTTACAGTTTGATCTAATGTTACATTCAGGCATACAGGGCCTCCCCGTGTGAAGAGCTTATACCAATTTAAAGCAAATGCCTTATACAGGCAAGCAGGCAGACTCATAGTAGTGATGTTTCTTCTGATATGTTTCATTCCACCTTTTTTTTTATCCATTCCTGCAACCACTATGCAAACCTGTCTCCCATCAATCGCTAATTTAAAAACATTGTAATTCTTCTCCCTGATCTCAACCTTTCTTCCCACATCCACTCTTCCTATAAATGGCTACTAGAAAAAATTTCCCCAAAGACAGCTTTTATCACTAGCTCAAAACTTATCACAGTTCTCTAAAGCCTGGTATATAACAGACTCAAAGTCTTCAACCCTCTCAGCATCCTCGTCTTTCATATCTCCCTGAATGCAGATTCTACATTAGTTTAAAAAGAAACAAAAAGAAAGAAACCTGCCATGCCCTATATGAAATACTCATTTTCTTACCTGTGCTTTTATACACACTAGTGATCCTAATTTAGAGGTTTTGAAATTGCTTTGCAAATTATCTGTGACCTATTTTCATATGGGTGTGCTATCAGTCTCCGTTATCAGTCAGGATCCCAAAAGGAAACAGAATTTATCCCAGGTGGTTCAGCTGAAGAGATTTTAATGAAGGAGCTATTTACCAACATGCAGACAGAGTGAAGGACCAAACAAGATGGCGAGGTAATGAAGGGTGAGACTAGCAACGGTGAGAAGACAGTAATACCGGCAGAAACAAAGAGTCAAGAAAAGGAGTGGCATTTCCACAGAAGCCCAGTTACAGCTGGAGACACGGAAGAGCGCAGCCCGGAGGGAGTGACAGCCTGAGAGGATGCCACCACAGCCAGCCCACAGGACCACGCAGGACATAGAGAAGAAGCATCTTTCTCCTCTCAGTATCTTGCGAAAGGCTTCCCATTGGCCAAGCCCAAGACGAAAACAGCAGGAAAGAGAAACCTGGACGTGCAATCTGTATGGAAGCTGGAAAGGCCAGCTTCCCAGGATGCAGGAAGGACACAGAACCCTGGTGACTGGATGGGGGTGGGGCAAGCGGAGAACGGTTTGTTCAGCCCCCAGCTCAGCTGTAGCCTCCTGTAGGGTGGCAGTTTCTGTGATCACTCACATCTGCAGTGAGGAAACAGCTACAGGCCTTCCTGAAATCACAGCTATGTGTCACTTGGAGCAACTTTACTTGGAGGCTCAGCTTTCTTACCTTTGATGGTTTATTAGCTAAGTCATATCTGACTCTTGCAACCTCATAGACTGTAGCCCGCCAGGCTTCTCCATCCATGGGATTTTCCAGGCAAGAATACTGGAGTGGGTTGCCATTTCCTTCTCCAGGGGATCTTCCTGACCCAGGGATCAAACCTGGGTCTCCTGCACTGCAGCTGATTCTTTACTGACTGAGTTATATGACAATAATACTCAGTTTATAGAATTATTCTGAATTATTAAATGAAAAACATCTATAAAATGTCTATACAATAAGCTCTAAATAAATAGTAACTATTACTGATAATGAAAATTAGTCATAAAATAAATGTATACATAATAAAATAAATTTTAAAAGATATTTTTATATAATAAGTAAATAAAATTTAAATCTAATAATGGGCTTCCCTGGTGGCTCAGATGGTAAAGAATCTGCCTGCAATGCAGGAAACCCAGGTTTGATCCCTGGGTTTGGAAGATCCCCTGGAGAAGGGCATGGCAACCCACTCTAGTATTCTTACCTGGAGAAGGCCATGGACAGAGGAGCCTGGTGGGTTACAGTGCATGAAGCCACAAAGAATCAGACACAACTGAGTGACTAAGTATAGACAGTCTTATAATGATAAATCTTATGATAAACTGACTCTTCTAAAATGTCTTATAATAAAAGAATGAGGGGACTTCCTTGTTAGTCCAGTGGTTAAGACTTTGCCTTCCAGTGCAGAGGGTGTGGGTTCAATCCCTGGCTGGGGAGCTAAGATCACACATGCTTCACAGTCTAAGAGCCAAAACATAAAAGCAATATTGTAACAAGTTCAACAAAGACTTCAAAAATGGTCCATATCAAAAAAAGAAAAAGTATTTTAAAAAAAAAAAGGAAAAGAAAAGAATGAGCCATCAAAGACAGGAATCCCTGGGTGTTAGTGGTCATCTTTGTAGCTCACCTCTATCCCACTTTCCTTGCCTTATAGGCTATGACAGGACATCTTCAGGACTTGGCAAGTGGACGATTTCATCTTACACTCGTGACTTGGATGCCATTTCTCTTCCTTCCACTAAGTAACAGACGGTGTCCTGGACAGCAGTGACATCTACAGCCTCAAGGGAGAAGGGTCAGCACAAATTTTAATTTTGCTTTTGGTTTGGGGGTTTCAATACACAAACATTTTCTTTCCTCCCTGTCAGTTTGCATCTAGCTTTATATATGACACTTTTTAATGTGTTATGTAGTTGGGCTAACTTTGAAATTTATAGCTCTGGTTTTTTGCTTATTTTGCTTTAAATCTTTAATTCAACCTCTTGGATTTAAAAAACAGCTAGTTAAAATGTGAAAAAAGTACTCTAGTTGTCATTTCTGTAGCACTGAAGATGTTAGAAAGAGGGTATTCGGCTCTTTTTTAGTTTCCTCTCATTGCAAATGTTCTTTCTTGATATTTTAAATAATAAGAAACAAAAATGCTAAGTAATAGCCAATAAAAATCTGTACACAATGTGACTCAAATGGAAAAAGGAACTCAAAATCTGAGAAGAGAATTTATAAAAATTCACTGGACCGGAATGAGATTCTACCCTGATCCTTGCTTTGAGAGGAAAAAGAAATAGATGGATGGATGGATGGATGGGTGGATAGATGGATGGATGGATGGATAGAAAGAAAGAAAGAGAGAAAGAAAGAAAAGGGCTTTATTCTTAGAAGGTCAAGTGTCTACAATGGGCACAGTTTGATCCTCCTGAGATCAATTGTTTCAAGGGAATTTCTGTAATAGTAGACTCTCCTGACATTTGAATGTTGTGGTTACATTTGGGACCATAAAAATTTCCTACTCAGGCATCCCACAGAGAAAAGGTATCTATTCCTAAGTATACAAAATGGTATCTTCATTACTGAGACCTCAGTAGTATTTGTAATTTCCCTATGCCCAGGCACAGTTTCCAGAGGTCAAAGAGAACACCAAAGTCTATGTCTATAATATAATCAGATCAAAATAGAATTGAGGGCTAGCCTCAGGTAGCTATCCCTAGTGGGAGTCATTCTCAGGACAATAAAAGCTACTGTTCATGCCCAAATATTCTCCTTGGTCAAGGAGAGACTGGCCAGATAGAATCAGAACTCAAGGGTCACTTCTGATTGGCTGCAGTCCAAAACACCACAAGAAACTCAAGAAGCTTCACAGACAAATAATTTACACAGCTAATTTAGGTGTTTGTGTTAGATAGATGAATCAAAGTCCCCTTCATCTTCTTAGGCTTGACTGATTTGGAATTTAAAACAGAATATTGAGCCTCACTTCAACTATGCCATGGATAGAAGAAGAAAGTAAAGCAAAGTGGGCCTTCTTTTATTTTGATGCTAGAAAGACAAATAGAATGGTGTGTGTAAATCGTTCAGACTAGGAGATCACATTTAACAACAATTCATTATAAAGAGATATATGGGGTTTCTGGCCTGGTTCCTTTCTTTGGCCCTTAGACAAGTTATTTATTCCAATTGATTCCAGTTTCCTAGTCTGTAAAAAATAATACAGGATAAATAATTGCTAATATTTCTTCCAACTCTATAAAAAAGCTGTTCTATTATGTATCAAGAAGGATAAAAATATAATTTTATGAATTGTGGACTGATATTTCAGTGAAGCTGCATTTCAGGTGAGTCTGAAGCAGCCAAATGTGTATTCAAAAACTTTGAAATCAGATTAAAAAAAGGACTCAGCCAAAATCATGCCAAGTTGAAGAATCCAAGTCACAGAGAAGAAATAAATCCTTTCACCAAGAATAGCTCATATCTCAAGTTATATTGTTGATCTATTCCATACCCATTTGTTAGATATGTATCAAAAATTTTGGCTTATAGATAGATAATCAATAGAATGCTGGAAAATGACACAAATTTTTCAACCATGTTTTTTAAAAAGAAAAACAACAAATGCAAAAAACATAAAAATCCAATGAAAAACTAAAAATCAGACTAGAGATAATACAGATAGCTTAGCAAGAAAAAATTAAGGATGAAAAACAGAATCCAAATACCTGTTCTAAGAGGCTGCATAGTAATGAAATGAACTGTGATATTTCCTTTTAGCTCCCTAGAATTTAAAAATCATCGTCATCAATGAGCACAAGTTAACAATATAATAGAAACCATTTGCTGATGCTATAAATTAAAAACAAAACACACCAAAAACCTGTATTCAAAATGACTAAGCCATTTAGAAAGATTTCCTTTAAAGATGGAGACATGGAAAACATTTTCCACAACCCAAAACCGAATGCCATTCAGCAGTCAATAAAATAAAGAAAATCAAAGAAAAAATTGAGTAGCCAGACTGAGTGTATAAAACTTCATCTAAAGTAGAAATATCTACATAGGAGTTTCACTAAACAAAATGCAACAACTCAAATACTTTCTCCACCACCAACTGGACGGCTGCTCAGTCTATTCAGGCGTGTCAACTCTGTGACCCCAAGGAGTGTAACCCTCCAGGTTCCTCTGCCCATGAAATTTTCCAGGCATTGATACTGGAGTGGATTCCCATTTCCTTCTCCAAGGGTTATTCCCTACCCAGGGATCAAACCTGTATCTCCTGTGTCTACTACACTGGCAGGCAGATTCTTCACCACAGAACCATCTGGGAAGCCCAAACAACTGTATGCTGCTGCTACTGCTGCTAAGTCGCTTCAGTCATGTCCGACTCTGTGCGACCCCGTAGACGGCAGCCCACCAGGCTCCTCCATCCCTGGGATTCTCCCGGCAAGAACACTGGAGTGGGTTGCCATGTCCTTCTCCAATACAACTTCTCCAAACAACTGTATATCAATAGCTTAATAAAGCTTTTCACTTTTCTCTCTCTCTTCCTTCTTTTTCATTCTTATCCTGTGACTTTAGAAGAAGAAAATGAAGCACATTCTTTGATGACGAGCTTATACATAGTGGGTTACAGGCCCATCTCTTAACCTGAAAGTCAGTTTAGCAACTAGAAATGACACAGAGAAAATGGAGATCATGTCCTACTGGGGAGGAATGCCTTTCATTGTAGTATAAACTTAATGAATACCTCACCTGCCACAGAAGTATTTTTAGGTCATTATTCATTCAACAAATGCTCATCCAGTGCCTTCTAAGTGGCATACAGGGTGGACACAAAGGTGAGCAATGGAGATACACCCTTTAAGCTCATGGAGCTTAGAATTTAATGGGGGATCAACATCAGTCAACCCTGCAAGAGGGAGGGCATGGTAACCCACTCTAGTATTCTTGCCTGGAGAATCCCCATGGATAGAAGGGCCTGGAGGGCTACAGTCCATGGGGTCACAAAGAGCTGGACACGACTGAGTAACCAAGCACAGCACAGCAACATCAATCAAACAATTTCACATATAAATGTACAAGTGAGTGATTACGTAAAAGCGAGTATAGTGTTCTATGGGTGTGTAGCAAGGAGATCCACTCTAGACAGAGAGATAAGACTAGTAGGAGGTTTTTTATCCTATTCCTGGAGTCTCATTCGTCAGCAACCAGGTGAGGAAAGTATTCCCAAGAAGAGAATGTCCTCTGGACAGCCTTGAAGTCCAGTCCTTTGGGTAGCCACAGACTATATACCTCTCCATCCAAAGCTGATACTGCTTTTCAATCGGCCTTGCTGAAAATGAGCTCAACATGTCATAAGAGATAGAGCAACACTCTGGCACAAACCCCCATCATTCAACACCTTCAAACCAGAGCAGTTCAATCTTGGTCATTATTTATGAAGGATGCTTGCAGCGCCATAGCTGGCTCTGCAGGGACCCAGGGGGACCCGCTGCCCTCTCCTCTACTGTATTCCTACGGTGACACGAATGTACTTTAAGAGCCTCAGTAAATAATTCAAGGGCAAAACTGATAAACTCAAACTTTATAGAGCTGAGACATACACATTCAAACACAAACTAAGTTCTAACTTCCAAAAGTAGAAGTTCAACATTGAAAGGCTTACAAAGTCAACCCAAGATTAGTCCACATCCTCTGTACCCTTAAAATAGTCAGCAGAGTACCCTGGCCATAATGGTCTTACTCATTACTTGAAGGTCTATGATAAAAGGCTTGAAAAAGAGCCCAGGTCTTTCACACCAACAGGGGAATTGTTTTCTGTAGCAAGAAATGATAGGATGCTTAAGCATACAAAACAGAAAATAAACTTAAAATAGCTTTAATAGAGAAATTGAGTCTAAATGATTTCATATAACAAACCTGATCAAATTTTTAATTTTTGAATACATTTACTAATTCAAGAATGGGCTTCCTTGGTGGCTCAGGTAGTAATTCAAAAATAGTTTTAAACCTTCAGGAGCAGGAATGGGGCAAGGGAACACATCTAGCTACCTTCTATTTTCAAAGGTAACTTTTCTGAAATAAAATAAGGAAACCCAACTTGTAATCATAATAAAGATTCTTTTCTAAATCCAAAAGAAAACTTGTTTTTCTCCTTGGAAATGAAAGCAGCTGAAGTGCAAGAAGCTGCATTTTCTTAGTCTCTGTGGCACTTGGCAGAGTATTATTTCTCTCATATAAATAGCATGGAGTGATTATAATGATGTAGTTTTTTTCTACTCTTTATAACCACAGAATTATCCAGGTAACTCTGTGCAAATACAGAGATGCTCTGCTCTACTCAATTGGCTTGTTCCAAAACAAGTATTCTATCACGAAGCCAAAGCAGGTGTTATAACACAGAGACACTGATGATAAGGTCATTCTGCTTACTCACATAACCTGCAAAATCAAATCTGAGCTTCCCCACATTATGGCCAAGACTTGCACAGACCTTCATCATATCTACTAACACATTTGAGATCAACCAGCAAAGTACATAAGCCAACAAATGAAGGAAACAGAACAGCAAAATGCCAGACACATTTTATACCTCTTACTTTTTATTTTGATTGTAATATTTTCAAAGAAAAGCATGCGTACTTCTGCACATTTTCATTTTATTCCTGTGCTTTTTATATTACAATTTCAAAATAATTTGATCAGAGATCCATACTATACAAGACCCTAAATGTGTAATAATCAACAAAAAACTTGCAAAGGCTATAATAGTGGAATGTGTAACATCGTTTATGATGTCAACAGTGCTGCCAAGAAGACAAGAAGAGCCTAAAGGAGTGAATGAGAAAATTCATAGGATAAAAAGTCTCATTAATTTCTGAGCAGGCTGCATGAATTCGTTAATCCCAACAGATTAATAGTCTGGTCATAGAAATAAAAAGTTGCTGACATAGATTTTTTTTTCCTGAAGAAAAGTCATAGCTAATTTATCTTACAACGTCAAAATTTCATTTTTACAAAATATATGTGTATGGAGAATTTCCTGAATAATACCCCCCACCCCTAAGTTACTATAGTTTCTCTGAAGCCAGATTCCCAGATAATAAAACATACAAACTGTGGAACTAAAGCTTAGATATTTATCTATAGTGCTTATTCTGAGTTGCAATGAATGAATGTACTAGAGCAGCTGAGTAAGTGCCAAAAGAAGGGCAGGCTGCATTTTGGAATGAGAAAGAAGCAATATTCTAGAAATGTATCTGGACAAAGTGGACTCACTCAAGGGATCCAGATGATAAGCACCAGGGGAACTAAAATGTGGTCCATCTGCATGTCTCAAAAAAGGAAGTTTTTCATCTGGAACCTGAAATGAGCATGAAAGCACCTGAAAATCAAACCAGGAGAGAGTGATTTTCAAGAACGAGAGTTAGCTGGGGGAAAAAAAGTCAACTGGAAACAGATACCTAAGCCTCAGGAAGCAAAGCTAAATTATAGCTAATTATAAGATTCCCCTAGGATGGACTGAACAAAGAAACTGTATGTAGTTTATCAACACATATCGTATCTGGAGAGTTCCCTGAAGTAAATCCAGTCACAAATAATACTAGCCATGTTGGAGACAGTACTAAACTTTCTAGAGACCCATCAGCAGAAAGCTTCCTGACCACAGGGCTGTGGTCCTTAAGAAGCGCTGGAACTCCCAGGTGGTTAGACAGGCACCCGTGACAGAACATGCTTTGGGTGTCTGTCTTTGAGAGGAAAAGGAGGGGGCTGGCACTGAGGAACTGTGTAGAGTTTGCCCTTCTTTTAACAAATCCTACTCTGTATTTAGCGCTTCTCTGGCAGCTCAGTGGTAAAAAATCTGCCTGTAATGCAGGAGATGAGGGTTCAATCCCTGGGTCAGGAAGATCCCCTGGAGGTGGGCATGGCAATCCACTCCAGTGTTCTTGCCTGGAGAATCCCATGGACAGAGGAGCCTGATGGGCTACAGTCCATAGGGTCACAAAGAGTTGCACATGACTGGAGCAACTAAGCACACACACACACCCTCTATTTATATCAAAATCACCATCATCACCACCACCCTCATCTCCAAGGACTAACCAAGTCTCTTGTTCACGCTCTTGCCAACTCTGTCTACACCTACTCCAAACACACACCAAAGTTATTAAGAACTGGAAGAACAAACAGTTTGCCCAACTGCACAATCATCTGTCCTAAAAGGTCGTTTAAACATTTAATCAAACTTGCAGCCCTCAGGGAAGATATGACTCATGCAGCTAGCATAGTGAGCTGAAGTCAGGCTTTGCATCAGCCTTAGAGATGATGCAGGCCGATTCCACCATGCAGTAACATTTTCTGTCATGGGGTTGGGGAGAAAAGGCTAAACAGTTTTCTGGGTTCCACTGAATTAAAACTTCAGACCCATTAAGGCAATGCCTCTGGGACGCATCAAGCCAGAATTCCCAGAATACTGGCTGTGTATTGAGGTGTAAACAAAGACTTCTGAAAAAAAGAGGTGTAGGTGGGTATCCAAAATCAATATGGATTATTTGTTTTTCTGCTTCTCTGATAAGCTATACCATGGCTCCCTTTCACAGGTACAAATACACCAAAGAAGCCTTCTGTTTCATAAAAGTAGCTCAGACAAATGACACTCCTCAGGGTGCTGAGCCCAGAACTGGCAGCCAGCCCATTCTCCGGGCTCTAGTCTGCTGGTATTTTTCTCTTTCACAGCTATCAGCCTTCGTCAGACCTACACCTTCACTCTGACTACGGACAAAGAGAAGATCAGTGGAAATCCTTCTGTGTGCCACTAATAAGCCTATTTAGAGTCAAAGAGAAAGCTTCATTTTGCAACAAATAAAGCCTTCACCAGTTCTACTGAATCAGTAAAACCGAAATGTGGCTGTGTGCTCCTGTCCTCATTTTACATCAGTCTGAGAGGTGACTCTTGGCAAAATGTGGGAAGTGATGACCTCTAAGTTTCCTTTCTTCTCTGATATCCTCTGATTCTCTGTGGGCTAGTGGGATTTGAATCTTATTTAAAGGATCACAGGTTCTGATGGAATCCTGAGCCCTTCTTCAGTTTTCATCTCTGTGTTCTGCTGAATCAGCATATTTGGAATCTTGGCTCTGTCTTAACAAAGAACAGAATGTTGCTCCCACCAAATAGCTTAGCTGGCATTGTCTACATTCTTTCTGGAAGAGATCTGGATAGGAGACAGACATAAAGAATATTTGCATTTCCCACAGAAAGCCAGGGAAAGCCCTTTGAAGTGTTTCAGGAACCAGGAACAAAAGGGTCCTTAAAGAAAGATATTAATCACTTTCCCAAACAAAACTACAGTTCTAACCATTTGACCACAGTGATGTAAGCAAATAAATCTGCAGCTAGAAGGTTCTGCATGGGCCAGTGGGGAAAGTAACACGGGGGTGAAATTGGTCAGAATACTAACTCTTTTCCCAACAAATAGTCACATCCCAGTTCAGCCCCGTGTTGGGATGTGTGGAGAGGTGCATTGAAAAATAGGTACCACTTCTAAAAACAATGCAAGTTCTACATTTAAGCTCAATGTTTTAGCCGCAGAGCATTTGGGGTAACATAAGACAGAACCACTGTGAAAGTGCTGCAATCAATATCAAGCAAATTTGGAAAACTCAGCAGTGGCCACAGGACTGGAAAAGGTCAGTTTTCATTCCAATCCCAAAGAAAGGCAATGCCAAAGAATGTTCAAACTACCACACAATTGCACTCATCTCACACGCTAGTAAAGTAATGCTCAAAATTCTGCAAGCCAAGCTTTAGCAATATGTGAACCATGAAATTCCAGATGTTCAAGATGGTTTTAGAAAAGGCAGAGGAATCAGAGAGCAAATTGCCAACATCTGCTAGATCATCGAAAAAGCAAGAGAGTTCCAAAAAAACGTCTACTTCTGCTTTATTGACTATGCCAAAGCTTTTGACTGTGTGAATCACAATAAACGGCGGAAAATTCTGAAAGAGATGGGAATACCAGACCACCTGACCTGCCTCTTGAGAAACCTATATGCAGGTTAGGAAGCAACAGTTAGAACAGAACGTGGCACAACAAACTGGTTCCAAATAGGAGAAGGAGGACGTCAAGGCTGTATATTGTCACCCTGCTTATTTAACTTCTATGCAGAGTACATCATGAGAAATGCTGGACTGGAAGAAGCACAAGCTGGAATCAAGACTGCCGGGAGAGATATCAATAACCTCAGATATGCAGATGACACCACCCTTATGGCAGAAAGTGAAGAGGAGCTAAAAAGCCTCTTGATGAAAGTGAAAGAGAAGAGTGAGAAAGTTGGCTTAAAGCTCAACATTCAAAAAACAAAGATTATGGCATCTGGTCCCATCACTTCATGGAAAAGACTTGGGGAAAGAGTGGAAACATTGTCACACTTTATTTTGGGGGGCTCCAAAATCACTGCACTTGGTGATTGCAGCCATGAGATTAAGACGCTTACTCCTTGGAAGAAAAGTTATGACCAACCTAGATAGCATGTTGAAAAGCAGAGACATTACTTTGCCAACAAAGGTCCATCTAGTCAAGGCTATGGTTTTTCCACTGGTCATGTATGGATGTGAGAGTTGGACTGTGAAGAAAGCTGAGCATCGGAGAATTGATGCTTTTGAACTGTGGTGTTGGAGAAGACTCTTGAGAATCCCATGGACTGCAAGGAGATCCAACCAGTCCATTCTAAAGGAGATCAGTCTTGTGTGTTCTTTGGAAGGAATGATGCTAAAAAGCTGAAACTCCAGTACTTTGGCCACCTCATGCAGGGAGCTGACTCATTGGAAAAGACTCTGATACTGGGAGGGATTGGGGGCAGGAGGAGAAGGGGATGACAGAGGATGAGATGGCTGGATGGCATCATGGACTCGATGGACTCAAGTCTGAGTGAACTCCGGGAGTTGGTGACAGACAGGGAGACCTGGCGTGCTGCGATTCATGGGGTCACAAAGAGTCGGACGCGACTGAGCAACTGAACTGAACTGAAGAGAAAAACAGAGTCATTTGAATGGCCTTTATGAAAGGTACATATACCAATAACCACCTCCACCACCAAAATTTAAAGGTAGGAAAAATTAATATTTAGCAAGAATTGCTAGAGGTTAAGTTACCTGCCCAGGATCACACAGCTAAGATGCAGTGTCTGAGTGTCTACCAATGAGGCTAAGAATTTTACTAGACACAGAAAACACACTAGATGGAAACATTTAGTTCCTCTTAGGTCTTTTGATTTAGTTGATAAACTTACAAGCACTTTGAACAGGTTTTCACTTACACTGCAAAGAAAAATGCTTAGCTAAATTACTGTTTGTCTAGGTGGGAAGTAGAACACCGCCCTCTGTAAAATAACATTTTGATAGACTAGAGGGCATGTTGCTTAAAGGAACCCAAAGGTGACTTAATTTGACAAATTAAGGAGAATTCTCTAATACTTGTGTTTTGTTTTGTTTTATTTTTTAATGACAAAGTCACCATTTATTGATTGGCCACTCTGTGACAGCTCATTTTACATATAGTTTTGTTTTTTTTGTTTGTTTGTTTGTTTGTTTTTTTACTTTACAATACTGTATTGGTTTTGCCATACATTGACATGAATCCGCCACAGGTGTACATGTGTTCCCAATCCTGAACCCCCCTCCCACCTGTCTCCCCATATCATCTCTCTGGCTCATCTCCGTGCACCAGCCCCAAGCATCCTGTATCCTGAATCGAACCTAGACTGGCAATTCATTTCTTACATGATAGTATACATGTTTCAATGCCATTCTCCCAAATCATCCCAGCCTCTCCCCTCTCCCACAGAGTCCTTGTGTTTTATAATTCTGCAACTTATATAGAAACATGTCTCAGTGAAAGATTGCTGAAAAGCTGTATATCATTTTAATTTTAATAAATCAAACCACATTTTACATTTACTGACTGGGAAGTCAGTATTTAAGAAGTCTCTGCTGAATCCATTTAATATAAACAATTTGTCTGTATTGCAAACATTAACCTCGGGATTTATCTTAGAATTTTAACTTTTTCATATCTTCTTAAAATGTGGCATGTTCATGTCATGTTAAATAAATCATTCCCACTTTTTGATAATACATAGTATACTTGCAGCTGCAAATAAGAGAAAACCCTATGCAAAATGGCTTTAAAATTGAGAGAGTTTATAATTATCTCATATCACAAGAATGAATTAACCAGTCCTTATCGCAGAACACTCTATTGCATGGTTCTGGTCTAGAAGAAAGGGAAATTGCAATTGGATAAGTTATAGTACCTGCTGTACTCCCTGTATAGCAATCAGTATGCTTTATGTGTATTATCTCTTCTAATTGTCCTACGTAATATAATCATATGTTAGTCTGGACACTAGGTTGTTAGCTAAGGATGGAGAAATTTAATTAGGAAAGTCTTGAACTGTCTCACACACCTGCAGGAAAGGCATGGTTAAGGTGCTGATCACACTCAGAACTCTTCCTATTTGTCATCTCTGTTCCAGCTACTTGTCAATATCATCATCTCAGACCAACTTTCTCCTCTCAGTGAAGAACTTGACAATCTCCCCAGTCTCGCTTCTCACAGTCTCCCACCTACTCACTCTCAAGGGAAAATTATATTCCTCCTTCAGCTCCAGTTCTAAATACCCTTTGGAGGGACTCTGACGGTCCAGCTTGGCTCAAGCACCCAGCCTTGGAGTCGTCAGTTATAGTTGCAGAGACATTAGGGAGGGAATTAAGGTCTCCAGTTGTGGATCAGAAATTTGATATTAGGGGGTCTACTCATGGATACTGAGGGTAATTCATAGAGATTTAGAATTCTAGGGTCCTCTCCTTCAACACATTCCCTTAAAGCTGAGTCTCTCAAGACCTAACTCAGGCCCCGTGCATATTGCTGTCAACATAATGACTAGATCCATTTCACTCAGTTTCATTTATTGGCCAGTGGCTGCCAAACTCCTCTTTATAGCAAATGTCTTTCCTCAACTTCACACACACATAACTAACAAACTGCTTCCCAGATATCTGTAGCTGAATATCTCACAGGTTCCTTCAATTCAACATATTCCACACAGCATTCGTCATCCTCTCCTTCCCCTTCTTCCCCAGTCATTCATTCAAATTTGAGCCTCTCAACCAAATTTGAGACTCAAATCACTCAGATTTCCCAATTCCAGATCAACTTGTCATCCATAATTTTCCACTCCTTAAATACTCAATTAATTGCCAAGTCTTAAATCTCTCTCTTAAAATATCTCATATCCATCCACTCCTCTCCACCGCCCCACCCCCCACCCCAGTGCAGATACAGTCATCATAACCTGGGCCACTGTCATCCTTGGAGGAATTACTGTAATATCCAACTGGTCCCCTTCCTCCAGGGTTACACCTTGCCAGTGTTATGCTACACCCAGAACAATCTTTCTAAAATGGAAATCCGATTGTGTCACTGATCTGCTTAAAACCTTTTTGTGCCTGTTCATTGCCTTTCAAAACAAATGTGAACTCCCTGATGAAGCATATAAAATCTTCTTTGACCTCTCCTTTTCCTATTCTTTTCTCGTACCCTCTGGGCTTCCCTGGTGGCTCAGATGGTAAAGCGTCTGCCTGCAATACAGGGGACCCGGGTTCAATTCCTGGGTCTGGAAGATCCCCCAGAGAAGGAAATGGCAATCCCCTCCAGTCTCTTGCCTGGAAAATCCCATGGACAGAGGAGCCTGATAGGCTATAGTCCATGGGGTACCACTTCCCAGGTGGCGCTAGTGGTAAGAACCTGCCTGCCAATGCAGGAGATGTAAGAGACTTGGTTTCAATCCCTGGGTTGAGACGATCCCCTGGAGGAGGGCATGGCAACTGACTGCAGTAGTCTTGCCTGGAGAATCCCATGAACAGAGGAGCCTGGCAGGCTACAGTCCATGGGGTCACAAAGAGTCAGACAAGACTGAAGTAACTTAGCACACACCCTCTACCACAGCCATACTGAACTTCTTCAGCTCCTCCACTGTCATCCTCTCTCTAGTCTACTGGCCTTTGTGCTTACCTCTACTTGAAATAATGATCCTACTGATCACCTTTGTTCTGTCTAAATCTTGCTTTTGTTTTAATCTCAACTGAAATGGCATCATTCTTCTCCCTACACAACATGAGGTCTCCCTGGTACATACTCTCATTCACCAGTCATAACACACCTCATTGCATGGATGTAGCCTAATTATTCATCTTCTTAATCAAACTTGCCCATGAGAGCAAGAACCATTTCTTTTTTTCTTTTTTCACTAATGTGCCCCCAACATCTAATAGTGCCTGATTAAAAGTAGATAGTAAATAAGCTGGATTCAATTCATTCACTCATCCAATTGGTATTTTAAGCAATGGCTCCCCACTCCAGTACTCTTGCCTGGAAAATCTCATGGACGGAAGAGCCTGCTGGGCTGCAGTCCACGGGGTTGCTAAGAGTCGGACACGACTGAGTGACTTCATTTTCACTTTTCACTTTCCTGCATTGGAGAAGGAAATGGCAACCCACTCCAGTGTTCTTGCCTGGAGAATCCTGGAGAATCCCAGGGATAGGGGAGCCTGGTGGGCTGCCATCTATGGGATTGCTCAGAGTCAGGCACAACTGAAGCGACTTAGCAGCAGCAGCCATGGTGCCTAATGTTATCCTAAGCATTGGGGCGCAACAGAGAACAAGACCAAGTCCCGACTTCATGAAGTCTGTGTTCTCATGGGGAACAACAATAGACTATGATAGACAAATGATAGACAAATAAACACTTTTAAATTGAATGAATAAATACATTCTTAACTGATATTTTCTATTGTATTTTCCAACTGTCCTTCCATTATTCTGTTAGATAGAATAACCCTCCAAAATAGTATAAATGTAAGTATTTAAAATGCAACAGTACATATTCATGGCTTTCATAATCATGAAACCAAATATTCCAGTTAGATTTGTCTGAAAGACACAGGCCTATATGTGTTTATAGAATTATATTCTCATCTCTGTATTAGCAGTGCAGTCAGAAATTGAAAGACAGATAACCTACCAGAAAAGTAAATTTTATTCTTAAAGACTCTTTTAATACAACTGTTTATAATAAGCTTTTCCTTTCATTAAAAATTGCCATTGCAATAAATAAAGTATTTGTCAAATTTATGCCAAGCTAGGCCCCAACAAGACTGTGGTCTGTGTGATTAGACTGACTAGTTTTCTGTGATTATGGTTTCAGTGTGTCTGCCCTCTGATGCCTCTCACAACACCTGCCATCTTACTTGGTATCGCTTACATTGGACGTGGGGTATCTCTTCCCCATGTCGTGTGGGGCCACACAAGACAGCCGGGTCATGTTGGAGAGGACTGACAGAATGTAGTCCACTGGAGAAGGGAATGGCAACGACTTCAGTGTTCTTGCCCTGAGAACCCCATGAACAGTATGAAAAGGCAAAATGATAGGATACAGAAAGGGGATCTCCCAGGGTTGGTAGGTACGCAATATGCTACAGGAGATCAGTGGAGAAATAACTCCAGAAAGAATGAAGGGATGGAGCTAAACTAAAACAATACCCAGTTGCGGATGTGACTGGTGATAGAAGTAAGGTCTGATGCTGTAAAGAGCAATATTGCATGGGAACCTGGAATGCCAGGTCCATGAATCAAGGCAAATCGGAAGTGGTCAAACAGGAGATGGCAAGAGTGAACATCAACATTCTAGGAATCAGCAAACTAAAATGGACTGGAATGGGTGAATTTAACTCAAATGACCATTATATCAACTACTGCAGGCAGGAATCCCTCAGAAGAAATGGAGTAGCCATCATGGTCAACAAAAGAGTCCGAAATGCAGTACTTGGATACAATCTCCAAAACGACAGAATGACTGCTGTTCGTTTCCAAGGCAAACCATTCAATATCACGGGAATTCAAGCCTAGTCCCCAACCAGTAATGCAGAAGAAGCTGAAGTTGAACAGTTCTATGAAGACCTACAAGACCTTTTAGAACTAACACCCCAAAAAGATGTCCGTTTCATTTTAGGGGACTGGAATGCGAAAGTAGGAATTCAAGAAACACCTGGGGTAACAGTCAAATTTGGCTTTGGAATAAGGAATGAAGCAGGGCAAAGGCTAATAAAGTTTTGCCAAGAGAATGCACTGGTCATAGCAAACACCCTCTTCCAACAACACAAGAGAAGATTCTACACATGGACATCACCAGATTGTCAACACCAAAATCAGAGTGATTATATTCTTTGCAGCCAAAGATGGAGAGGCTCTATACAGTCAGCAAAAACATGATTGGGAGCTGACTGGGGCTCAGATCATGAACTCCTTATTGCCAAAATCAGACTTAAATTGAAGAAAGTAGGGAAAACCACTAGATCATTCAGGTATGACCTAAATCAAATCCCTTATGATTATACAGTGGAAGTGAGAAATAGATTTAAGACCCTAGATCTGATAGATAGAGTGCCTGATGAACTATGGGTGGAGATTCGAGACATTGTACAGGAGACAGGGATCAAGACGATCCCCATGGAAAAGAAATGCAAAAAAGCAAAATGGCTGTCTGGGGAGGCCTTACAAATAGCTGTGAAAAGAAAAGAAGTGAAAAGCAAAGGAGAAAAGGAAAGCTATAAGCATCAGAATGAGAGTTCCAAAGAATAGCAAGAAGAGATAAGAAAGCTTCCTCAGTGATCAATGCAAAGAAATAGAGCAAAACAAGAGAATGGGAAAGACTAGAGATCTCTTCAAGAAAATTAGAGATACCAAGGGAACATTTCATGCAAAGATGGGCTCAATAAAGGACAGAAATGATATGGCCCTAACAGAAGCAGAAGATATTAAGAAGAAGGGCAAGAAGACACAGAAGAACTGTACAAAAAAATCTTCATGACCCAGATAATCACAGTGGTGTGATCCCTCACCTTGAGGCAGACATCCTCGAATGTGAAGTCAAGTGGGCCTTAGAAAGCATCACTATGAACAAAGCTAGAGGAGGTGATGGAATTCAAGTGGAGCTACTTCAAATCCTGAAAGATGATGCTGTGAAAGTGCTACACTCAATATGCCAGCAAATGTGGAAAACGCAGCAGTGGCCATAAGACTAGAAAAGGTCAGTTTTCATTCCAATTCCAAAGAAAGGCAATACCAAAGAATCCTCAAACTACCACACAATTGCACTCATCTCACAGGCTAGTAAAGTAATGCTCAAAATTCTCCAAGCCGGGCTTCAGCAATTCATGGACCGTGAACTTCCAGATGTTCAACCTGGTTTTTGAAAAGGCAGAGGAAACAGAGATCAAATTGCCAACATCTGCTGGATCATGGAAAAGGCAAGAAAGTTCCAGAAAAACATCTATTTCTACTTTATTGACTATGCCAAAGCCTTTGACTGTGTGGATCACAATAAACTGTGGAAAATTCTGAAAGAAATGGAAATACCAGACCATCTGACCTACCTCTTGAGAAACCTATATGCACACCAGGAAGCAATAGTTAGAACTGGACATGGAACAATAGACCGGTTCCAAATAGGAAAAAGAGTACATCAAGGCTGTATATTGTCACCCTGCTTATTTAACTTCTATGCAGAGTACATCATGAGAAACGCTGGGCTGGAAGAAATACAAGCTGGAATCAAGATTGCTGGGAGAAATATCAATACCCTCAGATATGCAGATGACACCACCCTTATGGCAGAAAGTGAAGAGGAACTAAAAAGCCTCTTGATGAAAGTGCAAGAGGAGAGTAAAAATGTTGGCTTAAAGTTCAACATTCAGAGAACTAAGATCATGGCATCTGGTCCCATCACTTCATGGGAAAGAGAGGGGGAAACAGTGGAAACAGTGTCAGACTTTATTTATTTATTTTTGGTCTCCTAAATCATTGCAGATGGTGACTGCAGCCATGAAATTAAAAGACGCTTACTTCTTGGACGGAAAGTTATGACCATCCTAGACAGCATATTAGAAAGCAGAGAGATACTTTGCCAACAAAGGTCTGTCTAGTCAAGGCTATGGTTTTCCAGTGGTCATGTATGGATGTGAGAGTTGGACTGTGAAGAAAGCGGAGCGCCGAAGAATTGATGCTTTTTTTTTTTTCTTTAGTTTTTTATTTTTTAAATTTTAAAATCTTTAATTCTTACATGCATTCCCAAACATGAACCCCCCTCCCACCTCCCTCCCCATAACATCTTTCTGGGTCATCCCCATGCACCATCCCCAAGCATGCTGCATCCTGCGTCAGACATAGACTGGCGATTCAATTCACATGATAGTATACATGTTAGAATGTCATTCTCCCAAATCATCCCACCCTCTCCCTCTCCCTCTGAGTCCAAAAGTCCGTTATACACATCTGTGTCTCTTTCCCTGTCTTGCATACAGGGTCGTCATTGCCATCTTCCTAAATTCCATATATATGTGTTAGTATACTGTATTGGTGTTTTTCTTTCTGGCTTACTTCACTCTGTATAATCGGCTCCAGTTTCATCCATCTCATCAGAACTGATTCAAATGAATTCTTTTTAACGGCTGAGTAATACTCCATTGTGTATATGTACCACAGCTTTCTTATCCATTCATCTGCTGATGGACATCTAGGTTGTTTCCATGTCCTGGCTATTATAAACAGTGCTGCGATGAACATTGGGGTACATGTGTCTCTTTCAATTCTGGTTTCCTCGGTGTGTATGCCCAGAAGTGGGATTGCTGGGTCATAAGGTAGTTCTATTTGCAATTTTTTAAGGAATCTCCACACTGTTTTCCATAGTGGCTGTACTAGTTTGCATTCCCACCAACAGTGTAGGAGGGTTCCCTTTTCTCCACACCCTCGCCAGCATTTATTGCTTGCAGATTTTTGGATCGCAGCCATTCTGACTGGTGTGAAGTGGTACCTCATTGTGGTTTTGATTTGCATTTCTCTAATAATGAGTGATGTTGAGCATCTTTTCATGTGTTTGTTAGCCATCCGTATGTCTTCTTTGGAGAAATGTCTATTTAGTTCTTTGGCCCATTTTTTGATTGGGTCGTTTATTTTTCTGGAGTTGAGCTGCAGAAGTTGCTTGTATATTTTTGAGATTAGTTGTTTGTCAGTTGCTTCATTTGCTATTATTTTCTCCCATTCCGAAGGCTGTCTTTTCACCTTGCTTATATTTTCCTTTGTTGTGCAGAAGCTTTTAATTTTAATTAGATCCCATTTGTTTATTTTTGCTTTTATTTCCAGAATTCTGGGAGGTGGATCATAGAGGATCCTGCTGTGATTTATGTCTGAGAGTGTTTTGCCTATGTTCTCCTCTAGGAGTTTTATAGTTTCTGATCTTACATTTAGATCTTTAATCCATTTTGAGTTTATTTTTGTGTGCGGTGTTAGAAAGTGATCTAGTTTCATTCTTTTACAAGTGGTTGACCAGTTTTCCCAGCACCACTTGTTAAAGAGATTGTCTTTACTCCATTGTATATTCTTGCCTCCTTTGTCAAAGATAAGGTGTCCATATGTGTGTGGATTTATCTCTGGGCTTTCTATTTTGTTCCATTGATCTATATGTCTGTCTTTGTGCCAGTACCATACTGTCTTGATGACTGTGGCTTTGTAGTAGAGCCTGAAGTCAGGCAAGTTGATTCCTCCAGTTCCATTCTTCTTTCTCAAGATTGCTTTGGCTGTTCGAGGTTTTTGTATTTCCATACAAATCTTGAAATGATTTGTTCTAGTTCTGTGAAAAATGTGGCTGGTAGCTTGATAGGGATTGCATTGAATTTGTAAATTGCTTTGGGGTAGTATACTCATTTTCACTATATTGATTCTTCCAATCCATGAACATGGTATATTTCTCCATCTATTAGTGTCCTCTTTGATTTCTTTCATCAGTGTTTTATAGTTTTCTATATATAGGTCTTTAGTTTCTTTAGGTAGATATATTCCTAAGTATTTTATTCTTTTCATTGCAATGGTGAATGGAATTGTTTCCTTAATTTCTTTTTCTACTTTCTCATTATTCGTGTATAGGAATGCAAGGGATTTCTGTGTGTTGATTTTATATCCTGCAACTTTACTATATTCATTGATGATCTCTAGTAATTTTCTGGTGGAGTCTTTAGGGTTTTCCATGTAGAGGATCATGTCATCTGCAAACAGTGAGAGTTTTACTTCTTCTTTTCCAATTTGGATTCCTTTTATTTCTTTTTCTGCTCTGATTGCTGTGGCCAAAACTTCCAGAACTATGTTGAATAGTAGCGGTGAAAGTGGACACCCTTGTCTTGTTCCTGACTTTAGGGGAAATGCTTTCAATTTTTCACCATTGAGGATAATGTTTGCTGTGGGTTTGTCATAGATAGCTTTTATTATGTTGAGGTATGTTCCTTCTATTCCTGCTTTCTGGAGAGTTTTTATCATAAATGGATGTTGAATTTTGTCAAAGGCCTTCTCTGCATCTATTGAGATAATCATATGGTTTTTATTTTTCAATTTGTTAATGTGGTGAATTACATTGATTGATTTGCGGATATTGAAGAATCCTTGCATCCCTGGGATAAAGCCCACTTGGTCATGGTGTATGATCTTTTTAATGTGTTGTTGGATTCTGATTGCTAGAATTTTGTTGAGGATTTTTGCATCTATGTTCATCAGAGATATTGGCCTGTAGTTTTCTTTTTTGTGACATCTTTGTCAGGTTTTGGTATTAGGGTGATGGTGGCCTCATAGAATGAGTTTGGAAGTTTACCTTCCTCTGCAATTTTCTGGAAGAGTTTGAGTAGGATAGGTGTTAGCTCTTCTCGAAATTTTTGGTAGAATTCAGCTGTGAAGCCATCTGGACCTGGGCTTTTGTTTGCTGGAAGATTTCTGATTACAGTATCAATTTCCGTGCTTGTGATGGGTCTGTTAAGATTTTCTATTTCTTCCTGGTTCAGTTTTGGAAAATTGTACTTTTCTAAGAATTTGTCCATTTCTTCCACGTTGTCCATTTTATTGGCATACAACTGCTGATAGTAGTCTCTTATGATCCTTTGTATTTCTGTGTTGTCTGTTGTGATCTCTCCATTTTCATTTCTAATTTTATTGATTTGATTTTTCTCTCTTTGCTTCTTGATGAGTCTGGCTAATGGTTTGTCAATTTTATTTATCCTTTCAAAGAACCAGCTTTTGGCTTTGTTGATTTTTGCTATGGTCTCTTTTGTTTCTTTTGCATTTATTTCTGCCCTAATTTTTAAGATTTCTTTCCTTCTACTCACTCTTGGGTTCTCCAACTCTTCCTTTTCTAGTTGCTTTAGTTGTAGAGTTAGGTTATTTATTTGACTTTTTCTTGTTTCTTGAGGTATGCCTGTATTGCTATGAACTTTCCTCTTAGCACTGCTTTTATAGTATCCCACAGGTTTTGGGTTGTTGTGTTTTCATTTTCATTAGTTTCTATGCATATTTTGATTTCTTTTTTGATTTCTTCTGTGATTTGTTGGTTATTCAGAAGTGTGTTGTTCAACCTCCATATGTTGGAATTCTTAATAGTTTTTCTCCTGTAATTGAGATCTAATCTTAATGCATTACGGTCAGAAAAGATGCTTGGAATGATTTCGATTTTTTTGAATTTATCAAGTTTAGATTTATGGCCCAGGATGTGATCTATCCTGGAGAAGGTTCCATGAGCACTTGAAAAAAGGTGAAATTCGTTGTTTTGGGGTGAAATGTCCTATAGATATCAATTAGGTCTAACTGATCTAATGTATCATTTAAAGTTTGCGTTTCTTTGTTAATTTTCTGTTTAGTTGATCTGTCCATAGGTGTGAGTGGGGTATTAAAGTCTCCCACTATTATTGTGTTATTGTTGATTTCCCTTTCATACTTGTTAGCATTTGTCTTACATATTGCGGTGCTCCTATATTGGGTGCATATATATTTATAATTGTTATATCTTCTTCTTGGATTGTTCCTTTGATCATTATGTAGTGGCCTTCTTTGTCTCTTTTCACAGCCTTTGTTTTAAAGTCTATTTTATCGGATATGAGTATTGCCACTCCTGCTTTCTTTTGGTCTCTATTCGCGTGGTATATCTTTTTCCAGCCCTTCACTTTCAGTCTGTATGTGTCCCTTGTTTTGAGGTGGGTCTCTTGTAAGCAGCATATAGAGGGGTCTTGTTTTTGTATCCATTCGGCCAGTCTTTGTCTTTTGGTTGGGGTGTTCAACCCATTTACGTTTAAGGTAATTATTGATAAGTATGATCCCGTTGCCATTTACTTTATTGTTTTGGGTTCGGGTTTATACACCCTTTCGTGTTTCCTGTCTAGAGGATATCCTTTAGAATTTGTTGGAGAGCTGGTTTGGTGGTGCTGAATTCTCTCAGCTTTTGCTTGTCTGTAAAGCTTTTGATTTCTCCTTCTTATTTGAATGAGATCCTTGCTGGGTACAGTAATCTGGGCTGTAGGTTATTGTCTTTCATCACTTTAAGTATGTCTTGCCATTCCCTCCTGGCCTGAAGAGTTTCTATTGACAGATCAGCTGTTATCCTTATGGGAATCCCCTTGTGTGTTATTTGTTGTTTTTCCCTTGCTGCTTTTAATATTTGTTCTTTGTGTTTGATCTTTGTTAATTTGATTAATATGTGTCTTGGGGTGTTTCGCCTTGGGTTTATCCTATTTGGGACTCTCTGTGTTTCTTGGACTTGGGTGATTATTTCCTTCCCCATTTTAGGGAAGTTTTCAACTATTATCTCCTCAAGGATTTTCTCATGATCTTTCTTTCTGTCTTCTTCTTCTGGGACTCCTATAATTCGAATGTTGGAGCGTTTCATATTGTCCTGGAGGTCTCTGAGATTGTCCTCGTTTCTTTTAATTCGTTTTTCTTGTTTCCTCTCTGATTCATTTATTTCTACCATTCTATCTTCTATTTCACTAATCCTATCTTCTGCCTCTGTTATTCTGCTATTTGTTGCCTCCAGAGTGTTTCTGATCTCATTTATTGTGTTATTCATTATATTTTGACTCTTTTTATTTCTTCTAGGTCCTTGTTAAACCTTTCTTGCATCTTCTCAATCCTTGTCTCTAGGCTATTTATCTGTGTTTCCATTTTGATTTCAAGATTTTGGATCATTTTCACTATCAATATTCGGAATTCCTTCTCTGGTAGATTCCCTACTTCTTCCTCTTTTGTTTGATTTGGTGGGCAACTCTCCTGTTCCTTTACCTGCTGAGTATTCCTCTGTCTCTTCGTCTTGGTTATATTGCTGCGTTTGGGGTGGCCTTTTTATATTCTGATAATTTGTGGAGTTCTCTTTATTATGGAGCTTCCTCACTTTGGGTGGGGTTCTATCAGTGGCTTGTCAAGGTTTCCTGGTTAGGGAGGCTTGTGTTGGAGTTTTGGTGGGTGGAGCTGGGTTTCTTCTCTCTGGAGTGCAGTGGAGTGACCCGTAATGGGTTATGAGACATCAAAGGTATTGGGATAATTTTGAGCTGCCTGTATATTGAGGCTCAGGGGAGTGTTCCTGTGTTGCTGGAGAATTTGCGTGGTATGTCTTGTTTTGGAACTTGTTGGCCCTTGGGTGGAGCTTGGTTTCAGTGTAGGTATGAAGGCTTTTGATGAGCTCCTATTGCTTAATGTTCCCTGAATTCAAGAGTTCTCTAATGTTTTCAGGCTTTGGGTTTAAGCTTCCTGCTTCTGGTTTTCAGTTTTATTTTCACAGTAGCCTCTAGACTTCTCCATCTATACAGCACCGATGATAAAACATCTAGGTTAAAGATGAAAAGTTTCTCCACCTTGAGGGACACTCAGAGAGGTTCACTGAGTTACAAGGAGAAGAGAAGATGGAGGGGTATTTAGAGGTAACTGGAATGAGATGTGGTGAGATCAAGAGAGGAGAGAGCAAGCTAGCCAGTAGTCACTTCCTTATGTGTGCTCTATAGTCTGGACCGCTCAGAGGTATTTACAGAGTTATACGGGGAAGAGGAGAGGGAGGAAGTAGACAGAGGTGACCAGGAGGATAAGAGAGAGGAATGAGTAGGAGAGAGACAAATCCTGCCAGTAACCAGTTCCTTAGGTGTTCTCTACCGTCTGGAACACACAGAGATTCACAGAGTTGGATAGAGAAGAGATGGGGAGAAAAGAGACAGAGGCCACCTGGTGGAGAAAAAGGAGAGGCCAGAGGAGGAGAGAGTGGACAAGCCAGTAATCTCGCTCTCAGGTAAACTTGGGTAGTGAAGTTTGGGTTTTTAAATGTACAAAATTGACAACAAAGATTAAAAATCTGGAGTAGAGGTTGGATTTTCAAAGATACAATATTAAAGAAAAGCAGAAGGAAAAAGGAAGAAAGAAAAAAAAGAATTATTAAAAACAAACAAAAAAAAAACAAAACAAAACACCAACAACCATCCAAAGAGTATATATGGTGTTTGCCTTAAAAAAAAAAAAAAAGTCTTTTTTTTTTTAAATAGTAATACTAGGTTATAGAAATAAAAATTAGAGGAGAAATAGAAGATTTAACAATTAAAAAAAGCTCGGAAAAAAAAGAAAAAAAAATGCAAAAGGCAAAAAAAAAAAAAAGAATGATTTTAAAAATATTAAAAATTAAAAATATATCTGGCTCTTCTCTGATGTTATGGGCCGTGTGGGCTCACTTCCAAGGTGGTTCCCTCTGTTTAACTTCTTCTGTTTGCTGGTTTTTAGGCTCACTAGTTCAGTCGCGCTGTGGGGAGGGGGATGCTGCAAACAAATAGCACTGTCGTGTGTACACAGTATCTCTGCCCCGCTTGACCTGTCCTTCCTCGCGGCGCACAAACCGCTCCGGCTCTACGATGCTCAGCCGGGAACCGTCTGGGGCCGGCCCTAGGCTGCGTGCACTTCCCGGTCCAAGCCGCTCAGGTTCGGCCCTCAGGCAGCCCTCAGAGGCACAAATGCGGCTGGGACTGCGCTTTGTGCCCTTCCCAGGTCCGAGTAGCTCAGGAGTTTGGCGAGCGCAATTGCCGTGGCTTGTCACCTTTTCCGCCGCTGCCGCTCAGCTCTCTGGGTGGACCGCTGGCGCACCCCGTGAGGCAGACTGTGACTGTCCAGCACCCCCAGAAGTCTTAGCAAAGGAGCCTGCTTGCAGTTAGGTAAGTAAAGTCTCTCCGGGTCTGCAATTGCCCCTTTCCAGCCCTTACAGCTCTGGCTGCCTGTCCCCGGCGGGGAATGGTCTGCAGCCGGCTTTTTCCGTTCCGTCCTTTGTTCTGTGCTGGGTCCTGGCGGTGTCTTATGTTCGAGCTTTTCGCGTGGTAGCTATCCCACAGTCTGGTTTGCTAGCCCAAGTTAGATCGTTCTGGTGGAGCGTGGGGCGTTCGTGCCCGATTCTTACAAAGCTCTGCAGCCCGCGCCTCCCGCGCGTCCCTGCCCTGCCCCCACTTCCCAGTGGCGGATGCAGGCGTCTGTGCTGCTTTTCCGCTGGGGGAGTTACTGTTGGGCTTGTAATCTCTTGGTTTTAATTATTTATCTATTTTTCCTTCCTGTTATGTTGCCTCTGTGTTTCCAAGGCTCGCCACAGACTCGGCAGGGAGAGTGTTTCCTGGTGTTTGGAAACCTCTCTTCTTAAAATTCCCTTCCCGGGACGGGCTTCCCTTCCCGGGACGGAGCTCCCTCCCCACCTCCTTTGTCTCCTTTTTCGTCTTTTATATTTTTTCCTACCTGATTTTGAAGACAATGGTCTGCTTTTCTGGTTGCCTGATGTCCTCTGCCAGCCTACAGAAGTTGTTTTGTGGAGTTTGCTCGGCGTTGAAATGTTCTTTTGAGGAATTTGTGAGGGAGAACGTGATCTTCCCGTCCTATTCCTCCGCCATCTTTCCCTCCCTCAGAATTGATGCTTTTGAACTGTGGTGTTGGAGAAGACTCTTGAGAGTCCCTTGGACTGCAAGGAGATCCAACCAGTCCATTCTAAAGGAGATCAGTCCTGGGTGTTCCTTGGAAGGACTGATGCTGAGGCTGAAACTCCAATACTTTGGCCACCTCATGCAGGGATTTGACTCATTGGAAAACACTCTGATGCTGGGAGCAGTTGGGGGCAGGAGAAGAAGGGAACGACAAAGGATGAGATGGCTGGATGGCATAACCAAGTCGATGGACGTGAGTCTGAGTGAACTCCAGGAGTTAGTGATGGACAGGGAGGCCTGGTGTACTGCAACTCATGGGGTCACAAAGAGTCGGACATGACTGAGTGACTGAACTGAACTGAACTGAACTGAGGTGCCAACATCATATCTACATGATCAGAATGAATAGCAAGAGGGTTATTGGCCATCACTTTTAACTGATTGACTAATTTAACAAACATTTAATGAATGCTAAGCAAATGCTAAGTCCTGAGGATACACACCATGCCTACTAAAACCTTCCAGACAAATCTCTTCATTTTTCTAACTACTGTCTTTTTATTAAAATATAAGTTCCTTGAGGAAAAGTTCTGGAGATGTTCAGCATGGTATAGAGTTTTAACAAAGTTATAAGTAACCAAAACATAAGACTCCAGAAGATATTGTCAATTTAGCCTTAGTAAACTCTGATCACACTTCCTTTAAAAAAAATCAATTATTTGTTTATTTTTGGTTGTGCAGAGCCTTTGTTGCTGCATATGGGCTTTCTCTAGTTGCAGAAAGCAGTCACTTCTTTGTTGTAGAGCATATGGGCTCACGGGCTTCAGTAGTTGCAGCTTGAAGGCTCCAGAGCACAGGTTCAGTAGTGATGGCACACTGGCTTAGTTGCTCCACCACATGTGGAATCTTCCTGGAGGGACCAAACCCATGTCCCTGCATTGGCAGGTGGATTCTTTATCCACTGTACCACCAGGAAAGTCCCACACTTCCTTTGATGTCTCTTTTGCCCTAATGTCCCCAATTGTTCATTCAGGTGAATACATTGTACACTCCCAAGAATTTGTATAAATATCTTATTTCATCTATGGTGATAGCCATGGAATTCCAACAAATCCCATGGATTTAAAGGAATCCCAAGGTAAACTTCTCAGAAAAATAATTACTTCTTTTGTAATGTAAAGAGTTGGCCCCTATAGTTATCTGTTCTGTATGTTTTTTGAGGGAGAGGAAGAATATAAAAGTTTCTTAATATTGTGTCATCTGTATATTCTTTCTTTGTTTTGCTTTGTTTTAATGAACTGGTTCCATCAACTGAAGTTTAATAAGCACTGAAGCAAAGACCATTTCTTCTAATGTTTCTGTACTTTACACATCCCTCCTTCATCCTCACTGGCTCAAGCCATATTATGGGTTTCCAAATAATTGGTTCTCAAAATTGCTTAACTGTCATGTACCTGCTCATATTCCCTTGACCATTTCTGCCTCCTTGAGCACAATATTCCAGGGATCATGTTCATTATGTTCTCCAGAGGTACCTGAGACTCTCTATCAATCAAGCTAATGCCAGAGTCTACTGTATGTTTTGAAGGAAGAGATTTCTAGACTCCTAAATTCATTTTGACTCTATACAATGGATGCTCTTCTGTTTCAAGTTACTGTCTGAAAAACGTCAGAGTTTATGTACCCTTGAAGTTTACTCATCAAGGGCACTTCCCTAAGCTTCCATATTTCCAGCAGTATTGGTGCTTCTCAGACCAAGAACAGCAATCTGACCCCTTTAGAAGTTAGGGAGCTTCATATAAAGGGAATACTCAACCCTAAATATGTTACACATGTATGAAAACATTCCAGCCACTATACCAGGGAAAAACAGTAGAAAGGATCCGTGAGACTCAACCCTCAAGGGGAAAGACTTGCAGAGCAGGAAAGGACTGAGGAAAGAATCAAGCATCAAGTCAGACTTCAGTCCTACCATCACCTTCAGGTAGCTATGGGACTTTAGACAACTCACTTAGGCAAAATGGGTCTCAATTTCCTTTACTGAGAAATGAAAGAACTGAGCAAAATAATCTCTAAGGACCTTTCCAAATTCTTTATGTTTTTATGACTGAAGTGCAGTTTTTTTTAGTGTACAGCATATTTTTGTATCTCGATATGGCAAGCTTTGCTATCTACTTTGCAGACTGTGGAGATACAGGTGCATCTGTGTACATTTCTTTAAAATTTAGTAATTAAGCTTTCCAGTTTCAAATTTCCTAATGAGGAGACAAATACACACATACACATTACTGTAACTTTTCACTTCCCTAATCTAAATACTTACTGAAAATAGTACACTTAACACAGACTGGTGATTATAAATTTTTATATTTGAAAATTTAAAGTTTTATGTAGATGATCTTATTTAAGACATCTTGAGTTTGGCAGTAGTCTTTAGCACAGGTGAGTGTATTATGCTAATTAAACATCAGGTACGTTTGTTATCTCTATAAACAAACTCTTAATGCCCTCCTGTTACTCAAACTGTGGCCCGAGGCCCATGAACATCCCATGACCTGAGGCTGGTCAAAAACTTAGACTGCCTCACCCCAGATCTTTGAAATCAAAAGCTGCATTTTAACCAGGTACTCAGGTGATTTATATGCTCACTAAACTTCTAGAAGTGCTATTATATATTATAGTGGTTCCTGCACTGCTTTAAAATATGCAGGGAGTTTTCCTATAAGGGAGTGAATAAATGAGTGGCCTAACTGTACTTGGGCTTCCCTCATAACTCAGTTGGTAAGGAATCTGCCTGTAGTGCAGGAGATCCAGGTTCGATTCCTGGGTCGGAAAGATCCCCTGGAGAAGGAAATGGCAGCCCACTCCAGTATTCTTGCCTAGAGAATCCCATGGACAGAGGAGCCTGGCAGGCTATAGTCCATGGGGTCACAAGAGTTGGACATGACTTAGTGACTAAACCAACCAACTGTAGTTAGCAAAGTGAATCTCTACAACTCAGTGCCACTGGACTTAGACTAACAGAAGCTTATGGTTGGCAATTTCTCCATTTCTTTTAATATAGCTCTGGGTCTAGGCTCAATGGTAAAGAATCTACCTGCCAACTCAGGAGATGCAGGTTTGATCCCTGGGTCAGGAGGAACCCCTGGAGAAGGAAATGACAACCCACTCCAGTATTCATGCCTGGGAAATCCCACGGACAGAGGAGTCTGGTGGGCTACAAGTCCATGGGGTCACAAAAGAGTCAGACGCAACTTAGTGATTAAACAACTACCCTTGTAAGTGGGGGTTGGGACCTCTCTGGCAGTCCAGTGGTTAAGACTCTATGCTTCCCCGACAGGGGACACAAGTTAGATCCCTGGGTGGGGAACTAAGATCCCACATGCCACACAGTGCAGCCAAAAAGAAGAAAATATATACGTGAATATGTTTGTATATATATACGCACACATATATATGTGTGTGTGTGTGTGTGTGTGTGTGTGTGTATAATAAAAATAAATAAATGGCAGGGGCCAGGGAACTGGATGAAGAGCTCTATTCTCTTCAAGATCCACTTACAAATATTACATACACAGAAAGTCAATATGAAGAGTATTAAAATATTGGACTCTTTTTCATAGGATAACAACCAATGTGTTATTTTTGTTTCACTTTATACCTGTTGATTTTAAAACTTCATAATACATTACTGTTATATTCATAAAGTATCATAAAGAGGAAAAAGAAACACCTTTCAACTATGTGGTTAAAGACTCTAAAATAAATAAATAATAAAACAAATCAAGGATATAAAATTCAAGTAGAAGTTCAAACAAAACAGACAAGGATTCCAGTTGCAGCTCGAGGACTGTGTGGTTCGTCAACCATTCACTAATCTTCCCTGGGTTCCAGTTTCTTCATTTACAAAATGAAAGAATGATCTTGATTTTATGTCCTAAACTTTAAAATTGTCCCAGCTTTAAAATTCTGAAATCCAGTACATCTGAAATCAATGCCCATTTGTCATCTCAAATGCACCTATTGAAATTCCATATGAAATCTCAGAAGTGGCCTAAATAAATCATTCTGGAATTTCTGCTATTTTATTTGCTAAGAACAGGAGCATATGAGCTAGTGGCCACCTCATGGTGCAAATGTAAAGATATTATCCCCAGCAGACTTTTTCTCTATGCAAGGAGCAAATGAGGGTCCCAGAACACATTTGCATGCCAGGAAAGTTAATCTTAGTTTCCTTTCATTCTGAATCACCAAATCAAGTGATTCCCCCTTGCTAACTATCCAGTTCACTCACATGGTCTCCTTGAATCTTCGTGAAAGGGTGAGAGCTTTCATCTCTGACCCAAAGCAGGGAAAGCTCAAGGGAGAGTAACACCTGAAAAGCTACCTCGTTACTCTGGCCCCAGAGAGTAAACTGACAAGTCTTTCAGGAGCTAATTATTGAGCCTGCTATTTGGTTCACTGACAGAGTTTCTTGTTTGTGGGAAGAAACATATTTGTGCATTGCTTTTTCCATTACCACCATTTCTATCATCATAAATAAGAATCAATAGGCCATTTCGAGTAGCATATGCTCACCACCATTTAGCATCTGAGTGTCAGCCATACACAAGCTAAGCAGCAGTGCTCCAACCTCCTGGCTGAGAATTCAAACCCACCAGACAAGAAAAGCACTTCAATTCATGAAGACAGTGTTTATGTCTGAGTGAGCAACTAGAAGGCAAAGGTAATCTATTCTTTGTATCTCTAGCAATCTCTGACACAAGACTGGCCATCCTAAATAAATAAGCAATTAAAGAACGAATGAACAAATGGCTGAATGAGTCAAAAGGTTTTAAGATGCTGGAAAGAGGAGCCTGGCAGGCTACATACAGTCCACAGGAGTAGCAAAGAGTCAGACATGACTGAGTGTCTGAGCACATGGAACTGACTGGATTTTGAGGGTGGGTCAGAGAATGTTATTTTGGTAAGTGCAGACCTATTTACAATTCATGATACAGAAATGAAAGCCAAGACACTGCAATCTGAGAGAGACTGCCTTTGATGAGCAGTTGCTCTGCATTGCTCTAATTTCCCTACCATATTCACTATCAGGCCTCACCAGTGAAAGTGAAGTTGCTCAGTTGTGTCTGACTCTTTGCAACTCTATGGACTGTAGCCTACCAGGCTCCTCTGTCCATGGGATTTTCCAGGCAAGAATACTGGAGTGGGTTGCCATTTCCTTCTCCAGGAGATCTTCCCGACCCGGGGATTGAACTCAGGTCTCCCGCACTGTAGGCAGACACGTTACCGTCTGAGCCACCAGGGAAGTAGGCCTCACCAGAAAGACAAGAAATCAGAATGAGGGCCATTCCAAAAGTCAAGTGAGACCTCTAAAGAAAAACTCTTCAAGGTCAATGAGGTCTTGCTGGACAAAACAAGGTCAGGCAAGGGACTGATCAGAGAAAGAGCAGGAAAAAGAGAAAATGAGGTGGTGAGGGGGAGCAGCAGAGGGGTAGCTCAGGCAGAGGCCTGAGTGGGAAACAGGTGTGCAAAAAAAAATGCACCAAAACAAGGAGAGGTGAGGAAGACCGACCCCCAGTCCTCAAGGGAGGCTGTGGATGTCTGGATGGGGAGGGGCAGAAAGGCATTAAGTCTTCAAGAAGACAGGGAAGGAGGGAAAGAGAGGGGGAGAGGTCAGACAAATGTCTATAAAATAATACCCATCACCACTGATAAAATACCCTTTTTTCTTCTTGAGAAAGACAAAGGGAATTTTAAGTAGGATTAAGTAGTAGTAGCTTTCAGAACTCAGCAGCTCTCAGGAGCAATAATAAGTACATAAATAGCTAAGTGGATGGTAGGAATTACTTCACTTTGGAATGTGGCCAGCCTATCAAAGTTAACAGTAATATCACATCTTTTGAAAGCTTTTTTGAGATTCTAGGGGGCAAATCATCTTAGAAAAACTGTACCATGTTAATTTTAGGAAAAGGATGCTCCTCACTGCATGAAGACATTCTATTGCCTGAAAATTGATAAGACCGAAGTTCTAGCCTGCTGGGAGGCACTCTCTTATCCATGTAAATACATTCCAGTATTGCCCCCAATTGGAAGCAAATAATTATGTTCACAGATTATCTTTGCCTAATGTAAAATTTTACTCAAAACATAACCCACAAAAGATGCTCTTAGTGCAACAAAAAGGACCTGTGGATATCCCACTTTCAAAATTCTCTAACTTTTGGACTCACTGTGAATATTAAGACATAAACTTTGTAAGGACTTCACTGTAGCTCAGACAGTAAGAATCAGCCTTCAATGTGGGAGATCTGGGTTCTATCCCTGGGTTGGGTAGATCCCCTAGAGGAGTGCATGGCAACCCACTCCAGTATTCTTGCCTGGAGAATCCCATGGACAGAGGAGCCTGACAGGCTGCAGTCAATGGGGTCACAAAGAGTCAGACACGACTGAGAGACTACTACTACTACTAAACTTTGTTAAGGCCAGATTTTGAAACACGTATAACTGTATATACCCATTTCTGAATTAGGTGGAACTGGGCAAATTGGAAATGCAAATAATGTCCAAATCCTGGGGCTTCCCCATTGGCTCAGTGGTAAAGAATCCACCAGCTAAGAAGGAAATGTTGTTTGATCCCAGAGTCCAAAAGATCCCCTGGAGTAGGAAATGGCAACCCCCTCAAGTATCCTTGCCTGGGAAATCCCATGGACAGAGGAGCCTGGCAGGCTACAGTCCATGGCATCACAAAGAGTCAGACATGACTGAGCAACTAAGCACATTCAAACCCTAGGCACTTCTAGCCACGAATATCCTATAGATTTTTCCTCTTAAGTACATTAAGCACATTTCTTCTTTGTCTGCTAATGTGCTGATCATCTTCTCTGCTTCCCAAAAACACATAAAAACTGGGTGTTGGTGGCAATTGGGGGTACAAATATCTTCTCTCACCATCTGGAAACATTCACGTGTTACTGTTTTCAAAAAAAGTAAGAAAACACATTGCATTCTTTATTTATTTTCTACCCAGAGACAAGTTATTTCAGTATCACCCACAATGGAATTTGCATGAAAATCTGCTCACTGACCCCGTTCCCTAAGGGTACATTTGCCCTAGCACTTGGAGTAAACACCATTTTCATTGCACCAGAAAGAGTTATAATTGGACAGATTGTTACAGTTTTAGCAACACCCAAATAAACCAAAGGAATATGAAGCAGACATGCCACCAAGTCTGGATTCTACACCTCAGTTCAGTGTTTCTGCCTGAAATAAGTATTTCTTCTACACCATCGACAGATGCTTAAAGGACATCTAGAGACGTCACCATTTTTTTTAATGACTTTAGAGAAATTGATCATTCTGAAAACAGTCCATTAAAAAGCTCTATGATTGTATATTAACTCATATATACGAAATCTAGAACAATGGTACAGATGAACCTAATTACCAGACAGGAATGGAGAGGCAGATGTGGAGAACAGGCATGTGGGCAAGGCAGGGAAGGGGAGGGTAGGACAAACTGAGAGACTACGATTGACATATATACACTACCATGAGTTCATTCATTTCACTGACTGGTTAATTTTCATTAATATACCCTAAACAACAATAGGATATAAACACGTGGATGATCAAATGACATTCAGAATTCAAAACTAAGCACAGTGTACAATATACATGAATGAAAAATCCATAAGGCCCTCTGTGTACAACTTCTTTCAAATCCTTCTATAAACTGACTGCTCTTTATATCCCATTATTCACTGACATGCAAACTCTTCATGAGATGCACCTCTCCTCTTCTCTTCACACTTCTCCATGCCACTCTCTGCTGACCCATCCTTTCCCTCATTTGGGAAGCTTTCTCAATCTTTTCTTGTTCTCAATCACCTCCTCCCTGAAGCTTTGAGTTTTACAACTCAAACTTATAATCATACATTTTTTGAACTTCTTCGATATCTATGTCCAAATTTAACAGTTAATCATAAGATACTTTGTTGCCCTTTACTTATGTACATGTTGGGTATATCTCTCTTTCCCAACTAAATCACACGATTTAAAGATAACACATCCCTCTTATGCCTCTCCTTCAAGTTTCTGTCAAGATCCTACTCCACGTTTAACATCCTTCTCTTCATATTCTTTCTTTATTTTTTAAAGACTTTTTTTTTATGCAGACCATTTTCAATGTCTTTATTGAATTTGTTACAATTGTTGTACAGTCATTAAATCATGTCCGACTCTTTTGTGACCCCTTGGACTGTAGCTCGCCAGGCTCCAATGTCCATGGGATTCTCCAGGCAAGCATACTGGAGTGGGTTGCCATTTCCTTCTTCAGGGGATCTTCCTGACCAAGGGATCGAATTTGCATATCCCCCACTGGCAGGGAGACTCAATACCAGAGTCTCTTGGGAAGCCTTTGTTACAATATTACTTCTGCTTTATGGTTTTGGTTTTTTGGCCTCAGGGCATGTGGGATCCTAACTCCCTCACCAGGGATTGAACCTACATCCCCTGCATTGGAAAGGGAAGTCTTAACTTTGGCCACCTCATGCGAAGAGTTGACTCATTGGAAAAGACTCTGATGCTGGGAGGGATTGGGGGCAGGAGGAGAAGG
The DNA here is from genome assembly GCF_016772045.2 of Ovis aries. Lineage (NCBI taxonomy): Eukaryota > Metazoa > Chordata > Mammalia > Artiodactyla > Bovidae > Ovis > Ovis aries. The sequence goes on from NC_056057.1 coordinate 92,849,367, forward strand.
GGACGACAGAGGATGAGATGGCTGGATGGCATCACCGACTCAATGGACGTGAGTCTGAGTGAACTCTGGAAGATGGTGATGGACAGGGAGGCCTGGCGTGCTGCGATTCATGGGGTCGCAAAGAATCGGACATGACTGAGCGACTGAACTGAACTGAACTCAACTACCTAACCGCCAGGGAAGTCCCTTGGTATTCCTTCTCACCACCATGTTTATCTGAAAATATGCTTAAATTAGATGCCCTCCCCTAAAGAAATTTCTGTAACTCTGCTTCTTTCTCAAGTTCTCCCATCATCGCTACTTTGTTTTTCTGCTAAACTTCTTTAAAAAAAGCATTCCTCCCTCTACCTGTATTCCATGTCTATCTCCAGCCCTCACCATCCTCACCATCTGAGTCTCCATGAAACTTCTGTTCTTCAACCATGCTTCTTGGTAGCACTAAACATGCATGCACCCTAACTCCTCTCCTGACTCCCAGTACATCTCCTGCCCCAACCCGCAATGCTTAATTTCTTCTTCTGGTTCCTCCCCCAGAGGGTTAGGTGGTTATCCCTCATCTCTGCTCAGTTTTCCCTGGTAACTGCATCTCTGTCCTTGTCTTTTAACTTCCAGGTCTCCTGCATCTACTACTACCTAATCTGTGTTTCTAGTGTCTTATACTAGGCAGGGTCTCAAACCTGGGATGCCAAACCTGCTGGGCAGTTCCATGGGGCGATTTCAGAACCCAATTCCAGTTAGTCCTTCTAATAGTGCATTACCATTCTTGCTGCCTTTTCGGTTAAGTAGTTTTCCTAGACCTAGCTGGCAGAGCTTTGTCACTCAGAACCCCCATCACTCACCACCCCCCCCCCAGGGCATTCAGCACTCACCATATCCTGTAAATACTACCTACTAGGATCTCTACTGGAGAAGGCAGTGGTACCCCACTCTAGCACTCTTGCCTGGAAAATCCCATGGAAGGAGGAGCCTGGTAGGCTGCAGTCCACGGGGTCGCTAAGAGTCAGACACGACTGAGAGACTTCACTTTCACTTTTCACTTTCATGCATTGGAGAAGGAAATGGCAACCCACTGCAGTGTTCTTGCCTGGAGAATCCCAGGGACAATGGAGCCTGGTGGGCTGCCATCTATAGGATTGCATATAGTTGGACACGATTGAAGCAACGCAGCAGCAGCAGCAGCAGCAGCAGCAGGATCTCTATACTCTGTGTTCCATCCCTAACTAGCACATCTCATGAGGCTGAGACTGTCTACCACTTGGGCTATGGGATGGACACTGACTCACCTTTCTCTTTTCTCTCCCCTGATCCCCAACCCTCCCTACACTTCTGTCAGAGGAATCTTTCTGAAAGAAGTATCTGACCAATGTCCTAAATGAAAAGCCTTATTTACTTCTACCCTACAGGTAGGATAAAGCCCCAGACCCCCAGTTCTGGAGCTTCTAGGAAGAACCCCAGAACCCTGCATGAGCTGGCCTGTCCCGATCTGGATCTGGATCTTCTGTTCTCACTCCCACACTCAGTCTCAGTTACTCTGGTCCCCCTGACCTTTTATTTTTTGTTTTCTTTACCTTAAACTCAAGACATTTGTGCTATATCCTGGAATGGGCTGCTCTCATATTTTCACATGGCTGAGGACTCTTGCCATTCATGTGCTTAGTCGCTCAATCATGTCCAACTCTTTGTGACTCCATGGACTGTAGTCTGCCAGGTTCCTCTGTCCATGGGGATCCTCCAGGCAAGAATACCGGAGTGGGCTGCCATGCCCTCTTCCAGGGGATCTTCCCAATCCAGGGATTGAACCCAGGTCTCCTGAATTGCAGGCAGATTCTTACCATCTGAGCCACCAGAGAAGCCCCTTGCCATTTATGTCTGGTCTCAAATGTTAGCTCCTTGGCAAAGCCTCTTAACCAAAGGATAGTAATTGCTGCCTTCCCTCCTCCTTCCTGAGGCCACCTGGTCACTCTTTCTGCATTTACTCTGTTGTATTTCTTCAATGTACATCTCAGCATCTGGAAATCTCTGTTTCTTTATACATTTACTTATTTAGTGACTCTTCAAACTCAAATGTAAGACTCACGAGCACGAGCTTTGTCTCACTTCACTTACTCCAGCTCCTGGAAGTCAGTTCCCTCCACTGGGGCACCCCTCTCCACATCCATCCTTGCTCCATTTACAGGGCTGCTCTAGCGCTTCTCAGATTATATCTTTATTTGAAAACCTATTTCCAAAGGAACTAAATAGAGGGAAAAGAGGTCATATCAAAATGTGTGGGCCAAGGGGAATGCAAGAGAGGAGTGTCTGGTTATAAGATGCTCATTCAGTATAGATCTTAATTTAGAAGAGATGTATCTTTATTGAAATTATCCCTTTTTATGTTCTTTTTAATTATGCTGTACATATTTCATTTTCCATGTGTTAGTTTCTGATATATATAAATGGGTATATAAATACATCCATTAATATATATAAATGGATTTAAAAGGAATGTTTATACAGACCTTCTATCTTGTATTGATCCTACTAAATGTACTTAGTTCTAAGTAGCTTTTAAAATTCCATAGATGTTTCCACATACACAGTCATGTTATCTTCAAATAAAAAGTTAAATTCTAACATTCAAAAAAATGTATATTTAATATCACTGTTATTTTTATGTACAAAGTACAGAAAGTAGAGCATCAAAACACCATAGCTGCTAGAGCAATGCAGGATATGGGGGACATGATTGAAATAGTTGAAAAGCACTGTCAGCACATTTTGTTATGATCTGTCATCCTCACAATATTTTGGACTCCTGGCGAACAAAATCATGTCTTGTTTATTTGTCAATATCCTACCAAACCTAATAAAGTACTTTGTCTAAAGTAGATAGACATAATTTTTAAAAAAAGAACTGAAATACTCCGGCACTGAACACTTGGCACATGTTCAATAAATACTTGTTCATTGATTGCAACAACCGATGTGCAAGTCTAAGTTTGTTCAATGATCAATGGAAGCTCGGCCCTGCTCAGAAACTATAACAAGAGATACAAGGAGGTAGAAGATGTTGTCGTTACTATCCACATAGAAAAGCTTCATTTCTCAGGTAATGACAAACACAAATGCTCCAAGGAAAACATTTAAATGGTTACCTGTACATTTCTTTATATGACTGTTCCTTTTTCCATGTGATCCCAACTTGCATCCAAAATTCTCCTCCCAGAACTCTGCAAACCATACATTTCTTCTATTATTGGCAAGAGTTCGGCTTCTAAAGTATCGATCAAACCCTATTTTAAAGAAGAATCGTATGAAAATACTTTAATGTACTATCAGAAATTTGAATATATATTATATCATGTTGTGATCATTGCATGAAAAAATATACATAACAAATGGGGGAGGATCAGTAACCCAGAAATAAGGCTGTCCCTGTGGCAAGAATCAATGGAGAACAGAGGGCAGCCTCTCTACTCCCACCATGCGCCGTTCAGGCATGCACAGCAGATTGGGACTCATCCTCACCGCTTCTTCCTCTCCTCTATGTCTCCCAGTGGCAGCAACCAGTGACCTCATGCTGAATATTTAGAACGAACTCAGACTTTTTCTCTTCTCTTTCCCCTAGTAGGGGTCTATGTTCTGGGTTTCTGTGCTTCTACTCCCCCGAAGATTTATCTAATCTGGATATTCCCTTTTTAGCTAACTCAGTAAACCAATCACTACTAATGTAACCTTCTGGTTTTTTAGATGCTAAGTCGTGTCCAGCTCTTTGCAACCACATGAACTGTAGCCTGCCAGGCTCCTCTGTCAGTGGGACTTCCCAGGCAAGAATACTTAAATGGGTTACCATTTCCTTCTCCAGGGGATCTTCCCAACCCAAGGACTGAACCCATGTCTCCTGCTTGGCAGGTGGATTCTTTGCCAGTGAGCCACTTGGGAAGCACCCAGTCTCCTGGAGCCCTGGGTAATAAGCTAAATTGTCAGTCTGGTCAGGTAACCACTTCACTGAAGGAAGAATACTGGAATGGGTTGTCATTTCCTTCTTCAGGGGATCTTCCAGACCCAGGGATCAAACTTGCATCTCCTCCATTGACAGGCAGACTTTTTACCCCCAAGCTACCAGAGAAGTCCTTACTTTGTCATTATTCTCACTTTAATATATATACTCTTACACCATTGATGAAATGATCTTTTGAACAGCATGCATTAAAAACCAAAACAAAACCTCCAATATACCAAACATTTGTCAACTGACTACTTCTCTGATTTTAATATTTCTTTCAATTTCCAATTGAGCTTTGATTGATAAACATGAGATTAAAACTGGAAATAATGCCTTGTTCCAACAAATAATGGCAAAGGTAGGAATTTTAGTCACTGTCAAGATCACTGGAAAAGATATTTGGGAGGCAGACTGCTTTTCAAGGATGTTCCACATCTTCTGTTGCCATTCATTTATCCATAGAGTCAAACCAGCATCATGCCTCAATTTGCTAAAAAGCAAACACTATCCTTCCAACAATGCTATAACTGTTGTGTACGTCCATGGATATTTGCAAACTTAGAGGGCAACTGCTAAAATCATGGAGATATCTAAGGCCAACAACAGTGCTCCTTAAAAAAATGTCTTGTGGATATCTTTTCTAATTAAAAAATATATAATGTGCTAACTTAAACAGTTACTGTCTTGGTAATTCTGCCATCAGTGCTACAAATTTTATCCAGAGTCATAAAATAATGGATGCATTTCATCACATGCTGATACTCTGATTTTGCTTTTGGGTTTAGATTCGGTTAGAATGAAACAAATTCTCCATGGTGCATCCTTACCATCAATTGATGCTCTTTTGGGTAAAATTGTCACAGCCCCTTCTGCAATCTCCTCCTGCTGATAAACGGGTGCTATTTTGGATCCCCAACTATCAGAGCCAATCCAGAGAAAATGCCCACTTTGGTTTAATTTTTTTGCTGCTTCCAATATCCTCCTATGAGAATAAGAACAAATAAAACACATCACATTTACCAAGAAACTTTACACATATGAATGTTATAAGACCTGCTATATCAAGTCATCAATACTCAGTAGGTCACCATTAAACAAGTCAATCATTCTAACTGCCTGAGTTTTAACATCTCCTAAAAGAAATAAATTGGAGACTTTAAGTCCAGTGCCTGATAATTAGCCTTATTCTTAACCTCATCCACATTATTCTGTCTATCATCATTGTTTGTCTTATTTCTTTTCAGTCCCTGGATTTTACTCAATAAACATTTCAGATTGAGAAACCAGAAGGCTGCTGTTTCTATGTAGCAGAAAGCAGTCTAGACTTGCATAAGAATGCTACAATTCTTGTGAAATATTACAAGATTCTACATTGAACATGAAATATATTAGAAAAAGGATGTGAGGTGCAAATATGATCCTAAATGAGGAAGAATATCAATCAGTACCTGATGTCATCTTCATTAGCAAACATAATCACTGCCCGAGCATTAGGTGTTTCTAGCAGGCGCTTGATAATTTTTTCAAATTCTCCAGGTCTTGGTTCACGTGGAATTTTCTGTGATTGAGCAATGCAAACGCCACCTATTTAAAGAGAGAGAGAGAGAGTGATTCAGAAAAGACATTTACTTAACACAGTTAATGAGGTTAGCTACTTTATAGAAACACATGACTCAGTAATGGATATTGTTTCTCAAAATATCTGTCATTCTCACCTATTTAAAAGCAATCAGGATGTTTTGCATCCTAATATATATATTTCTCGAATGACATCAGTGACTTAATCACACATCAGGTTTTTGTTTTTAAGTTTAAACATTATTTTTGTGAATGTCCTTTAAGAAAAAATCAAAGTGCACAAGATGTAGGACAGGAGAGAAAGAGTGGAAAGAAAGGCTGTTTTAATTCATTTAACATAAGTCCAAGTACAAGTGCTTTGATTAAAAAAAAAAAAAGGTATGAATATGTCTTATAGGTGAGACTTCCTGTGATAAATATAGGAAGGTCCTTTTGCTAACTTATTTTGCGACCCCATGGACCCACAAGGCTCCACTGTCCATGGAATTTTTCAAGCAAGAATACTGGAATGGGTTGCCATTTCCTACTCCAGAGGACCTTCCTAACCCAGGGATGGAACTCACATTTATCAGTAGACCTCTTTTAAAGTTAATTTCCTTTTTTTAGCTCATAGTATTGTAGCAAAAAACTTATGCAAAAACATAATATGTTATGAGACAAGTGGTCTTCAAGATTATTTGAGACACAAGTCAAGTTTCAAAGACACAAGCACTCAGTTGACATATTTCTCCACCATGAAAATCAAAATGGCAGAAATTTCATCCAACTCATGGCAAATAGATGGGGAAACAATGGAAACAGTGAGAGACTTTATTTTGGGGGCTCCAAAATCACTGCAGATGGTGACTTCAGCCCTGAAATTAAAAAGATGCTTGCTCCTTGGAAGAAAAGCTATGACCAACCCAGACTGAGTATTGAAAAGCAGAGATGTTACTTTGCCAAGAAAGGTCTATCTAGTCAAAGCTACAGGTTTTTGTTTTTTTTTCCAGTTGTCATGTATGAATGTGAGAGCTGGACTATAATGAAAGCTGAGCCCCAAAGAATTGATGCTTTTGAACTGTGGTGTTGAAGAAGATTCTTGTGAGTCCCTTGGACAGCAAGGATATCCAACCAGTCCATCCTAAAGGAAATCAGTCCTGAATATTCACTGGAAGGACTGATGCTGAAGCTGAAGCTCCAATACTTTGGCCACCTGATGCGAAGAACTAAACATTTCAAAAGACCCTGATGCTGGGAAACATTGAAGGCTGGAGGAGAAGGGGACAACAAAGGATGAGATGGTTGGATGGCATCACTGACTCAATGGACATGAGTTTGAGTAAGCTCCAGGAGTTGGTGAAGGACAGGGAAGCCTGGTGTGCTGCAGTCCATATGGTCTCAAAGAGTTGGACACGACTGAGCGACTGAACTGAACCATCCAACTCACAGAACAAAAAGGAAGAACACTTCTTTTGGTTTCTCATCTTAAGGCAATGAGAGGCCAAAAGAAAAATGTAGAAAATATCTCTGCCTTTTGCTGATGGGCTGGGATAAGAGGAAAAGAAGTTTTCCTCTGATGTAGTGGTGTCAAGGTAACATATTCTAATATAAAGAGAAAATATGACATCAGCAAGATGTTTCAATTGCATTATGGTTTGAACATACTTTTTGAGTCACTTGAGAAGAAAATCACCATTTATTTATAGCATGGCTTCAACAAGCAAGGTATTTTTACCACACAATTGGCAATGCATTCAATTACCCAAACATTACAGGGTGCCATTATGTGCCATGCACCTGGCTGGACACTGGAAATGCCCAGTCTAACCCAGCAGTTGCCAGCTAGTCTGGGAAAGGGGCATTCCAATAAATTATCATGGAGCATGTAATGATTTTAGGATGAAGAAAGTATACCACATTTTGGGAACACAGAAGAGGGAGTTACTCAAGTGCTTGAGAGAACTGGATTTTAAATGGCAAATATACATAAGCTCAGGGGCAAAACTGGGACATTTCTGGTAGAAGCCAAGGTATGAAAGAGCCTTGTTGGGTCATGACTGGCTGGGGTTGAGGTTGGAAAGAATAGACAGGTCCAGCTTGACAATGACTTTATTAGACAGGCCAAATAATTTGGGTTTTACATTGAAAAGGCTAGGAACCCACAGAAAGTTCATAAGCAGGAGAATTACATGACGAGCTATGTGTTTTAGGAAGAAACTTCAGGTAGCCAAACAAAGAGGAACCATGTGGTAGCCACACAATGGGTGTCCAGTGTGTTGTGATCTGATTTAATACATGTGACAATGCCGTATGATTAACAGTGCCACAGTACTGAAGGTTATTCTTTGTATAAGTTAGAACACTGCTAAAATTATCTTTGCAATAGCAGTACCCTCACTAACCCTACACTCTGCTCTTCAGTGCTGAGAATTGCCTATAAGCCACAGACTAAGCCTGTAAGTAGTCAGCCTACTGATATGTCCAAAATAGTTGTGATGATTGATTCATTCCTTTAGTAAACATTTATGGGGCTTCCCTGGTGGCTCAGATGGTAAAGAACCTGCCTGCAATGCGGGAGACCTGGGTTCGATCCCTGGGTTGGGAAGATCATGTGGAGAAGGGAATGGCTACCCACTTCAGTATTCTTGCCTAGAGAATTCCATGGACAGAGGAGCCTGATGGGCTACAGTCCATGGGGTCGCAAAGAGTCAGACATGACTGAGGGACTAACAGTTTCACTATCTGTCAGCCACCATGCAGGAGATATGGATTTATAATGGTGAATAAAATAGACATATTTTAATGGTGAATAAAACCATATTATAATGGTGAATAAAACTCTTACCAGGGTTTAGAAATGTTACAGGTAAAACAGGCTTAACACAAAAAAAACACCAAATAAGTATATAAGTTATGGCATGCCCTACGAGGAAGAGCAAGGACATTTAATTTATATTGATGAAAAGTGTCCCTAAAGTTGGTATCTCTCCATTAAAGTCAGAAAGAAAAGAGAAGGGGAGAGAATCAAGTGGAAAATGGCAGGAAAGAACCAGTGGAGTTAATGAATGAAGGGGAGAGAAGTACGAGACAAAGATGAGAGGTAGATGGGATCCAGGCCATGCATGTCATTCAAGACCTGTGCAAGATTATGAGTAATGAAGGTGCCTAATTTTCAGTAGCCCACAGGAGTATGTCTTTTCTATGACCACGGCATTTCATGGAAGAAAAATGAATGAGGACCACTAAGTGATATAAGAGGGCAACCTGGAATGGAAAGAATAGGAGGCCAGGATCCCAGTTAGGAAGTTACTAGGACAGGCAACAGGGGATGATGACTAGGGTGATACCATCAGTACTGAGGAGGGGCAGGTGTATGAGTGCTCAGCGGTGTCCAACACTTTGCAACCCCAAGAACTGTAGCTTGCCAAGCTCCTCCTTCCACAGAATTCTCTGGGCGAGAATAGTAGAGTGGATTGCCATTACCTTCTCCAGGGGATCTTCCCAACCTAGGGATCAAACCTGGGTCTCCTGCATTGCAGGCAGACTCTTTACTGTCTGAGTCACCAGAGACAGGTGGACAGTGAAAATTGGAATTAGAATCAGTGGGACTTTGTAACATTTTTCCCTCCTTTACTGAAACATGACTGGCAAATAAAAATTGTATATACTGAGTTGGCAAAAAAGTTCATTAGGGTTTCCCCATAACATCTTACAGAAAATCCTGAGCAAATTTTTTTGGCCAACCGAATATTTAGGTTGTATTAATTTGATCGAGGTGGCGCAGTGGTAGGAAACCATTAAGCACGACTCTAAGGTTTTGGCCTTTGTGATTGGTTTCCATGGGGCTTCCCTGGTGGCTCAGACAGTAGAGCATCTGCTTGCAATGTGGGAGACCCAGGTTTGATTGCTGGGTCAGGAAGATGCCCTGGAAAAGGAAATGGCAACCAACTCCAGTACTCTTGCCTGGAAAATTCCATGGATGGAGGAACCTGGTGGGTTACAGTCCATGGGGTCGCAAAGAGTTGGACACAACTGAGCGACTTCAACTTTCACTTTTTCACTTTTCTGTGATGACATCATTAAACAAGTAGGAAATACAGGAGGGGCAGACTTGATGAGCTTGATTCAGAACCCAGAGGTTTTCAAAGTACCCATGGAACACTGAAATGGAAACAATGAGTCTGGAGCTAAGGAGAAAGAAGGGAGTTGTAACCACAATGTTGTTAGATGCAGACACAGTAGTAATTGAAGTGCTGGGAGTGAAGTGATCAGTCAAAGAGAATATTTAAATCAATAACAGGAAAAGGTGAAAGACAGAGTTCTGAAAACCCACCAGCAGGAAGGGAGCTAGTGAATGAGACTGGAAAGGAGTGATTACATGTTTTGAGGAGAAAACTTTGGGGACAAACTCTAGGGATTACTTGAAAACTGCATAATGTGTGTAAAAATCAAATAAAGAACTGTGGTGAGTGGAAACATGAGGTAACCAGAGAAATGTAAGATCCAAACTGTAACACTCTCTGGGGAGCAATAGCTGTTTCAAAACATGACTGCGCTTTTAAGAAAATTGTTCTAATTACTTAAGGATCCCATTAAAAACCATATCTTAAGTATCATTCTGAGATTAACTCTGACTCCATAATCAGAAGAAATGAAGGCCAGAAAATTTTAATTATGATTTTTTCAGATGAGGCAAACAGGCAATCCAGACTTATGGTTTAGTCTGAATTCATTGGTTTACTCACTTACTACAGATCCATTGAACATTTCTGTTCGTTCAAAATTAGTCAAGTTGGAATTTTACATTAGTCTATATTTTTATTCCTTCACCTCACCTTTTATTTGTGAGCCTGGTCCATTTGTATCTTTCTTGAAAGAGGAACTGCACAAGTAATTTATTTCAGCTGAGCAAATCCTTACAAAGAACGTGCACCCCAAAGGCATTATGCTGTTTGGTGCTTTATGGACATTTTATTGTAGAATGTATTACTCTCAAATAATTGGTGTTAGAAACTTAATATCCCTTTGCTTAGCCTTGAAACTCATTCACAACTTCTATCTTCACATCAGTCAAAAAGCCACAGAGTCCATTCATAAGTACCCATGGTCTATTATGTTTCCAGAGCTAAGCACTTTCTGTCTCCATTCTGCCTGCAACAGAGTTATAACTGAATGACAAGATGTACACATCAGAAAAGCCAGATAAGAATGTAAAATGATCTACTGCTAAGAAAATATTGCATAAGGTCAAATCAACTGCAGTAACAAATGACAGTAAATCCCCACCTCAAGTAATCATGACTATTTAAAACTATATAACAAGAGGTCATCGTACACTGTTAGTGTTTGGTTATAATACAGTAAAATTTAGTCAAACATTCAGGCTTTATCAAAGATGTGTTTTCCTTTATTCATTATCAATTGTTCCAATTTTAAAAGAGACTCTCTGACTTGATCTAGATTCCTAAAGTGTGGAAGAGGAGCTCTCTTGCATCAAAGCATGTCTATTCCATCTATTTCTTCATAGCCCACTCTGGAAGAGTGATTGTGTACAATTCCAGGGACTCTAAATTCCCTGTTCTGCAGGTGTCCCCAGTTTAGCAAGAAATAATTTTTAAAGCTTAGCACTTAGGGAAAGACTGTTGTACGGAAGAATTTATAATTGGCTGCTTTCTAAAATTCCCTGTCTGATTTCCTCACCTGTGTAAATGTTTTCCCTTTGATTATTTAGTGATAATTAAAAGATCATTTGTTGAGCTGAGCATTTTACATACACTCTCCAACGCACTTGAGCACTCCTTCCCAGGCTCATGCATTCTGTACCTCCATAGTCCTAGGGAAAGGATTCTAACCTTGGTATTATCACCACAATTCTGATGCGGAAACTGAGAAATAGGGGTGTCAACAGCTGGCAAGAGTTTGAAATCCAGTTTCAAAGCCACGTATGTGTGACTCCAAGACTTTTCCATCATATTGCTCATCCACAACTGACTATACTTGTGACTTAATGGTTTCATGGATATCCATGACTGATGAATAAGATAAAGTAAATTTAAAGACATTCAAAAGACCCAGCAGGTCACCCCTTATAAACCGAATCAATAGCTACACAAATGCAGTCCTTCTATTGAGCATTAAGAACAAAGTTAAAATACTTAGAACTCATGCAGATTATAGAACTGATTTAAACTTTAGTATTTAACTAATCCATCCCCAAATCTTTCCAATAGCCCCTGTGAATGTATGTTCTCAGGAAAATTTTCCTGAGGCCTCCAGTCTTCCACATCACCTTTGACTGTAGCAACCACAATAACTGTATATTTTTTTCATTGTTATCTTTTTTTTCACCTTAGACTGTAAGTTCCATAACTGCTGAATCTTGGCTTTCACACTGACCACCATACTTCTCACTACCTATCACGGTGCTTGGCACACATGGAGTTCAATGACTATGTTTTGAATAAATACAGGTAAGACTTACAAGAGACACTGCTGATATAAACAGAGGTGAGACATTTCTGACCTCAGACACGTCTCAGTCAAGTAGGAAAACATAGGATACATAAAAATATATCCTTGTTTTTAAAAGTGATTAAAATGGCACACAAAAGAAAAAAAAATTGAAATTGAAATTCAGAGAAAGCTCCCACTGATGTGGCATCTGTCACCCAAAATGGCTTTTATCAGGGCTCAATAAATTAGAATATTACCTTGGCCTTAGTTTGTTCATCTGTGGGGTTGCACAATAATTTGCTCTTATTGAAATAAGAGCAAATTTGTGAACAATTTCATTCATAATTTTTATCTCTTTATCTCATATGTGAGTACCTGGAAGCCTCAGGTCCGAGAGACGAAAGGTTCTTTACATATATGTTGGTTTGCTAGTGCAATAAGATGTTGAAGTGAAGAAAAATAGATATGGGTCAGAAGACCTGAGGGTCAGTCCTATGTGATCTTGAGCAAGTCTCAGTGTCCTCATCTCTGTGACAAGATTCATAGAAACTATCTTCCAGGGATGAAAAGGACAATATGATAAGTGCTATACAATTGTTGCATTGAATACATTGTTAATATTGTTAATCATCATCCTCACCTTAACCAGGTAAGCATCATCACTAGACTTGAGAGGAGAGATAGCTGATATTTAGACCTAAAACGTGAGTTTGTCAACAGGTCAGATCTTGAACCCTCAGCTTTATTTGTGTAATGTTATTAAATACCTTAAATTCTGAGAAGTGGTAATTGCCTGCTTTTCTGTGCCAGTAAACAAGATGACTAAATTTCACTTTTCACCTATTACAGATCATCACAGTGTCATCAGGGCAGTTTCAATGTGAGAGAATGGAGAAAGTGACTTACTTCTCCTTTGTCATCCCTGAATTCATACCTGCAGGATTCAAGCCTCCTCTTGGAAGGATTTTATAAGTATTTTGAAGATCTGGGTTGAACATTAGAATTTATTCTTTAAAAGAGTAATAGCATGGTGAAAACTATTCATCTATTAATGCTGCCGACCACTAAGTAGCAAATGTTGTGGAAACAACCCACATGCTCTTTTTATTTAAATACTTGCCTATAGATTATTAAGAAGCTGGACAATAGAGTGTTAAGACAATACTGCTGCAAACTTAGGAGCTTGAAATGCATATTTGCCTTGATCTCCGCCCAATGGAAGACCACCAGGGATGGTAACCAGACTGGGCAGAGAAGTCCAGCTGACTGCGGACCAATGACAAATTCCCAGCACCACCGGCAATGCTGAGACTGAAATGCCTTCCAGAATTGCTCTGAATTAGGTCAGATAGAACAAGCCATTTTACTTCCACATTTATCAGTGGCTTGCTGGGGGATATCCTGGAAAAAGGGGTAGATACATTAGTCAAGGCAGTTCCTTGCAGTCAGGGCCACCCCGTAGTGCAGCCACATTATGAGGCAAGGGCACCAGGAACCTTCACTGAATGGGGCTCTGAAAGGGGACTCACCATATATAAGAACTGAAACGTACAGAGAACCAAAGATATTATATCTCTGAAGTAATAGGACAAGTCAAACAATTAATAAAATACCATTGTTTAATTTTAAAGTTCCTCTTCAAAGAGGACTTATTGCACAAAGACAAGCAACCTATCCAAACAGTCCAATACTGGACTTGTAGCCAACTAGGACAAAAGAGCTGGCATCATAAAACTCCCTGTATTTCAGCAGAGAAGTTTTGTTAAAGCAATCTGAGAGGACAAAGAATTGTGTTTTTAGTTGTTGCTTATTTTTAAGAACAAAATCTCTATTAATAATGCAGAAAGAGAAAAATAAAACAAGAAACAATGTCACAGCATCAACTTCCAGCTGTGATGGAAATCCAGGAGGATTAAATTATTAGGAATGAAATTACTTACAAAGCTGCATATAGAATATTGAATGTGATTTTCTTTAAACAACATGATTATTACCAGTGTCTCAAGTTGGTTTACAATTTCTGTCAAGTTAAGTTCTAAGAAAATCATATTGAGTCTCTGATTATATAACTTGTTAGATCTGCATAAAAGAATGGTTTTGATACATAACACATCAACAAAGGTACCATTTTATCAATTGTTAAAGCTACCGGTAAAAAAGTGATGAGATTCTCAGGTGGCTCAGTGGTCAAGAAACCTCCTGCAACAAAGGAGATGTGGGTTCAATCCCTGGGTTGGGAAGAACCTCTGAAGGAGGAAATGCAACCCACTCCAGGATTCTTGCCTAGGAATTACATGGACAGAGGACTCTGACAGGTTACAGTCCATGGGGTCTCAAAAGAGTCAGACATGATTTAGTAACTGAATAATGACAACAGCAAAAAAAGTGATTGGTAAAAATTGTCAGTTGATCTTAAAAGATGGCTTATAATTGACCCTAATAAGAATTTGATACAGTCAGTCAAGTATTAACTTATTTTCTATGAATGCATCTTCAAATAATAGCAATGAACAAAACCAAATTAAGTAGGTTTTTTTTGTTTGGTTGGTTGGTTCTTAAAGACAATAGAAACATGTTAGCTCTTAAAAGTGCCCAGATCCTAATTCTAATTCATACAGAGTAAGGAATTTCTCCACCATCACCAGGCAATTCTCTGACCCCAACTAGGTATGCCACAATTCAACTCATTTCTGAAACTGTCTACCTGGAGATTGTCAGATTCCACAGGTTAAGAGTCCAGGTTCTACAAGACTGCCCTCCCCCAACTCCCCCACTTCAAATGTCAGTCACAAGCCCAGGTTGTTACCTGGCTTCTGACCCACGAGTTATAGATCAGAGATTCCCAAAACTCCCTCCTTAGGTTCAATTAATTTGTTAGGAGGCTCACAGAATTCAGAGAGACACTGTACTTACTAGATCACTGGTTTATTATAAAAGGATATAACTCAGGAACAGCCAGATGCAAGAGATGCTCAGGCAAGGTGTGGGGAAAGGGCACAGAGCTTCCACGCTGTCTCTGAATCTCCAAGATTTTACCAACCCTTTAGGTTGTTGTTGTTAAGTTGGTAAGTCATGCCCGGCCCTTTGTGACACCATGGACCACACCATACCAGGATTTTCCCTCCTTCACCATCTCCCAGAATTTGCTCAGATTCATTTCTGTTGAGTCAGTAATGCTGCCTAACCATCTCATCCTCTGCTGCCCCCTTCTGCTGCCCTCAATCTTTCCAGCATCAGGGTCTTTTCCAGTGAATCAGCTCTTCACATCAGGTGGCCAAAATAATGGAGTTGCAGCTTCAACATCAGTCCTTCCAATAAATGCTCAGGCTTGATTTCCTTTAGGATTGACTAGTTTGACCCCCTTAAAGTCCAAAGGACTCTCAAGAGTCTTCTCCAGCACTACAATTGGAAAGAATCAACTCTTCAGCACTCAGTCTTCTTTATGGTCCAACTCTTGAATCTGTACATGACTACTGGAAAAACCATACCTCTTCAAATCCCATCCTTTCAAGTTTTTATGGAGTCTTCCTTACATAGGCATGACTGACATGAGCATCAGGGGTTGAACTCAATTTCTAGCAAGTCTCTCCTCCTCAAAGGGCTTTCCCAAAGTCACCTCATTAACACAACAAAAGACACCTTAATTTCTCTCATCACTTAGTAAATTCCAAGGATTTTAGGAGCTTTATGCCAAAAACTGGATTAAAAACCAAATCTGTATTTCTTATTACAAATCACAATATTACAACTCTTTGAACTAATTATCCTTGACATCATTTCTTTCCACCTTTCTGGACACATAAGTAAAATAACAATTTGGCCTAATGTAATTGGTCCTTTAGTGCTAGTTCTGTGAAATTTGTTCTAAGGTTTGAACAAGTGTAATCACACCTCTTGCAACAGTATTTTCACCTCCTTATGTGGTGTACAACTGGGACTTAGCGGCCAAGTGCACAGTGTGATAGAAGTGCGTCTGTTTGTCAGCTTCAAGAGCACTTTGTGAAAGAGAAGATTTATCTCACACATCAGAGTGAAGAAAAAGTGTTATCTTTAACAACATGGACTAAAACAGTAACATCGCACTTAAATCTGTGCTTATCTCCCCTCACCCCACCAAACATTTTTTGTCTATCAAATGCCACATCATCCTTAAATGTACTCTGAAGAGCAATGAAATGAGGGAATGAAAGTCCTGGTACAGAAGGGGCATAAGCTCCAGGCTGCTCCCATTTGACCCCTAAGAGTGGCAATGGAGAGGACTGGCTCAGAGTGTCCCTCTCCTGCCTGTCTCCATGTGATGCTCAAAGCTTCTGATGCTCAGGAGGCAGGTTGGGCTGGGCTGGGTTCCTTGGGTCCATACAAACTAGAATGCAGTCATGAAATGCAGCCCACTCTAGTTTTCTCTCCTGGAGAATGCCATGAACAGAGGAGCAGAAATGGACGAGACTTAGCCACTCAAGTGTTCCAGAAAACATTGACTGGAACCAGCCACCCTGACCAGACACCATAGCGACCATTTGCCTGAGTTACTTTCTGACAGGAGGTCTTGGTAAGAAACACGGAACTAACAAATCACCACCAACAAGAAGAATTCAGAAAAGGTCTAAAGGAGATGTCACATGTCTACTACCTCCCAGAATCCTTCTTGCTACCATCCATCTTAGCTGGGCAATGTGTGCACCAACGGAAAGAACCTTGAGTCAGAATGATTGGCCAAAGATAATCCTGAAATTTATCCCATCACCATAAAACCCAAGACTGCAAGCCACATGGCAGAGCAGTTCTCCTGGGTTCCCTTATACTAGTAATCTCCACCTGTGTGCCCCTTCCCAATAGTCTTTTGCTTTCTCAGCACATCTGTCTCTTTGGACAATTCATTTCCAAGTTTTAGACAAGAGCCCACTCTTGGGCTTTGGCTGGTGTCCCCCTTCCTGCAACAAAACAACCACTCAGCCACAGCTCATCAGAGAGCACATATGCTCAGAGGAACAGTGGTGTGACAGTTGTGAATGTCGTCCCAGAGCTAGACTTCCTGGCTCCAAATCCTAGCCCTTCTCTGACTAGCTATGTGACCCTGGGTAAGTTATGTGATATCTCTTGCCTCTGTCCCTCAATCTGAAGATTCAGGGGATGCTAGTATTAACAGCTCCCAATGGTTATCATGAAGGGATTAAATAATCACCCAACAGATTCATTTTTTCCCCTCAGAAAACACATTAGTTGTAAATCATTTAAAATAAAAATTGAAACCCCCAAACAGAAATAGTAACTCACTTTCACCAAGCAATATTTACCTATAACATTCATTCAAGACAACTCAAATTTCATTCCCCAAATGGACACGTGGGTACAGTAGATAAGAAAAATTCAGGAAAAGAAAAGAAGGAGAAGAAAGGGAAGGGAAGCAGGCGAAAGGGAAGGAAAAAGAGAACAAGAACAAAATAAGAACAAGGAGGAGGAGATAGGAGAAAGAAGGTCAAAGAGTGAGAAGAGAAATAACATCACTTGTGGGAAGAAAAAGGAAAAGGAAAGAGAAAAAGAAAAGACTAGAGGGCAAACATCCACACCAGCAGTATCTTTCCAGTTGGGCAAAAATTCCACTTTTCATAGGGTCAAAACAGCAGAAGTGGGGTTAGAAACACTTGCAGAAGGAATACTTGACAAGGTTGAATTAAATTTAACTATGTCACAGGCTTCCTAGATGTCTCAGCAGCGCAGAATCTGGCTATAATGCAGTAGATGTAGGAGATGCGGGGTTCGATCTATGGGTCACTAAGATCCCATGGAGAAGTAAATGGCAACCGACTCCAGTATTCTTGCCTGGAGAATTCCATGGACAGAGGAGTCTGGTGGGCTACAGTCCCTGAGGTCACAAAAAGTCACACACAACTTAGCAACTAAACAAATATGTTGTATGCACTTGTATTTACATTGATTATTTCACAAGTACTGTTTTTAGAGTGTTTTGAGATTTTTGTTTGTTTGTTTTTGCCATTTCAAAGTAGATTCCCAGATACTAGGACAAACAGCATGACAGGAAGATTTCAAAAGACAAAACTAACTCTATATAAGTGCTTACAGAAGCAGAAGATACTAAGAAGAGGTGGCAAGAATACACAGAAGAATTATACAAAAAAGATCTTTATGACCCATATAGCCATGATGGTGTGATCACTCACCAGAGCCAGACATCCTGCAATGTGAAGTCAAGTAGGACTTAGGAAGCATCAACACAAAAAAACTTGTGGAGGTGATGGAATTCCAGTTGAGCTATTTCAAATCCTAAAAGATGATGCTGTGAAAGTGCTACACTCAATATGCAACCAAATCTGGAAAACTCAGCAGTAGCCACAGGACTGCAAAAGATCAGTTTGCATTCCAAACCCAAAGAAAGGCAATTCAAAGAATGTTCAAACTGTCACACAACTGCACTCATCTCACACACTAGCAAAGTAATGCTCAAAATTCCCTAAGCCAGGCTTCAACAGTACATGAAACATAACATTCCAGATGTTCAAACTGGATTTAGAAAAGACAGAGGAATCAGAGATCAAATTGCCAACATCTGCTGGACCATGGAAACAGCAAGAGAGTTCCAGAAAAACATCTATTTCTGCTTTATTGACTATGCCAAAGCCTTTGACTGTGGATCACAACAAACTGGAGATAGGAATACCAGACCACCTTACCTGTCTCCTGAGAAATTTGTATGAAGGTCAAGAAGCAACAATTAGAACTAGACATGGAACAACGAACTGGTTTCAAATCAGGAAAGGCTGTATATTGACACCCTGCTTATTTAATTTATATGTAGAGTATAACATGCAAAATGCCAGGCTGGATGAAGCACAAGCTGGAATCAAGATTGTTGGGAGAAATATCAATAACCTCACATATGCAGATGACACCACCCTTATGGCAGAAAGTGAAGAACTAAAGACCTATTGATGAAAGGGAAAGAGGAGAGTGAAAAAATTGGCTTAAAACTCAACATTCAGAAAACTAAGATAATGGCATCTGGTCCCATCACATCATGGGAAATAGATGGGGAAACAGTGGAAGCAGTGTCAGACTTTATTTTTTCAGGCTCCAAAATCACTGCAGATGGTGACTGCAGCCATGAAATTTAAAAAAAGCTTGCTCCTTGGAAGAAAAGTTATAACCAACCTAGATAGCATATTCAAAAGCAGAGACATTACTTTACCAACCAAGGTCCATCTAGTCAAAGCTATGGTTTTTCCAGTGGTCATGTATGGATGTGAGAGTTGGACTATAAAGAAAGCTGAGCACCAAAGAATTGATGCTTTTAAACTGTGATGTTGGAGAAGACTCTTGAGAGTTCCCTGGACTGCAAGGAGATCCAACCAGTTGATCCTAGAAGAAATCAGTCCTGAATATTCACTGGAAGGACTGATGATGAAGCTGAAACTCCAATCCTTTGGCCACCTGAGATGAATAACTGACGCACTGGAAAGGACCCTGAGGCTGGGGAAGATTGAAGGTGGGAGGAGAAGGGGATAACAGAGGATGAGATGGTTGGGTAGCATCACTGATGCAATAGACATGAGCTTGAGTAGTCTCTGGGAATTGGTGATGGGCAGGGAACACTGGCGTGCTGCAGTCCATGGGATCGCAAAGAGTCGTACACGACTGAGTGACTGAACTGAATTGATAAGTGCTCAAATGCCCAAAATGAACAAACTATCTAAGAATAAGGAAATTTCATATTTTCCAGTCTATTGCCTGGAAAAACCATCATTCCAATGACCACTGGAATCAAAATGAGTATTATTTAAATTTATTACGCTTCTGGATTAGAGTAAAAAATAGTATTAGACTTTGAATTAAGCTCATTACAGTTATAGAAGTGAGAATTTAGTAATTCGGTTACAGATGAGGATTCAATACAGAATCATGTCAATTAAATTACTGAAGAGAGAGCATGGACAATCGTGGCATCCACCCTTCTTCATCATTCAACAAATATTTATTGAGCTCTGTTACAAGTCAGACACTTTTAAGACACAGAATATACATCAGTGAATAATACAAAGAAGGTTCCTGACTTCACAGAAGTCACATTGCAGTCTATCTCTAGGGTCATGTGAAGTCTGATATGTGTAGGCATTTGTTGGATGTGTGATGAATAAGAAGTGCCTATTTCAAGATATAGTAGAATGCTCTAATAAAGAAATAATAAGCATATTCACGTATTAAAGCACCATCATTCGGAAAAAGTCAAAGCATCTCTGCATTTATATTATATATGTATATAACACAAAGTCATGTTCAAATACTGTTGTTGTCGTCATTTAGTTGCTAAGTCATGTCTGACTCTTTCATGGTCTTGTGGATGGTAGCCCACCAGGCTCCTCTGTTCATAAGATCCTCCAGGCAAGAATACTGGATGGGTGGCCATTCTCATCTTCAGGGGATCTTCCCAACCAAGGGATGAAACCTGAGTCTCCTACGTGAGTTCAGTTCAGTCACTCGGTCATGTCTGATTCTCTGTAACCCCATGGACTGAAGCATGGTCCATCACCAACTTCCGGAGCTTGCTCAAATTCATGTCCAACAAGTTGGTGATGCCATCCAACTATCTCTTCCTCAGTCATTCACTTCTCCTCCTGCTTTCAGTCTTTCCCAGCATCAGGACTCTTTCCAAAGAGACAGTTATTTGCATAAGGTGCCCAAAGAATTGGAGTTTCAGCTTTACCATCGATCCTTTCAATGAATATTCAGGACTGATTTCCTTTAGGATGGACTGGTTGGATCTCCTTGCAGTCCAAGGGACTCTCAAGAGTCTTCTCCAACACCACAGTTCAAAAGCATCAATTCGTTGGCACTCAGCTTTCTTTATAGTCCAACTCTCACATCCATACATAACTACTGGAAAAACCACAGTTTTGACTAGATGGACCTTGGTTGGTAAAGTAATGTCTCTGCTTTTTAATATGCTATCTAGCTTGGTCATAGCTTTTCTTCCAAGCAGCAAGTATCTTTTAATTTCATGGCTGCAATCACCATCTGCAGTGATTTTGGAGGCCCCAAAAGTCTCTCACTGTATCCATTGTTTCCCCATCTATTTGCCATGAAGTGCTGGGACATATGCCATGATCTTAGTTTTCTGAATGTTGAGTTTTAAGCCAACTTTTTCACTCTCTTCTTTCACTTTACCAAGAGTCTCTTTAGTCCTTCACTTTCTGCCATAAGGGTGGTGTCATCTGCATATCTGAGGTTCTTGATTCAGATTGTTCTCCTGGCAACCTTGCTTTCAGCTGGTGCTTTATCCAGCCTGGCATTTTGCATGTTGTACTCCCATGGGCGCAGGAGGGCCAAGAGGAGTGACTCCAAGCTCAAGGTCAGGAGGGCCAGCAGTGAGGGGATACGCCTCATCCAAGGTAAGGAGCAATGGCTGCACTTTGCTGGAGCAGCCGTGAAGAGATACCCCACGACCAAGGTAAGAGAAACCCAAGTAAGACAGTAGGTGTTGCAAGAGGGCATCAGAGGGCAGACACACTGAAACCATAATCACAGAAAACTAGTCCATCTAATCACACGGACCACAGCCTGTTCTAACACAATGAAACTAAGCCATGCCATGTGGGGCCACCCAAGAAGGGTGGGTCATGGTGGAGAGATCTGACAGAATGTGGTTCACTGGAGAAGGGAATGGCAAACCACTTCGGTATTCTTGCCTTGAGAAACCCATGAACAGTATGTAAAGGAAAATGATAGGATACTGAAAGGAGACCTCCCCAGGTCAGTAGGTGCCCAATATGCTACTGAAGATCAGTGGAGAAATAACTCCAGAAAGACTGAAGGGATGGAGCCAAAGCAAAAACAATACCCAGTTGTGGATGTGACTGGTGATAGAAGCAAGGTCCGATGCTGTAAAGAGGAATATTGCATAGGAACCTGGAATGTTAGGTCCATGAATCAAGGCAAATTGGAAATGGTCAAATAGGAGATGGCAAGAGTGAACATCAACATTCTAGGAATCAGGAAACTAAAATGGACTGGAATGGGTGAATTTAACTCAGATGACCATTATATCTACTACTGTGCACAGGAATCCCTTAGAAGAAATGGGGTAGCCATCATGGTCAACAAAAGAGTCTGAAATACAGTTCTTGGATGCAATCTCAAAACGACACAATGATCTCTGTTTGTTTCCAAAGCAAACCATTCAATATCACAGGAATCCAAGTCTATGCCCCAACCAGTAACGCTGAAGAAGCTGAAGTTGAACAGTTCTATGAAGACCTACAAGACCTTTTAGAACTAACACTCAAGAAAAATGTCCGTTTCATTATAGGGTACTGGAATGCAAAAGTAGGAAGTCAAGAAACTCCTGGATAACAGGCAAATTTGGCCTTGGAATGCAGAATGAAGCAGGGCAAACTCTAATAAAGTTTTGCCAAGAAAATGCACTGGTCATAGCTCCCTCTTCCAACAACACAAGAGAAGACTCTACACATGGGCATCACCAGATGGTCAACACCAAAATCAGATTGATTATATTCTTTGCAGCCAAAGATGGAGAAGCTCTGTACAGTCAGCAAAAACAAGACTGGGAGCTGACTGTGGTTCAGATCATGAACTCCTTACTGCCAAATTCAGACTTAAACTGAAGAAAGTAGGGAAAACCACTAGATCATTCAGGTATGACCTAAAACAAATCCCTTATGATTATACACTGGAAGTGAAAAATAGATTTAAGGGACTAGATTTGATACACCGAGTACCTGATGAACTATGGTGGAGGTTCGTGACATTGTACAGGAGACAGGGATCAAGACCATCCCCATGGAAAAGAAATGAAAAAAAGCAAAATGGCTGTCTGGGGAGGCCTTACAAATAGCTGTGAAAAGAAGAGAAGTGAAAAGCAAAGGAGAAAAGGAAAGATATAAGCATCTGAATGCAGAGTTCCAAAGAATAGCAAGAAGAGATAAGAAAGCCTTCCTCAGCGATCAATGCAAAGAAATAGAAGAAAACAACAGAATGGGAAAGACTAGAGAACTCTTCAAGAAAATTAGAGATACCAAGGAACATTTCATGCAAAAATGGGCTTGACAAAGGACAGAAATGGTATGGACCTAACAAAAGCAGAAGAGATTAAGAAGAGGTGGCAAGAATACACAGAAGAACTGTACAAAAAAGATCTTCACAACCCAGATAATCTCCATGCTGTGATCACTGACCTAGAGCCAGACATCCTGGAATGTGAAGTCAAGTGGGCCTTAGAAAGCATCACTACGAACAAAGCTAGTGAAGGTGATGGAATTCGAGTGGAGCTATTTCAGATCCTGAAAGATGATGCTGTGAAAGTGCTGCACTCAATATGCCAGCAAATTTGGAAAACTCAGCAGTGGCCACAGGACTGGAAAAGATCAGTTTTCATTCCAATCCCAAAGAAAGGTAATGCCAAAGAATGTTCAAACTACCGCACAATTGCACTCATCTCACACACTAGTAAAGTAATGCTCAAAATTCTCCAAGCCAGGCTTCAGCAGTACATGAACTGTGAACTTCCAGATATTCAAACTGGATTTAGAATAGGCAGAGGAACCAGAGATGAAATTGGCAACATCTGCTGGATCACAGAAAAGCAAGAGAGTTCCTGAAAAACATCTATTTCTGCTTTATTGACTATGCCAAAGCCTTTGACTGTGTGGGTCACAATAAACTGTGGAAAACTCTGAAAGACATGGGAATACCAGGCCACCTGACCTGCCTCTTGAGAAACCTGTATGCAGGTCAGGAAACAACAGTTAGAACTGGACATGGAACAACAGACTGGTTCCAAATAGGAAAAGGAGTACATCAAGGCTGTATATTGTCACCCTGCTTATTTAACTTATATGCAGAGTATATCGTGAGAAACGCTGGGCTGGAAGAAGCACAAGCTGGAATCAAAACTGCTGGGAGAAATATCAGTGACCTTCAGATATGCAGATGACACCACCCTTATGGCAGAAAGTGAAGAGGAACTCAAAAGCCTCTTGATGAGAGTGAAAGAGGAGAGTGAAAAAGTTTGCTTAAAGCTCAACATTCAGAAAATGAAGATTATGGCATCTGGTCCCATCACTTCATGGGAAATAGATGGGGAAACAGTGGAAACAGTGTCAGACTTTACTTTTGGGGGCTCCAAAATCACTGCAGATGGTGTTTGCAGCCATGAAATTAAAAGATGCTTACTCCTTGGAATGAAAGTTATGACCAACCTAGATAGCATATTAAAATGCAGAGTCATTACTTTGTCAGCAAAGGTCCTTCTAGTCAAGGCTATGGTTTTTCCAGTGGTCATGTATGGATGTGAGAGTTGGACTGTGAAGAAAGCTGAGTGTCAAGAATTGATGCTTCTGAACTGTGGTGTTGGAGAAGACTCCTGAGTGTTCCTTGGACTGCAAGGAGATCCAACCAGTCCATCCTAAAGGAGATCAGTCCTGGGTGTTCTTTGGAAGGAATGATGCTGAAGATGAAACTCCAGTACTTTGGCCAACTCATGCAAAGAGTTGACTCATTGGAAAAGACTCTGATGCTGGGAGGGATTGGGGGCAAGAGGAGAAGGGCACGACAGAGGATGAGATGGCTGGATGGCATCACTGACTCGATGGATGTGAGTTTGAGTGAACTCCTGGAGTTGGTGATAGTCAGGGAGACCTGGTGTGCTGCAATTCACGGGGTCGCAAAGAGTCAGAGATGGCTGAGCAACCGAACTGAACTGAACTGAAAACTGCATATAAGTTAAATAAGCAGGGTGACAATATAAAGCCTTGACGTACACCTTTCCCAATTTGAAACCAGTCTGTTTTTCCATGTCCAGTTCTAACTGTTGCTTCTTGACCTGCATACATATTTCCCAGGAGGCAAGTAAGTTGGTCTGGTATTCCCATCTCTTTAAGAATTTTCCACAGTTTGTTGTGATCCACACAGTTTGGGGTTTGGTGTAGTCAATAAAGCAGAAGTAGATACTCTGGAACTACTGGAACTGGAACTCTCTTGCTTTTTTGATCAAGTGAGTGAAGAACTAAAGCGAAGTCACTCAGTCATGTCCAACTCTATGTGACCCCATGCACTGTAGCCCCCAGGCTCCTCCATCCATGGATTTTCAGGCAAAAATACTTGAGTGGGTTGTCATTTCCTTCTCCAGGGGATCTTCCCAAACCAGGGATCGAATGCAAGTCTCCCGTATTGTAGGCAGATGCTTTATCTTCTCAGCCACCAGGGAAGTCCTGCTTTTTTGATGATCCAACAGATTTGGGCAATTTGATCTCTGGTTCCTCTGTCTTTTCTAAATCCAGCTTGAACAGCTGGAAATTCACAGTTCATGTACTGTTGAAGTCTGGCTTGGAGAATTGAGCATTACTTTGCTAGCATGTGAGATGAGTGCAATTGTGCAGTAGTTTGAACATTCTTTGAATTGCCTTTCTTTGGGTTTGGAATGCAAACTGATCTTTTCCAGTCCTGTGGCCACTGCTGAATTTTCCAGATTTGGTTGCATATTGAGTGTAGCACTTTCACAGCATCATCTTTCAGGATTTGAAATAGCTCAACTGGAATTCCATCACCTCCACAAGTTTTGTTCATAGTCATGCTTCCTAAGGCCCTCTTGACTTCACATTGCAGGATGTCTGGCTCTAGGTGAGTGACCTCACCATCGTGGTCATAAAGATCTTTTTTGTATAATTCTTCTGTGTATTCTTGCCTCCTCTTCTTAGTATCTTCTGCTTCTATAAGGTGCATACCATTTTTGTTCCTTCATTGTGCCCTTCTTGCATGAAATGTTCCCTTGGCATCTCTAATTTTCTTGAAGAGATCTCTAGTCTTTCCCATTCTACTCTTTTCCTCTATTTCTTTGCACTGATCACTGAGGAAGGCTTTCTTATCTCTTCTTGCTATTCTTCGGAACTCAGCATTCATATCTTTCCTTTTCTCCTTTGCCTTTTGCTTCTCTTCTTTTCTCAGCTATTTTTAAGGCCTCCTCACCAGACAACCATTGGGGATGGTCTTGATCACTGCCTGCTGTCTAAGGTCACGAAACTTCGTCCATAGTTCTTCACACACTCTGTCTATCAGACCATGAGTAGGTGGATTCTTTACCACTGAGCCTCATGAGTAGACTGATTCTTTACCACTGAGCCTCCAGGGCAGCCCAGGTCCAAATACCTTTAAAATTATGTATTTATTTATTTATTTGGCTGCAATGGGTCTTGACTGAAGCATATAGGATCTTCAGTTGCATCGTGAAAACTGTTAGTGATAGCATGTGGGATCTAGTTCCCTGAGAGGCCCCTTGTGTTGGAAGTGTGGAGTCTTAGCCACTGAATTACCAGTTACCCCCAATAACTTTGGCAAATAGGTTACTCTCAATAGTATCTCAACAACAGCTCTTAAAGCCTGAAAACCTCAAATTATATCTTAGTCTACTTACCAACATTACCTGAATTCTCCTATATATTGTCTTTTGATCAGTGGTCTTCACACAAAGCAGCATTTTAACAGATACTCAAAGGGGATTGACATTCTTGATTAAAAGAAAGAGCTAATAACTGAAAGATCATTATTATTTTAGCTAAATAACTATTCAAAGCAAAGACTGCACCACAACCAATGCCCAACAGGGGCTAAGCTAAGAAGCAGACTGCAGAGAACAAAAATAAAGCACCAAAACATTTAAAACTCCATCTCTCAAGCTAATGTAAGTACTTGGAGTGTTTCTCCAGGTAGCACATGGTAACTTTCCACAGAAAGATTTGATCTACGTGTTTAAGATATGTAAAGGTCAAACGTATAGTTATATATTTAACTTCTTGGATTGAAATAGAACTAAAAAGAGAGGGTGAATTGACATATTTTTGAAAGCAAGCCATCATACCTTTTAGTATTTAAAGAACTCTTAAAACAAAAGAATTTTAAAAGTTTTATTGAAGTATAATTGATGCACCAAAAAAACTGCATATATTTAATGTATACAGTTTAATGAGTCTGGACATGTGCATATACTTATGATACTGTCATCACAATCAAGGTAATAAACATATCCATCATTTCCAAGCCTCTTCGTGTTTCATGGTTCCTTTGTGTGTGTGTGTATGTGTGTGTGTGTGTGTGTGTGTGTGTGTGTGGTAGGAACATGAAACTTACTCTCTTAACAAAATTTTAAGTGAATACTTAATGTTAACCATAGGCAGTACTTTATACAGCATCTCTAGGCCTTACTCCTCTTGCATCACTGGAAATCTATCCCTATTGAACAACTTCCCATTTGCCTTTCCTCCCAGCCCCTGGCAAACACCATTCTCTTTGTTTCTATGGTTTGTCTACTGTGTGTGTGTGTGTGTGTGTGTGTGCACATGCGCACATGCTCAATCATGTTCTACCCTTTGCAACCCCATCAACTGCGGCCTGCCAGGCTCCCCTGTCCGTGGAGTTTCCCAGGCAGCAGTACTGGAGTGGGTCACCATCTCCTCTTCTAGGTGATCTTCCTGACCCAGGAGCTGAGCCCACATCTCTTGCGTTTCCTGCACTGTCAGGTGGATTCTCACCACTGTGCCACCTACATGACTTCGGCCACTTTAGACACCTCACGTAAGTAGAACCATACAGCATCTGTCCTTTGAGACTGGCTTAGTTTACTTAGCATAATGTCTTCCAGGTTAGTCCATGTTGTCTCGAATCATAGGATTTCCTTCTTTGCTGAGGCTGAATAATACTCCATTTTATGTATACACCACATTTTCTTTATCTATTCATCTGTCAATAGACATTGGTGTTGTTTCCATCTCTTGGCTATCGTGAATAATGCTGCAAATAACATAAGAGTGCAGGCAATGCTTCCAGATCCTGATTTTAATTCTTTTGGATAAATACCCAGTTGTGAGATTGCTGGATTATATGGTAGTTCTATTTTTAATGTCTTTCAGGAGGCTCTATTATTTTCCATAATGGTTGTACCATGTGGCATTTCTACTAACAGTGTATAAGGATTCCACTTTCTCCATAGCCTTGCCAACACGTGTTATATTTTGTTGTTTGTCTGTTTGATAAGTGTCATACTAACATGTGCAAAGTGATATCTCACTGTAGTTTTGATTCGCATTTCCCTGATGATTAGTGATGCTGAGCACCTTTTCATATACCTCTGTCCATGCTATCTCCAGGCAAGAATACAGGAATGGATAGCCACTCCCTTCTCCAAAGGATCCTCCCAACCCAGGGATTGAATCTGTGCCTTCTACATTGCAGGCAGATTCTTTACCATCTGAGCCACCAGGGAAGTCCCTTTCATATACATCATGGACACTTGTATGGGGAGTGTCTCTTCTTAGGAGAAATGTCTATTTAAATTCTTTGACCATTTTTTATCTATTTATTTTTAAATTTTATTAAAGTATAGTTGATTTACAATGTTGTATTTTGACAATTTTAAAATTGAGTTACTTGGGTTTTTGCTATTGCACTGTAGGAATTTAAGAATGCTTGTTAAAATACATTTTAGATGATTTTACCCAAAATAGAAGACAATTAGTAAGTTGAGGTGCATAACTCCCTACACAAAAGAAATTAACTCTATTACCTTTTCCTGAACTAAAAGGCCATTTGGAACAAATAGAAAATAATTGTAATAATAATAATGGTGTATTGAATACTAGTTCACCATGCTTTAATATCTCATTTCACCCACATAACATTCCAGTGCTATTGAATAAGTAGGGTAAATACCACAAACTTATTTTTCTATTGTAGAAACTGCCCCCAAAGTCACACAACTAAGAAGGAATCAAGTGTAGACCTCATTATCCTAATGACTAAGTACACCCATTGTACTTTGCTATCATCTCTTATAATTGTTCCCTTGGTCATTAAATTTCCTCAATAGATGTAATTAAACAGCATCAACAGGTAAGGTAGTATAGTCAAAATGTGAACTCCAAAGTTTTATACCATTAGGACTGACTGAAAAACTTAGGAAAGTTGACTTTGATCTGGTTCAGGTTGGACAAAAATTTCATTCGTTAACAGCTTCTCAAAAGAGTATCCTGTAGGAGTCTTCTCCCTATGAAACCATGCATACCCACCATCACTCACAGAGTATTAACCATGTGCTTTCTACATGTTGAGTGCTCTGTTGGAATCTGGAGATACAAAAATGAATGAGAAGACATGGTTTCTGGTCTTGAGGCACTCACAGTAAACAATCCAATATGTAAACAGTATGTCAATTTGGTGTAAGAAATGCTACACTGTAGGGTAGCCTAGGGATATGGGACCAAGAGAACAGGATCTAGTTAACAACAAATAAGATTCTCCAGCTCCTGTCAGTGACTGTAGGAATACATGGTTAAAGAACTATAAAAAGTAGCTGTATGGTACATGCATACACACCAGGATCAACAAGTCAAAAAATATTTCAGAAGTAAGTTTATGATTGATTTAGCCAGCCAGAAGCCAGCAAAATCTATTTTTAATGGACACTACCAGTGAAACGTGTCCAATATTTCTTGAGAAAATGTGATTGTCATTAATAATTTAAACACAATGTAATAAACACCTTGTGCTTATGTACAAGGGAGATTTAATTTCACTTTTCTACAATAAGAAACAGACAACTCATCTTGAAGTGGAAGGAATATGGAGAAAAAATTTCAATAACCATTAATATGGCCATTTGAAAAGAAAATAAAACATCAGTTCTAAGAACCAAGGATTGTAGTAGGGTTTAATACATTTTAATCACAACTAATCAACCAGTTTACACAAGGCTTTATTTATTTCAATGTTAAAACATACCAGAACTTGCAAGAATAGTTTTTTTGATTCCTATTATTGTAAACTGTGAGTGTATAAGTCAAAGCAAAATTTCATCCTTTAGATATTTATTATCAAATTCACTGAAAGCAAGAAACATCTATACCCAAGGTGCTATAGGAAACAGAGCAGGTGTGTTATAACATTTTGCATTAAATTATATTATTTATCTAAGGGGATTCTTAGAAAAGAACATTAAGCTTTCAATAATCCCAATATCAGCTAAGCACAAAAATGAAAACTGATCAGAACTGCAAATGGCAAAAGGATAACCATTTGTTACCTCATAAATTTCTGTGATACAATTTTACAGTCTCTATTCATGCAGTGACTCCCAGATAAAACTCATTCTCTCTACAAATGTATTACTTTATATTTTAACCATATACTATAGGAAGTAAATATCTATACAATAAGAAGCAGCTTGTGAGAAAAAATCCTGAAATATGAATAGTATTGAATAATGAATAGTATGACAGACATACTTGTCCTAACATTCTAGCAACAAGTTTACTCATGACATGATACAGTTTTCTCATTCCTACACTGAATCATGCCCATTTGCCATCTGTACCACCCTGGGCAGACACTTCACCTCTCTGGATATCAGTTTTTTCATTTCTAAAAAGAAGGGTGCTTGACAGCAGGCAGGAATCTCAAGATTCCTTTGAATTTCAACATTTTGTGTTTCTATGAATATACCACATATACTGTCTCCCATGAGTACTGTGAATTATGTTAAGTTCTAATATGAAAATAGAAAGAATATCGCATAAAAACAATTAATCACTTTCTTTAAAAAGCCTACAAGACAAGAACTAGAAGAGACATAAGAAAATGTATTCAATTCAAAATTATTAAGTCTGGCTTCACAAGTCAGAGGATGACTGGGTAACTTAAAAGCTAATTTTTACAAGAGTACTAGAGTATCCATCAGGTGCTTAGGTTCTGGAGACCAGTTTGTGGAAGAACTCTCATTGCTTCTCAGTTCAATGAAAAGGAAACGAGAAGGCGGTTCTGCAGATTTATGCAGAAGATGGACACATTAATCCAGATTTCTCCATTAATAGCTTTCATTTCACTATTCAAAAAGCCTCTCTTCTCCTTTCATCCTTTAATTTCTCTCTCATATCTTTACCCGACTCTGCTTTCCTTTGCTTCCTTTCCTCTTCTCTTCTCATACTCCACCCTCTCCGCTTTCAAAATCCAGAAAATGGTGGCAGGTCACACGACACAACACCCCTCCAAGTTCGCCTGCCCCACTGTTCTCGAAGATTCACTAACAGGACAGAGCAGCAAAAAAGAAAAAAAAGAACTGCGGAGTGGCCTGGAGTCTGGTTAAATATGGAAAATAGAACACTTTTGTTTATCTCCACTTCCTTCAACTATCCAATTAAATTGTTGAGTATAACATGCAGAAAACAGGAAAAAAAATGTCATCGATGTTTCAAAAGCTGAAAAGCAGATGATAATCAAGTCAGAATTAACTTATCACAGTATAAAAAACTGAAAGGAAAACCCACAAGGGGTGGAATGTAACTGATGGCAAAGCAACCACTCCACCCAGCACCAGGAAGGCTCTAGGAGTGGAAGCACCAGAGACCCCAGAAGGCGGGAGTGAGAACCGAACTCAGTGAGAACCCAGGTCAGCGTCTTCCTCCAGCCCCAGACTGTCTGCACAGATCAGAGCATCACTCTCCACAGAGGAGGAACTCAAGCACACCAAGGACTGAGCAAGTTTCTATAAAGTGAAAGTCTGTATGCTGAATGGGGAGTCCTTAGTCCCCCTTCCCTGCTTAGCATTCAGACTTGAGCTGCCTAACTTTCATCAGAAACTGACCAAAAGGTAACACCATACTGATATTCATAAATGGATGTCTTCCAATTAGATAACCATGTCTACCTGCTCATTTTAAAGTAAAACCACAGTCAGTGAACCTGCCCCACACTTTTCAAGCTTCTGAAAAGCACCAGGATCACATTCCTAATGCCACACCAAACAGAAAAGAACTCAGTGGACACAGAAACAAGACATAAGAAGAAGATGACTGCAAGAATAATAATAAGCTCAGAGAGAAGACATTCTGTCCATGCAACAAGAACGGGAGGCTATAAAAACGAACATTCAGAGAATAAGAAAGAGATCATAGAAATTAAAAAGATAAGTGAGATAGGAACATCTCAATAGATAAGAAAGTTAAGGAAATATTTCATAAGGTAAAGCAAATGAAAACTTGTCATGAAATTAGTAGATTCATACAGGATATTCAACATCAAACTTTGAAGTCTCAAACAGAAACACAGACCATTACAAAGAAATAAAATATTGGAGGACTCAAGAAAGTGAGTTTTTAAATTGAAAACACCTGTCAAGTTTCTCGCAAAAAGAAAAGAGAAGGAAGAGGAAAAGGAAGACCCACATGAAGAAACACTCACACAAGATTTTAAAATCACTCAAGAGTGAAAACCGATTCTAGAGAAAGGATTAGGGCTCAGAACGGCTTCTGGATTCTCAACGGCAGAACCGCTGGTCAGAAGAAAATGGAGCAACACATTCAAAATGATGAGAAAAGATGAGTTTTATTCCACATACACACACACACACACACACACAACCATTAAAATATAAATCAAATGCATAAGTAAAATAAAGTCGATTTCACAGATGCAGAAGTCTCAAAAATCGATTTCCCTTCTACACTTTTTAGGAGGCTCCTGTAGGATCTACACCATCCAAAGAAAGAAGGAAACAAGAAAGGGGAAGACTCTGAATCCAGGTAACAGATTATCCAACACAGGAAACGTAAAGGGATTTCTCAAGGTGATGATACAGCGAGGTCAGAGTTAACAGGTATAGAACTGGTCTACAGATCACCCAGTTCAGGTTAGAGCAGGAAGATGGAAGATTCCAGAAGCATCTCAAAAAAATAAAGCCGGAATTGACGGAATATTTGATGTGTTTGACATACTGATAGGATATGCATAGCTCTACCCGAGTTTGAAGATGGATTTCATAGTAGACACACAGAAAAATAAAGCTTATGACAAAGCAAGGAATTAATTCTAGGAAAAGCAAAATGTATACAGAAGAGAAATGTTATTTTAGTACCTTATCTAAAGCAATCATAACATCACATGCAGATTCATGACAGTATAAACACTGAATATCAAATGGACCAAAATTGTGATACAGTCCTGCTGGAAGGATTGTTATAGGGCATGTCCACGTGAACACACACGTGCAAATTGTGTATGGTGTTTATTTGTGTATGAACTGTCATAATCTTCCACAGTAAGACAAATGTTAGGATGAAAGTTTTAAAAATCAAGATGTTGTGGGGGAAAATGGAGCCAAACCCAGAAAAAAAAAAAAAACAGTCTAAAAGTATTGAAAACAAATTTTCTAAATTCAAAATTAGGAGGACTGAGGTTTGTGACTGTGGTTTTAGTTAAGTCTGGTTGTACAATATACAAAATCACTCAGATAAAATGCATGTGTGGGGTACTGCTTTTTAAAGTCATGAAGTAAGAAGAAAAAAAGAAAAAAAAAGAGCTGAAAGATGGTTTCCTATCTATTAAGGGAAGCTCTTCTGTAACTGGATTTCTCTTAAAAATATTTCTGTATCTTTACCTAATTGGGGGATTTGATATTTGTGTTCTGGTGGCATAGCAGATGTTTGTTTAATCTTCTTGTGACCAAAACCCAGACAACAATGCATATTGACAAAAATAGTAATTAATAGGAACAACATGACAACCTTCATTGCCAGAATTTAAAGCAACAGCTTTTATCTCATTCAAAGCTAACCTGTCCATAAATGTTTCCCACCCAAACTCTACAGATATATCAGTAACTGTTTTCAATGACATAAAAACCTATCATTTAAACAAAAACACAACTAATACCTTACCTGGACACTATTTCCAATTCAATATAATGTTTGTTCTTATGCTAAAAATAAAATGAGTTCTCTCACATAAGGATATAATTGCCTCCCAGGTGATCTTATTTCAAGGAACACAAGGAAATGATGGTCTATGGGCAAAGGGCCTATAGGGTGGAGGGGAGCCTGAGGCTCCCAGAGGTGAGTATGTGCAGCTGGGGCCATTGATGGAGGTGACTCTAGTATTCTAGCTTTCAGGCACATGACTTTATAGTAGCTTTGGTAGGTGCTCAATCCTACGCCACAAGAGAAGCAGGTGGAAATAAGAAGCTGTCATTCAAACCCCACCAGTGAGGATCTGAAGCCTTGGTAAAGGTGGTTTCAGGAAAATATGAAAAGATATGAAAGAACTCCTTGGCCAAATTTTAGCAAATCCAGCCAGAATTGAAACCTGATGAGCCCTAAGTGGGAGATAAATCACTGAATATTTCAATAATCTGTGATTTGAATACATTCTACGTTTTAAATATATGTTGTACACTTAAGCACTGGAAGTTAATCTTTACATCACATTTTTCCAGAAAAGATACTGTGATTTCTTTTCCAGCGACCAAATAGGTTGCTTCCTTTTTACCACATGAAAGACGAGGCCCCACCCTCTGCACGCACAGGATAAATGCAACTGCAAACAGCAACAATCCGAAGAAAGTCTCCTGCCAGCGCTGTGCCAGGCAGAGGAGATGAGAGGCCAGACCCTGATTTTCACAGAATCTGGGCTCCAAGAGGTGAAAGAAGCAAATGGTATTGGATTCATAAGTCATTTCTTTATTTTAATGCCAAATAATAAATACTCATTTTAAGTCTCACAGATTTTGTAACAAGAGCAGCTGGGCATAAAATTGCGAACATTCACACAACCTAACAATGTCACCCAAAAACTGTTCAATTCTTTTCCTGCATTAGTCCCTGTGCAACAGGGACTATACTGTCTAATCCCTCTGGTGTCATGGGTTTCCCAGATGTGCCGTGATTTATGTGAAATCAGGTGACCACATTGCTTTCTGGTAACAGGTTTTTCTCTCCCTTCACCAACTCCTATCCGCAGCCCTCGAAAGGGTGATATTACCTTTCTTTCATTTTCTTTGGTCCTATTGACATGATATCTGTGTGGTTTATCTTTTTTATTTTAGAAAAAAAAATCATTAATCTTAGATGTTGATGGTGTCAATAGGAACCAGGTTCTTATTGGGCTCTTATTGGACACAGCATTGTGCAAAGGAAGTGAATGGACATGTGAGTCTCTCAGAGCCAATTTATGTGAGAAGTTTAAGGAGGAAAAAGAGGGAGAAACAGATCAATGCCTTTCATGAGGACAAAAATCCAGAGTCAAATAAATGCTTGCTTGTTGTCCTCCAGGAAAAATCATCTCTATTGAGTGTCTGTGGGACTCAGGTAGGCGAAATCATAAGTTATGTGAGAAAAGGCAAAAAGTGGGCAAAGAGGAGGAGGAAGAAGGTAAGGAAAGAGGCCACAGCATCAGATGAAAAGGAGACGGTGCTGAACAGCTTCAGGTAGGTGACACAAGAGAACAGTAAGAATTCAAATACAGGGCCTGTTCCTTCCTGCTTCCATTTGTTATTATTAAGCATGAAAATAGCCAAAATAACACTGGGTTTGTCATTTTTAGAGCTCACAGCATACATTTCATCCATTTTCTGCAGCATGGTTAACAGTCAATTGATTTTTCCATGGTTGCTACCATACAACATGGGCATAAAACTGTGAAAAATTAAATAGCTCCAAAGTGTAGGTGGGCTTCTGTGAAACTTGTGCTGAATGAATTTTTAGAAAGCAGAACGCAGTACTAGAATTGCTGCACATGTGTTCTATTATTAAATAGCTAACTCTTCTAAGTTGGGAAGGATAATAACAAGCAATCTTGTGGAAAAACTGAAGACCTAAACAATACAATTCTAAACCAAAATAAAACTGTTTTGCTTTTTACTTTTATAATTGTGAAAGTATCATTATGGCATCATAGCACAAAAACAGATGGAACAACAGTTAAAGAAAAACATGGAAAATAATACTCTCCACAACCTTACCATCCTAAGGTTAAAATTTTTTTCAACATATTTCAGACTTTATCCACATAAACCCATAAATATCAGTTTTTATTCATGTGCAGATACTTTTGGTGTTCTGTTTTCCACTGATCATTGTTCTGTTAGTATTCTTCTATGCTATTTCAAGAGAAGCTGCAGAAAGAACGCTGGGTTTCTAGCAAGATGTGCTTTAAGCCTTAGCACACACGATTTCCTTGTACAGTACTGATAGTCGTCATTTTCTCAGCTAGTCAACCTTCCTTAGAATTGATATAACCAATTTTACTTACTCTTCTTGTTCTTCAGCATTTGGGTCATGAACAATAGTTCACAAGTCTGAGTACCAATGCAATACACACTTCCATATCATAGCTCTTTTCTTCTTTTGAAGACTATCTTTGATATAATTTCATGGCAAGATGAACATATCTTTATATGCTCTATAGTTTTTAATGTGTGTGCCTGCCAAGTTGCTTCAGCTGTGTCTGACTCTTTGTGATCCTATGAACTGTAGCCTGCCAAGTTCCTCTGTCCATGGGATTCTCCAGGCAAGAATACTGGAGTAGATTGTCATGCCCTCTTCCAGGGAATCTTCCCAAGCCAGGGATCAAAACCACATCTCTTATGTCTCCTGCATTGACAGGTGTGTTCTTTACCACTAGCACCACTTGGGAAGCCCTTTTAGTGCATACTACCAAATTATTTTCCAAAAGAATTATACAAATTTATACTATTACCAGCAATAGTATAAATCAACCTACAGAATGAGAAAAAATATTTGCAAATAATATGATCAATAAATGGTTAATATCTAAAATATGTGAACAGCTCATACAATTCAATATCAAAAAAACCTAACCCAATTAAAAATGATCAGAAGACCTGAACAGACATTTTCCCAAACAGAACATGCAGATGACGAACAGGCACATGAAAAGATGCCCAACACTGCTAATCATTAGGGAAATGCAAATCAAACCCACAATCAGATACGATCTCACATCTCTCAGAATGGCTGTGATCAAAAATAACACAAATCACAAATGCTGACAAGGACATGGAGAAAAGGGAACCCTCATACACTATTGGTGGGAATGTAAATGGGTACAGCCATTGTGGAAAATAGTATGCAAGTTTCTCAGAAATCTAAAATTAGAACTACAACATGACCCCGAAACTCCACACCTGGTTAATATATATATATATATATGGAGAAGGCAATGGCACCTTACTCCAGTGCTCTTGCCTGGAAAATCCCATGGACAGTGGAGCCTGGCAGGCTGCAGTCCATGGGGTCATACAGAGTCAGACACGACTGAGCGACTTCACTTTCCCATTTCACTTTCCTGCATTGGAGAAAGAAATGGCAACCCACTCCAGTGTTCTTGCCTGGAGAATCCCAGGGATGGGGGAGCCTGGTGGGGTCTCTGGGGTCGCACAGAGTCGGACACAACTGAAGTGACTTAGCAGTAGCAGCATATATATATATATATATATATATATGTATATATATATAAAAAATATGTATGTGTGTGTATATATATATATATATATATATGTGTGTATATCTGAAAGAAAAAACAAAGGCACTAATTCAAAAACATCCATGTACCCAAATTTTCAGAGCAGAATTATTTACAATTGCTAAGATATGTGTGTGTGTGTGGTATTATACTACATATATAGTATATTATACACACACAATGGAATACTACCCAGCCATAAAAAAAGAATGACATTTTGCCATTTGCAACAACATGGATGGAGGTGGAGGGTATTATGCTAAGTGAAATAAGCCAGACAGAGGAAAACAACTAGTGTATGATATCACTTATACACAGAGACTAAAAATACAACAACCAGTGAATATAACAACAACAACAACAAAAATTCACAGATATAGAAAACAAGTTAGCAGTTACCAGTAGGGAGGAGCAATATAGAGGTAGGGACTTAAGAGGTACAAACTATTATGTATAAAATAGCTATAAGGCTATATTGGAGAAGGTAATGGCACCCCACTCCAGTACTCTTGCCTGGAAAATCCCATGGATGGAGGAGCCTGGAAGGCTACAGTCCATGGGGTCGCTGAGTCAGACACGACTGAGCGACTTCCCTTTCACTTTTCACTTTAATGCGTTGGAGAAGGAAATGGCAACCCACTCCAGTGTTCTTTCCTGGAGAATCCCAGGAACAAGGGAGCCTGGTAGGCTGCCGTCTATGGGATCTCCCAGAGTCGGACACAACTGAAGCGACTTAGCACCTTAGCAGCAAGACTATATTGCACAACACAGGGAATATAGCCAATATTTTATAATAAATATAAAGGGAGTCAGACCTTTAAAAACTATGAATCACTATATTGTACACCTGTAACTTTCATAATATTGTACATCAATTATACTTCAACAAAAATAACACACTAAAATATGACTGTATAGCAGCCTTGCCAATGTTAAGTACTTTATGCTTAATGTTTTGCTAGAGTATCTGAAAAAAAGATATCCCACCATATTATGTAGATGTTAAGTGTTAGCTTTATTATATTTTACAATATTCAGTGGAAGTTGTCAGGAGTCCTAAAAGTTAATAAAATTTTAAATTATGACCCACAGTCCTGCAAAGAATTATAGGTATCATTTAACGTGGTCTTTCACCCATGGAGAAATTTTTGCAGCAATATCTTTGATTGAAACCTGGCCATTATCTTAGACTCCTCACTGTGCTTAATTGCCCTCATTCAATGTGTTACTAAGTCTTGCTGTTTCAAACCCAAAATCCCTCTTTAATCTGCCCACTCTCTCCCTCTCCCCTGCATGGCTTTAGTTAAAGCCTTCCTTAGCCCTCACCTGGATTATTGCAATTACCTCTTCTCCGGTATTTTTGCCTCCAGTTCAATAGTTGGCATTGTGTGTGGTCTAAAATATTAATCCAATGGTGAGTGTTACTCCTTGCTTAAATACTCCAACAGCATGCCATTTTTTTTTCCAGGACAAAATCCAGGCTCTTCATAATCTAGCGTGGCCTTTAGTCTCATTTCTCACCAATAACCCCATACCCACTCAACACCTGCAAAGGTCATACTCTTACAAGCCTTTGCTTAGATAACTATTGTCTTGCAAGACTCATCTGGAGGGTCTACTTCTCCAGAAGACTTTCCTGTTTCCACATCCTCCCAGTGTTGGCTGGTCATTGATAATTCCATCAACACAGTTTAGAAATCTCTAATCAGAGCATTTAATTCCACCATATTATCATCACTTACTTAGATGCTGATTTTCCTGGCTAGGCTATTGGCTCTTTCAGGTTAATGTTGTGCCTTTAACTCTGACTCCTCAGTGCCCTGCAAAGTATGCACTATAGGAAATAAATGTCTGGTAGATTAATAAATAAAAGAGTGAACAGTCCAGCCTCTGTCTTCCAGTGAGAGTATCTGACAAATAACCGATCCTGTTTGTTATGACTTTAAAAACTGGAGAGCTGCTACTAAATGTCTGCTCCACAGGATTAGGCCAATGGTCTGTTGAAATGTGCAAGGCACTGTTAAAGTGTTGGATGGCCTGAAAGATACACGAAATTGGTGATCTTGGGTGATTTACTGAATAGAATCCTGGAT
Source organism: Ovis aries (assembly GCF_016772045.2). NCBI lineage: Eukaryota > Metazoa > Chordata > Mammalia > Artiodactyla > Bovidae > Ovis > Ovis aries. The sequence continues at coordinate 92,888,781 of NC_056057.1, forward strand.
GCTCTTTGACATGTGCACTGTGTGAATTGTCTTACTAATAAACAAATACATAGCAGGAAAAATGCAAATAAATACATAGCATATGAATGCCTTTCAGGAAGAAATTGAATTCAAGGGTGATGTGGAGCCTCAAGTCCGAGGGGTCTGTCTCAGAGGGTTCTCCTGCAGGTCAGGAAAGCTGTCTGAAAGAAGCAAGTCTGGAAGGAGGCTGCCCAGAGGCAAAGGCGTTGACACATTTAATAGGCTTGGGCAGCTCCTTTCACACATTTTCAGCATGAAAGAATGAGTGGAAGCAAGAAAACTGGAGGGAAGAAAAAAAGAAAGAAAGAAACAGGGCCAAGTGTATTTATTTTAAAGGGAAAAGTAAATAAACAAGAGGAATTAGGGGAGAGACATGGTATACTATTTATTCTATAAGTGGAAGACAATGATTAAAAAATGAGATGGTCCAGTACCAAAGTGATGTAATTATGATGTTGCCTCATTTGAAAGGAAATGCTATCTTGTGTGATCTGTCTAGTGCCACCCAAGAGAACTTTCTACAGTGATAGACATGTCCTGTTGCTGCCCTGTCCAGGACAGTAGCCGCCAGCAACGTGTAGTCACTGAGCCCCTGCCACATGGCTGGTGTGACCCAGCAACTGTGATTTTCATTGTACTGGATTTAAATATAAATAGAAAGCTAGCATCCTTTTGGGCAGAGCAGAATTCTATCACCCTACAGGCTTTAGAAAATAAGAAAACTTTTAAATTTAAGGCAGAAAGGACTTAAGGGGCAAGCTTACCTGTTTGGGAAATAATGAAATAACATTTTTATTGGTCTTTGCAATTTATATGCACTTTCATGTGTTTTATTTAACAGGAGTATAGATGCTGAAGAAGCAAGTGGAGTCTGCAGCAACAGAGGCCATAAGAAGGGAAATAGAAGGCAACGGCAGCCCACTCCAGTGCTCTTGCCTGGAAAATCCCATGGATGGAGGAGCCTGGTAGGCTGTAGTCCATGGGGTCGTGAAGAGTCAGGCACGACTGAGCGACTTCACTTTCACTTTTCACTTTCATGCATTGGAGAAGGAAATGGCAACCCACTCCAGTGTTCTTGCCTGGAGAATCCCAGGGACGGAGGAGCCTGGTGGGCTGCCGTCTATGGGGTCGCACAGAGTCGGACACGACTGAAGTGACTTAGCAGCAGCAGCAGCAGCCCTTAATTGAATGTGACTCCTGTGGAGTAAAGGCATTGCTGAGCCACATTGGACAGGCAGAGGACAACAGGGACTAGAAATTCAGACACTGGAGAACACTGCCTGTGCCCAAACTCAGTTCTGATTTTCTAGCTGTGTGACCTTAGGCAAATTATTTAACTTCTCTATGCCTCAATTTCCTTCTCATCTTAATGGGAACAGTAAGTAGTACTAACCTCATAGGATTGATATGAGTTAACACATGTAAAACACTTAGAACAGAGCCTGACATACATGGTAAATTGCTCATAATGGGTTAGTAATTAACCAAGAGCTCAGTCGTCCCCCCCCCCACACCCCATACATGGTCTTTTGAAAAGACACACAGTTCTAATCTTGGCTGGTCCTTCTAACTCTGGTATGTTTTTGCCTCATGACTCTCAAATGAGGTCTAAGACAGAACCCCAGACAAAGGAAAGTATAATGTTAAAAAAAATAATAATGATAGACGGTCTACAACTATGGTTTCCTTTGCTCTGGATAACCAGTTCCAACAGGCTATCAGTCTATTGGTTATTCTAGTTTATTTGCCTGGTTATTTTTTCTTTCAACTTTCTAATAAGTTACAAACTATAAGTAAGTATGAGCTGATGATTCCTATCAATGATTAAACATTTTCATGTGAATATAATACAGTAAGTGATATTCACAGGCAGAATGGTTGAAGGTCTCCTACTTTTCAACTGGGAGGTACTTAGTATACACAGTCTTGCTCTTGGTTACATACTAGCCTGTTCTGAACTTTCTCTGCTTTTCCAAGACTCCACCATCCTCTTCCAGCTGTCACTCATCCACCTCTCACCTCTCCTTCCTCCTCTCTTCAACCAGCACACTGCTTAGTACAGGTGGATAGATGCTTTTAAAGTTTTATGGAAAGCTCTCAAGAGCAGTGAAATAATTTGTCTATAAGTAGGGCTGATGTTGAACACATTAGAACAGAGGTAAAATTTAGAATACCTCAGAAGAAAAGCATTAGTTACAATAGAGAATGATAAAAGAAAAAGTAAGAATTTCCAGAAGTTATGTGAAATAAATTAAAGATTTTCAAGGTGTTTCAGGGCTAACAAGCCACAGCATATGACAAGGGCTCCTATAATTGCTAGCAAGGAAAATGCAAGAGTATTTTTTATTTTCCTCCAGATAACAGATTCAATGATGTGCTTTGAATCAGTAGAAGAAAACACTCAGATTGTGAAGATGCTATGAAAACGGTCATCTCTAGGGACTTTATGAATTAATCCTTATGTGAGGCATGCCTCTGCATGCTTAGTGTGAATTATTCCTCATAAAATTACACGAAGCAGAATAGAAAATGTAGCTTGCAACTAGGTTAACAAACAATAGATTAACAGCATTTCACATCAGCCACAGATAACTGAAAAGTCAAAAGCCCAAATATGTATTTATCAAGAATTCATAAAACATTTATTTTCGATAGAACAAGTCATGTTCTCTCCTTCATTTCTTACACTTGGAAAACACCGGTGATTATCCCAATAATTTCAGAGGGCAGAAGTCTCACCAGGGCACTTGACTAATGTAAATGTGTCTCTACAATTCTTCACTTTCTAGTTGGAAATGGAAAAACTCATAACAAGGAAAACACAGTCTCCTGCAACAACCTGAGTTACTAATGAGCCTGTTGCTTTTCAGACAATCTTGTGCAATATCTAGACAAATGCTTCACCCAGCACTGCCTGGTGTCATCAGCTCACACTGCAATATATTATTCCCTGATGTGGGTAATAAATTACAAGTACTTAATAATTTATCACAGTTGCTTTGAAAGCATCACACAGCACTTAGCATCTAACTCAACAGAAAATAACTATTGACCTTCTCACCAAAAATTCCCAAGGCCTCATTTTTACAGTCACTTGCTAACATTCCTTTTAGTCCTCTTAATTTTGACTCTGAATTTTAAAATAGCATCTTAGTTGGAAAGAAACTTCAGGGTTATCTAGAGCAAACCCTCCCAATGTAGGAATTTCACTAGCCTCTCCAACAGATTACTGGAAAGGATTTTTCTCTTTTCCTGAGCATCTCTGAAACATTGTTTTGTTTGTCCATTGGTAGATTGGCTACTTTGTTTTGGCTTTGTTGTGAGTCTTTCTTTAAGACTCTATTATGTTCATTGCAGCGTTTGGACTTTTATTTTAAGGACAGTGGAAACCCAAAATACGTGACGGTTAACTCTTCTCCATGCCAACACTACAGATTGGAAGGTAAGAAAGTCAATCAATGAACACATTGTTTATCCTTAGTTAATACCATATAAAGGGTGTATTTTTAGTTGGCAAACTAAAGTCAAGGTTGAGACCACACAGAGAAAGTCATAGACAACTAATAAAGAATTGACACTGTATTCATTATTTAGGAATATTTTTGAGTTGGCACAGTTAGCCAACATTCAGGAGTCTGTAGGAGAATTATAAAGAAAAGGCATAATTCTCACCCTTGAAGAGTACATGATATAGTTGGGTAATATAAGCAGGCATGTGCACCAAGCTGCATTATTAAGTTCAAAGGATATCATGTAAATAGCATACAAAAATGCTTGGAGACTTGGAAAAAGAGTTTAATGAACTGAGTTAATCAAAGAAAACCATAAAGAGGTATAGATTTTACAAATTAAAATATATTTAAAAAAAAAGAATGAGAAGGCCTATGTTCTAGAAGAAGTAAATATTATAAAAAATGAATTTGTGCAATTAAGATTGAGGAGGCAAAAAGGAAAAGTAGAGATGGGTCCTTCAACAGTTTGACTAAGACTAGAGTTGCAATGAAATGAAATAGGGAAAGAAGCCAATTTCTAGAGTTCAACAACATCAAAAAGCAGTAATGTTAAGAGGTCTGTCTGGGTTCCAGGAACCTCATTATCTAGATATCCAGGAAAGGGTTAGAATTAGATGATCATGATGCTGATGGTGAAAAGCTCAAGATTCCTTCCCTGAGGAATTAGGTCTTGTGACCTCTTAGAAAGACCTATCCTCTCATGGGGGCAAGGAAAAGGCCCTCGGAATCATACCTGGACATCAACCACACCTGTATGGTGGATTAGCCCCAAGCAGAATGCAGTTAATGGAAACATACTTCTCTACCTCAGGGGAAAAAAGGGGATGAGCTTCAGAGCTTTAAAAGAAAGAAAGCACTGGGTTCAATTAAGTTGCACACAACCATATGGGTCTTAAGGGCAACACAACCAAATAGGAATCATGAAAACAGTTGAGCGCATAGACATTAATGATTGGACTAAGGTTATCTAGAAATTGACTCCACCCAGGTAAAAGCATAGCTGGACTCACCAAGCTCTTTCACTTGACTCAGTCTATCTTCTATTCTCACTTAACTGGTGACTAAATCATTCTCCATGTGTTCTTCTCTAACCCCGCTTCCTCTGCTACCCCCAAATAGCATCTTGTACTCTTCTTTTCTAAGCGCTTATCACAGTTTACAGGTTGATAAACCTGTGCATGTTGGTGGATTATATAAGTGGGAGTTGTGTTATGGGGATAGTTGCTAGAGTTCAGATCTTGGTTCCAACACTTATGAGTTATAAATGTATCTCATGCCTCATGATAGTTATGGCAAGATTAAGAGTTAGTACATGTGAAGGTGGCAGAACAATGCCGGGCATGTAATAACACTTCAATAAATATGGCATCAATCCCGATGGATACATGAGAGCAGGGACCTTGTCAATTTCATCTACCACCTCCTCTGCAAGACAAAGCACAGTGTTTGGGATGTAGGGGAAACTTACTGAGTATATGTGGAATGAATGAGTAAGTCATCACTCCATACGAGTCACCAATCAGCCTTTGATACCTATGTAGGTGGTGGTGATGGTTTAGTTGCTAAGTGGTGTCTGACCCCTGTGATCCCATGGATTGTAGCTTGCCAGGATTTCTCTGTCCATGGGACTCCCCAGGCAAGAATACTAGAGTGGGTTGCTATTTCCTTCTCCAGGGCATCTTCCCAACCCAGGGATCAAGCCCAATGTCTTCTGCAGTGTAGGCAGATTCTTTACCACTGAGGCACCAGGGAAGCCCTGATACACGTGTAGATACACATTCATTCTGTCTCCTTGCTTTCAAGGACTAGGGCAAGACATCATTTCTTTTGGGTGCCCTGTAAATTGCTCATAATGATCAGACCTATACTTAACCCAGTATTTTTCTAATACTTAAGAAACCAAATTTAGAAAAATGTGGGTGGAGGAAAAATCCCTCAGAGCTCTCAACTATGCTATCAAAGTGATTTTACATTTTAAATATATGAGAATTCATAATTTTAGTATATATTTAAGAAAGGCAAAGAAATAGCCAATCCCTCTTATGTATCAACTGTGCATCTTTCCACCACAAAATGTAATTATTTAGCCCTGCACTAAATCATTCATAAAAGTATTTAGGGATGGGTCTCCACAGCATGCTTGTGACTTTCTAAAATTGATTTTAAAAATGGTATACACAGAGGTTAAACCACAGAGTTAAAATTGAACATACCAGTCATTTCTAGGCCAGAGAAAGCAGCAGTATAAATAAATTAAAAGGTAAATAAATAAAATGTAGCTTCAAATGACTAGAAATATTAGAGTCAACAGACCACTAAACAGTATGAGGTTCCTCTTGAGGGTCAGGAATAGAAATCTCAGGTCCTTTATGCCTGAAGTTAAGGTCATGGGGGAGGCAATTTCACTTACACAGTCAAACATGACACAGGAAGACACCAGAACTGTTGGTTGGACCAGACCTATGAGTCATTTTTTTCTATAGATTCAGATCAAACAGTCAATCCTAAAGAAAATCAACCTTGAAATTCATTGAAAGGACTATTGCTGAAGCTGAAAGTCCAATACTTTGGCCACCAGATGTGAAGAACACAAGAGAAGACTCTACACATGGACATCACCAGATGGTCAACACTGAAATCAGATTGATTATATTCTTTGCAGCCAAAGATGGAAAGCTCTATACAGTCAGCAAAACAAGACTGGGAGCTGTCTGTGGCTCAGATCATGAACTCCTTAATGCCAAATACAGATTTATATTGAAGAAAGTAGGGAAAACCACTAGACCATTCAGGTATGACCTAAAACAAATCCCTTATGATTATACAGTGGAAGTGAGAAATAGATTTAAGGGACTAGATCTGATAGAGTGCCTGATGAACTATGGATGGAGGTTCTGGACATTGTACAGGAGACAGGGATCAAGACCATCCCTATGGAAAAGAAATGCAAAAAAGCAAAATGGCTGTCTGGGGAGACATTACAAATAGCTGTGAAAAGAAGAGAAGTGAAAAGCAAAGGAGAAAAGGAAAGATATAAGCATCTGAAGGCAGAGTTCCAAAGAATAGCAAGAAGAGATAAGAAAGCCTTCCTCAGCGATCAATGAAAAGAAGTAGAGGAAAACATAGAATGGGAAAGACTAGAGATCTCTTCAAGAAAATTAGAGACACCAAGGGAACATTTCATGCAAAGATGGGCTCGATAAAGGACAGAAATTGTATGGACCTAACAGAAGCAGAAGATATTAAGAAGAGGTGGCAAGAATACACAGAAGAACTGTACAAAAAAGATCTTCATGACCCAGATAATCTCCATGGTGTGATCACTCACCTAGAGCCAGACATCCTGGAATGTGAAGTCAAGTGGGCCTTAAAAAGCATCACTATGAACAAAGCTAGTAGAGGTGATGAAATTCGAGTGGAGCTGTTTCAAATCCTGAAATATGATGCTGTGAAAGTGCTGCACTCAATAAGCCAGCAAATTTGGAAAACTCAGCATTGGCCACAGGGCTGGAAAAGGTCAGTTTTCATTCCAATCCCAAAGAAAGGCAATGCCAAAGAATGTTCAAACTACCACACAATTGCACTCATCTCACATGCTAGTAAATTAATGCTCAAAATTCTGCAAGCCAGGCCACAATACATGAACCGTGAACTTCCAGATGTTCAAGATGGTTTTAGAAAATGCAGAGGAACCAGAGATCAAATTGCCAACATGCGCTGGATCATGGAAAAAAACAAGAGAGTTCCAGAAAAACATCTATTCTGCTTTATTAACTATGCTAAAGCCTTTGACTGTGTGGACCACAATAAACTGTGGAAAATCCTGAAAGAGATGGGAATACCAGACAACCTGACCTGCCTCTTGAGAAACCTGTATGCAGGTCAGGAAGCAACAGTTAGAATGGGACATGGAACAACACACTGGTTCCAAATAGGAAAAGGAGTACATTAAGGCTGTATATTGTCACCGTGCTTATTTAACTTATATGCAGAGTACATCATGAGAAATACTGGGCTGGAAGAAGCACAAGCTGGAATCAAGATTGCCAGGAGAAATATCAATAACCTCATATATGCAGATGACACCACCCTTATGGCAGAAAGGGAAGAGGAGCTAAAAAGCCTGTTGATGAAAGTGAAAGTGGAGAATGAAAAAGTTGGCTTAAAGCTCAATATTCAGAAAACGAAGATCATGGCATCTGGTCCCATCACTTCATGGGAAATAGATGGGGAAACAGTGGAAACAGTGTCAGACTTTATCTTTTTGGGCTCCAAAATCACTGCAGATGGTGACTGAAGCCAAGAAATTAAAAGACACTTACTCCTTGCAAGAAAAGTTATGACCAACCTAGATAGCATATTCAAAAGCAGAGACATTACTTTGCCAACAAAGGTCCATTTAGTCAAGGCTATGGTTTTTCCTGTGGTCATGTATGGATGCAAGAGTTGGACTGTAAAGAAAGCTGAGTGCTGAAGAATTGATGCTTTTGAATGGTGGTGTTGAAGACTCTTGAGAGTCCCTTGGACTGCAAGGAGATCCAAACAGCCCATTCTAAAGGAGATCAGTCCTGGGTGTTCTTTGGAAGGAATGATGCTAAAGCTGAAACTCAGGACTTTGGCCACCTCATGCAAAGAGTTGACTTATTGGAAAAGACTCTGACGCTGGGAGGGATTGGGGGTAGGAGGAAAAGGGGATGACAGAGGATGAGATGGCTGGATGGCATCACCGATTCAATGGACGTGAGTTTGAGTGAACTCCAGGAGTTGGTGGTGGACAAGGAGGCCTGGCATCCTGTGATTCACGGGGTCGCAAAGAGTCAGACACGACTGAGTGACTGAACTGAACTGAACTGATCTGATGTGAAGAGCTGACTCATTGGAAAAGTCTGATGCTGTGAAAGAGTGAAGTCAAGAAGAGAAGCAGGCAGCAGAGGATGAGATGTTAGAAAGCACCACCAACTCAATGGACATGAATCCGTTCAAACTCCCAGAGGTAGTGGAAGACAGAGGAGCTTGGCATGCTGTAGTCCATGAGGTTGCAAAGAGGCAGTCATAGCTTATCGACTGAACAACAACAACATTTCCCAGGCTTAGAAGAGAGCCTTTCCCTTCACAGTAGCCAAGATATAGAGACAATCTAAACTTCCATCATGGATGATTGGATAAAGATACACACACACACACACACCCCATGGAAAATTATTCAGCTTGCAAGAAAAGGAAATCCTGCCATTTGCAACAACATGGATAGATTGGGTTCACATCAAATTAAGTGAAATAAGCCAGTCAAGGAAAGACAAATACTGCATAGTATCACTTAAACAGACAATCTAAAATAGCCAAACTCATAGAAACAGAGTAGAATGGTGGTTGCCAGGGACTTGGGAGAGGGAAATGGAGAGATGCTAGTCAAAAAAGTACAAAGTTTCAGTTATGCATGATAAATACTGTAGATCTGATAATGTATAGCAATATGACTATAAGTTAAGTCACTCAGTCGTGTCCAACTCTTTGTGACCCCCTGAACTGTAGCCCACCAGGCTTCTCCATCCATAGGATTCTCCAGGCAAGAATACTGGAATGGGTTGCCATTTCCTTCTCCAGGGGATCCCTGACCCAGGGATCGAATCCAGGTCTCCCGCATTGCAGGCAGATGCTTTAACCTCTGAGCTAATAATCCATTGTATGCATGAAATTTACTAAGAGAGTAGATCATAAGTGTTCTCACTATTAAAAAAAAGAAGAAAGAAAAAGAAAATGCAGATAAACAATAAGGATCTACAGTATAGCACAGGGAACTATATTCAGTATATTATAATAACATACAATGGAAAAGAATTTGAAAAGAATACATATATATATATACATATGAATGAATCACTTTGATATATACTCAAAACTAGCACAATATTATAAATCAACTATACTTCAATTTAGAAAAAGAAAAAAAAGAAAATGGTAACAATGTGAGGTGATGGATATGTTAATTTAACTTGACCGTGTCAATTATTTTACAATGTTATATTTCAAAATATCAAGTTATACACATTAAATCTATACATTTTTTATTCTTAATATTTTATTTATGTTGTCACTTATCCTTCAATAAAGCTGGGAAAATAAGTAAAATAAAATAAAGGGACTTTTTTTAATCCCTTAACTTAAATCCCACTATTACAGCTCATTTACTTTTACTAATAAAACTTTGACTCCATGGAGGTTTGGAGCCATGTGCAAAGCCACAGGATAAACATGGCTTATTTTCCTGCAAATTAAGTGTGACTTGAAGATTTGAGGAAGAGGGAGGTGAATGTTTTAACTGTTCATTTAAACCATTTGTTTCTTTAAACAAATGGATCGATTGTGCTGCAGAATCTAAGATTTGCATACATTTTAAAAACAGGAAACTACAAAGAATCATCATGCTTGGAATAGATCATTTTAAGTTACCCAGGAGTTTGTGCTGAAGAGGGAAATGTCATGGGGGAGAATTATTCAGAAAGAAGAGGGCAGAAAGGCAAAGTTCACAATTTGGCTGAGACCCAGACCTACTGAGGAAGGGGGGCTGGGAAACCCACGTATAGGGGAACAGGAATTCTCAACACCCAAACAGGATGGCAGCAACTAAAACTGACAAAACCCTAGCAAAGCAGATAATCAGCCCAAGGAAATAATGTGTGGGGATGGAGAGGAGAAAAACCTCAAGGTTCAGGTGCAACAAAGCCAGAGCATCAGAACTGCAGCTACTTGTTGACTCAGCAAATGAAAAGGGAAGCAAAGACACACATACATGTACCCTCATATGAATCCAGAATGAATGCTGATAATTGTGTGTGTAGAGGATGAAAACACAGATCAACAAATATAAAGAGGAAACTGCTTAAGGTGTCCAGATGAAGCTACCTTATCAGAAAATAATACACATGTATAACCTCCAAACCATATATCCCAGCATACTAACTTTACCAAGTACTATGAGAGGAGCAACCCCACGTCCAAGGAGTGGTGGCTGTGCAGGAGAGAAGCTACTCCACAATCAAGATCAGGAGGGGCAGCGGTGAGGAGATACCCCTTGTCCAAGGTAAGGAGCAGCAGCTGCGCTTTGCTGGAGCAGCTGTGAAGAGATACCTCACATCCAAGGTAAGAGAAACCCAAGTAAGATAGTAGCTGTTGCTAGAGGGCATCAGAGGGCAGACACACTGAAACCATAATCACAGAAAACTAGTCCATCTAATCACATGGATCACAGCCTGGTCTAACTCAATGAAACTAAGCCATGCCATGTGGGGCCACCCAAGAGGGGCAGGTCATGGTGGAGAGGTCTGACAGAATGTGGTCCACTGGAGAAGGGAATGGCAAACCACTTCAGTATTCTTGCCTTGAGAACCCCATAAACAGCATGAAAAGGCAAAATGATAGGATACTGAAAGAGGAACTTCCCCAGTTGGTAGATGCCCAATATGCTACTAAAGATCAGTGGAGAAACAACTCCAAAAAGAATGAAGGGATAAAGCCAAAGAAAAACAATACCGAGTTATGGATGCGACTGGTGATAGAAGCAAGGTCCCATGCTATAAAGAGGAATACTGCATAGGAACCTGGAATGTTAGGTCCATGAATCAAGGCAAATTGGAAGTAGTCAAATAGGAGATGGCAAGAGTGAATATCGACATTCTAGGAATCTAAAATGGATGGGAAGGGGTGAATTTAACTCAGATGACCATTGTATCTACTACTGTGAGCAGGAATCCCTTAGAAGAAATGGAGTAGCCATCATGGTCAACAAAAGAGTCTGAAATGCAGTACTTCGATGCAGTCTCAAAAACGACAGAATGATCTGTTTGTTCCAAGGCAAGCCATTCAATATCACAGGAATCCAAGTCTATGCCCCAACCAGTAATGCTGAGGAAGCTGAAGTTGAAGAGTTCTATGAAGACCTACAAGACCTTTTAGCACTAACACCCAAAAAGATGTCCTTTTCATTATAGGGAACTGGAATGCAAAAGTAGGAAGTCAAGAAGCACCTGGAGTAACAGGCAAATTTGGCCTTGGAATACGAAATGAAGCAGGGCAAAGGCTAATAGAGTTTTGCCAAGAGAACGCACTGGTCATAGCAAACACCCTCTTCCAACAACACAAGAGAAGATGACTCTACACATGGACATCACCAGATGGTCAACACTGAAATCAGATTGATTATATTCTTTGCAGCCAAAGATGGAGAAGCTCTGTACAGTCAGCAAAAACAAGACTGGGAGCTGACTGTGGCTCAGATCATGAACTCCTTATTGCCAAATTCAGACTTAAATTGAAGAAAGTAGGGAAAAGCACTAGACCGTTCAGGTATGACCTAAATCAAATCGCTTATGATTATACAGTGGAAGTGAGAAATAGATTTAAGGGACTAGATCTGATAGATCAAGTGCCTGATGAACTATGGATGGAGGTTCATGACATTGTACAGGGGATCAAGACCATCCTCATGGAAAAGAAATGCAAAAAAGCAAAATGGCTGTCTGGGAAGGGCCTTACAAATAGCTGTGAAAAGAGGAGAAGTAAAAAGCAAAGGAGAAAAGGAAAGCTATAAGCATCTGAAGGCAGAGTTCCAAAGAATAGTAAGAAGACATAAGAAAGCCTTCTTCAGAGATCAGTGCAAAGAAGTAGAGGAAAACAACAGAATGGGAAAGACTAGAGATCTCTTCAAGAAAATTAGAGATACCAAGGGAATATTTCATGCAAAGATGGGCTCGATAAAGGACGGAAATGGTATGGACCTAACAGAAGCAGAAGATATTAAGAAGAGGTGGCAAGAATACACAGAAGAACTGTACAAAAAAGATCTTCATGACCCAGATAATCTCCATGGTGTGATCACTCACCTAGAGCCAGACATCCTGGAATGTGAAGTCAAGTGGGCCTTAGAAAGCATCACTATGTACAAAGCTAGTAGAGGTGATGGAATTTGAGTGGAGCTGTTTCAAATCCTGAAATATGATGCTGTGAAAATGCTACACTCAATAAGCCAGCAAATTTGGAAAACTCAGCAGTGGCCACAGGACTGGAAAAGGTCAGTTTTCATTCCAATCCCAAAGAAAGGTAATGCCAAAGATTGCTCAAACTACCGCACAATTACACTCATCTCCCACTCCAGTAGTCTCGCCTGGCAAATCCCATGGACGGAGGAGCCTGGTAGGGTGCAGTCCATGGGGTCCCTAGGAGTCAGGCACGACTGAGGGACTTCACTTTCACTTTCACACACTAGTAAAGTAATGCACAAAATTCTCCAAGCCAGGCTTCAGCAATACATGAACCGTGAACTTCCAGATGTTCAAGATGGTTTTAGAAAACGCAGAGGAACCAGAGATCAAATTGCCAACATGCGCTGGATCATGGAAAAAGCAAGAGAGTTCCAGAAAAACATCTATTTCTGCTTTATTGACTATGCCAAAGCCTTTGACTCTGTGGATCACAATAAACTGGAAAATTCTGAAAGAGATGAGAATACCAGACCACCTGATCTGCCTCTTGAGAAACTTATATGCAGGTCAGGAAGCAACAGTTAGAACTGGACATGGAACAACAGACTGGTTTCAAATTGGGAAAGGAGTATGTCAAGGCTGTATAATGTCACCCTGCTTATTTAACTTATATGCAGAGTACATCATGAGAAACGCTGGGCTGGAAGAAGCACAAGCTGGAATCAAGATTTCTGGGAGAAATATCAATAACCTCAGATATGCGGATGACATCACCCTTATGGCAGAAAGTGAAGAGGAACTAAAATGCCTCTTGATGAAAGTGAAAGAGGAGAGTGAAAAAGTTGGCTTAAAGCTCAGCATTCAGAAAACGAAGATCATGGCATCTGGTCCCATCACTTCATGCCAGATAGATGGGGAAACAGTGGAAACAGTGTCAAACTTTATTTTTTGGAGCTCCAAAATCACTGCAGATGGTGACTGCAGCCATGAAATTAAAAAACGCTTACTCCTTGGAAGGAAAGTTATGACCAACCTAGATAGTATATTCAAAAGCAGAGACATTACTTTGCCAACAAAGGTCCATCTACTCAAGGCTATGGTTTTTCCAGTGGTTATGCACGGATGTGAGAGTTGGACTGTGAAGAAAGCTGAGCATCGAAGAATTGATGCTTTTGAACTGTGGTGTTGGAGAAGACTGTTGAAAGTCCCTTGGACTGCAAGGAGATCCAACCAGTCTATCCTAAAGGAGATCAGTCCTGGATGTTCATTGGAAGGATTGATTTTGAAGCTGAAACTCCAATACTTTGGCCACCTCATGCAAAGAGTTGACTCATTGGAAAAAACTCTGATGCTTGGAGGGATTGAGGGCAGGAGGAGAAGGGGACGACAGAGGATGAGATAGCTGGATGGCATTACCGACTCAATGGACGTGAGTTTGAGTGAACTCCAGGAGTTGGTAATGCACAAGGAGGCCTGGCGTGCTGCGATCATTGGGTCACAAAGAGTCAGACACTACTGAGCGACTGAACTGAACTGAACTGAACTACAATACCTACCATATAGAAGGCATTCAGATAATAACAATGAAAACTTTCTTTGGTATAGTTGTTGTTCAGCCACTAGGTTGTGTGTGACTCTACAACTCCACGGACTGCAGCATACCAGGCTTCACTGTCCTTCACTATCTCCCGGAGTTTCCTCAAATGCATGTCCACTGAGTCAGTGATGCCATCCAACCATCTCATCCTCTATAGTAAAATGCCATTCATATAAGACAATAACACCCTCCAATGAGTTTGAGAACCACTGGTTGTCAGGCAAACACTTTGTGATGTTCCTCATCACACTAATGGGTCACACTGGCCACTAAAGCACATTCTATCCCAGATTTCATCAATGCCAAAACATTATTTTTGCAAACCCAATGTCTGGGGTTGAGATGTACTAGTGGAATGTAGATTCTGCCCTTTGTCAAGTGAAATGCTTCACATGAGATTGTGTTCTCAATGTTGTTTCTTACTAGTGCCACTTTCTATCCAACTAAGCTGACCATGCGAGGCTTGGCTAAGCAATAATTACAGCAGTGTGTCATCCAGCTCCTTCCAAGACTTAATGATTTCACAAAACCAAAATTAAGTTTGAAAAAAAAAAAATGCCCTCTTAGCCTCCAGGGAACTGATTGGGACAATGTGTGGCATCAGTTAATCCGACATTCAGAGTGGAACAGGGCCTTTCTCTTACACCTGAAACATGGAGATAAGCCTGAAACTTTAAGAAAAAAAAAAAAAAAGTGCTTAAAACTGAACCGAAAAATGAGCCTTTTCTTTTGTGGATTAAAATAGAACCTTTCCTCCTCCACCTTCAATTCTATCTCTTCATCCCTGTTATATCAGGGCAGAAAATATGTAGCATGTCTTCTTTTAATCTATTCCTTTATCTTTATTTTTAAAACAATCAGTTTTGCCCAGGCTAACATGTTTGTAGTGTTTCCTCTTGCAAGTTTCTGATTATAGTCACCACTCTAGTTTGACCCAGTTTTCTAAGCTGATTTTTCTCAGCCGTGGAGCTGCTGGCTGAGTGACTTCACAGTTCATCTGCTTCCATTCCCGTATGCCATAGTCCCTGGAACCTTCTTGGCTACATCTGGTGGGCACTTCTGGGCACTTTATAAAGTGATCACTGCTGTTGCCTTTCTGGACCCAAGCCTCTGGAGAGTATATGGGCCCAGGTCACGCCACTTACGTGGTGCCAGACCTAAAACCAGACTCCATGGTCTTCGGTTCACCATGTAGACAAGAGCCCTGGAACCTCTGCAAATCAAATAAATTTAAAAAGAACTTCAACTGAAGTATTCTACCGGGTGGCCTCGTTTAGGCACAGTCTTATTCTAGGACTCCTGGCTATATCGTAATATCCCCTGGTAAAAGCTGGGCTGTTTTTTACAATTATCATTTGTACCCTCCCCCCATTGTTTTTGTCCTCCCTCTTCCTTTGAGAATGTTTTTGACTTTGTCCAGTTGAATAGCTTGCTGCTTGGCTGGTTGTCCTGGCTAAAAGCCCAGCCTAGAGCTAGTGCCCACCGTGTAATCATTGCAGATTACAAGATTGAAAAGGGGGCTTTGTATATCATTATTTGCTTGCTTGGCCAGTTTTCAGGTTATTTGTCTGCCTCTACCTTGAAACAAAGGCAATTATAATGAGGCACAGAGTTTTACACATTTTAGTTTATTATCTCCACAGCAGGTTTTTACGCAGGAATGTGATCCACGTTCAAGTTCTACCCATCCATCCAAACCCAGTCCATTTGTCCCTGCTGCCCTGAGACTTCCCTCGCCCCCTCTCTCCTGTGTCCTTCTCTGAAGGACCACAGCACTTCTCACTTCTCCCATGACACTTACTTCCAACCACATATTAAAATGGTTCACATCATCTTGTGTCTCTGCTACTCACTCACGAGTTCTCTGAGCAGAGTCTGCTGGCCTGTTCCATCCCTGAAGCCTTCCCAGGGGCCTGCATGGCCTGTGCCGTGTGCGCAGCAAACACTGAGCCAAAGGGCACACAGCATAGCCGGCGCCTCCCTTCACCCTGAGCAGGAGCAGGTCTAATTCTTCATCATCTGGAACGAGGTCTTGCTATAACTAAAGCAGGCAAGTTAGAGCCCTTCCTAAGAACCACATCTGTACTATAGCAAGACAAGCTCACATAACTGTTTAAATAATTTTACATCCAGAAAAATAACAAACAAGATAATGCTCAAATACGAAAGTGGTGGCAAAAGCTTTCAACTCCAAAGTTTGTTAGGTTTACAAATAATCACTATTAAATATGAAAGTGGGACCTACCTAGAAATATTTCTTTTGAAAAGTTCCTCCACTCTTACATCGGATGGGGTAGAGATAGTTTCTTCTAAATACATAGGATAAATGAAAACTTTTCCTCTTCTATAAAAGTTTACATATGATTTATAATTAAAATGCACCTTGACATATCTTTCCACAATACTTCTCCTCATCTAAATTGGAGTAAAAATTTGACAAAATAAGTAAAGCCTGCTGAAGTCACAATTTTTTTTCTAGGTAGTAAAATTGACGAGGGTGATTTCTTTAAACCTGCAAAAAAATGTTTTAAGTTGAAAAACTACTTTCTGGATTGATTACATAAGCAGACAAACCTCCAAACATCCACATTCCCAACTAAAGAGAACAGCTTGGAGGTCCTTTGTTACTATATTAAAAATGTGTCTATTTTCAAAAATACCAAATCTCCTGATAATGAAATAGTCATCATGTGGTCAAGATAACCACCCTGCAGACCTCTATGCTATTTTTTTTTCATCCCACATGTCTTTTGTCCTTCCTTCCTTATATCATTTCCCCATTTCAGACTGTAAAAGTCGCTGGAGGGCTGAGACCATATTGCCAATAGTTCACTCTAATTGGAAGCAGTAGGTGCTTAAGTACTCATTACCTGACAGGAGCATCACAATAACAAGCTCAGTTTGTAGGTCAGTGCTAATAAGGCCAAGGTCCTGGACCTGACATGGGTGAACGTTTGCTCTGCTTCGTGACAATAAGCCAAATGCCTCGGTCTGGTCAATGCCATTGCTCACCCAGTGTGTTATCAAGGGGTGGAGTGTGGACCATCAGGAGGATCTGAATGCATGTTCTAGTTCAACTTCCCAACACGAGCAACGCTGGGAAATACAATCAAACATGGTGAAACCCAGAAGGACCAGACTGTGGTCAAGGTCAGAAGCAGGCATGGTGGTTCTCACTTCTGTTTCTTTCTCTAACACATTTAAGTAGGAGCCACACTTTCATCAGGAACACAGACTCATGAGCATGGACCATCAAACAGAGAGGGCAAACACTGGGCAGGTGAAGGGGGTGACTTCTATCATTTCATGGGGCACATATTTTGCAAAATGGACCCTGGTTGATAATGAAACACAGCACTGAGTTGAAATTCAATCAAGTGGGGGCAGTGCATATCAATGCCTTCAGGATCCTTTTAAAATGCAGTTTCTGATTCAGTAGGTTGGGGAACCTGAGATTCTGTATTTCTAAATAAACTGGCAAGTGGTGCCAAGGCTGCTGGGCCCCTGAACCTCATTTCAAGTATTAAGTTGGTGCAAAAGTAATAGCGGTTTTGCACTACTGAACTTTGCTATTTGATACTGAAATACATTCTTAAATAAATATGATTATGTTATACATCATTTTAATACGCATTTTTCATTTTTTTGTCAATGACTTATTACTGGCCATGTATTTTATATTTATTTTAGACTATGAAAATGATATTAGACAAAAAGCAAATCCAAGTGGTTTCCTTATTTAAATTCAAAATGGCTCTTAAAACAGCAGAAACAACTCATAACATCAACACATTTGGCTCAGGAACTGCTAACGGATGTACAGTGCAGTGGTAGTTCAAGACACAAGCTGATATTTGAAAAGTTTCAGCCAGTGATTTGAACTTCCTTTGAACTGGAACAGCGTCCTGCAGCTGTTTGAAGCAAATTGAAGTGGGGAAGTAGGAGAGAGAAGGGGATGTTGAGCCAGTCATCAGACTTGACATGACCTCAACCATCTCTACTTAGAAAGGCAGCGTTGACCATTCTATGGTCATCCATTTGAAGCAGCCATTGACAAAAGTTCACACTGAATAAGTTGCCTTATGGGCTGCTGGATAAAACCTATCCTGACCAGTGACCTACATAATGGACAAGCCAATTGTGGATGATGATGCAGATTTTGGATGAAAAGTAGAAGCGATGACAATGGTGGTTGGTGAGGGAAGTTCCATTTCGCAAATTGGACATGAGTGGAACAGCTCTCTTTGGGTAATCCAGTGTGGAACCCTATCCATTTTTCCACTCTCTAGATTGAGGTCCTCCTATGTGAAGATAGTGGGCTTTGAAATTAAGGTTTATAGAGTCATGTTCACAGAAGTGCCTCAAATGAAGGTGAGTCGCCCATGAGTTCAATGGTTCTAGACAAATGGACACACAAATTGATTTAGCTATTTGCTAAGTATATTTGCCAAAAGGGCTTTTCCTACTGAGGAAGGTAGCCCTAATATTTTCCTTTGTAAAAGACTCATTTTACCAGTGAGTTTGACAAAAGTTTAAATATTAAATGCGTAAGCTAATATATACATTAATACTTTCTATATCTCCCCAGATAGATCAACTGGCCCCCTTCCTGGGCTAAATACTATCAGCATGCAAATAAAACTGAGATCCTTAGGAACATGAGTTTTGTACAGTCCTCATCAGAATCACGAATGTAACTGTGGAGACTTTCCAGTGATCCCTCAGCAGCATGACAGAGAAAGCTGATACAGACCTTCTTCTGACTCTGAACACATGGAAAGTTGGAGCAAATATAACCAAAATAAATATTATAATGTAATTTTAATGTGAAGGAAAGATCGAAGATTCTCAGGAGTCATAAGCAAATAGGTAAGTCAAAGTCAGGACGTAAGTAGGAGCTGGGGCTCAAAATAACCCAAAAAGGGTATTATGAGACTATGGGCTCTGAAGGCCAGGCCTGGTGTCCAAGCCTTGAATCTTGGACCAGTGAGAAACCAGAACTGAACACCTGGCCCCTGGGGCTTCCCAGGCCTTGAATAGAGGACAGGAAAACCCCACCCTTGCCCAGAGAGTATGAAGCAAGGCCTAAGCTCTACCCTTAACAAACTTCAATGATTAAGATGTTTCAGTTCAATTCAGTTCAGTTCAGTCGCTCAGTCATGTCCGACTCTGCGACCCCATGAATCGCAGCATGCCAGGCCTCCCTGTACATCACCAACTCCTGGAGTTCATTCAAACTCACATCCATCAAATCGGTGATGCTATCCAGCCATCTCATCCTCTGTCGTCCCCTTCTCCTCCTGCTCCCAATCCCTCCCAGCATCTGAGTCTTTTACAATGAGTCAACTGTTTGCATGAGATGGCCAAAGTACTGGAGCTTCAGCTTTAGCATCATTCCCTCCAAAGAAATCCCAGGGCTGATCTCCTTTAGAACGGACTGGTTGGATCTCCTTGCAGTCCAAGGGACTCTCAGGAGTCTTCTCCAACACCACAGTTCAAAAGCATCAATTCTTCAGCCCTCAGCTTTCTTCACAGTCCAACTCTCATATCCATACATGACCACTGGAAAAACCATAGCCTTGAGTAGACGGACCTTTGTTGGCAAAGTAATGTCTCTGCTTTTGAATATGCTATCTAGGTTGTTCATAACTTTTCTTCCAAGGAGTAAGCGTCTTTTAATTCATGGCTGCAGTCACCATCTGCAGTGATTTAGTAATAAAAAGAAATTTGGAAGTGATATTTACCATTATCCATCTTAAATTCAAACTGTCCCAGGAAATAGAAAAAAGTTAACCAAACCTTTTTTTGACCTTGCTACCCAAAGGATAACTCAACAAAACTAACATGTGCACTTGCCACATACGAGACTTTTAAAAGTAGAGAAAAGGTCCATCCATTCTAGCAAATATAACCTGTTGATTCATATCTAGACACACGTACAACTCCAAGCCTCTAATGTTAATATCATCATTAGGGTCTTACAAAACTTGCTCTGTTCTTCCCATACATTATCCAGTTTCTTATTAAAAAAATATTTTATGTTCTATGAAGCAGGAGACCCCCCAAGCAAAGCTCAATATCTTTCAGCTTATGTTCTGGCATGGTATGTACTATGCTTTTACTTAGCCTTCATGAGCCTTCTTTAATAGATGCTGAGAGAAAAGATAACAAATTTTTCATAAACATGTTCTCTATTTTGTAGTAGATTACAAGTCAATATAAATATAAAGAGAAATGAAAAGTTCTAACCCTTCAAGTTTGCTACAAACTGAGTCAACCATGACCCAAAAGCACATGTTAGTACAATGTTACTCCATATCTTGATTTAGAAACACAGATCAAGTGCTTGGCAGAAGGGCACAAACCTAAGAATCCACAAGCTACATCCTGATACCAACTAGTGCTGTGACTCAGACCAAGTCACTTAAACTTTCCAGGTCTGGATTTTTTTTTTTTTTCCTTAATGAAATGAAGAGGTTGAATGATTTGTCTCTTAACTTTCTCCTAATCTGAACATTCCACAATCTTGTGACAGTGTAACAAGCCCTGAGGCCTTCCTATCATAAAAGCAACCTTTTCATTCCACTTCAGTCTCTGAAGATTTTGATATCCTTTCTCTTCAGTCCAAATCACTCACTTGAAAAATCTGAACTGAAGTGAAGATTTCAGCCAAAACTAGCTGCCATCAGAAGCTCCCTAATGCCTCACTGTGAAATTGACTGAATTGTAAATGTCCTCCAAGGAAGAGGCCTTGACATTCATGGCCAACTTCAGCTCACAGATGAGGAAACCAGGATTCTGAAAGGTCCTGTAATTTACCAAACACCATACAGCATTTGGGTGGGCAAGGTAAGTTCTCATTTATGCTTTATAATTTCTGATCCATCCACAAATCCATTCAAGCAAGACTTAATGAACATTTACTAGACACTGCTAGGCACTGGTACTAAGGAAATATACAGTACTACATACAGAGAGTACCAAGACAAACTCATTGCCCTCATGGAGATGAGAGTCTAGTGGGACTGAAGAAAAAGGGAAGAGTCACAAAACCCTAAAACACTTGCCAAAGCAGAGGTATTTGTCAGATCCTTTGGGAATCCAGACTGGCAAATGGTTCTCAAAACACTCAAGCACAATGAAGCCTGAAGAAACATGGAAAGTTTCATAGAAGAGGAGACAATTGAGTGCATTTTGAAAAATTAGAAGTCTGTAAAGCATGCAGGTTATGGGGGGAAAGGCAGAGAGCACAGCACACGCAAAGACATTGAAAGCACACACAGGTTTGTGTTTGAGAGACTAAGCAGTTGGATAAGCTTGAACCTAGGATACAGGTGAGGAATGTAAGGAGACATGAAAGAAGAAAATGGCAAGAATAAGTAATGCAAAGAAAAGAAAAAAAAAAAAGCTTTGAGTTTTGCCTAGGAGATGAGGAATGAGCCACTAAAAGACCATCAACAGATAAGGGACATAGTTATCCTTGCTTTCAACACAGAGCATGTTCCTATAAAAGAGGGGACAGGAAAAGCCAGCTAATGATTTAGAGAAAAAATTGACTACCACAGAAATGAAAGCACCGGGAGGCTAACACACATCTATTGCTCTTTCCACTAGTTTGTGCTGGATTCCATTCCCCCCAGCCTAAAAGTGTCATTCGCCACATAAACCCCGTTCCCCTAGGGAAGACTGTGGAGAGGCTCAAGATTCCTGGAGAGACCAGGGTTAGGACCAGAGCCAACTGCTGCCCATAGCTGGATCAGTGAGTAAAGGCTGAACTGGCCCCAAGAGAACCAGGGCCCAAGGAATCCAAAGACCCACAAGACTCAGTCACAGGTGGCACTGAAGTAGGCATCCACACACCTGGGTTAAATCTCATCAGGTGGTTTACTGACTTAGTAGCTTTATGACTTTCACAAGGTTATTTCATTTCCTCAAGACTCCAGGTCACAGTAACAACTGCTTTGGATCATGTATCCAGTAAACGAATGATGTACATGAGGCACTCAGCACCGATCTGCCACATGGAAAGCATTCTACAATCCACAACTGTGATCATTATCACTTAGCATCCTGCAGTCAAGCGCCTTGCCTCTTCCTAAAGAAGTCTGGAAGCTGGCAAATGGTTCACAAAACACTCTCCTCAAGGTCTCATCCCTTTTTTTCTCTCTAGAGATCTGAGAGAAAATATTACATTTAAAGGGTCTCTCCTTGGTTCCATAGTAGCAATTCCTACAGTCATAGGAAGCATATTCATGCTAAGTTCCAAAAGGATCAGATCTATACTTGGAGTAGCTAATAACATTTTTAAAAATTATTTTCTTCCTTCTGCCACTGAGTAGACCCTCTTTCAAAAAGAGCAAGGAATACTAGAACCAAAATATATGTTACAGGCTTATATTTCATATGAAACAAATAGCATATCTACCTCTAATCTTCCTATCTCACAGTAGTTCTGTGAGCTAAGAGTTGGGGTTAAGAATGTCCCTTTAGATGGGAACTTTCAGGAATTTTCATCCACTCATTTCCTACCTTCATGAATTAAAAAATGAAAATAAAGTTAAATCTTTTACGTTGCTGGAAATTTTTATCAGTCTCAGCACTGTATAAAAAGTTGGCAATATTAAGAGACCAGCAATAAATATTTCTTGCATAATGAAACCACAGGAACAAGGAAGGGAGAAGAGGAGACCTTTGGGGAGACTTTTGCCTAAATAATTCCTCAAAACTCTGAACTTTACTGATGACTTTTATGAACTATAGTTATAATGGAAGTGCTTCCTAGAACTGCAACCTGATAAAGCATCTGGAGAACTTCTGTCAAGCATTTTAGATCAAAGCTGTGAGTTTGAAGTTGAGGTTTAATTCCCTCGCTTTGTAATGCCACTACAATGAAGATCACAAACAAAAGTTTTAGAAGAAAGGGACTGATTAATTGAATTTAACTCTGCATTTTCGGGGTAAGTGGTGGGCCAATGTTACACTCCCCAAAATATAGTTGATTAAATTGAGCACTCATGTAAGGCAAACACCCAAACTTACTGAGCTTGTTTTGGTTAGTTTGACAATCTGCTTTTTCCATTTTGTTTCACTTTGATTAGTCAGACCTTAGACTGAAATGAACAAATGATCTGGTTGAGCCTTCTGGTAGGAAGAAAAATACTGTGGGAAAAAAAGGGTCATAATAAAGTGGAGATAGGCTACAAGGATGTATTATACAATATGGGGAACATAACCAATATTTTGTAACAACTGTAAATAGAGTGTAAGCTTGAAAATATATATTAAAATTTTTTAATTTTAAATGAATGATACAGGTATGTGGAAAATGATAGCATTTTTGTTAAAATATACTTATCTTGTCAAAAGATAAACACTGTGTGCATAAGTACAAAAAGTTATCTGGAAGGATTTATACTAAGATAAGACCAGTGAGTTTCTCTAGTTAATAAAATTTGGAGTAATTTTTATTTTCTTTTTATGTATTATCTCTTTCTTTCTCTCCCCTATTCTTGTACACTCTCTCTCTCTCTCATGCACCTTGTTAGCATATCTTCAATATAAAACAGCTATTAATTACTAAAATATGCCATGTATTCCCAACTACTTATATAAACCAAACCATCAAAAACTTCTGCTTAGAATTATTAGTATAGCAAGTTAAAGCAATCGGCCCCCCAATAATGACTGTCATCCCCAGTTTCTGGCTCACCACATTCCTTACAAAGCACTGTTTCCCATAGTTTAAGTTTAACCCTGCGAGGTAGACATTCTTATTATTCTACTTCTACAGATAAGAAAAACCAAGGATGCTACATAATTTGTCAAAATAGGTAGGTATGCTATTTTTTATATGAAATATAAGCCTGTAACATATATTTTAAAACTAATCAGTTGTAAAAGTCCAAAACTCTTGATGCTCCAAACCAATAATGGCAATGTGTGTGTATGCTAGTCGCTCAGTCATGCGTGACTCCTTGTGACCCCATGGATGGCAGCCCACCAGGCTCCTCTATCCATGGAAGTCTCCAGGCAAGAATACTGGACTAGCCATTCCCTTCTCCAGGAGATCTTCCCAACCCAGGGATCGAACCCAAGTCTCCTGCATTTCAGGCAGATTCTTTCCATCTGAGCCACCAATAATGGAAGAGACTGCTCTTATTCACCACACTAAGGTGTTAACAAAAAGCCACAGATATGTGCAAAAGCATATTCAGTAGCGTTAAGCTAGTAAATTTTGATAATTTACTTCTGCTTTTTCCCATCTGAATTGATATAAAGGCAGCAGCTACAGTCCCCAACTTTGCCCAGTTTGCTCTATTTTTCAGTTTTTTCTTAAGCTTTCCACTCTTAGCCTGTTAACTGGTGTGCCCTTCTCCTAGGAAAGGGATACATGAAGAAGATAGTGTCATATGGCTATTCAATGGAGTACAGCACAGCTGTAAAATGTTAAGGACAATCATTAAGGACTTTATGAACTGACATGGAGTGATTTCCAAGACACAGTGTTAAGTGAAAAAAGCAAAGTGCAAAAGAGTATCTAGACTATGACACTCTTTAAGGAAAAAATATTTACAAGAAAATATATTTTTTTGTGCAAAGGAAATATGAGAAGGATGAAACTAAAACCAAAGAGACTGGTTATGTAAAGGGGGTGGATGGGAAAGAGCTGGAAAGAAGAGCGGATGGGTGTAAAGTAGCAGGGACAACAATGGAGTGACACCCCTCTGAGTACTTCATTTGGTTACGCTCGAGCGCTTAGAAGCATAGTTATGTTTCATATGTTCACATAACCCCCAAGCAATCAATAATTAAAACTATCTTTCAGGAATGAGGATGGAAATAACAAAATGCAATACTAAACTAAATACATGAATCTCACTCTATTACAAAGGAACCACACTGAAGGGATGGGGAATAATAAAACTAACTTAAATAATTGTGGAAAACAGTGTCTTGACTGGATAGTGTAAAAGTAAAGATAAAAATAAGTATATCAATGCTATAATTAAGTCAGTACACATGTTTCTTATAGTAATACAGGTTGAAAAGAAAGAAAGTGAAGTCGCTCAGTCGTGTCCGACTCTTTGCGACCCCGTGGACTGTAGCCCGCCAGGCTCCTCTGTCCATGGGATTCTCCAGGCAAGAACACTGGAGTGGGTTGCCATTTTCTTCTCCAGGGGATCTTCCCAACCCAGGAATCGAACCTGGGTCTCCTGCATTGCAGGCAGATGCTTTATCCTCTGAGCCACTAGGGAAGCCCCAATATGGGTTAGCAATCCTGAAAGTACTTTATATGCGTGCACATGACAGTGAAAGTGAAAGTCGCTCATCCGTGTCTGACTCTTTGTGTCCCCAGGGACTATACAGTCCATGGAATTCTCCAGGCCAGAATTCTCGAGTGGGTAGCCATTCCCTTCTCCAGCGGATCTTCCCAACCCACAAATCCAACCTGGGGTCTCCTGCATTGCAGGAAGATTCTTTACCAACTGAGCTATCAGGGAAGCCCATGCATGCATATAGAACTCAACAAATAAATAAATATATAATAGAAATTTTATTGTATTATGCAGGTTAGTATCCTGGTGTATATTTCCCAGCTCTGCCCACTGAGAAGGCTTAGCATAATGACATCCCAGAAGTAAAAAAGCATACCTAGCATTAAGGCCACAGTTTCTGAACCCTATTCCCCAACAAAAGAAAACTTGGAGAAGTGGTTGATTTTAGGATGAGGGTAGGGAAAATACATATGCGCCTGGGATAATAGTGTGAAGCAAAAAGATGCTAAAAAATCTTTTGTAAAAGATAGGGCTTATCAAGAGAGCACAAGCGCCAATCTGAAGAAGCTCCTAAAAAACCAAAGCTGAAACAAGTTGAGTGAAAAAATTAAATAATACTAATATTGGATTATGACCCATAGAATCAAATAAATATCCATGAGTACATATTTGTGGATATAAATGGCCAATTATCTAGATAGATGGGAGAGACAGAGGGCTCTTCCTTCCTGCCGCTGCTGCTAAGTCGCTTCAGTTGTGTCCAACTCTGTGCGACCCCAGAGACGGCAGCCCACCAGGATCCCCCGTGCCTGGGAGTCTCCAGGCAAGAACATTGGAGTGGGTTGCCATTTCCTTCTCCAATGCACAAAAGTGAAAAGTGAAAGTGAAGTTGCTCAGTCATGTCCAACCCTAAGCGATCCCATGGACTGCAGCCTTCCAGGCTCCTCCGTCCATGGGATTTTCCAGGCAGGAGTGCTGGAGTGGGGTGACATTGCCTTCTCTGCTTCCTTGCTATAGAATTACAATTAATAAATGTCAAAGGATAGGCAAGAATGGAAAATCACCATTAAGTAAATACCATGGTAACGATTGGTACAGAACTGAGATCCTCTGATATACGCTAAAAACAGTGGATGAAAATTTGATGAGAAACAAGATTTTCAGTCGCAGAGCATTTCCTCCAAGATATTTGTTAACAACAAGAGAAAACATTGTAATTGTCAAATAAAGTAACCCAGCAGAAACTAAATTAACCAAGTGATCAAGGTCAACATTATACCAGTAATGAAACAATTTGACATCATGAATCACATGCTATGATGCATTAAGTGGGACACAACATTGTTTTTGTGGAATTCTTTCCAAAATCAGTTACCTCAATCCAACCATGGGAAAAGTCCAGACACACCAAACTTGAGGGACACTTGGCAAAATAACTGCTCTATACTCTTCAAAAATGGCACGGTCATAATGATTAAAGAAGAACTGTTATAGATTTTAGGAGGCTATGGAGAAATAGCAAAATGTAATATGTGATCCTGAAGGATCAACATGGGATCCCAGAACAAACAACCAAACATTAATCAAAAAACTGGTAACATTAGCATATAGTCTTATTATACCAGCGTTAATTGCTTGGCTGTACTACTTGCACTATGGTTAAGTAAGATTTCAACATTAAGGGAGTCTAGGGCTGGGATATATGGAAACTCTCTGTACTAGTTTTGGTACTTTTTTCTACATCTGTAATCGGTTCAAAATCAAAAGTGAAAAGTATTGTGTTTACTCCAACAGAACTGAGAATGCTTTTTGAGAAGTAATTCTCTTTTGAGGGTGAAGACAAAATTTGGTGGGGTGGGGGTACTCTAATGTGAAAATAATATCAGGAAAACTATATTTGGTTAAAATTCCCACTTTTGGACAGTTATAACTTAAGAATCCATATCAGCCAATCCTGTTCCTTGTATCAACACACTGATGGGTTTTTATTCTTCAACTAAAATCCATCTAAATTTTCCAGTTCCTTTTCCTTTTCCTTTTCTCAAGAAGCTTTTTGTCATCTCTTAGCTGTTAACAACTCCAACCGCAAAAAGCCTCTAGTACATTTGATTTTAGCCTAAAAGAACCCTGTGGCTAAGATGGACAACTCAAGCAGTTTATTTCACTTTGGTCTGCTGAGGTGTTGTATTTATTTGCTTCCTCACATCATGAAGCCAGGTTATTATTTTTTTCTTTTTTTCTACTCCTCTATCCCATTCTCCCCTATTTAACAGTGTCTGTCAGCAGAAGAGCTACCAAGAGGCAGCTCAGCAAGTTAATCAGTCAGGGCCCCAGCGCGCAGGAGCTGTTTGTTACAACAGCAAAGGGAATGAAGCATATATAACGAGGCCTCCAAGCAACAGACTAATTAATACCTCTCTCTTCTTTGAAGAAAATGACCTAATATTGAACTCCAGTGAATTAGACAACATTTTAATTTACTATCTCCTAAAAGGATGGCTACTGTATAAAATGCATTACTATTTATTCATTCTCTGATACCACTAGTAGTCATTCAAATAGGACCCTCTGGCCAAGATCTTAAGAGAAACACTGCTAGGACAAGTAGCTATTTAATCTGTGCCACATACTCGGGCCTCTTGTTTCTACCAAAGGAGACGCCATATTGACAGGATGCTGTGCGTAGTAGGCACTGTCAGGAACTTTTACATGTCGCTTCCTACTTCCCGGCCTCCACTTCTCCTCATGTTGCTTTTGGTAGAATGTTCGCAAAGATTTGCCTTCCAGACAACAATTTAGAAAATAAGCAAATGAGAAATACCCTCAGAAATAACAGGAGACGGACTTCCCTGGCGGTCTAGAGGTTAAGACATCACTTTCCACTTCAGGGGTGTGGATGCAATCCCTGGTCAGGGAGTAAGGATCCCACAAGCCCCGTGGCCAAATAACCAAAACGAAAACAATATCGTAACAAATCCAATGAAGACTTTAAAAATGGTCCAGATTAAAAAAAAAAAAAAAAAAACCTCTTTAAAATAATAAAGTTCATAAAAAAGAAAAAGAAATAATGGGAGAAATCTCACTTGATAGTCAAACAGAAAACTGCTAAGGAAGTAACCCAGGCCAGCATGGCAAACTCCTAAGCCTCACTTTGTTGTCAGTCATAGGAATGTGAAAATCCTAAGACTTCTGAGCCTTTCCTCAATTGAGGCAGATGGCCTTTAGTAAATTTTCTGGCTCAAAATCATTCTGCCAACAGTCAAGTGTTCTTTGTGTTTTATTTGCCAGATCTAGCAAATAAAAATACAAGATATCTACAACCCATGCAATATTTGGGATGAACCCTAAAAATCCCTGGTGGCTCAGACAGTAAAGCATCTGCCTGCAATGCAGGAGACCTGGGTTCGATCCCTGGGTCAGGAAGATCCCCTGGAGAAGGAAATGGCAACCCACTCCAGTACTCTTGCCTGGAAAATCCCATGGACAGAGAAGCCCGGTAGACTACAGTCCATGGGATCACAAAGAGTTGGACACGACTGAGTGACTTCACTTCACTAAAAATCATTCATCACTTAGTTGGAATTCAAATTTAACTGAATATCCTATATTTTGTTTCGCAACTCCCCTCCACCTTCTGAGAAATGATACATAACACTACAATTTAACTTCCAGGCCTGAATTCTCCTACAAATCCACCAATTTCTCACCGTGGGTCTTGAGCAATTTATTTAATGTGTGTACTTCCCCATCTGTAAAATGAAATAATAAAAATAAAAACTTCCTTCTAGGATTGTTGTGAAGAGGAACTCTAACAATCTCTTGAGTGCTTAGCATAGTACTATGCAGCCACAAAATGCTTGCTCTTATTATTGTAGTTCCCTTATTATTATTGTTGACATGGAATAAAATGTTGTTGAAAGAGCAAACAGGTCAGTAAGCAAAGTCTAGATTTTACCAGAAAGGTAGAAAATGTCTTTGTTAAGCAGGGTGGAAGAAGTCTGAGAATAAATTGAGAATCCTTAAATTACATTGTAGGATTTTCCTGTAATCCCTTAATAATAATTACTGTCAGACTGCAGAATAAGGAATGCTTACCGAACTTCCTTGTGATGTTTTATACATTTCATTTTTCATTTCAGTTAGGAATAAAAGGCAAAAGAATTGGAGTGAAACAACTGAGATAAGCTGAAACAAAAATGAGGAAAAGGTATATATGTAAATTAAGAACACACTTATTACTAGCCCTCCAATAAATGAATTGACATTGACCTCTAGTAAACTATTTCTGTGTAGAGACTGGTTGACAATCCCTTTCCAAGATTACCTATGCCTGGATAACAGCCAATATTTAAGCCTTTCTCTTGAAGGGTCCTATCTGCCTCTTCCACCTTCATTTTCTCAAGAAGTCTCCTAAGAACCCATCAACACCAATACAAAGGCTGGAAAATAACATTTTCTTCTTGGCTGGATGCAAAAACCAGAGGAGCAGAAAGGTTCTCACTGAAAACTGTTTGAATCACTATCAACTCATTCTTTCTGCTGACTAGAGAGGTAAAAACACACACACACACACACACACACACACAAATAAAAGTAGCTCTCAGTCTCCAGTTACACCAACAGTTTCGAAAGAACATTCCTTTTTCCCAAGAGCCAGGGTCAACACAAATTATCCATTTTCTTCATAAATAGTAGTCGCAGTAGCAGCAGTGTCTGTCGCTCAGCCGTGTGCGACTCTTGGCGACCCCTGTGGCCCGCCAGGCTCCTCTGTCCATGGGATTCTCCAGGCAAGAATACTGGAGTGGGTTGCCATTCCCTTCTGCAAACTAGTAGGCACAGGTATCCATATTTGAGGGTGTTCCACAGACTCACATAAGTCCTTTTTTCTTATCTAGCCTCAAGAGATTAATTATTCCTGTCAACTCAAGTCTGTCTTCCTGTTAACAAATTCCAGTGGGGTTTTTTTCCTATTCAATCAGATAAACCCCAGATTCAAACACTTTAAGGAAATGTATTTCCCGCTTTACCATGTCCACACCCCTAAAGAATATGTAGATCCCTGTAACGTTTTCCTCTACTCCTCTGTAACTTCACAATAAGAGACTCGTCTGACAGCTTTGTCAGTTTCTTAAGTACACACTGATATTTGCTGTGGAAGATTTTCCCAGTGATTATAAGAGCTCTGTTCTAGCCAACCCATTCCCATTTTTAACAGCAGCTTTCAAAATGAACTTGATTTGGTCAAGCTGAGAGCTGAGTACATTTAAAGACAGCCTCTGCACATGTATGTGTGACCTCTTGGCACAGAGGCCCACACTCACTCAATTTGGGGATACTACCAGTTACCTAAAAATGAATGGCCCTTTAAAGCAATGACAACAAAGATGTCCACATGAAAATATTTTATATAACCCTAAGTTCATCACCATAAAATTAGGGCTTTATTAGTATTATTTTGAGACAAAATGGGAGGAAGTTATAAAAATATCTCTGAGGTTTGAAACTTTCCAAAGAGAAAATATGATGAAAGAAAAATTATATCGTGGTATTAGAAAGACTCTACTCTATTACCTCAATAACCTCAGATATGCAGATGACACCACTCTTAAGGCAGAAAGCAAAGAGGATCTAAAGAACCTCTTGATAAAGGTGAAAGAGGAGAAAGAAAGAGCTGACTTAAAACCCAACATTCAAAAAAAGAAGATCATGGCATCTGGTCCCATCGTGCAGTTCAGTTCAGTCGCTCAGTTGTATTCGACTCTGTGACCCCATGAATTGCAGCACGCCAGGCCTCCCTGTACATCACCAACTCCCGGAGCCCACACAAACCCATGTCCATTGAGTCAGTGATGCCATCCAACCATCTCATCATCTGTCATCCCCTTCTCCTACCCTCAAATTCTCCCAGCATCAGGGTCTTTTCAAACGAGTCAGCTCTTCACATGAGGTGGCCAAAGTATTGGAGTTTCAGCTTCAACATCAAACCTTCCAATGAACATCCAGGACTGATCTCCTTTAGGATAGACTGGTTGGATCTCCTTGCAGTCCAAGGGACTTTCAACAGTCTTCTCCAACACCACAGTACAAAAGCATCAATTCTTCAGCACTCAGCTTTCTTTACATTCGAACTCTTGCATCCATACATGACTACTGGAAAAACCATAGCCTTGACTAGACGGATCTTTGTTGGCAAAGTAATGTCTCTGCTTTTGAATATGCTGTCTAGGTTGGTAATAACTTTCCTTCCAAAGAGTAAGCATCTTTTAATTTCATGGCTGCAATCACCATCTGCAATGATTTTGGAGCCCAGGAAAATAAAGTCTGACACTGTTTCCACTGTTTCCCCATCTATGTGCCATGAAGTGATGGCAACAGATGCCATGATCATAGTTTTCTGAATGTTGAGCTTTACGCCAACTTTTTCACTCTCCTCTTTAACTTTCATCAGGAGGCTCTTTAGTTCTTCTCCACTTTCTGCCATAAGGGTGGTGTCATCTGCATATCTGAAGTTATTGATATTTCTCCCAGCAATCTTGATTCCAGCTTGTGCTTCTTCCAGCCCAGTATTTCTCATGATGTACACTGAATATAAGTCAAATAAGCAAGGTGACAATATATAGCCTTGACGTACTCTTTTCCTATTTGGAACCAGTCTGTTGTTCCATGTCCATTTCTAACTGTTGCTTCCTGACCTGCATACAGGTTTCTCAAGGGGCAGGTCAGGTGGTCTGGTATGCCCATCTCTTTCAGAATTTTCCACAGTTTATTGTGATCCACACAGTCAAAGGCTTTGGCATAGTCAAAAAGCAGATATAGATGTTTTTCTGGAATGCTCTTGCTTTTTCAATGATCCAGCGAATGTTGGCAATTTGATCTTTGGTTCCTCTGCCTTTTCTAAAACCAGCTTGAACATCTGGAAGTTCACAGTTCACATATTGCTGAAGCCTGGCTTGGAGAATTTTGAGCATTACTTTACTAGCGTGTGAGATGAGTGCACTTGTGTGGTAGTTTGAGCATTCTTTGGCATTGCCTTTCTTTGGGATTGGAATGACAAATGACCTTTTCCAGTCCTGTGGCCACTGCTGAGTTTTCCAAATTTGCTGGCATATTGAGTGAAGCATTTTCACACCATCATCTTTCAGGATTTGAAATAGCTCCACTCGAATTCCATCACCTCCACTAGCTTTGCTCATAGTGATGCTATGAAGTCAAGGCCCACTTGACTTCATATTCCAGGATGTCTGGCTCTAGGTGAGTTTTCACACCATCGTGATTATCTGTGTCGTGAAGATACTTTTTGTACAGTTCTGTGTATTCTCGCCACCTCTTCTTAATCTCTTCTGCTTCTGTTAGGTCCATACCATTTCTGTCCTTTATCGAGCCCATCTTTGCATGAAATGTTCCCTTGGTATCTCTAATTTTCTTGAAGAGATCTCTAGTCTTTCCTATTCTATGTTTTCCTCTATTTCTTTGCATTGATCGCTGAGGAAGGCTTTCTTACATCTCCTTGCTATTCTCTGGAACTCTGCATTCAAATGGGTATATGTTTCCTTTTCTCCTATGCTTTTCACTTCTCTTCTTTTCATAGCTATTTGTAAGTTCTCCTCAGACAGCCATTTTGCTTTTTTGCATTTCTTTTTCCTGGGGATGGTCTTGATTCCTGTCTCCTATACAATGTCATGAACTCCGTCTACAGTTCATCAGGTACTATCTAGATAGGTACTATCAGGTCTATCAGATCTAATCCTTTAAATCTGGTCCCATCACTTCATGGGAAATGGATATGGAAACAGTGACTGACTTCATTTTCTTGGGCTCCAAAATCACTGCAGATAGTGATTGCAGCCATGAAATTAAAAGACGCTTGCTCCTTGGAAGAAAAGCTATGACCAACCTAGACAGTGTATTAAAAAGCAGAGATATTACTTTGCCAATAAAGATCCATATAGTCAAAGCTATGGTTTATCCAGTAGTCATGTATGGATGTGAGAGCTGGACCATAAAGAAGACTGAGTGCTGAAGAATTCATGCTTTTGAACTGTGGTATTGGAGAAGACTCTTTTTTTTTTTTAATTTTTACTTTATTTTACTTTACAATACTGTATTGGTTTTGCCATACATTGACATGAATCCACCATGGGTATACATTCGTTCCCAAACATGAATCCCCCTCCCACCTCCCTCCCCATATCATCTCTCTGGGTCATCACCGTGCACCAGCCACAAGCATGCTGTATCCTGCATCGGACATAGACTGGCGATTTGATTCTTACATGATAGTATACATGTTACAATGCCATTCTCCCAAATCATCCCACCCTCTCCCTCTCCCTCTGAGTCCAAAAGTCCGTTATACACATCTGTGTCTTTTCTCCTGTCTTGCATACAGGGTCGTCATTGCCATCTTTCTAAATTTCATATATATGTGTTAGTATACTGTATTGGTGTTTTTCTTTCTGGCTTACTTCACTCTGTATAATTGGCTCCAGTTTCATCCATCTCATTAGAACTGATTCAAATGTATTCTTTTTAATGGCTGAGTAATACTCCATTGTGTATATGTACCACAGCTTTCTTATCCATTCATCTGCTGATGGACATCTAGGTTGTTTCCATGTCCTGGCTATTATAAACAGTGCTGCGATGAACATTAGGGTACATGTGTCTCTTTCAATTCTGGTTTCCTCAGTGTGTATGCCTAGCAGTGGGATTGCTGGGTCATAAGGCAGTTCTATTTGCAATTTTTAAGGAATCTCCACACTGTTGGAGAAGACTCTTGAGAGTCCCTTGGACTGTGAGGACATCAAACCAGTCAATCCTAGAAGAAATCAGTCCTGCATATTCATTGGAAGGACTGACAATGAAACTGAGTCTCCAATGCTTTTGCCACCTAATGCAAAGAGCCAACTCATTAGAAAAGACCCTGATGCTGGGAAAGATTGAAGGCAGGAGGTGAACGGGATGACAGAGGACAAGATGGTTGGATGCCATCACTGACTCAATGAACATGAGTTTGAGCAAATTCCAGGAGATAGTGAAGGACAGTGATGCCTGGCATGCTGCAGTCCATGGGGTCACAAAGAGTCAGATATGACTGAGAAGCTGAACAACAACTCTATTACTATTGTTGTATAGTCTCAGCCTCAGTTTCATCCATAAAATGCAAATAGCCATGCCAAACTCAGTTTGTTGAGGTTTTCCTGGTAGTTCAGAGGTAAAGAATCCATCTGCCAAGCAGGAGATGTGGTTTTTTTCCCTGGATCCCTGGAGAAGGAAATTGCAACCCACTCCAGTATTCTTGCCTGGAGAATCCAATTGACAGAGGAGCCTGGTGACTTATAGTCCATGGCGTCGCAAAGGAGTAGAACATGACTTAGCAACTACAAAACAACTCAGTTTGTTGTTTTATTAAGCGTAATAGTGTATATAAGACCACCAAGCAATAGTGTCTGACAGTTAATAGATGTTCAATAATGCTAATTCCATCATACCCGTTTCAACATTCCCTTTTGAAATGAAAATGTAATTGAAGAAGCCAGTGTGACTCGTTATTATTTTCTAACATTTTCTTTATCAGTCTGGAAGGAACATGAACAAGGAAAAATAAGAAGCACATGGTAGGAAGGGATCAATAACTTGTGATGAGGAGAGATGAATCTTCCTGTCAGAATTCACTACAGAACACACTAGAAGCAGAGTTTATTCTTAGGCCTAATTAAACTTGCAAAGTTTATCTTCTCTTTTCTCTCAGAATGGAATTCTGCACCCAAGACAGATTCTACTATTACTGCGAAAATGAATCATGCAGATAGATCTGGAAAAAGAAAAATAATCTAAGCAATGGAGAACTCTCTAAAGAATGTATGCCTCTTTCTACACCCTGGGTGAAAAATAACAGAATCAGAAGCACAGAGGTGGGATCTCATATGAACACTTCTTAAAGGTTCCACAGATGACTCTGGTGCCCAATGAGGTTAGATCACCACACTGATGAAGTGCGAGCTTGTGCCTGGAAGGTAAGAGCTCTTAATCGGAGAGCTAAACAAAATTAGTACGCACTAAACAGTAACTGAAATAGAGTAGAAAACCTGTAATAGAAGAGCCTGTGACAAGTCCCCCTAGAGTATTAGATAACCATGGGATCTCTTCCTTTAAAGAAAAAAAAAATCTACATGGAAAAGAGTCTTTGTCTATTATATCAAGGTTTTTCTCTACCTGGCCCCACTCTCAACCTCATGTGCTGAAATAGCAAGCAGTTAATGCACGACCCAGTTTATCTCATCGGGAAGTACATTCAGTAAAACTGTCCAGTGTCATCAAAACTGTATGGAATATACACCTAGACTCAAAATGTACCTTGGCTCCTTAACAAGGTTCTGAAACACAGTGAAATTTAATGGGGTAGATGGAAGGAAAAAGCTGGTAGATGAAAGAAGAGGGCAGTGAGTTTGTCAGAGAAACCCTGAGAAAAGACTTTGAAGGAGAGTGAAGGTTGTTAGCTCTAATTCATAAGGACCTGGGAATCCACAGAGTTCTAAAGACTGGCTTGGTGTAGCATTTAACTGAGAGGAAAATGCCATGAGAAGAGGCAGGAAGGACAGACTACGGGAGGGGCTGCCAAATGCTGGAAGAAGGAAAACTACACTTGACCAGACCAGAGATGGAAAGTCTCTGAGCTAAAGCTCTGTCAGGGCCCTGGGAGTGAGGGGAAGATGGCATGTTTAGAGGCAGATTATGACAAAAGTTAACCTCAAATCATTTAAAGACTAGTTTTGATTCCTTAATTGAGAGATTACAACATTGTCCTGGGATTGGGTGAAAGTCATAGAAAGTTTGTTGTTCAGTCAGTAAGTCGCGTACAACTCTATGCAACCCCATGAACTGTAGCACACCAGGCTTCCCCGTCCTCCACTATCTCCTGGAGTTTGCTCAAATTCATGTACATTGAGTTGGTGATGCTATCTTACCTTCTCATCTTCTGCCATCCCCTTCTCCCTTTGCCTTCTATCTTTCCCAGCATCAGGGTCTTGAAACTTTATCTTCATTATATTCCACTCAAACAAATGAACATAGGACCCAAATTTTGGAGGGAAATGGTACACTTTCTGCAGTTGAAAGATTTCCAGCAAAAGAGAAAAACTTAAAGTTCACTTACAATCATTATCAGTCCGTGTCTTTTTCCTCTACAGAACTCTAAACTTCTTATGGCCTTTGTATCTTTCTTGGTGCCTAGTGAAATGCCTGCCTAGAATATCTTGAATTTAATTTGATTATAAATCATAATTTTATCAGAAGCCATCTGGTCTGAGTTAAGTCATATAAAACTAGGTTGAAATCAGCTTCATCACTTATTAGGTGAATGATACTGAATAAATTAATTATCCTCTAAACTCAGTTTCCTCATCTATAAGATCCAATTATTGAAAAGATTAAAAGAGATAATATGTATAAAGTACTTACCACAGTGCCTAGCAAATTACAAGCATTTAACAAATGCTAGTTCCCACTATTTTTATCATTGAGCTCTTTATTTTTGCTTCTCACACACACAATCCATGGTATCAAGTTCCACATACATCGGTCAGCCAGAAACCCAAGTAAATCAATGAATAAGAAAAGAACACTAATCAATCTTCCAATTTTTCTATTCTGACAAGATCCTGGCAACTGGGAGTGAGGGGGGGAAAAATCTGCTGCAAAGATGCATCACCTCTATTATCAAAACAGAGTCAGATGATGTCACAGTTAGCAGAAGTCTTTACAAATGAAGATTCTACTAAAAATACTAAATACAGTGCTATTTCATTAAACCTTCTGCAAAGACTCAGCAAAAAAAAAAGGGAAAATACTTCCCCTAAAAACAATTGAGACAACTTGGCTTTTGAAGAAATGTAGAAAACACAAAATATAGCTTTAGTTGTCAAAAAGCAGACAATGTTTGATCAGAAGCAGAAAGAAAATTAATAAACTAATTAATAACACTCTTCTGGCCCAAAGACAACACTGTTCTTAGAATGTCTGCTTATAATTGAAAATGAAATTATTTGATAGTTTAAGAAATTACATATTCAGAGAAGATGACTATCTGGGGAGAAGTGGAAACAATCATCTTAATATATTTTGGGCAGACTCAAGAAAATATTGGAACTTTAGACTGAGACCTAGATTTGGCTGTGTTCTAGACCAAAAAAGTTATTTGTGCATGATATTTCTCAGACACATATTTAGAAAGGAATTGAACTGAAATATGCAAATGGCATCAGGCTATGTCACTTCCAAGGAAATGTTAAAACCCAAACTATTACTATTTTGAAAATAACACCATTTAATTTTCTTCTTTATCTGCCTCTCCCACTTTCTACATGTATTGAGGGATATTCTGGATCTATCCCACTAAAACTGGTTTCAGTTCAGTTCAGTTCAATCGCTTAGTCATGTCCAACTCTTTGCGACCCCATGAATCGCAGCACACCAAGCCTCCCTGTCCATCACTAACTCCCGGAGTCCACCCAAACCCATGTCCATCAAGTCAGTGATGCCATCCAGCCATTGCATCCTCTATCGTACCCTTCTCCTCCTGCCCCCAATCCTTCCCAGCATTAGAGTCTTTTCCAATAAGTCAGCTCTTCACATCAGGTGGCCAAAGTACTGGAGTTTCAGCTTCAACATCAATCCTTCCAATGAACACCCAGGACTGATCTCCTTTAGGATGGACTGGTTGGATCTCCTTGCAGTCCAAGGGACTCTCAAGAGTCTTCTCCAACACCACAGTTCAAAAGCATCAATTCTTCGGTGCTCAGCTTTCTTCACTGTCTAACTCTCACATCCATACATGATTACTGGAAAAACCATAGTCTTGACTAGAAGGACCTTTGTTGGCAAAGTAATGTCTCTGCTTTTAAAAAACTGGTTTAGCAATACTTAAAATTCAGCAAAGAACACTCCCACCTCCAGGATATACTTTCTTCATCATTATGGATGACTGGCATATAAAAAAATTGGATGCCTAGAATTGGGGTCAGTTCTTCTCTTGCAAATATTCACACATCAAACAATTCTCCTTCCTCATTTTCACAAATATTGTTCTGACCATATTATCATAGCTAAAGGACAAAGCATATCACTCTCAAAACTCAATTGATCTTAGTTATCTAAGTCTTACTCTATATGAAGTAATGGAAATTCTTTCTCTGTGTAAAAGGGTTAAGCTTAGAGGGAAAAAAGAGAAAGATTTTCTCGTTCATTCTAAACAGGCTTTGGAGAAAGAATCACTAAGTGCAAAACACATCACCTCCCACATTTCATTGATCAAAGCATTTTGTAAAACAAGTAAATGCAGAATTTTGAGAGGCATTTCAAGGCTTGTCTTTGGGAAGTTAATTCCCTTTGCTGATTTATCATTGATTTCCATTGTCTTTTCCTCTCTTATGCCATCACCACATATAAGAGAATATAACAAGATTCTCATTTGTCTAAAACTTAGCTTGAATTGTTCACAAGGTGGATACTCATGGGGGCTGTAAAGGGTAGGATGTGTGCATTCATTCAGATCCAGCTAACACCATGGCATCTCTCCTGTGTGCCGGGCTCAGGTTAAGCAGGATGGTGCTGGCACTGCCCCTGCCTCTGAACACCACATAGCAGGTGCTTCCTGACATGTTTCAGGCTTTGCAAATCCCAAGATAGATACTTTAGAATGTTCTGATCACAAGCTGTCTATCAGAAAGTACATTAATAGAGTCCCAGGAGCCTACAGGAAATCACTGTTCCCAGGCTGGTACTTCCTTGCTACATGTCCTTTTTGCTTGGACATCCGCTGGTTGCACACAGTAGACCCCTGCTCCACCATCAGAGGAGGATCACCCCACTCTGCTATAGCTCCTCATTCATCTATTCTGGGTTTAAAGATTCTTCCAGATCTACTATAGAGGAATTTAACTCCCTAAAGGCCCCAACTACAAATAGGAAACCTTCCTTGCTGATACCACGTATCCCTTTCCCTCTTCCCCAGTTTTTATATGCAACACCCCATCCTCCTTCCAAATTCTGCAGGCTAAAAGTAGGAATAACCTGGTGGTGCAGAGGTTAAAGCGTCTGCCTGCAATGTGGGAGACCAGGGTTCGATCCCTGGGTTGGGAAGATCCCCTGGAGAAGAAAATGGCAACCCACTCCAGTATTCTTGCCTGGACAATCCCGTGGATGGAGGAGCTTGGTGGGCTACAGTCCACGGGTCACAAAGAGTCGGACACGACTGAGCGACTTCACTTTCACTATAAAATACTAATTCTGATTATAATTTTTGATTATATAAAAATATCCATCCTAATCAGAGTGCTTTTCAACCCTATAATAATAAGAAGTAGAACACTAATATCTACAAAGACTTACCATATATTTGGTAATGGATATTACATTTTCTCTCCTAAACAACCTTACAAGGCAGGTACCAGGGTCAGGAAAATTAAGGTTTGCGTAGGTTAAGTGACTTGGCCACGGTCAAATAGCAAGGGACAAGAAACAAAAATCAAACCAGGTCTGTTCAGATGCCAAAGCCCAGCTTTCAACATGTTCCCATGCTTCTTCATAAGGTCGAAATGTGGGACGCAAAGCAAAATAAGATTACAGCACTAGGTATTTGTTGAATATAAATCATTTCTTTTCAAGCTTTTCAGAAAACAAACTGAAAGAAATATTTTACTCCAAGGAAAGACTGACACTGAAGAACAGTGAAAGTAGCCTAAACTTTGATCTGCGCTACTGTGAGTAACACTTAGAGTAGTTTATGTTTAAATGAATGCTGGGAATGGACTAGAATAGAACGTACCGTAATTGATTTCTGGATACTGTGTTTCTTAATAACTCACAGTTAGCAATTTCCAATTTTAACCGATCCCCTTCAATAAGAGCTTTCTCAAAACACTTAACATCATTTTCTTTGAATACCTGTGGTTAGAGCAAATGTTGCCCACCACGATAACCTGATCCGCTAAGCCTACAGAAAGCGTTTCACTCCTCCTGCCCACGTATTTGGTCTGCCTAGTGGTTTGCCCTGTAGGTCAGATTGTTTGATCAGATTGTTCCTGTGTACGCTCCCCCTCCACTGAGTTTATGCGCCATATTCAAGATGGTTATATTGTCCAGTGACTTCAATCCTATAGTCATTTCCCCATTCGTGAAAACCGTAAACATCTTTGACCTTGACTTCTCCTCTGATATATCACTTTCTAACCTTTGTAAACATAAATATATAATTACATATGTCTATGTGAATAACTTATTCAACTCTTCTTCATGCAAACCAATTAATTCACTCAGAGTTTGGTTTTGGTTTTTGTGTTAAGATCAGATAGACTCCAGTTTAGAAAGATTTTTGCTTGGCCTGTAGTACAATGGCAGTGACAAAAATAACACTCTGTATTTTCAATTCACCCTATTTTGACCAGCTTCAAAGGACTATTTCATTTTTACATTCCTGATACCATTGAGTCACTGGTCTATTTTCATTTATAACATGAGTATTACTACTTTCTTAGCATAGTAATTTCTATAACTCATGCAATTAATAAATATGATTGAATCTGAATTTTTAAAAATAGAGATCACTATAAAGAGGAGCTGTTTGTACCAAATACAGTCCAAAAACATGAACACTACCAGATAATTTACCAGAAAGCACTTACAAAGCATTTATTTGGTTAATTAGGCATCTCTGTCCTTAGAGTTTCCATGTAGAGACATCATCTAGAACAGAGCCGCTCAATAGAAATAGGATGTTATGCAAGTAAAATATGTAATTTAAAATTTTCTAGTAGACACAATTAAAAAGGCAAAAAGAAACAGGTGAGATTAATGTATTATAACACTATTCATATGAATTTTATTAAACCCAATGTATGTGAAATATTGGGCTTCCTAGATGGTGCTATTGGTAAAGAACCCACCTGCCAATGCAGGAGGCATAAAATACGCAGGGGAAGATCCCCTGGAGGAGGGCATGGCAGCCTGCTCCAATATTCTTGCCTGGAGAACCCCATGAACAGAGGAGCCTGGCAGGTTGCAGTTCATAGGGTTGCAAAGAGTCAGACACGATTGAAGCAACTTAGCACGCACATACGTGAAATATTATCATTTCAATATGCAATCATATAAAAACTACTGAGATATTTAACATTATTTTTTATTAAGCTTTCCAAATCTGGTGTGTATATATTTACACTTACAGTGAGTTCAGACTAGCACCTTTCAAGTATTTGGTGCCGCATATGGCCAGTGGCTATTGTATTGCACTGCACAGGTCCAGATCTGTGGTTTGCAACCTCATTGCTCACTTGTGGAGTTTCTATAAATTTTTATTCTCAGGCCACTCCCCTCCCAAGCCAATTAACTCAGAATATCTGCAAGTAAGACCCAAACATCAATATTTTTTAAAGTTCCCAGGTGACTACAATGAGCAGCCAAAATTGACAACTACTTGTCAAAGACAATATGGAGGTTGGACATGAATGTCCTCATTCATTCACTTAAATGTCATGGGGGGCAATGGTGAGTGACATCAAGGAGCTCATAATTTGTGTGTGTGTGAGAGACACATTAAAACAAATATCCACAGTGCTGTGATAATCACACAAAAAAAGATGTAAACAAAATATACAATAGGAGAGTAAAGAAAGAGCAACGATCCCTGATGAAAACCTATTCCTCCTGCATTAGCTGGTACATTGGTAAATGTCCTCAGATCAGAGTGGAGAGTATTTTTTCAAAGAAACAATAGATTTTTAAAAGGTGTTTTAGTTGGTGCCATAAAAGCCTCCTTCATCAGAACCTAACTAATTCAGATTTTATAATTTCTGATAGACATTGAGGAATAATATACTTTTGCCCTACATCTGGGGAGAAAACAAAAATGTTTGCTAGGAAAAAGAAGATTTTAATAGATCATTTAAAATTATCAATACTTTACTGAAACAAATAAAAAACAACTGACATATTCACAAGTGAAGCTCTCTGAATCTAAATCAGTTTACCACACTATATGGATTAAAATGTCATCAAAGTTATTCAGTTATATTTTTTAAAGAAAAGCATAGTAATTTAGACTTATTCCAAATATATCAGTTTTTTGTGATATGAATACAAATTCTCTTGAATCTGTTCTTCTACTGTTGAATATACTTCCTAGTATGATATATTTGGGGGGAAGTTTTCCACCATAGAGTCAACCGTGGTTGCAAAATAAAAATATGCCTCTTGCACACACCCAACTTTTTAAGCTTTTTGTTTTATTTTTCTGACTAATATATCCCTGGGGCTTCCCTGGTGGCTCAGATAGTAAACAATCTGCCTGCAATGCAGGTTCTATCCCTGAATCAGGAAGGAAGATTCCCTGGAGAGGTGCATGGCATCCCAATCCAGTATTCTTGCCTGGAGAATCCCATGGACAGAGGAGCCTGGTGGGCTACGGTCCATGAGGTTGCAAAGAGTCAGACACGACTGAAGCAACATAGCACAGAATAGTATATCAACAAATAAGCACAAAACTGAATGATTCCTGTTTGAAAGATTATGAGCTGCTTGAGGGCAATTCATGTCTTTTCATCTTCCTGTCTCTAGCCACCAACATAATGTGTGACACTTAGTAAGTAATCAAAGATATTGCTCAAGTTAGATTAAAACACAAAAACCAGTGCCTTGTGAAACCAAAGCCAGAGCCAAAAATATACTTCCACAAGAATAATGGAAAAGATTTATACACCGAGTAAGGAAGTACAGAGATTTCTTAAAATTGTTAGTGATTATGTCACCTTAAAAGGAAAAGGAAACAACAAAAGGTGTCAGCTTGTGCTCTGAAAATTTTCCTATGAATAATATG
The DNA here is from genome assembly GCF_016772045.2 of Ovis aries. Classification (NCBI taxonomy): domain Eukaryota; kingdom Metazoa; phylum Chordata; class Mammalia; order Artiodactyla; family Bovidae; genus Ovis; species Ovis aries. The sequence goes on from NC_056057.1 coordinate 92,932,034, forward strand.
ATGATTATCTCCCCTTGAAAGAGAGAAACATATATATCATGATTTCTACACTGAGGGTTTAGGGAGTGGACATGTTTTGTCCTAATAGCAAAATAATTGGAGAGACTATTGTACTGGTCAGCATGACCCAGCCGGAAAACTTTTGATTTAGTAAACTTGTCTTCCTGAGTAAAACAAAGCTAATTGAACCAATAGAAACAATAACATCCTGCTCAAGGCTCTCCCCAGATCGTCAGAAAAAAATGTCAGTGAGAAAGAAAATTGCTTATGAGAGAAACAAACCATTGTGACTGTTTAGTTCTGAACAAGAGGACAAGGGTAGAAACAGAGGAAGCACCCATGGTTCAGACTGGGGCTGTTGGGTTCGCATTGTCACGTGTTAATGTCACACCTAGGGCCCAACCCTGCTGCCTCAATCTCCCCAGAGCAGAAATAAGTAAGGGCTTATCACAGCGCTGCTCCATAAGTCTCCCTCACACAACATCTGCTATTGCACTCACTCATCCTGAGACACAAAACGCCTGGATCATCTTACCTTGGGGCCACGCATAAGATGAGTTTCTGGTAGTTATTGTCACTGCTTCATGTTTTTCACATATATTTATTTCATAAATATTCAAAAAATAACTCAGATAATTCTGCAGATTCAATGGTCTTATTCTGATCTATGCCAGAATAGGAATTCCACAAGCTAAGGTTATCTTAAATCCACTATCCTTGGGAAAAAACATACAGCAATTTTAGATACGTTATATGGGCCTCGCTTCTTCACTTTTGTCTCTCTCTAGACTATTCTCTCACTTTTGCCCCCAAATACAAACATGTCCCTAAAAATGCCTGAAAGCATTGTAAAATGGCCAGTTACATAAAACAGCAGCCTTCACTTTTAAAAACTTACAATATTTCATATACTATTTCTATAATCCTATTTGTCAAGTTTTAAATCCTATTTGTCAAGTCCAAAATTCATTTGTCCTAAAAAGCTTTGAGAGAATAGCCCTCTCTTCAAACAGAAGGCTACTATTAATATACAACTGGTCAAGTTTAAACTAATAAACCATAATCAAGCAAAAATAGGTCTTGAGGAAAAACAGGTCTTGCCTTAGACCTTCATGACTTAAAAGTTTCATATTTGGCACTCATTAGAAATCCCAGTTCATGTGTGTGAATATATAAATATTCATGCATAGCTAAATGTGCTCCTATAAATGCACAGAATATATATACAGATTTCTATGTGTTCTATGATTTCAGCTTATGAAATGTTTTATAGACACACACTGGTCTTGGAGAAACTACCACTTTGATATCCATTAGATGTGATATATGAGTTTACCACTGTACCATCATAGTAATATGAGGCCATGGTCTAAGATTTATCAGACTTCCCTGGTGGTTCAGACAGTTAAGCATCTGCCTATAATGCGGGAGACTCGAGTTCAATCCCTGGGTCGGGAAGATCTCCTGGAGAAGGAAATGGAGACCCACTCCAGTATTCTTGCCTGGAAAATCCCAGGGACGGAGAAGCCTGGGAGGCTACAGTCCATGCAGTCGCAAAGAGTCGGACACAACTGAGCAACTTCACTTTCTTTTCACTTTCAAGATTTATCTATTAGGCAACTCAGAAGTATGTAAATACTCTAGAAATGAAAATAAAATTGTGAAGCTATTAAATCATGGTCAGTGAAGTATGTCTATATCAGTCATAATCTAATCAATCCTCCACTTCCATCAAGTTTTAGCTACATTGACATCCAAACCCACTTATCGCTTTGGGGTCTTCTTTGCATACTTGCTATAAGAATGACAAATTGCTTAAACTGGCTGACTGCTATTGCAAGGTCAAGCAAAAGCCAAACACTGAAACCCAAACCAATGATCATATCTATAGATGCCTAAATTAACAAGCAGACAAGACTAGACATTAAATGGTTAAACTCCATACTACTGGCATTTTACTATTTACTCAGTCCAGGAAGCCAGAAGCATGAAACTAAACATTTGTACTATGTTGAAGTTTCTCCCACAGAAATTCTCACAGAATTGTAGGAGAAACTTTCCTAAAATGTTTTTCTAATTGCACAGATTGAAGAAACCATTTCATTCAATGGCTCGATCTTCTTGAGCCTTGCTGCTGAGTCGCTTCAGTCGTGTCCGACTCTGTGCGACCCCATAGACGGCAGCCCACCAGGCTCCTCTGTCCCTGGGATTCTCCAGGCAAGAACACTGGAGTGGGTTGCCATTTCCTCCTCCAATGCATGAAAGTGAAAAGTGAAAGTGAAGTCGCTTAGTCGTGTCCGACTCTTAGCGACCCCATGGACTATAGCCCACCAGGCTCCTCCGTCCATGGGATTTTCCAGGCAAGAGTACTGGAGTGGGTTGCCATTGCCTTCTCCAATAAATGTTCCTAAATAATTTATGTGATTCATGCTAAATGTGTGTTGGTCTTGTCATGGCAGGTTGTGGAAGGTGGTCACGTGAAAGTAGCCAAAACCAGCCAACAGGATAGAGATTGTGGCCAGGGACCATTTTATTTAGACAGGGACTTTTTAACAGTGCTAAAAAAGACAAATAGCCAAACAAAGAGTAGGAATTTTCAGCCACTGTGAAGTTGGAAAGATCCCAGCCAGGAGAAGGACATTGGATCTCACTGTCCTCCCACCCCTTTAACTCTCCCCCAAAGCCCCTCAATAAAATGGCTTGATTCCCTCTGCACCCCCCTCCAAAACAAAAGACTAGGAAAAAGTCCATAATAGTAAAGAGAAACACATGTTGAACGCTTAATCTGTATGTAGACTTTGATAAGCATCTGAAACATTATTCTATTCTATTTTCATCAGCATTCATTCATTCAAAAAAAGAAGCAAAACACACATGCATCACTGGATACAAAATAGATGAGGAAACAGAGGTCCAGAGAGGCGTTACTCCAGATCTTAAAATTACTGAATCGCTGATGGGGGCCTCATTTAACTGGAACACTTAGCAGATGCACTTAACCAACTCACCCTCCCCCATGAGTCAACGAACAGGACTGATTTCCAAGAGGCTAGCCAAATCTTCATGGTAGGCAAGGTTCAAGACTGGGACAGGTGGTCTGTGCTCCCCAATACTGAAGTTCAAGCTGGAAAGGAGCACAGGCAACTACAGGACAGGGTATGTAGGACAGGAGTGGAGAGATACACTCAAGGCAGCAAGACATAAGAGGAAACTGCTCTTGGGTAGAAATCAGGGCCCATTTTGAGATTCAAGCCCCACATCAGAGAAGAGTTAGAAACACATACCAAGAAGGGAGTATTTCAGGATTTGCAACAAGACCCTGGACCCTTCTGCCCTATTTATAAGGTACCAATCTGGGCTTCCCTGGTGGCTCAGACAGCAAAGAATCTGCCTGCAATGCAGGAGACCAGGGAAGATGGGTTGGGAAGATCCCCCAGAGAAGGGAATGGCAACCCACTCCAGTATTCTTGCCTGGAGAATTCCGTGGACAAAGGAGCCTGGTGAAATACAGTCCATGGGGTCGCGAAGAGTTGGACACAACTGAGCAACTAACACTTTCGGCTTTTCAATTTGTGCTAACAAGTGTGTACAATCCTATGCAGGCAGAGACAGAGCCTGCCCATGACTGCAGCCAAACCCCAGGTCTTCTAGGCCGAAGACCACTCATGCTTCTAAAATCTTCACTTTCAAGTTCCAAATGCTATGCTTTCCTCTTTTCCAATTATCACTATCTTCATCCCCATACACATCTATTAGAAAAAAGCAACAATAAGACATCTACTTAGGTCAGTCATCTGGGAAATGCTACGGATAATACAGTACTGTGGGTCAAATAATGCATTCAAAAACCAGTCAATTTAGTGGAAAAAAGAACAATCAAATTGCTTATTTTGCATCATGCAGAGCAAAAAAATTACAACTTGAATGTTGTGCTTTTCAAATAGCTGTACTGATGTTGGGTAGACATAATCACATTCACCAGGCATCTCTGCACTTTGTTGCTTTGGTATATTATTTTTAAACTGTCTTTTTTTTTCTTGGAATCAAATTTATTTATACTTTGGGGATGCTTAATTCCTTAATGTCAATCAATTTTTTTTTCACTAAAGCAAGCAAGTTCTTTGTTTTGCAGCTAAATTCTTAATCAGCTTCTGTTCAGAAACTGTTTATTTCTGTCTGCATTACAAATGCTAGATTTAACCAATCTATCAACCCAGGATAATATAAGGAGGGATCTTGTCAGTTTGTCCTTTCCTCTCAGGAACACAGATACTGTATCCTGTACTTTTTAGAAAGGAAATAATAGGATTAGACAAAGATGGAGAACAAGAGGAGGTCAGACCCAAGAAAGGTATGTGGTCCTTCTAGAACTTTCCCATGTAACATGGAGAATTGTAATCCATTTGTGCTAAATGCTTTGACTATGCTCATTATGCAAAAAACATTAAAGCCTAGTATATTTTGTTACCATAGTTCTGCCTACTGGGAGCTATAATTAAAGCACATTTGAGCAAATGCAATTTTATTTGTTATTAAGCGACTAAAAGCTTAGTCAACCTTGCAAATATGACATTATCTTAGGATTACAATATGAGCCAGCCAGCTAGCCAATAAACTTTATTAGGTCCTATCTTTATTAGCAATGCGTCCTATTCCTATTGTAGGAGACCCCTATGCTATGTAACAGTGGTTCTCAAACTTTAGGAAGTCCCAGCATAACCTGCAGGACTTATTAAAATATCTGAGCCTTGCTTTCAGGGTTTCCTTACATCTGGGTTAGGGCCCTAAAATTTGCATTTCTAATATATCCCTAGAAGACTGATGCCTCTGGTCAGCAGATCACACTTTAATGCTATATAATATCCTGGTTATAACTTTGGAGTCAATCCACCTGGGTTCATATTCTGCTTCTCCAGTATTTATACATCCTTGGGTAAGTGACCTCATCTCTCTAAGTCTCAGTTTCTTAATTCATTTAGTGGGGACAATAATATTTTTCCAAAGTTTATGATCCTGCAAGCCACCAGGTATGGCAAAAAAAAAAAATCAAAACAAACCTAATTTTGTATAAATTTATGGGGATTGTGGTTTCCCTTTACTCAAGGAATTCTGTATGAATGCAGGAGTAACATATAACTTCCCTCACTTTCACTCTAATACCCTCACCCACAGGAAATGCATCCATTCTGTAACACAACATAGAAGAGGGCAATATCTTCTGACATTTTTATTTGGGAGCTCAAGATATCTAATAACTTCAGTCAATGGTCTCTGGTAGTCTCCATGGACATGGGTTAATGACAACAAGAAAATAAAATAACATTCATTTTAGTTTCTAAAAATTCTAAGAATATAAATCTTTCATAAAATGTTGGAATAAAATCATAGCTGTATTTGTAATTCTCCAACTATGAAAATTTCATTTTAACTCTTTCTTATCTTTTGACTACCCAGTTTCTGTTTTAATGATTAAATTGATAACAAATACTCAAACCAAGTAGAAAAAAAAAAACATAAGATATAAGGAAAGCAGTATCAGGAACATTTTTAAGGGTCCAAATAGTGACAAACTGTAGCAATGATAGTTAAAATTTCAAAATACACCAGTGTAAATCACTATCTCATTTTCTCACTGTATCAGGAACACACACACACAAACACAAACTACCAATGAAATCTATACTTCCCAAAAAATCCTTTGTACCTTGGAAACCTCTTTTAGTCCTGGCTCATATTAAATTCCTTTCTATAGTTATATATTAAAGGTTTACCATAATAATGATTTTTAAATTGTGGTATTTAAAATTTTTCATGTTTCTAATTATAGCATAAGCAATACAAGATATCATGAAATTTAACAAAAATGTCTACATAATTTAAATGAGTACATGTGTAGAATATAAGTTAATATAAAACTCAGTCACCTGAATAACGATATCTTAGACACAGTCACACTGGTCATAGAGAATATCTGTCAGCTTGGGTGAAGAGGAAGCAGCAATATCTTACAGAAAATTCATTCCTGTTTATCACTCTAATGACAGAAAGTGAAGACAAACTAAAGAGACTCTTGATGAGGAAAAGGGTAAAGTGAAAAATGTTGGCTTGAAACTCAACATTCAAAAAAAAACTAAGCTCATGGCATCTAGTCTCTTCACTTCATGGCAAAGAGAAGGGGGAAAAGTGGAAACAGTAACAGATTTTATTTTCTTGGGCTCCAAAATCACTGCAGACGGTGACTGCTGCCATGAACTTAAAAGACGCTTGCTTCTTGGAGGGAAAGCTATGACAGACCTAGACACCATATTACAAAGCCAAGGCATCACTTTGCTGACAAAGGTCCATCTAGTCAGAGCTATGGTTTTTTCAATAGCCATATATGAATGTGAGAGTTGGACCATAAAGAAGGCTGAGTACCAAAGAATTGATGCTTTTGAATTATGGTGCTGCAGAAGACTTGTGAGAGTCCCCTGGACTGCAAGGAGCTCAAACCAGTCAATCTTAAAGGAAATCAACCCTGAATATTCATTGGAAGGACTGAAGCTGAAGCTTAAGCTCCAACACTTTGGCCACCTGATGTGAAGAGACAACTCATTGAAAAAGACCCTGATGCTGGGAAAGACTGAGGGCAAGAGAAGAGGGCAGGAGAGGATGAGATGTTTAGACAGAATCACCAACTCTGCTGCTGCTGCTGCTGCTGCTGCTAAGTCACTTCAGTCGTGTCCGACTCTGTGTGACCCCATAGACGGCAGCCCATGAGGCTCCCCGTCCCTGGGATTCTCCAGGCAAGAGTGCTGGAGTGGGGTGCCATTGCCTTCTACAATCACCAATTCAATGGAAGTGAATTTGAGCAAATTCCAGAAGATAGTGAAGGACAGGGGAGCCTGGCATGCTGTAGTCCATGGGGTTGCAAAGACAACTTAGCAACTGAATAACAACAAATAGAGGACAGTATTTGTTCAGTTGATTCTGTCACTAATAGTTTAGTTGCACAATGAATGCAACTTCACTCTTATTTTCCACAGAAAAAAAACAAAGACTGGTCTTGTAATTCTTCAGTTCCATCCATCACTGTAATATCCAACTCACTCATCTGTATATACCTTTCCACAAGGGCTTATCTTCATTAAAGAATTCCTTGTGCATCTTATCTATTTTGATCAAAATGTGTATAAACTTCCTACAGTTTCATGATATCAATGTATATGATGATTTTTACTATTTTCACTTCTTTGGAAGACTTAAGAAAAACCTCAAGAAGTAAGCATTAGCAGAGTTTTGAAGATTCTGATTTGTTTTAACAAAAACATCAATTATTTCAAGTCCTTTGCTGATTAGAAAGTAGTGGATCTCACACGACAGTCAAAGCATTTTGATCTTATGATTTGTACTCCCATACAATGCCTTGTTATTTCCAATAATTATCTGAATGTTTGACTTTTCCAATATCCTTCTCTCAGTCTTGTGTGTCTGTTAGGGAATCAAAAGGTTTGCTTGCCTAAGAAGAAATATGCTAAAAAGATAATGAGACAACAATTTCAGAAGGAAAGGATAACAGGCAAATGTCCTTCCTTTCTTTGTTATAATTCTTGGAATTAGAATTATAGAAAATGTAAAGACCTAACATACATCACCTTCAGTGAAACCTTTAGAAGATCTTTTAACTTATCTTTGTGGACAAAACGGAGTAAGTAGAAGCTGAGTGCATCAATATTAAAACAGATTAGTCACAGTTTCAACAATAATACCCAGAGGGTGCTAACCTAGTTCTAGGTTTCCAACATCATAGAAGGATTCTTTCCTAGGTTCCATTTGTTTCAACATTTCACATTCTCATCAATGAGATGAAGCTATAAAAATGACACCATAGAATCTGTAGACGGGCCAGTGTTGGATGTTTGAAAGGGATCCAAAAAAAGCTAATGTTAGAAACAAGGGCTGAAGATGAAAAGCAATAAAAAATAAATGTAAAAAAAGGTGATTATATGCAAGACAGGGAAAGAGACACAGATGTGTATAACAGACTTTTGGACTCAGAGGGAGAGGGAGAGGGTGGGATGATTTGGGAGAATGACATTCTAACATGTATACTATCATGTGAATTGAATCGCCAGTCTATGTCTGACGCAGGATGCAGCATGCTTGGGGCTGGTGCATGGGGATGACTCAGAAAGATGTTATGGGGAGGGAGGTGGGAGGGGGGTTCATGTTTGGGAATGCATGTAAGAATTAAAGATTTAAAAAAAAAAAGAAAAATAAAATCTTTGGCTAAAGGCTAAAAAAAAATAAAAAAATAAAAATAAAATGAAGGAAAAAAAAAAAAAAGAACTGTTTATAATAGCCAGGACATGGAAGCAACCTAGATGTCCATCAGCAGATGAATGGATATGAAAGCTGTGGTACATATACACAATGGAGTATTACTCAGCCATTAAAAGTACATTTGAATCAGTTCTAATGAGGTGGATGAAACTGGAGCCTATTATACAGAGTGAAGTAGCCAGAAAGAAAAACACCAATACAGTATACTAACACATATATATGGAATTTAGAAAGATGGTAATGATAACCCTGTATGTGAGACAGCAAAAGAGACACAGATGTATAGAACTGTCTTATGGACTCTGTGGGAGAGGGCGAGGGTGGGATGATTTGGGAGAATGGCATTGAAACATGTATAATATAATATGTAAAATGAAAAAAAAAAAGTGATTAAATCCAAAGGACAATTGTATTGTACAGACTGGACAGTAGCAATAACTTAGAAACAATCCATGCAACAAAGGCTTCATGATGTTATCTATGTTGTTGTTCAGTTGCTCGGTTGTGTCTGACTCTTTGCAATGCCATGGTCTTTAGAAAGGTTAATAGGAATCAACAGTAAACCGAAAGTTTGTAAAATGAATGAATGGATGAAGTGTAGAATAATAGGAGGGATGAAGAAAAAAGGGAAGGGGAGGGAGGGAGAAAAATGAGGACAAAATGAGGGGAGAAGAGACAGTCTATATGAAAGGGAGAAAAACCCCACAGACCACCCTAGACATACTGCAGTATAAGTATGTATGGACCAACTGGATACCCTCAGGAGTGATCTTTCAAATCAATGCCATTCAAAAAACTCTTGGAGGAATCATGCATCTTTAGCCTTAGATATCTGATAAGCATGTTCAAATACCCTAAGAACTTCAGTGGGAAAAGAAAATTGAGGTGGTATTGTTTCAACAAGTAAGACAAATGAATGGCAGGCACAAAGCGGCAGAATTAGACTCTGTAAGCATATCTTACATCCAAGGTAAGAGAAATCCAACTAAGGCTGCAGGTGTTGCAAGAGGGCATCAGAGGGCAGACACACCAAAACCACAATCACAGACAACTAGTCAATCTGATCACATGGACCACAGCCTTGTCTAACTCAATGAAACTAAGCCATGCCGTGTGGGGCCACCCAAGAAGGGCAGGTCTTGGTGGAGAGGTCTGACAGAATGTGGTCCACTGGAGAACAGAATGGCAAACCACTTCAGTATTCTTGGCTTGAGAACCCCATGAACAGTATGAAAAGGCAAAATGATAGGATACTGAAAGAGGAACTCCCCAGGTCGGTAGGTGCCCAATATGCTACTGGAGATCAGTGGAGAAATAACTCCAGAAAGAATGAAGGGATGGAGCCAAAGCAAAAACAATACCCAGTTGTGGATGTGACTGGTGAGATAAGGTCTGATGCTGTACAGAACAATATTGCATAGAAACGTGGAATGTTAGGTCCATGAATCAAGGCAAATTGGAAGTGGTCAAACAGGAGATGGCAAGAGTGAACATCGACATTCTAGGAATCAGTGAACTAAAATGGACTGGAATGGGTGAATTTAACTCAGATGACCACTATATCTACTACTATGGGCAGGAATTCCTTACAAGAAATGGCCAACAAAAGAGTCCAAAATGCAGTACTTGGATGCAATCTCAAAAACGACAGAATGATCTCTGTTCATTTCCAAGGCAAACCATTCAATATCACGGTAATCCAAGCCTATGGCCCAACCACTAATGGGGAAGAAGCTGAAGTTGAATGGTTCTATGAAGACCTACAAGACCTTTTAGAACTAACACCCCAAAAGATGTCCTTTTCCTTATAGGGAAATGGAATACAAAAGTAGGAAGTCAAGAAACACCTGGGGTAACAGGCAAATTTGGCCTTGGAATATGGAATGAAGCAAGGCAAAGGCTAACAGAGTTTTGCCAAGAGAACGCACTCATCTTAGCAAACACCCTCTTCCAACAACACAAGAGAAGACTATACATGGACATCACCAGATGGTCAACACAGACATTAGAGTCATTACATTCTTTGCAGCCAAAGTTGGACAAGCTCTATACAGTCAGCAGAAACAAGACTGGGAGCTGACGGGCTCAGATTATGAACTCCTTATAGCCAAATTCAGAATTAAGTTGAAGAAAGTAGGGAAAACCACTAGACCATTCAAGTATGACCTAAATCAAATCCCTTATGATTATACAGTGGAAGTGAGAAATAGATTTAAGGGACTAGATCTGATAGATAGAGTGCCTGATGAACTACGGACGGAGGTTCGTGACATTGTACAGGAGAAAGGGATCAAGGCCATCCCCATAGAAAAGAAATGCAAAGAAGCAAAATGGCTGTCTGGGGAGGCCTTACAAATAGCTGAGAAAAGAAGAGAAGCAAAAAGCAAAGGAGAAAAGGAAAGATATAAGCATCTGAAGGCAGAGTTCCAAAGAATAGCAAGAAGAGATAAGAAAGCCTTCTTCAGCAATCAATGCAAAGAAATAGAGGAAAACATAAAATGGGAAAGACTAGAGATCTCTTCAAGAAAATCAGAGATACCAAGGGAACATTTCATGCAAAGATGGGCTTGATAAAGAACAGAAATGGTATGGACCTAACAGAAGCAGAAGATATTTAGAAGAGGTGGCAAGAATACACAGAAGAACTGTACAAAAAAGGGCTTCACAACCCAGATAATCACGATGGTGTGATCACTCACCTAGAGCCAGACATCCTGGAATATGAAGTCAAGTAGGCCTTAGAAAGCATCACTACAGACAAAGCTAGTAGAGGTGATGGAATTCCAGTTAAGCTATTTCAAATCCTAAAAGATGATGCTGTGAAAGTGCTGCCCTCAATATGCCAGCAAATTTGGAAAAATCAGCAGTGGCCATAGGACTGGCAAAGGTCAGTTTTCATTCCAATCCCAAAGAAAGGTAATGCCAAAGAAGGCTCAAATTATCGCACAATTGCACTCATCTCACATGCTATTAAAGTAATGCTCAAAATGCTCCAAGTCAGGCTTCAGCAATAACATGAACCGTGAACTTCCAGATATTCAAGCTGGTTTTAGAAAAGGCAGAAGAACCAAAGATCAAATTGCCAACTTCTGCTGGATCATGGAAAAAGCAAGACAGTTCCAGAAAAACATCTATTTCTGCTTTATTGATTATGCCAAAGCCTATGACTGTGTAGATCACAATAAACTGTGGAAAATCCTGAAAGAGATGGGAGTACCAGACCACCTGACCTGCCTCCTGAGAAACCTATATGCAGATCAGGAAGCAACAGTTAGAATTGGCCATGGAACAAAAGACTAGTTCCAAATAGAAAAAGAAGTATGTCAAGGCTGTATATTGTCACCCTGCTTATTTAACTTATATACAGAGTACATCATGAGAAATGCTGGGCTGGAGGAAGCACAAGCTGGAATCAAGATTTCTGGGAGAAATATCAATAACCTCAGATATGCAGAGGACACCACCCTTATGGCAGAAGGTGAAGAGGAACTAAAAAGCCTCTTGATGAAAGTGAAAGTGGAGAGTGAAAAAGTTGTCTTAAAGCTCAACATTCAGAAAATGAAGATAATGTCATCCGGTCCCATCACTTCATGGGAAATAGATGGGGAAACAGTGGAAACAGTGTCAGACTTAATTTTGGGGGGCTCCAAAATCACTGCAGCTGGTGATTGAAGCCATGAAATTAAAAGACGCTTACTCCTTGGAAGGAAAGTTATGACCAACCTAGACAGCATATTGAAAAGCAGAGACATTACTTTGCTAACAAAGGTCCGTCTAGTCAAGGCTATGGTTTTTCCAGTGGTCATGTATGGATGTGAGAGTTGGACTGTGAAGAAAGCTGAGCTCTGAAGAATTGATGCTTTTGAACTGTGGTGTTGGAGAAGACTCTTGAGAGGCCCTTGGACGGCAAAAAGATCCAACCAGTCCATTCTAAAGGAGATCAGTCCTGGACGTTCATTAGGACTGATGCTGAAGCTGAAACTCCAATGTTTTGGCCACCTCATGCGAAGAGTTGACTCATTGGAAAAGACCCTGATGCTGGGAAGGATCGGGGGTGGAGAAGAAGGGGACGACAGAGGATGAGATGGCTGGATGGTATCACCAACTCGATGGACATGAGCTTGAGTAAACTCATGAGTTGGTGATGGACAGGGAGGCCTGGCATGCTGCAATTCATGGGGTCGCAAAGAGTTGGACACGACTGAGCAACTGAATTGAACTGAAGCATATCTTAGTGTCAAAGTTCTCCAAGGATGGAGCTCCTAGCCACTCTCTCTAGGAGGTATTGATCTCTGACTGCAAGATCCGTGACAAGGTTTTTGAAAAATTAATTCAAGCATCAGATAGGTGGTAAGATTAGATAATTTTTGCAAATCCCTCTTAACCCCAAGATTCCAATATTCAAACACCTTATTGTGGGGCAAAATAGTTCTTGCAAAAGATTTTTTTCTAATAAAAGCAACGGAAACAAATGGTTACCCTTTGTGGTGAAACCAAGCCTATAGAATCATGTATTTTCTTGCATGTTTGCTCTTTAATCTCCTTCCGCAGGAATGTATTTATATCTCTTTGTCCTCTTCTATACTGACTGACTCTGCTAATTTGCACATAGCATGCTTTATCTTGTAAATATAATAGTCCATCCAGCATTCTCCCTTTGTGAGAAATCCCTCTTTACTCTCATAAATTACATGAATGGATATGAAGCATACTTTCCTTTCTTCAATAGAGACTATTCCCAAAAGTATCCTGAAACATGCCAAACATCTGCTTCTACACACAGTTCAGTACATGATACTGATACGTATTATCACTGGGTGAATTCTGAATACAAGGCCAACTTAACACACTCCTGAACAACTCCTTCCTCCTCCCCTGGCCTAGGCACAGAAAGCTCAAGGAAATCAGAATAATTCTAATATTTTCCCAAATGAGCTATAACTAAGCAGGTAAATCTGCTAAAATGAAAACCACAGTAGAGCATTCTAAAATCTAAATATAAATGAGATAAGTATAATGACAAATGTTTCTCTAATGAATATTTTTAAATATATAAGTACTTTACTCTCTGTGGTACTTTAATACTCACAGAGATTGCTTTTCCATACTATGAATTGTTCTTGGAGATGGGCAGATTTTATTGCCTGCTAAAGATCAGAGGGTACAACTGTATACTCATTTTTTAATTCAACATATACTTATCTATGTCTTTTCTAGCTGCTGGATATACCACTATGAAGAGAACAGATATGGTACCTGTTCTCATGGAGTTTACTTTCTAGTGGAAAGATCAGCCATAAGAGGTAAATAGTTAATGGAAAAGATTATTTAAATTATGAATTTTTTTTAGCTATGCAGCATGTGGGATCTTAGTTCCCTGACCAGAGAACCTCCTGCATAGGAAGTGTGGAGTCTTAACCACTAAACAGTCAGGGAAGTCCCTAAGTTATGAGTTTTAATGCTAGAGTATCTTTCCGACTCATGGCAACAGGGTATTTTTGTTTCATTCAAGTGAGCCCAACACTATACGCATCAGTCTGTTTTCCCTTGATGGTCTTCAGATGGAGAACACTGATGGTTTTAGGATTTCCTTAAATCTACTGGGGTGTTATTTCAGTCTTCTTTTCTTTAGAATTTCTACCCACAATTTTATTTTTTTGTCTTAACACTTCTGATTTCAACGTTTTGCTTAACTTTGTCCTTTCTTGAGGAAAAAGAGCTTGTATGTCCTCAGTATGAATCAAGACTTTTTTTTCACTAAATAAAGATACTATTACAAACATATTCCAAACTAATCTTAAATTATCAAAATAACCATTCTCCACAGTACTGTTTACTATTTTACTATTTTTTCTGCCTTTTCCTCATTTAAATGTCTACCCACAGCTTGAAAAAAAAAAAAAAGCATCTCGCCTGTATGCTTTATTCCATCATCAAGTGTTCTCCAGGCTTTCTAGTTTCAGTGATCACATTTTTAGATGTGGCTACTCTTCAGTACTTCTATTTGCATACAGTGCAACAAACTACTCGACATTCCCTCTTGGAGAACCTCCGCCCCCAGCCTCTTCACCTTGTCATTAGATTGCCTTAGTTTCACATCATTAGTTTTTGAACGAATATCTTTACCCTGTTGCCAGGGGGCCATACAGTCTAGTCTATCACTACTTATACCTGAATGACTAAAACAACTTCCCCCAAAGGTTTCATATCTCAACTTCTCCCCCTTGCAATTGATCATGTTCACTAAATCATAGTTAATCTTAAAACAGTCTGCCATTGCCCCTGTCTGTCTTCTCTGCCCTGGGAGCAGCTCTTGCCACTGCCCCCACCCTCAGAAAATATATGCCTGCCCCAAGTTCATCTCTTTGCACTCACTGGTCAGGATTATCTCTCAGCTTCTGAACCAACCACTCTCTGTGATGGTACTAACAGATGAGAGCTGCGGCTTGGCAGTCACATGTCCCCTGACCTTACTTATCTCCAACAGCAGCTTCCAAAATAGCACCATTTCAAGGGACATTGACACAGCAGCCAAGTTCATTTGGGTTGGAACTGCCACAGTCAGAGGGGCTTGGCTCTAGGGTAGGGATTAAGACTGTGTTTGGGAGCCTCAGGGCTGGTTGTGCGGAGAATCCTCTGAAGCTACAATTCTTCTCTGAAGCCACTCTGGGCTTTGCCCTCTTGAAAACCATGGGGTCTTTTGCCGGAGGATGGCCTTTCTCATCCTCTTTGCCATGTGAAGGAGCTGTCTCCATCTGGCAGGGTTCTTTCCTCCACATCTTATCTGTTCTGTATATTTATTTCCCTATACCTTTCCAAGCAGCCTGGAAAAAAAAAAAATGGTCAACTCAAGGTTTGACAGAGGGAAAACAAATAGTAAATACTGTATGAATAAGAAAAATTATAGCCTGTCATTACCCTAGCTAGGAATGCACCTTGACTCACTAATACCTACAGAATCAAGTTTCTTTTTCATGAACTTAGTGCTTGGAAAAGATAATGCTGAAACTGAATAATTCTATTATTAAAGTGACCTTTACATTTAGGAGGATTATAAATAACCTGTTTGGTCCCTGAAAACGATTTTGGATTTTTCAGGCTTATCTGCCATTGGCTCCTATGACTTAGGTAACTACATATGTCTCCTCACATTATCTAGCTAAAACTTTCCTAATTATCTTCCTCCCAAGTTTCTATCAAACTCCTTCCACACTGCATATACATGCGTGCACACACACACACACACACAAAGGAAGGAAGAAAAAAAAAGCTTTTAGAAATAATTTACTGAGTTCACTGACATAAATAGGAGCTATAAGAAGCACAGCAAACTATTTCAGCATTATTTTGGCCAAATGTATATACCTTTCCCATTTCCTTTACACCCACATGAAACCTACACTATGTCTTTTTCCACAGGCTCCAGCTCAGTAGCTTGAATTAATTACATAATGACATTCTACAGGCAACTTTGGGTTAAACATCCGCAAAATAAAATCAGCTCAGCCTTTGAAGGGAGGATCTACTAGTGATTAATAAATTCACCACTGCCCAGGAGGATAAAAAATAAAAAGAACAAACTGATTACTTTGTTGTGATTTCAAAGTAAATATTTATCTTCTATGAATTTTACTTGTTGAAAGAACAAGACTGCAATTTGAGTTTATTAGTAACTGAAGCAGAACTAACGAAAGATTCCTTATTAGGATGTTCTAGCCACCTTTTCAAAAACATCTATTTCTTCTTTCAGGAAGATTAAATGTATGAAAGAAATTCAAGTTTCTTTTATTAGTATCATAACTAGCTCTAGCAATCAAGGGAAAGGAAGTTTCACTTATCTTTCTGCCATATTTTATTGTAGTTAAATTAATACTTGTAGTTGTATTATGTCTTTAATACAAGTTAACTGATGCTTAAAGTCCAACATTTTTCCCTTTTTTATAATAGTTAGTTTCTATTATCATAAATGTACTAGACTCTGAGAAACTCTGTAGACTTTTATATTTGCTATTTTTGCATTTTTAAGATTTCCTAAAAACTATTCAAACTTATTAATACACATCACTTCAGTTCAGTCGCTCAGTCATGTCCAACTCTTTGCGACCCCATGAATCGCAGCACGCCAGGCCTGCCTGTCCATCACCAACTCCCAGAGCTTACCCAAACTCATGTCCATCGAGTCGGTGATGCCATCCAGCCATCTCATCCTCTGTCGTCCCCTTCTCCTCCTGCCCCCAGTCCCTCCCAGCATCAGGGTCTTTTCCAATGAGTCAACTCTTCGCATGAGGTGGCCAAAGTACTGGAGTTTCAGCTTCAATATCAGTCCTTCCAATGAACACTGAGGACTAATCTTCAGAATGGACTGGTTGGATCTCCTTGCAGTCCAAGGGACTCTCAAGAGTTTTCTCCAACACCACAGTTCAAAAGCATCAATTCTTCGGTGCTCAGCTTTCTTCACAGTCCAACTCTCACATCTATACATGACCACTGGAAAAACCATAGCCTTAACTAGATGGACCTTTGTTGGAAAAGTAATGTCTCTGCTTTTGAATATACTATCTAGATTGGTCATATCATTCCTTCCAAGGAGAAAGCGTCTTTCAATTTCATGGCTGCAATCACCATCTGCAGTGATTTTGGATCCCCAAAAAATAAAGTCTGACACTGTTTCCACTGTTTCCCATCTATTTCCCATGAAGTGATGGGACCAGATGCCATACATGTATATTTAATATAATATACATTAATATGCATAAGCAGTCTCACTAGATGAGATCATAGTCAATCAATGCTTAACCCACTTCTCAATACCACTGTATAGGAGCTTCAGGCTATCAGAATTAACTTCATTGACTTGGAGAGTACAGAGAGACACTGGAGACACTTGGAGGAGACATAAGTCATATTCCAGGTCACTGGCAAATAAGTGTGCTTAAATACTTCTGTATCTATGACAATATTTACTTAACAAACACATAGAATACTTGCTATGTTCAAAGACTTTTATGAATGTAAATTCATTTATTCCTTCTAAAAACCTTGTGAGCTAGCTAGCATCGTGATCCCCATTTATAAACAGAGAAACTGCAGCATAAATATGTTAAGGGTCTTGCCCAAGTTCACAGAGCTAATACAAGGAAAATTCACAATGCGAACCTAGCAATCTGGCTCCAGAGTCTGAGCTCTTAAATGCTCTGCTAGGCCACCTCTCCATCTTCAAAGTTATTTGCATATTGAGAATATAATTTCAATACTAAGGATATTAAAGCTGTTAATTTTGTGAAAAAAATAACATTTTTCCTTTCATATCTGAAATCATTTCGTGGCTGATCCTACATAGACATCCAAGGTCTCCCTGACCCCACACCACACTGGCTCAGGCGCCCACTTGCTTTGCACCATCCAGTTCTGTGCCTTCTCCTATGGCAGCACCTATCACGATTTCTGCATATTAAATACTACGCTCTTTCAGAGCAAGGAATATGTCTTTTCATAGTTGTATCATAAACACGTACCTGTGCAGATAAAGCAATGTTACAAATCATCCAGCAGCCAGAGTTAAATGACTTTCTTATCAAGTTCTGACACTTGTAATAGCAGATTAGGACTTTCCAGGTGGCTCAGAAGTAAAGTAAAGAATCTGCCTACCAATGCAGGAGAGGCAGTTCCAATCCCTGGATCTGGAAGATGCCCTGGAGAAGGAAACGGCAGCCCCCTCCAGTATTCTTGCCTGGGAAATCCCATGGACAGAGGAAGCTCACAGGCTACCATCCATGGGGTCACAAAAGAGTTAGATACAACCTAGAGACTAAACAACAACATCAACAACAAATAGATTTCTTCTCTTTACCCACGGGAGTAGGCACACTCCAGTTTTAAAATTAGCCAATATGTGGACATACGCTGGGCGTTTGAAGGAAATGATACTGCAGAAAAACAGGTAAATGGATGGTCCACTTTCTCCTTGGCAAAGGGCTTTCAAAATTTGAGAGGCTTCGAACTTACCGACACTAGAGTTTCTCATCTGAAGAAGTAGCAGCTCAGTTTCACTGAGCATTTGAAGTTAGAAGCCAAGGAATATATACGAAGCTCCTCTGACAAAACACTACCATCCAAACCTCACAGCAAGCAAACAATTGCCAGCTAGCGCATTGCTCTGCACAAGAAATGACATTATGTCATTTTATGCAAAGGACATCAAAACAACCCGTCAGTTTAGCAGAGGATCTAGATACACCAGGAGAAGGCTTTCACATATCACTTTAAGCATTTCCAGGAAAATTGCCCTAGAAGCTCTTAAGACACAATAATTTGAACTTAACTAGACTTAACCAACACAAACTATAACTTTTCTAAAGTGTCTATTTATAAGTGTAAGGATTTGTTAGAGAAGCTCTACTCACTCTGAGAAAAAAACGTTCTCCAGAGACATGGTGATTTATTTACTTTTATCCAGCAATATTCGCTCATCTAATTGTTAATTATGTACCCTTAGTGCTAGGCACTCTACTCAGTGTACTTACAGGAATCATTTTTCTATCGATAAAACCATATTTTTAAATAGGGTTAATAATTTCCAGATATTTTGTCAAATTTAACAACAGTAGATAATAAGTTTTTATAAACATGGGAATAAAGCAGAATTTCAATGGACACAATTCTACATTTCTTGCTGAATGCTAGGAACATATGTAGGTAAGTGTCAGCTTATACATGTAGCTTGAGTGTTCTGATTAACTATCCATTTGGCATTTTTGCCTACTTTGATCAGTCAGTTTCATTGAAAGAGTCAAACTGGCTTTAGCATGTATACAGGGATGGCTGCAGGTCCATAACATGAGAGAGCTAAATGGACATCAGAAGACCAGCTTTCCTGGACCACAAGCTTCTGAGCATAAGAACCATGACTTCTATGGTTCTGGGGCTGGATGCATTTCCCAGTACAGGCCAGGCATCAGTATATTAGTGCTTGAATAAATGACCCCACATAACCTCTTTCAAACCTATAAAACTATTTCCCATTTATAAAAATTTCCAGTGATACCAGACATGAAGATGGCCACTTACCCGTTACCCTGATAATATTAACCCTTCCTAAATGCAGAGATCATATTGAGGCTCTTAAAGCAAAATGATTTGAAACTAACTAGATTCATGAACCAAGGCAAAGTATAACTTTACTAACAGCTATTCACTTCAGTGAGATTTCCTTAAATGCTCTTAACTTTTCATCCCTGATACTGTTTTATTTTGGGTCTTGGTTTTTTACCTTTTGGTTATCTTTGTGGGGTACTCTAAGTATTGTTAGAAGCTAACAAAATAATAAATTATAACTCTGCTTCTTGGTAACCAGCTTAAATTCTTTTAACAATACATGATTATTCAAGCTTATCTCTTTTTCAAAATATTGGTAATATTATAATACAAAATGTGCACCCCCCCCCCTCACCGTACTGTTGGTACCCTTTCTACTACAATGCATAATCTCTTAACTAAACTCTAAGCTACAGCAGGGCCAGGTTCCCATCCCATTTTCTTGCCATCTCTGACAGGTTACACATGACAGTACTCCAGAAACATGTTGGAGAAAGATAATTAAGCACTGCAAAACTGAAGACCAGGAGCTAGCAAAGCAAAGCGTCCCAAAGCTCTCTGATGGAAAACTGAATTACAGAGCTTACAAGAAGTAAAATATTCTCTTTTACTCTCCCTTTTTGAATCATCACTTTTAAAACTTATGCATCATCATAATCAAATTCCTCTAGTGCTAACCTCACAGCATCAACATTTTGATGTATTTATCGGGCAAGCCCAAGAGCCATTCTTGGGCCCTAGCCACCTTCTTCTGTGGTTAGGAACCCTAACGGTTACTTTTCCTGCTTCTCTTGTAGCCACGGATCCTCGCGTGGCACAGTTCTAGGTGGCACTATCACTTGCCTGGTCTTCCTGTCCTGAACATACGATGTCTAAACCTGCGTTGTGCGCATTGCAACCATGAAGCAAAAAAAAAAAAGTGAAAATGAAAGGCCACCTTGTTGGTGACCAGGAAGAGCAAAGATAACATAGCATTATTGAACTATGCAAGCAAACCAGTGTGAGCAATCTGCTTCTTTCAGGAAACCTGGTGTGAGGAAAAGATTTTTATTGGTGTAAGCCACTGTTAACAGTCAAATGCCTTTCAACTGAGGCATCGATTAAGACAGTGATGGTTTAAATCCCAATTCTGCCTTTTATTAACTATCTGACTTTGGGCAAATTACTGAACATCTCTAAGCTAAGTTTCTCATCTGTATAATGGACACAAGTATAACTGCCATTAGAGGACTGTTGTTAATTATTGTGAGAAATATGAAATAACCCATGTAATTAGCAGAACTTTACTATTACTCTCAAACATTAAAGATAGATATATATATATACACTAATACAAAAATATAAACACATACAAATATTTTTAAAGTAAATGCTGTGTCTTTTCTCCTAAAAAATTACATATAAAAATTAAACATTTAGGGTGGTAGAGAATTCAACTTTTTATAAAATAATTTTCACTCTATATCTCTTCTAGGTCAAGACATCTACAATTAACATTAAAATGTATAAATACCCTTGTATGTGATTGCATTAGGTGGTACTATAATTACTATAATTAAAATTTTTTGTTCTAGTTATTGTTATAGAAAACAAACCGCTTCCTCAAGCATAAGGATAGACTGGAATGGCTCACAGTAACTCTCAACTTTCTTTTACCATCTCACCCAGAAACCCAAATCATTGTAAATCTTTACCATTTCATTTAGTAGAATATTTTCAGCATATTCAACCATTTCTTTTGGATCACTAAAGAAAACAGCAGGTCTCTGGGTTTTGTTTCCCCTTGTTTTAGTCATAAGCATTTCAGCTTCACCTCAACAAGATCATCATTCCAAAAGCTTCTCTTTGGAAGCTTTATCTTGCAAGGTTAATAAAAGACAGTGTTCCTAAGCCTAGAGATTTTCCATTTATAGCTTTCCATTAAGATTCTTAAAGGTAGATATTATTCCAATTAAATATTTAAAGGTAGATCCTTTTATGAAATAGCTTTTTTATTAATTCAAAAAGAGATAATTATTTATACTTCTAAATCCTTTCTAATAGGATTTGAATTGACCTACAACAAAAGACATAAATAGATTAAGATGGAAATAAATCAAAACATACCACAGTACTAGAAAAGTAGATGCAAATATAAAAATCATCATTGATGTGATTATGCACAACATTCAGCTCTGAGCTTCCATGAGACTAAGAAGAAAATGGAAATATAGTTGATTAAGTAATTTCTCACAGCTTTATAGAGCAGAGCTGTAATACTTTTATATACTGATTCCAAGTGTGGCCTTGGTACTAAATTCCATTAGGAATTTATCTTATGGGTCTTTTTTCAAGGAAAATTGAGTTTCATAATATTCAGTATTTTCATCAATGAGGTTCACTAGCTGCTTTGAACTCCAATAAAAGTCAATAGCATGACATTATGCCAGTAATTTTCAAATTATTTTTAGCCATGGAACCAGGGAAATAAAATACTATGCAGCAGCTCATATATAACATGGACAAATAAGAACTGCTCTAATTGAAACAGAATTAAAGGGCCTGAAGCTAGCATAATCACTGACTACAGACTCTGGGTAAGGAAAAAGCCTGTGTAGCCAACAAACTGATCATATTAGTTACAAATATAAAAATGGAAATAAAATGTCCTGCAGCTAATATCACATTTAATGGTAAAAGATTTCATATCCTCTCCCTATGACTGGGCACAAGGCAATGAATGTCTACCCACATCAGTGCCACTGTACCCGACACAGGAGGTTCTAGCCAGCACAATCAAGAAAGGGAATGCAGGAGAGAGGAAATACCAGGCGCACAGATAGGAAAAGAAAAAGTAAAAATATCTTTACTCACAGTCAATCTGATTGAGTACTGGGTGTATACAAAATCTTAAAAAAAAAGCCACTAGAACTAAGCAAAGTTGTAGCATGCAAGATCAATAGCAAAAAAATCATTACTTATATTTCTATATACAAACAGATAATTGGAAATGGAACAAAAATACATTTATAATAGCATCAAAAAACTATGAAATACTAAAATTTAACAAAATGTGTGTACAAGTAGGATACTTAAAATTATAAAATATTACTGAGAAAAATTAAACAAGTCTTAAGTAAGGAAGTTGCTGAAGACTAAATTGTATACCTTCCATTTAAATTAATATGTTGGAGCCCCAATTTACAATGTAATGGTATTTGGTAATGGGACCTTTGGGAGGTAACTGGGTTTAGATGAGATAATGAGAGTGAAGCTCTTATGATGAAATTAGAGCCATTATAGAAGGGAAAACATGAGAGGGCTTATTTCTCTCTCTCTACACACAACACAAGAGGTCATGCAAGCACACAGCAAAATGGCAGCTGCCTTTAAGTCAAGCTAAAGAAACCTCGGCATAAAAACTACTTTGCTAACTTGATGTTGGTCTTCCCAGCCTACAGAACTATAAGAAAACAAAATTCTGTTTTTTAAGGCACCCAGTCAATGGTATTTCATTATGGCAGCCCATGCTACGACAGAGATATACCATGTTCACAGGTCAGTTGGCTCAACGTTGTTTATCAATTTACTCAAAATTGTTCTACAAATTCAGCACAATCTCAATTAAAATCCTAGCAGGCCCATAAGAAAGAAAATGAAGTCGCTCAGTCATGTCCAACCCTTTGCGACCCCATGGACTGTAGCCTACCAGGTTCCTCCATTCATGGGATTTTCCAGTCAAGAATACTGGAGTGGGTTGCCATTTTCTTCTCCAATATAGCTCAACAATTCCATCCCTAGATAAATACCTAAAATAATTGAAAACAACTACTAAAACAGATACGTTAATGTCAGTGCTCACTGCAGCATCACTGACAATAGCCAAAAGTTGGAAACAACTCAAGTGTCCCATCCACAGATGAATGGGTAAACAAAATGTGGCACATTTACATAATGGAATATTATTCAGCCATAAATTGGAATGAAATTTGATACATGCTACAACATGAATGAATCTTGAAAACATTAAGTGAAATAAGTTAGTCACAAAAGAACACATAATATATGATTCCATTTATCTGTGATGCCTAGAATAGGCAAATTCATAGAGGCAGAAAGCAGATTAGAGATCACCAAGGGCTGGGGAGTATTGAGTATTGCCCCTTAATGGGTACAGACGTTCTGTTTGGGGTCATGAAAAATTTCAGAAATAGTGGTAATAGTTGCATAACATTGTGAACGTAATTGATGTCATTGAATTGTATACCTTAAAATGGTTAAAATAGCAAACATTATGTTTTATATATTTTACCACAATAAAGAAAAATACAAAAGAAAATCCTAGGAAGTTGTTTTTTTTTTTTTTAGAAAACAAGTTGACTATAAAATATACATGACTATTTGAAGGACCTAGAACAGCCAAAATTGCTTTGAAAAGAGTAACTAAGTTGAAGAACTCATACTACTTGATCTGAAGACTCACACTAAGGCTACAATAATCAAGATAGTGTGGTATTGGATATGTAGTTCTAATATGATCTGTATAGATATATAAATCAATGGAGGAGAACTGAGTATCTAGAAATAGATTCACATGCAATCAATTAATTTTTGACAAGATGCCAAGGCAATTCAATACTGAGAGGAGTCTTTTCCATGAAAGGTGAAGAACATCTGGATGTGCACATGAATAAGTGAACTTTGAGCTTTCTTCAGATCATACATCAAATTAACTCGAAGTGGATCATAGACCTAAACATAAATACCAAAACTATAAATCTTCCTAAAGGAGAAAACTTTGCAAAAATCCAGAATTAATCAATTGAATTTCACCAAAATTACAATTGAATCTTGAGAAACCCCATTAAGAAAATAAAAAGCTAAAATAAAAACCACCAAAATGGGAGGGACCAGAATGAAATGTTACTCATATATGTATCTATATATGCTGCTACTGTTTAATCACTAAGTTGTGTCCAACTCTTGGTGACTCCATGGACAGTAGCCCACCAGACTCCTCTGTTCATGGGATTTCCCAGGCAAGGATACTGGAGTGGGTTGCCATTTCCTTCTCCAGGAAATCTTCCCAACTCAGGAATTAAACTCAAGTCTATTGCTTGAAAAGTGGATTCTTTACCAATGAGCCACTTGGGAAGCCATGTATATATGTGTATATATACATGTACACACATATGTGTGTATAGAGCATATGTATGTAAATGTACGTATACTTTCACGTATGTGTATATGTGTGTGTGAATTTATGCATTTATAAATTCATATATATATATGAATTGATGTGCATGCATTTTTATCTGACAAAGGACTTGTATCTAGAACTTAATAAGATGACAAAAACCTATCATAAAAAATTATCAAAAGGTTTGAACACTTTAAAGAAGATATACAAATGGCAACTAAGTACATCAAAAAATGCATAACTACATCAGTCAAAAGAAAAGTGCAAATTTAAACCATATTAACATACCATTGCAAACCCATCAGAATGGCTAAAAATTTAAAAACTGGATCAAGTCTCAAGCAATGCTGTTGGGACAATAAAGCGGTATAATTATTTTGTAAAGCAGTTTGGCAGGTTGCTATAAAGTTCAACACACATCTGTCATATGACCCAACAATCAAAGAACGATTAAACTATATGTCTACCCTAGAAGAATATCCATGGCAGATTTACTCTTAGTAGCAAAAAAACTGGAAACCAAACCAACTATCCATCAATAAGTGAATGGATAAACAACTTGTGAAACACGCATTCAGTGGACTACTACTTAACATTAAAATATATAGACCATTTTACTATTGTTACATGCAATGACACAGATTAATTTCAAAAACATTTTGCTGAGCAAAAGAAGATATACATACTATATCATTCCATTTACACAGAATTTCAGTACAAGCAAAACTATTTTAAAATGACAGAAAATAGATGAGTGTTTGCCCAGGACTGTGGCTAGTGAGAGAGAGGGGTGACTGCAAGGTGGCATGAGAGAACTTTTTTGGGTCATGGGATCATCCTATATCTTGATCGTGATGGTGATCACACAGATATATGTTGTTCATCGTTAAGTCATGTCAGTCTCTGCAACCCCATGGACTCTGCAACACATCAGGTTTCCCTGTCCTTTACTATCTTCCAGAATTTGCTCAAATTTATGTCCATTGAATTGGTGATGCCAAAATTCATTGAGCTTTATACTCAGAATCGGAGAAGGCAATGGAAAATCCCATGGATGGAGGAACCTAGTAGGCTGCAGTCCATGGGGTTGTGAAGAGTCAGACACGACTGAGCGACTTCACTTTCACTTTTCATTTTCATGCACTGGAGAAGGAAATGGCAACCCACTCCAGTGTTTTGCCTGGAGAATCCCAGGGACAGCGGAGCCTGGTAGGCTGCCGCCTATGGGGTTGCACAGAGTCGGACACGACTGAAGTGACTTAGCAGCAGTAGCAGCATACTCGGAATGGGTGCATTTTATTATGTGTAAATTGTACTTCAATAAATGTGTGAAAGATTGAAGGTGGGAGGAGAAGGGGATGACAGAAGATGAGATGGTTGGATGGCATCACCAACTCAATGGACATGAGTTTTGAGTAAACTCCGGGAGCTGGTGATGGACAGTGAGGCCTGGCATGCTGCAGTCCATGGGGTTGCAAAGAGTCAGACACGACTGAGCAACTGAACTGACTGACTGAAAGATGTGAAAAATGGAAATAAATACCTGCACCCATGACGAAATCCACTTCTTGAGGCTGTGACAAAATTGATTGTCCAATACAGCCATGCTCATGCACAGGTAAGCAAAAGTGTGAGTGTAAGTTCAGTCTTGAGAGTCCCTCCCCTGGACTGCAAGGAGATCAAGCCAGTCAATCATAAAAGAAATCAACCCTGAATATTCATTGGAAGGGCTGATGCTGAAGCTGAAACTCCAATACTTTGGTCACCTGATGCAAAGAACTGACTCAGTGGAAAAGACCCTGAAGCTGGGAAAGACTGAAGGCAGGAGGAAAAGGGGACAGAGGATGAGATGGTTGGACGGTATCACCAACTCGATGGATGTGAGTTTGAGCAAGCTCTTGGAGTCGGTGGTGGACAGGGAAGCCTGGCATGCTACAGTCCATGGAGTCACAAAGAGCTGGACACAACTGAGCAACTGAAACTGAACTAAAGTTCAGTTTGAGATTAAACAAAATCCTGAGTCACTAGTAAAATCAAGAGCTAGCTCTCTCTTATGCCCAGCTGAGAAAGGTCCACATTCTTTTCCACCAGCACTGAACATATTCCAGGTCAACAGCTCATAAGAATATAAGGCATTTTCCTCTGGAAGAAGACAGCTGCTCTGGCAGTGGGTACTTGAGATAGGACTCAGGAAACCTTTGTTAAGGCCAGCTCTCCAGGAGGTATATTCTTTAGTAAACTATTTTATCTGTGAATGGTTTTTGTGCTTTTTTGTCACTTCCATTGCTTATCTACCCAGGACCATCCACTGATTCTCAATTCCTCACCTTCAAGATAGACCAGAAATTATTTTAGACCATTGAAAGCATAACAAAACTGGTGGTTTATATTTTTTTTGCACAGATAAAAATTCATCTTGTTCCCTAAATTTCTCAATAAAGTTCATTTGCAATGATGATGATACTGTCAATTTCTAATTCTAATATTAATATTATGGTTCTCAAAACACTTCAGGATCTTAACCAAATCTTTGGAAGTCTATGATGGGCCTTAAACTGGAGTCCAAGGATATGCATTTTAACATCTCCCTAATGATTCTACTGTAGATAGCCTTCAAATAGTCTGAGAAACACCACTCTCATGGGTTCCCTATTTCATAGCTTTGCCAGAGACACTTAAATTTTTATTCTTCCAACTAGGTTGGAGTGAGTTGACAGGCTAGATAATAATCAAAATACATAACCAAAGTCAATTTAGTCACTATATATTTTCTTCAAATATGTCTCTCATGAAGACATAACAAGATTATTTTTGCGTGGAGTAATATATATCTGATCGCTGACCTTGCTTCTTTTAAACAAATCTTAAATACAAATGGCATGGATTCTATAAATAACATGGTTCTAGGAAAACAACCTATAAAGAATCTTTACACTTAACACTTT
Source organism: Ovis aries (assembly GCF_016772045.2). Lineage (NCBI taxonomy): Eukaryota > Metazoa > Chordata > Mammalia > Artiodactyla > Bovidae > Ovis > Ovis aries. The sequence continues at coordinate 92,959,574 of NC_056057.1, forward strand.
GAGAATGGCAACACGGACTGCTTAAAAGAATATGAAAGAGTTTGCTGTTACAGATTATAAATTTCTTCTGAGAAAAAGTGTGAACTCTTACAGGTGGCATCCAGATGGGGAATTAGTCCCTTCTCACTCACAGAAAGAAAGTCTATAAAAACTCTTCTACACAGTGGAGGAAAGGGAAGATAATGTGTGACAGGAAATTTTACACCCTATGCATTGGATGAGTGTTGCAAAGCTTGGGAGCAATAGGTGTAACCAGGTAGTGTTAAATAGAACAGATAACTAAGCTACAGAAACTGAATTGATGAAGAAGCAATATTTCAAAGTCTAAACTCTGAACAAAGATAGACCAGATTTCATGACTATCTCTAGTTTTGCTCTTAGAAATGACCGATGCATCATGAACCCATATGGGTCAACATGCAATGCAGAAGATGAGTTATGTATACAAGTCCTTTGTCACATACATATGCACACACATCAATTCATACATATATTTATATTCTATATAAATTCACATAAGTACGTACACACATTCACATATATACACATATCTCCAGAAGAGAACTAGGATGATAATAGGAGAAGATCAGTCACAACTTGCCAGACTCTCCTAGCCTCTCGTGGTTAAGGATTCACTGACTTTGATGGACATGAGTTTGGGCAAGCTCTGAGAGTTGGTGATGGATAGGGAAGCCTGGCATGCTGCAGTCCATTGGGTCAAAAAGTTGGACATGACTGAGTGACTGAACTTAATGAACTCCTTAATGAGTCAAAGTGACAGTTAACCCCAGAACAATATGTAGTCGCATCTGAATGCAACTGTTTATAGATTTTTCTTTATATGTGTGTGTGTGTGTGTGTGTGTGTGTGTGTGTGTGTGCTAGTTACTTAGTCATGTCCGACTCTCTGCAACCACATGGACTGTAGCCCACCAGGCTCCTCTGTCCAGTGTGACATCCCATTCTCAGTAATTCCTGTTAAAGACTTTATAGCCACTTTCACCGTTAAGAAAAAGTAGTCAAACTAGGTGAATCCAATCAACAACTGCAATTGTGATAACAGCATCTCTTTTTATTAGTGGCTCTTTTAAAATTTTAAAATTTGTTGCACGTGCTTTAATCTAAAAAATAAATTATGTGAATATGAATTCAATTAAACAACTCAGAAAAGGACTGCACAAGTTTGGAAACATATTGATGGTCATTTTTAAATAATTAAATTAATAAAATAACAAACACATTAGTAAGATCAAAGAACCTAGTAGATAAAGTTAAAAATTAAATTACTGACTAAGGGAAACATTTGAGAAAATCAAATGAATGCAGAGAAAAATATAAAACCTAACACAATTATAAGAAAAATAACATATATAGGAGGCAGAAAAGGTAGATACATGCAACAGAAAAATATCCAAAGATATGGTGCAACTAGACTTCTCTGATAATTAAGGGGGAAAGAATTAATCTGTATATTGAAAGCACACAATGTCAATTCCAAGAAAAAACTGATAAGCAATGATCACCTGCAAGAAAGACTTTTGGCTACAAATTTTCCCCCAACTTCAAGGGTAAAGAAAAACAACTTAGTTATCAGTTCTTGCTGTCTATTATTCTACCTTAACACATAGAGAAATTTTTAGGATGGCAACCATCAAAATTATAATGACTATTTCTGGGAGTAGAATTTGAGGTGGGCAATCACATTTGTCTTTGCACCTTCCTCTATTGTTCTTATATTTATGATGAACATATACTACTTTAACAAAAGCAAAACATTATGAAAGGAAGGACGAGAGGAAGGAAGGAAGAAGGGAGGGAGGGAGGAAAAAGACTACGGATTTGCAAGGTACTATTTTATCACTTTTCTTGTTACCTAATCTTTACCACCACCACTGCCCCCCCCCCCAAAAAAAAAGAATAGGAGGAAAGAGGAGGAAGAAGAGAAAGAAAGAAAAAATAATCATCCATTTTGTATTGATCACAAATCATGTATGTGATTTCTTGGGAACATCTGCTTATATCTGATATATTAGAATTTTACTCAGTGATTTTGCCTGATATTTGTCTCTAGAATATCTGAAAGAGAACTCCATATATGTAGAGACCCAACTGTGCTACTGATTAAAAGAGGTCTGTGTTCCCTAAATATTTACAGTCCACTCTAGGAGAACACAGAAATAATTTAGTGTGCCTGTTGCTTTCCCATTGGAACATACTCTCCCTCAGCAAAACCATTCTGGGTCATTTTCTACATCCAATTATCTTTGCTGCTAGATCTCTGGTAGAATGTCAATTCCCCGAAGACATAGGCTATGCTGTCTCTTTGTTTCAGATAATGCATGGCTTTGCATGGTGGAAGTACTAAAAATAAAAAATAAAATGGTAAGCTAATTGACAGTTATGGTGATGATATTGTTTCAAACCCCTAAGGCCAGGCTGTGAACTGTCTTGACCAGACATATCTCCAAACATCTGATATTTGTAAGTAGCAGATCTAAGTGACTTTGCCAAGAACAATTCTGTTTGCAATGAGTCTCTTAGAATTATCTACTACCTTCCCATTCCCTCTCTTGGCATTTCACTTAGAATTTTAGCAACTGGCTCACTGGGAACCTTTCTTCCACTATGCCAGGCATTATTTTTAGTAACTTGAATATGCCTCATTTTCTTTCTCCACTGTGCTCATTTAGCCAACACCAAACCCCACCTACTCCCCACTTGCACCCCAGTACCTGAAAGTGGCTGGGGAAAAAACACACACTTGAGTTACCTGATCTCATTTAAACTTTTAAGGAACAATTTTAAGAAAACCATTCCTTTTATAAAAATAAATGATGACCATAAATCTCAAGAAACACCTCATCACCATTCAGCATCCTTCTGTGCTTTTATTGTAAGTTCATTTCCTACTCTACCAAAAATTTATTTTATGTACTTTTCTTCTCATCTCAAGCCCTCAATACTCTCCCTCTGCCTCTCACTCTGGGCTGATGACCTTGATTTCTAGTTCACTGAAAAGTGCAAAGGAATCAGAAAAAAAGATCCTCATTTTCTTATCACTGAATCTTCCAGCCTTATTTCACATGACCCACACACTTGGTCTTTCTTCCCCATACAATGGAGGACCTCTCCTGGGTCCATTTAAACCAGTGCTCTGGATTCCATTCCTTCTCCCCTATTGATAAATGTTGTTACTAAAATTCTACCCTCCTTTTCTGCTCCCTCTTCATTTTCCCCTCTCTCAACTGGGTCATTTCCATCAGCCTGTAAACCAGTTATAAAAAGTCTCTAATCTTGAAAAGCAAACAAACTCCCTTGACCCTATTTGCCCTCCAGCTTCTGCCCATTTCTTTGCTTCTACTTTGGGAAAGAGTATCTCCACTTACTCCCGTTCTCTCTTTAGTCAACTCCAATCAAGCTCAGCCTCCACCTCTGCCACTGCTGCTGCTACTGCTACATCGCTTCAGTCGTGTCTGGCTCTGCGCGACCCCATAGGCAGCAGCCCACCAGGCTCCGCCATCCCTGGGATTCTCCAGGCAAGAACACTTGAGTGGGTTGCCATTTCCTTCTCCAATGCATGAAAGTGAAAAGTGAAAGTGAAGTTGCTCAGTCGTGCCCGACTGTTAGCGACCCCATGGACTGCAGCCTACCAGGCTCCTTCGTCCATGGGATTTTCCAGGCAAGAGCACTGGAGTGGAGTGCCATTGCCTTCTCCAACCTCTGCCACAGACCTGTTCAAATCAAGGTCAATAACAACTTCTATCTTGCTACATCTGTCTCCAAATTACTCAACCTCTCAAAAGTGTTAACTTATTGGATAATAGCTTTGTTCTTGAAACACTTGGTTCACTCGGCTTCCAGGAAAGGATGCTTTACTTTTTCCTCTCAATTCTTCAGTGTTTTTTCTGTTTCCATCGCTGGCTCCACCTGTTCTAGAAGTTAGCATTCTCAAGGGCTCAGGCCTTGGCTCTCTTTCCTTCTATACTTACTTCTTCCTAGATAATCTCATCTAGTTCCATGATACTATATAATTACCAATAGGCTAAATATTCCCAAATCACACAGATATTATATGGTCCTCATATTCCATATTCGAATCTTTGTATTCTATTTCCAGGCTTCCATCTGTGCCCCAAGCTCACAATTCTTGGTGTCCTGCTGCTTCCTATTCAACATCTCCACTAGGTGGTCTAATAGACTCTTATATTAATGGCCAAAGAAAAACTCTTTCTGTCTTCTGCAAGTTCTGAACCTCCCCAAATTATGTCCATCTTAGTTATCAGCACCAGGACCAAAGTGAAACCATTTGTTATTCATAATTTTGATTAGTATATAATTTTAACTATCCCTTTCCCTCAATCCTGATTCATCTCATCAGCAAATTCTGTGGGCTTTGTCTTCATAAATCCAACATTTATTGTCACTTCCAATGCTATCACATTTGCCCAAACTACATCATTTTTCACGTGCACAACTGCAGTGCTTCCTAACTGGTCTCCCTGTTTTCATGCTTACCTCTCTATATTCCATTCTCCATTGAACAGTCAAACTGAGCTTTTAAACACAGAGATTAGATTGTATTATGCTCCTTTGAAAACTGTAATTGGTATCCATCCACTGACACTCTTTTTGAACCTAATTCACATAATTCCTTTTCTACTGGAATATAATTGCTTTACGATGTATGTTAGTTTCTGCTGTACAACAAAGTGAATCAGCTATATATATACACATATATGCCCTCCACCTTCAGTCTCTCCCTTCCCCATCCTCTCGCCTAGGCCATCACAGAGCATCAGGCTGAGCTTCCCATGCCGTGCAGCAGGTTCCCACTAGCGATCTATTTTGCACACGGCAGTATATTCATGTCAGTGCCACTCTCCCAGTTCATCCTACCCTTCCCCTCCCCCTGCCCCGTGTCTGCATATCCATTCTCTATGTCTGCATCGCTATTCCTATCCTGAAAATAGGTTAATCTGTACTATTTGTTTTTTTAAGATTCCATATATAGTAACCATCGATTGACTCGATGGAATTTAAGAGTCAAGAGTCATGACTCACAGGGTTCCACATAATTTGGCTTTTCCTTACCATGTAGAACTCATTTCCTGACCACTCCATTATTTTCCTGCCTCAAAAACATACTAACTCTCCATCTCTCAGGACATTTCCAATGCTGTCTCCTGAAATTCTCTCCCATAACATCTTCTCATAAATGGACCCTTTATATCACTCAGATATCCTCTTAAATCACTCAGATATCCTCTCCAGCATCACTGTTGCAATGAGGTCTTGTCTGACCAGACTATGTAAAACCGTGATGTTTTACAGTCATTCTATGTTCCTTTTTCCTGCTTTCTTTTCTTCATAACACCTACCAATGTTTGTGAGATGTCTTCACCACTAGAATGTAACTCCCATCCTGCACCATCTTGCCTCTGACTGACTCAAAGAAGCATTCTTCTAGAAAATCTCAGAAAAACTTGGATCAAAAAAAAAAAAAACAAAAAAAAGTGGAAGAAGAAAAAGAAATATGGGCTGAAATTTCAACTGTCCACATTTTAAAGCACATTCATCTTTATAAATATTGCACTATTAAAATTCTTTCTCACACCCCAAGACGTAGGTACTAAATTATCCGTGATGTATTTGTGAAAAGTATGCACTGTTCTCTAAATTATTTAAGAATATTTACATTTTATGTTGAAATCTAATCTCTCAGTGTTTGTTCAGATTAACTACTAAAAGTAAAACATTCACTGAACTGTGTTTTTGCCTGTAAAAGCATTGCTTCTTGATTTAGTTTACATTTGTTAATTTTAAATCATTTAGTAGTTACAAAAACAAAATTCAAAAATTCTAAGGCCACTTTAAAAACAGCCTCTGTTCCCAGTTATTCTAAAGCATCAAGCATTGGTCATGAGAGCATTTTCCATATATTTTTAAGCTGCCTTCTGTATAGCATAAATAAAGGATATATCCACTGCTTATCCAGGGAAAGCAGTTAAAAATCACCTGTTTTGATTTTTCAGTATTTCCAGTATATTCATACCTATATCAGTGGAATAAATTACTTATGAAAATCATTAGAAAATATTACATAACACAAGTCACCATCACAGCTCAAATTTCTAAAGCCTATCTTTCATTTGCCTTCTTCCTTGTTTACATCTTCCAGGCTGAGTTTTGAGCCACGCAGCTTTTCCTGAATTGACAGGGGAAACCAATGATGCAGAACTTACAAGTTTGCTTTCCCATCCCTGCAAAAACTCATTTTGACTTTGATTAAAGTGACTGACCACTGGGGGGGATGACTGAATTGATAGACTGTTATTTTACCTGTTAGAAAATCAATTCTTTCAATCAAGAGGGTTAATCTGATTGTGTTTCAGGTATGACTTGAAATAATGATCTTTATCAATGTTGAGATAACCAGCCCAAAGCAATCGCTAAAGAATGAAGTATTTCAAAACTTACATTCTTAAACTCATTATCTATAACTACATTAATTAGGAATTTTGATCATCTAGACTTATTTTCTGTTGGGTCAGTTTCACGGGACACTAAAGTATTAATAAAATTGACACATGTATGTATTTTGGGAAAACTCTGCTAGCCTTTGCCTTGCTTCAGAATTTTGCTAAGAGAACACACTGGTCATAGCAAATACTCTCTTCCAACAACACAAGAGATGACTCTACACATGGACACCACTAGAAAGTCAATACCTAAATCAGACTGATTATATTATTTGCAGCCCAAGATGGAAACCTCTAGAGTCAACAAAAACCAGACCTGGAGCTGACTGTGGCTCAGATCATGAACTCTTTATTGCAAAGTTCAGGCTTAAATTGAAGAAATTTGGCTCAGAGGTTAAAGCGTCTGCCTCCAATGCAGGAGACCCGGGTTGGATCCCTGGGTTGGGAAGATTCCCTGGAGAAGGAAATGGCAACCCACTCCAGTATTCTTGCCTGGAGAATCCCATGGATGGAGGAGCCTGGTAGGCTACAGTCCACAGAGTCGCAAAGAGTCGGACACGACTGAGCGACTTCACTTCACTTCACTTCTTCAGGGGAAAACACTAGACCATTCAGGTATGACCTAAATCAAACCACTTATAATAATACAGTGAAGGTGACAAATACATTCAAGGGATTAGATCTGGTAGACAGAGTGCCTGAAAAGTTTGCAACATTATCTAAGAGGTGGTGACCAAAACCATCCCAAGGAAAAAGAATCAAGAGAAGGCAAAGTAGTTGTCTCAGGGGGCCTTACAAATAGTTGAGAAAAGAAGAGAAGCAAAAGGCAAAGGAGAAAGGCAAAAATATACTCATCTGAATGCAGAGTTCCAAAGAGTAGCAAGGAGAGATAAGAAGGCCTTACAACTCAAAAAAAATAGAGGAAAACAATAGGATGGGAAAGATTAGAGATCTCTTCAAGGAAACTGGAGATACTAAGGGAACATTTCATGCAAAGATGGGCACAATTAAGGACAGAAATGGTATGGACCTAACAGAAGCAGAAGAGATTAAGAAGAGGTGGCAAAAATACATAGAAGAGTTATACAAAAAAGCTTAATGACCCGTATAACCATGATGATGAGGTCACTCAACTAGAGCCAAACATCCTGGAGTATGAAGTTGCTGGGCCTTAGAAACATTACTGGGAACAAAGCTATGGAGGTGATGGAATTCCAGTTGAGCTATTTCAAATCCTAAAAGATGATGCTGTGAAAGTGCTGCACTCAATGTGCCAGCAAACTTGGAAACTCAGCAGTCCCCTCAGGATTGGAAAACATCACTTTTCATTCCAACCCCAAAGAAGGACAATGCCAAAGAATGTTCAAACTATTGTACAGTTGTGCTCATTTCACATGCTAACAAGGTAATGCTCAAAATTCTTCAAGCTAGTCTTCATCAGTATGTGAACCAAGAACTTCCAGATGCACAAGCTGGATTTAGAAAAGGCAGAGGAACCAGAGATCAAATTGCCAGCATCCATTGGATCATAAAAAAGGCATGGGAATTCTAGGAAAATATCTACCTCTGCTTCATTGACTACACTAAACCCTATGACAGTGTGGATCACAACAAACTGTGGGAAATACTTAAAGAGATGGGAGTACCAGACCACTCTACCTGCCTTCTCCGAAGTCTGTGTGCAGGTCCAAAAGCAACAGAATTGAACATGGAAAAACGGACTGGTTCAAATTTGGGGAAGGAGTACATCAAGGCTGTATACTGTCACCCTGCTTATTTAACTTATATGCAGAGCACATCATGCAAAATGCCAAGCTGGATGAAGCATGAGTGAGAATCAAGATTGCCAGGAGAAATACCAGTGACCTCAGATATGCAGATGACACCACCCTTATGGCAGAAAATGAAGAGGAACTAAAAAGCCTCTTGATGAAAGTGAAAGAGAAGAGTGAAAAAGCTGGCTTAAAACTCAACATTCAGAAAACTAAGATCATGGCATCCAGTCTCATTACTTCATGGCAAATAGATAGGGGGAAAGTGGAAACAGTGGCAGATTTTATTTTCTTGGGCTCGAAAATCACTGCAGACAGTAAATACAGTCCTGAAATTAAAAGATGCTTGTACCTTGAAAGGACAGCCATGACCAACTAGACAGTCTATTCAAAAGCAGGTATATCCCCTTGTTGACAAATGTCCACAGAGTCAAAGCTCTGGTTTTCGTGTAGTCATGTACTCATGTGAGAGTTGGACCATGAAGAAGGCTGAGCAGCAACTAATTGATTATTTCAAGTTATGGTGCTGGAGAAGACTCTTGAGTGTCCCTTGGACTGCAAGGTGATCAAAACAGTCAATTCTAAAGGAAATCAACCCTGAATATTCATTGGGAGGACTGATGCTGAAGCTGAAGCTCCAATACTTTGGCTACCTAATGCAAAGAACTGACTCATTGTAAAAGACCCTGATGCTGGGAAAGACTGAGGGCGGGAGAAGAAGGAGAATGACACGGAGGATGATGCTTGGATGGCATCACCGACTCATTGGATAGGAATTTGAGAAAACTGTAGGAGATGGTGAAGGACAGGGAGGCCCGGAACGCTGCTGTCCATGTGGTTGCAAAGAGTTGGATACAACTTAGTGACTGAACAACAATGTATGTATCTTAACTTCATGAACACTATCTAGAATGATATTCACTATGAAATATTAATGATATAAAAAGTATAAACCTGACTCAGCATATAGTATCTTTGTAGAATGCCCAAACCTTGCTTATATGATCCATAGCGTACTAAATAAGTCCACAGAAGGAAGACGGATGCTTCACTCTAAATTATATTCTTAACTTTGTATGTGTTCAATCAAATGTTTCCAACAAAGTTTAAGATGAAGAGAATGTTTTTACTTTACCACAAAAATTACATAGCCCTAAAATTTCACAAGTTATAGCCCTACTAGTCTGGGATTATGAAGAAAACCTGGATTTTTTTTTTTCTTGGTTGAAGTTTACGTTTGACTCAGCGTAGAGAGAAGTTACTCTTCTCTGGATTCTTTTTCAACCTTTCTAACATGGCCAGAGATCAAAAGACTCAGTTCAGTGTTGGCATGTCTTTAACTCTTCTCTAAAGCTTGACAACTTCTCATCTTTTTCAGAAAATTTAAACCAGGCTCAGTCTTTCTCCAGGCAACAGAAGCTGTCTAAAATTTAATAACGTCATTTTCATCACATTATATTTATTTTTATAGTTGCCTTCTGTTTTCAGCAGAGGATACTGGTTTCTATTCACAGTACTAATATAAAGTTTTCTCTTTAAATAAATTTAGATTGCAAAGTGAGTCAATTTAAAGAAAATATGCAGTAATAACTGTGCAGGTGGTGAGCAAGAACGTCTCAAAATCAGGAAAATAGTTAAAAATGGCTATATGTGGGGAAGTCAATATATAAAAGCCAATATATTTAAAACTGCATACAAAGTGGTAGGAAGAAAACCATCTACTTGGGTGAACAAATTAATTTCAATCTCGTTCCCAATATTTATTTGCATAACATTGTCTTAATTCTAAATGACTCTTCTATTTATTAAAGTGGACCCATCAAAACCTTTACTCAACAGCATTTTAATAGCTTCTTGCTCAGAACAGTACAAGCTTCAAAGTTATGACTGAACACCCTACAAGAAAAAAAGTTTCTAATTCAAAAACTTTATTCAACAAATGCTTATCAATCACTAAGTACATCTGACAGGGCAAGCCAGATTTGGGGAGGGATAATAATATTTATGTGTCCACTCATTATTCAAAAGCTATTTTTCTGAGTTGCTATGATGCTCAATGTCACTTGCTGTATATGATGTAATTAAAGGAAGAGAACAAGAAAGATGCAGAGGGGAGGATCCTGAACTCAAAGAGATTACCATCTCATTGATTATTATTTATTATTGTCCTTGAATTTTACTTATTGTCCTAGACACTATTTCATTTTCTCGCATATTTCTTCTTTTAAAAAAAAGTGAATGTATTATTCAGTCAGAGGTAATATTTAAGAGACAGTTCCTTCGAGTGTCAGATTCTATGAACCTCAGCAGCAAATTCATGGAATACAAAACAGCACAACCTTAAACCCACAATAATGTTTATAAAATACTGCAGACTTGGCCTTTCACACATTCTTTGTGAAAAGGTGATGCAACCCCAGAAAGGAAAACATTTAACATTGAGTAAAATTAAGTCACAATACCAACTTGAACATATTCATTTAATATGAAAACTCAAATGTGACTTGAGGTTTAATTAATTGCATAAGTTGAAATTTGTGGAAGGAAGCTGCTATCCTTCACAAAACATGAGGCTTCCAATTTTACTAGATTTGTACATCTCACTTAGGATGAATGGAGTTGTAATTCTGTATTACATTTGTTTGGCTCAGTGGTAAAGAATCCTCCTGCCAATGTAGGAGATGCAGGTTCGATCCCTGGTTCAGGAAGACCCCCTGGAGAAAGAATTGCCAACCCACTCCAGTATTCTTGGCTGGGAGATCCCATGGACAGAGGAGCCTGGGGCTATAGTCCATGGGGTCACAAAGAGTTGGACACAATTTAGTGACTAAACAACAGCAACAACATATTCGTTAAACTACTTGTATTTATATTCTTGTCTTCCTCTTTAATCTGTCTCTGAAGCCTGTGAGGATGTCTCCTACAGATAAAAACCCCAAATCTATTGTGTTCTAAGAAAGGATAATCATGTTTTATATGAAGATAGATTTTGATGCTCAATGCTTGAAGTGCATTCTGAAACACTAAGGGGAAATTTTTTTTTTTTAAGTTTTGTACCATATGTACTCACACAGCATTATTTTAAAAAATAAAAATCTTAAAGATTACAAGACTTTCTTAATATCCCACATTCTGTGTAACAGTATTTTCTGTAGCTTGTATCATGGCACGGGATCCCTTCCCTATGCATTTTAAGTGGACGATGTAACTGGAATAAATATTGTAGATAATCCAGCTTCACAAAAGGATTATAAAATAGCTAATCAAGACAAGTATCAGTCACCTGTGAATCCACATTTACCATTTTATTACTTAATTTCACTCAATAGTATGGAAAGAGAGGTAAATATTTGGTGTCAAAGAAATTGAGCCTAAAAGCTGGTCCTACAAGGGGACAAGGGTCCAGGGATCCAGCCCTGTGGGGTCTCAATCTTCTGGGCCATTTCACCAGTTTCTGGGGCCAATTCAAGTCTTCCCAGGTGGCACAGTGGTAAAGAATCTGCCTGCTAATTCAGGAGATGCAGGAAACTTGGGTTCAATCCCTGGGTCAAGAAGATCCCCTGGAGGAGGAAATGGCAACCCACTCCAGTATTCTTGCCTGGAAAATCCCAGAGACAGAGGCACCTGGCGGGCTACAGTGCATAGGGTCACAAAAAGTCAGATACGACTGAGCGACTGAGCTCACAGCTGGGGCCAATTCTGTTCCCACTGCATCAAATGAGGAAAATACAGGCCCAAACATTAGTAACCTCTCCACTCCATCTGCAGTCCATCTCCCTCAGTTCTGATAACTGGCATAGGCTCCTTCCACCCTGGCCAGTCCCCAGCCCCAACACCCCCACCACGGACCTCAGTTCCATTATCTGCGTCATTTCTTGTCCTCTCAGATGGTGTTTCAGGGACTGTGTTAGCAATGGGGAACAAAGAACAAGTCCCTTAGGGCGGCAGTGCTCACTAATTCCTAAGATTTCAGATATCCTGTCTCCTGTGGCAACTTCATTTAATTTTGCTTCCTATAAAAGTAAAAATATTGTTATTTTTTTCTTAATGTGAAAAATTTTGCCATATTCCATAATTGCAGCCATTTGGGTCTTCAATTCCACTTAAATAGCATTTTACTGCCTCCGATATTATAATGAACTGAAGGCTTTTACTTTTTCTTCTTGCAATGTTTTTGCTTTAGTTCTTCCTACAGCTTCTACGATGGACTTGGATTGCTGGTTTCCTTAATTAACTTCTCATCACATAGAATCACTGGAGTATCCTGCTAATTGGAAATGAATATCTCAAAATTATTTTTACCATAAAGGGTTTTTCTTAGCACTACTCTATAAGATGCACCATTTCCCTTTTATTCCTTAAACTCTCTATTTAACTTTAGAGAGTCTTTCCTTCGGGGGGGAAAAAAAAAAAAAGGAAATCTCTGGCAGTCCCACGGTTAGGGCTCTGAGCTTCCACTGCAGGGGGCATGTGTTCCATCCCTGGTCATAGAAATAAACCCCATATGCCATGCGGTGCAGCCAAAAAAAAAAAAGAGAGAGGGAGAGAGAAACCAGGGTTTCCTGTCACAAATCCAGGATATTCTTGAGGATTTGGGTGGTGAACTAATTTCCTGCTGTTTAGATCTACTGAAGCTTTCTTGCAGCCAGAAGGGGAAATACTACTTACTCACACTCTGAGGGTAACAGAGAGGGAGAAAGAAACAGCCTGGAATCATTGAGCCCATTGATAAAACAGGGAGCTAACACTGGGCTTCTTATTTCCAAACTTTCTGTTAAATAAACGATAAAGATCCCTGTGGTTTTACAGCACTTTTGATCACGAATTCTTTTACCTGCAACCCAAGCATCCTCTGAGATCCCTACAGGCATAGCTTGACCAGCTCACCAGTTCAAAAAAGGATGAATGGGAAGAGACACAGACTGGGACAGGGAAGATGGGAATCTTCTGCTGATGTCTATTCCACCCTTCCTGATCAAGTTCTCTCTGATGATTTTCTGTTTAGCCTCCTACAGTGAACAGAAGCTGTCATCTTCTGCTCAGAGTCTCAGGGCAGCAAAGACCTGGAGACTGAAGCAATGTCCTCACCTCAACCTCTTCCCAGGTGAAGATGTTTGGGTCATGCTATTAATTAATCCACAAAGGATAGGGGAGAGCAGTTGTCTGTGGACCAAAGGAAAGGCTGTCAACAGGGATGTCCTGGTAAACTGGATCTCTGAGAGTGAGAGTAGATGGAGGGGAGCCTTGATATTGTAGCCCTTGCCAATTTTCCTAGTATAAATAATCCCGCCATAGATGTCAAACTACCAACAGTTTAATAGCCAGCTGACAACAATTCTGAATATTTGACAATCACCTCTGGAAAGTCACTCCCAGATATTAATGGGTTATCTTTTTTTTATTTTCTGAGAAACCACTGAGTACCGACAGGAGGCATTATTGAAGGAAAGTCAAGCACACAAAACTGATCATCAATTCTTCTCTTTGTAGAGCTTACCATTTAACTGCAAGTTCAGCAACATTTGTAAAATAGAACTAAAAATCATTTCTAAGACAACATATTTAGAAGTGCAAATTAACTGAAAGCAAAGTGATATCTAAGCACCTAAGACATAAAGAAAATGAGTACAAGAATCCATCTCATAGGGTGGCTGAAAGGCTCAAATGAGATCACGGATGAGATCTTGGTTGAGTTACTGGCCACTGTGTTATGCTATGCTATGCTGTCGCTTCAGTCGTGTCCGACTCTGGTGCGACCCCATAGATGGCAGCCCACCAGGCTCCCCTGTCCCTGGGATTCTCCAGGCAAGAATACTGGAGTGGGGTGCCATTGCCTTCTCCAATGCATGTAAGTGAAAAGCGAAAGTGAAGTCTCTCAGTCATGTCCAACTCTTAAAGACCCCATGGGCTACAGCCTACCAGGCTCCTCCATCCATGGGATTCTCCAGGCAAGAGTACTGGAGTGGGATGCCATTGCCTTCTCTGTACTGGCACTACAGATATATAAAGGATAACCCCTCATACAGTGGAGTGAGGCTAATCTAAGAAACCAACAACTGGGCTCCCAGAACATACCAACTGATGATGACAAAGTCAAAGATAGAAAGGTAGGATGCCTCAGGATACTGGGAAGACAAAGCCACAGAAAAAGTCCACTGACCTCAGACAGTGGATGAACTGTGTTCACAAAGCCAAATCATTTCCTACTACACACCACTGACTTTTTCATCCCAGTTAGTATACAGCCATGACCAAGACTTTAATTCCCCTAATGGCTCAAAAGTTGCCTCTTCAAAACTGTCCTCAAAGGGTTTCTTTTCAGGATATTTAGGATAGAGACCTGAATGACCTTCAAAACAGGCTTCTCCAAATTCAAGGTCTGGCCGTGGATGGTTTCATGGGGTAGAACCATGTCCTACGGGACAAAATTCTGCCTCTACCACTTGCTAGCTGCATATCTCATGCAAGCAACTTAAACTTTTGATGCCTCAATTTCCTCATCTGTACATGGAGATGGTGGTTTTTAAATCATAATGTGACTTTGCAGGTTAAATGACCTAAGGCACATAAATTATCTAGCACAATCAGCACATATTAAGAACTCAGTAGTTGGTAGAGGCTGTTACTACTGATTTTAAAAGCATCGCATTCAAAATTTGGATAAAAATTTAAATAAATAGTAAAGAAATAATAGGCATAAAGTGTTACCAACTGTTTTCAAGTGAGACAGTTTTAAATTATCTAGAATGCTTTCTTTCTACCACTTAAGGTGTCAACGTCACCTTACAACCAACCTTATTGTGACTGAAAGTCTGTTGATCATTAGCAAGAAAACTCCTTAGCTCATTAGTATTTCCTGTACATCTGACAGGAGAGGGAAGGAAGGAGAAAGAGAGCAACCCAAGAAGAAAGCAGGAGAGTCCTTCTGACCCGCCAACACCTGTCTCCTCCTATCAGGTCACATATTCATCCCAAGACCAATCCCTGTGCCAGAGGGTCAGGATACGCCAATACGCCAGTTGACTAGAACTGGAATGTTTGAGAAATTAGTCTGGGAAGGAAAAAGGAAAGAGGAAGGTGGATACTAGGCAGATAACCTAAAAAAGAGTTTCCTAGGTTTAAAAACCATTTTCTTTACTCATCTGTTGCCTTCAAACCATAAGATACAGGCCATTAAACAAAAGACATGATTTGAACTTTGCTTCTAGTTCTGGTTCATATAATATTACATTAAAAACATGATATTGACTGCTATCCACTCTTACCATTGAATTTTCCACTGCCATAAAAATGGGAGAGAAAGAGTTCCATACAAACAGAATATCTTACTAGCTCCAATATTGGTTGTTACTGTATCTTTTGATAGAGCTGATTTTCTGATTTTATTACAGTGACATATATCAATGTACCAAGGTTAGTTAGATATGCAAAAGCACACCAACCCAACCAGCTATAAAGGGAAGAACTTGCCAGCAGTTTTATTGCTAAATAATGACAATCAATTTGAATGATGTTAGTCAAGTTGATGAACTGAATTATAACTACTTATTTTAAGGGATCCATGAAGATGAGATCCAAAGAAAAATATTAGGCACATATTTTTGTATCTCTTCCATGTCTTTTACTCACTGTTTTTATCATAAAAACAAGCTTAGATTTTTGACTTAACACTGCTCCAGTTCTCAAGTCTCAAGTTTCTCCTTATGACAGTAGCTTTCTAATATTATGATGGATGAAAACCAAAATAATATTTATTCTACCCTATTGGGGAAAAACATGAAAATGTCCAGAGGAAAAGAATCTCTAAAAGTAATAAATGAAATACTTCCACCAATAAAGGGGAGAAGGATCTTGGTCTCTGGCGTCCTTTTCCAGTATTATTCCTCCTGTGGGAATAAGACTACGGCAAATATCTAAACATGCCTTAAATCTTATATCTCAATGCCAGATATGTTAAAGGGGCCAAATTAGCTGAAATAAATGTAAAAGGAAACAAAAGCTTTATTGATCCCATACAGAGGGGCAGAGTCCTTCCCCTGTCTGTATGTAATCCCCATAATCAAATGGATACTTAATGAAAAAGGGAAAAGGTATAAAATTAGGGAAATTAAGAGTGAAGTGAACCTGTTGTTGATACCAGCTGTGCTTCTTTGCCTCTGAGCCCTATATACCTAAACCTCTATCTATCAAAAGAACATATCCTAAAGAACAACATGGTGACAGAGATGAATTTCAGTCTGACAAATGCAGGGAACTAAAAAATGAACTATATCATAAACCATTACTCCTTCTCAGTCCAAACAGAAAAAAAAATGTCCTAGAGAAGCTTACATTCTCTGTGGGAAATAACCAGGGTAATGCGGAAAGTGTTCACTAAATTTCTGCATACTACATGGCCAATCAACCTCAAGCCATGTAGAAACTATCCTTTCACAAAATAATTTTAAAAGTTTTATGTTAAAAGATAACTCTGTTTGCTCACAGCTTTTCCAAACACTGGGGCTTTTTTTCAACAACTAATGGAGTTTTAAACTGCAAATGCTGAATAGAAAGGATCAAAATTTGTCACTTCTCTCAATCATTCTGGCCTCATACATACACTGCCATATTCATTTATTCATTCAATATGTCCGTATGATTCACTATTTTCCTGTAAAAGAGAAATGTCCATCTTGATGAATGGGGTAATCTGTGAAGCAATTGTGCTAACTTTTCTAAATTTCATACCTATTAATTTTAATAAATTTCCACTAATTTCTATATTATGAAATTGATTGAGTGGGAATATTTAATATGTCTTTACAAAATGCATTACTACTGCAACTCTGCTTCTGCAGTTTTTCTGATGAAAAGATCCATTTTGTGATCTTTTCATCAGAACTGCAAAAAAATTGTCCATACCTACTATCATAACATGGTCCCCCTATTTTAAGCAGTTAAACTCTCTCAACTTTTACTGCAGAGTAATCCCAGGTTATCAAACTGATTGTGCCACAAGTCATGAGCATCAGCCTATGGTGTTTAAAAGAGTATCATGTGATGGGTGGAACCAGGGGGGAGAGGGAGGGAGGTCCACGAGGGTGGGGATATATGTATGCATATGGCTGGTTCACTTTGTTGAACAGCAAAAAACTAACACAACATTGTAAAGCAATTCTATCCCAATTTTTAAAAGTCAAAAAAAAAAAAGTATACGGCCATAAACTGGCAAAAGCCTCTAATCTGCCCCATTCTTGACGGAGAGCATTTGGCCATTGACCCCTGTCACCTTTGATCTTGTCATATCACGTATAGCAGGACCCACAAACCCTGCACATTGTGTACTGGGGTGGTGACAACAAGAATAGAGAACAGCTAGGGCTATTTGCCAAGATAAAGAAAATGCAACTTCATGATATAAATAAATGATCCTACAAGTGACATCATATTTTCAAGCTTAAGTAACTAGAAGGAGGTATCATCACTTTCAGACACGAGAGAATTGAGAATTAAGATGTTCTTCTGATGATTGTCATTTAGAACCTGTTGGGTAGAGGGTGATGGCGAGGCATTCCAGATAGAAAATAGTAGACAACTGAATGTGGGATACAGACACCTGAGTAAGAAAACTAGGGTAGACTTATAGAGTTGTGAATAAAGACAATACCTATCTGAAAGAGAGGAAGAATAATCTAGAGAGACATAGAGACAAAAAGTAAAGACATATAAATGAATCGATAAATATATATGAGAGTACTTAGAGAATGTTTAAAGTTAGAATGGAGGACCAGGATGAAAAAGATGCATAAAGAAAAGGAAGAACAGCAGGTGACGGAAGAAATTTATTCAGTCATTATCAGTTCATTCAAAAAATATTTACTGAGGGTCTGCTCTGTTGTAGGCACTGCGCTAAACACATAAGGGAGGAGTTTATAGTCTAATGGAAAAGAGAGCAAGAAATTCAACAATTAACAAAACTGCCCCCCACTTCTCACAAATAAGTATAGTTGTGATAAATGTTCCAAAAAGAAGGGAAAAAAGATCCGACTCCTTGTGACCTCATGTACTGTAGCCCACCAAGCTTCTCTTTCCATGGAATTTTTCAGGCAAGGATACTGGAGCGGTTTGCCATCTCCTCCTCCAGGGGATCTTCCCAACCCAGGGATAGAACCAGCATCTCTTGCATCGGCAGGTGGATTTTTTACCACTAGCGCTACCTGGTAAACCTAAGGGGCATGGAGGAGTTGTCTATTCTTTTCTGAAGTGTCAAGGAAGCTTACTCTAAGGAAATGGCATCACCTGGCAAATGAGTAATTGGAAAAAGAGAAAGTGATAATCTAGCCAATCAAAGGGAACACAGATATTCTAACACCAAGGAAGAAAAAAAGCTCACAGTGCACAGCTAATCAGAAGCCCCTCGCAACCTTGAGAAAGCCTCCTTTTCTCTACTTTCGCCTCTAATCCCAAAGCCAAGTATAAGCACACAGTTCACGCCTGGGGTTGGGGTGGGCATACTGTTGCTAAGTCGCTTCAGTCGTGTCCGACTCTGTGCGACCCCATAGATGGAAGCCCACTAGGCTCCTCTATCTCTGGGATTCTCCAGGTAAGAATACTGGAGTGGGTTGCCATGTCCTTCTCCAATGCATGAAAGTGAAAAGCGAAAGTAAAGTCACTCAGTCGTGCCGACTCTTAGCGACCCCATGGACTGCAGCCTACCAGGCTCCTCCATCCATGGGACTTTCCAGGCGAGAGTACTGTAGTGGGATGCCATTGCCTTGGGGGTGGGCATAGGTACAGTTGTATACGCAAAATCTATTCACTGGTTCTGCCTTACTAATAGAGTCCTAAGTTCTTTAGAGTGACAATGAGCCCAGCCAAAATACTAATTTTGTCAGACTGCCTTGCAGTGAGGGTTGACTTCTCGATAGGTTTCACCAGTAAGACATAAGGGAAAAGCTGTTGCAGGTTTCTGCAAAGTTTTGCCTTCGCAAAAGAAACACAGCTCCTTCCTGAATGACCCTGGTTTTCTTTTTTCGACCTCAAATGACACTGTGAGTCTGGAAGTAAAGCAGCCATTTTGTAATGGGAGGCAGTTGTTAAGAATGAACGTTTCATACTAAGGATGACAGAACTGGAAAGCAGAGGGTGCCTGGAATTTTGAGAACATCCTGGGCCCACTCTACCAATTTGAGACTCTACCCATGGGCTTTTTGTTATGTGAGAAAAGCTAACTCTTACTTGGTTATACCAAGGCAGACGAGTTTCTGCTGTTTGCAGTCAAATATAATTCCTAATTGGCACAAGGTTGTAGTGTGGTAGGAAGTGGAGATTTTTTTTTTTTTTCAAAAAGCCAAAGGTAACTGCTTAAAGAACTAAAAAGGGGGAATTTCCTGGGGGTCCAGTGGTTGGGATTCTGCCCCTTTGCTTCCGAGAGTCTGGTTTCAGTCCCTGGGGAGTCAAGACCCCACAGCCCACATGGTACTACAACAACAACAAAAAAAAGAAATAAAGGCAATATTTCATCAAATAGAGAATATTAATAAATTATTTTAAAAGAAATACAAATTCTGGAGGTGAAAGTATAATAAATTAAAATTTTAAAGTATTAAAGTAGATTTGAGATGGCAGAAAAAAGAATCTATAAATTTGAAGATGAATCAGTAGAGATTATGCAATCTGAAGAACAGGGGATAAAAAGGAAGGAGAGTTACACTGTTAAAGGTGATCAAAATAGAAATGGCACGGACACAAATAGGAATCAAGAGCTCTTCCCAGTCCTATTTTACAACATAGACTCTGTGATTGCCATAAACCCATGGGATAATCAAGTTTTTCATTAACATACTGCCACTGCTGCTGCTAAGTCGCTTCAGTTGTGTCCGACTCTGTGTGACCACATAGACGGCAGCCCACCAGGCTCCCCCGTCCCTGGGATTCTCCACACAAGAACACTGCAGTGGGTTGCCATTTTCTTCTCCAATGCATGAAAGTGAAAAGTGAAAGGGAAGTCGCGCAGTCGTGTCCAACTCTTCAAGACTCCACAGACTGCAGCAGACCAGACTCCTCCGTCCATGGGATTTTCCAGGCAAGAGTACTGAAGTGGGGTAATACTACCTTATTTAGCATAAGGCTTTGGGAACTATTGAAATGATCCTCTAGAAACTTTAACTTATATAGAAAATGGGTGTTATCTACAGACATCAAGTTGTCACATCATAATATTTTCTCAAGAAAAAAAAAAAACAACTTTATCCATCATTGTACGTTATTCAGGACCATCGGAGGAAGTAATGACAGTGTCCTAAGAACTCAGCCATGCACTGTAGCACGTGGTGGACATTTACATGGCATTATTTATCATAAGCAGCATTTAAGGAGGATCTCAGAGTCTCTGATTCTAAAAATGTATGTCAGTTTGGCAGGTGACCAGTGCTTTTTTAGTTATCAAAGCATACATAGGTTTCTAACATCTTCCTTTCCCTAATTATACACACTGATCTGTCATGATGCTCCCATTTTGAAGGGTATGTAAAGGCAGCTCTGGCCAGCTTGATCAAGAATCATTATACTGACACATTCTATAATGTTGTCCATTGGTGCACAAATTACACGGAAAGTGTGTTCAATCTGATGTAACTCTGAAGCCAAAAACCTTAGGATTTCAATTCTATCTCTAGAACAAGCTAATTGTGTAACCTGAAGAACATGACCAAATCTAACTGAGCTTTGGTTTCCTGAATGCCTACATTTTGTGAGTATTAAATGAGATCCTTTATAAACAAACAGTCTACACTAAGGCCTACATGGCTGTAAGCTCTCGACAAATATTATCTCCTTTCTCTTTTGCCTGTTCTTATACTGACCTGCATTTGAAAAGTTTTCATTAAGCTGGTAAAATCTGTTCCTACAGTACAGATCCCAACCTAATTAAGTGTAACAGGAAGAGATTTCTACTTAAATTCTGAAGCAAAGATACAACACAGAGAACCTTAAATTCTGAAGCAAAAATTAGCCACATACAGAGGGTGGTAAAAATCACTTGCTCCCATGATCAGAATATCATACAAACCATAAAAAGAATATCTTAAGGACCATTTCCATTTTTGAAAGACTAAGTTGGTATTCAGTTCAGTCGCTCAGTCGTGTCCGATTCTTTGCAGCCCCATGGACTACAGCACATCAGATTTCGCTGTCCATCACCAACTCCCAGAGCTTGCTCAAACTCATGCTGGTATTATGTAATCACAAAGCCCAAAGCACAAATCAGAGAAAAGAATACTGAGGACTCAATCTCCTTTTTCCTATAGATGGGGGTGGGGTGGGGGGTAGGATACGCCTGGGTACAGCCCTAAGCAGAAAGGGTTAAGAATGGAAGATTCTTCCTGATGAATCCTTCTGCTCCCATCACCCGGTGACCCTTAAATTAACAGCCGTCTGTCTCCCTCACCTTGAATCAGTCCAGAGAGAGAGCAAATATCTCCCCAAGGAAAGCAGGGAGAGCCCCTCAGCTCTCCCTCTCTCCATCACCTCCCCAATGAGTCATTTCTCTGACTTCTTCACTCCTTTCAGGGCAGTTTGGCAGGCAAAGAACAGTGAGAACAAAACATTTATAAGCAGGACCCTAGTGATAAAACAGTAGCCACATTTATGGACACTGAGAATTCATTTCTTTCTCTTGCAGGAAATAGCAGTGATAACATTCCCTTGGTCCATCTCGAAAATGTCAATTCATTTGTTTGTTAATACAAATGCATTGCCTCATTCATTCTCTCATAGGAAGGTTGAGAGGAGTGGGGAAAGGAGAAGAGGAGAATCATCGTTATCGCCTTGTAATTATTCAGAGGATGTTTCATTTTATTTTATGTTAGAGTGGCCAAATTTGTATTATTCCTCTGTTGCCCTAATCATCATCATAAATCAGGAAACAAGAATTTCAATGTCCAATTACCATTCAGAGTAGATACAGGAAGGAAATTAAAGCTTTCCTTCTAAGTGGAAGAAAGGGCAATTCCACAGAGCTTCCTCGGGGAATGTACACTGTGCTGAACAGTACATTATTGAAAAGAGATAAGCAATTGTGTGATGTACAATTGCCAACACTCTCTCGTCTTTCAACTTCTGTTCTAAATGCTTACGAGGAACAATATCTTCACATTTTTCAAAGGCCACTATAGGAGAAAGCCACTTAATGCTCACTTACATTCACAATTATTGCAAATACAGCAGTTATTACTTAAAGAAGAGACACAGAGACAGGCCAAGACAAACAAAGAGCCCAAAGTCTTGGCTTCCACATTGTGTAGTGCCATGGACAGGAATGTTTTCCACAAAACCCTATCCTCAGCATCAGGCTCAGGGTCCCAAGCCAATTGCTTAAGGACCTCAAGCCAGAGAGCTACTTCAGAGGAAGATTTTTTTTTTTCTTCAAAGAATGAACGTCTAAGAAATATAAACCAAACCGAAACTCTTTTTCATTTTTTTTTAATTGGAGTATAATTGCTTTGCAGTGTTATTTTCTGCTGTATGACAAAGTGAATCAGCCCTAAGTATACACATATCCCTCCCTCTTTAAACTCTGAAATTATTTTCTTTCCTTGGTAATTCTTTTTCTTTTTCTGCTAATAACAGTGACAGCTAAGTGACATGAACTTCCAGCAGGTCAACTGTATATGAGTCAATTTAGTCACCATAGTTGTACATCTGTAGGGGTAGAAAAAAAAAAGTGCAATCCAGTTGCTTGGACAGTTCAATCAACAAGTCAAATTGTGAAATTATATCTAAATTAAATTTCCCTAAGTAGATCTTGATTTGAAAAAGGCAATCTCTCTCTTACAGTATTTCTATAAAATCTACTACCTGTCATGGTATTTTAACACAGGGACGTCATCTATTCACAGAAACACATTTTTAGAAAACAGATGACGGTTGTTAAGTTTGCTAGGCTAAATCCCACCACTTCTTTAAGGTAGGAAATGGAATGTTAGATTCAGATTAGAGAAAGTACTATAAAATATCATGAAAAGATATGGACCATTTTTCTCTCTCTTGCTTCTGGAAGATTTTGTTTGTTTCCTTCTATTCCAGCTTATAATTGAGTTGAAGCTGATAAAAGAGTATGTAATCCAAACCTAAGTCCTATGTTTTAGGCAATTAATAATTGGCAACAATATTAAAATTGCACTTAAGAGTTCTAACTTTTCTATCTAGGAACTAACTGGCTCACAGCCCAAACTGACAGTTAAAACTGTGTGTGGATCTTCTTAGAATAATACCACTTACTATCTTTCTCTGCATTGATGTTTTTTCGTTCCCCCATACCCAACATAAATTACAGCTGCATAGATCACTGCATGGTAAATTTCTGATTTCTAAGTAATCTTTTTTTAAAGGAAACTTTTTCTTTTACATTGGAACATAGCCAATTAACAATGCTGTGATAGTTTCAGGTGGAAAGGACTCAGCTATCCACGTACATGTGTATGATTTCTGGAAACCCATCTGTGTCCTTATTCTTGCACATGCTACTGTCTGTGAGTAGCTGAATACTTTCACTTAAAGCTATCTTTTCTCTCTAATACTGAGAAGGAATACTTCTTTTATATTTTCAGCCATACTTTGGCTTTCCAAACTATTTTCTTCATCACAGGCTTTCTCTGCTTTCGTCATGAATGTTTTCTTTATTTTAGAACAAAAAATGTTTATGAATTTTGTTCATTCATACATTATTTATAGTTTCTTATTATGGCAAAACATATTTTTAAGTCTTCTCATGATCAGTGTTTGCCAAAAGCCCTCATGCTCTTTGGAAAACCACACAGTATCTGTATTAAGGGAACAAACACTGAGAATACTTACAGGAAAAAAGGTCCGTTAATTTCTAAAGCTGTTTAAACATGTTTTTAAATCAGAAATTTCTCTTTCGAAATATTCACAACAACTGGTCATCTTCTGAAATCTAAAACCGTGATTATTTCTCCTTTAAGTTTTAAACTATTAATTTTACATTTCAAAGGAATGTTCGTTCAGAAGCAAAAGGCTTTGATCATTTCATCAAGCAAAAACTGTAAAATTGAATTCATGGAGACAGACCAAAAAGCTCTCCTTGGCTGACAAAAAAATTTCCAATTTAAATCCACAGTCATCTCTCATTCAACGTTTGCACAGTTCCACGGAATCTTGTTTGCTTATTAAAGCAAGGCCCTCCATAAATAGTGGGTCCCAGTGTGGTTTTTCTCTATACGATAACATTTCAGTATATCAAAATCTTTAACATCTGAAGGGCATTTTAGAAAATAATTCAGTAATTTTTCTGAGATATATTCCTGATGATGTCTGTAACTTCACAATATCATTGCATCTAGAGAAGAATATTTCAAGTGTCCCTTTCAATATGAAAGTCTGTAAATAAAGGACTTGTTTAAAAAGATGGAATTTAGTCAAATATGGAATTGGTTTTAAATCACTGCATGGTTAATCATTTGCTTGACTAAACTGATAGCTTGTCAAGTCTTATATTTGGTTATTAATAGCTGCCATTTCTTCTACAGCATTTCTGGTGCATATTCTTATGAGGACTAAATAAGGTAAGATTAATTAACATGCCTAGCACAGGGCATGGCACAGAGTAAGAACTCAATACATGACAACTGTTAATATTTTAATAGAAATTATTTTGCAATTGCTATTAAACTGAAAGAAAGTGAGCTGTCCAGCATTGGTCAGGATGAGCTTCCAGTTTTTTCCCCATCTTATCCCTGTTCATCATTACTGATGACACCAACAGCTGAGGTTTAATGCTTTTTTGCCTATTTTGACTGAGAAAATAAAGCTAGTTGTTGTTGAATTGGTCACCCCGCTTCCACTCAAGCCCTCATCCTCACAATTCTCCATGCAGCCCTCAAATCATCTCATGTCCATCAGACCACATCCCTCTCCTGAATGAATACTGCAAAGACTAAGCTTTACACTGAGAATAAAATCCAGCTTTGCTCTTTGTGGGCAGGACATCTACCAGGAACCAATCCTTGAACTCGTCTCGAGCCATGTCTTCCTCACTTCTAGTCTTATTGTTGTTCAGTAGCTCAGTCATGTCCAACTCTTTGCAGTCCCATGGGCTGCAGCACGCCAGGCTTCCCAGTCCATCACCAACTCCTGGCATTTGCTCAAACTCATATCCATTGAATCGGTGGTGTCTTCCAATCATCTCATCCTCTGTTGTCCCCTTCTCCTCCTGCCTTCAACCTTTGCCAGCATCAGGGTCTTTTCCAACGAGTCCCTTCTTCACATCAGGGGGCCGAACTATTGGAGCTTCAGCATCAGTCCTTCCAATGAACAGTCATGATTGATTCCTTTTAGAATTGATTGGTTTAATCTAGTCTTAGTGACCATTTTTCTGTTGCTTGCCTTGGGCAAGCCTGTTCCCCACCTCAGGGCTTTAGTACCTGCTGTTACCTTTACCAACAAAGCTCACTATCCACAAGCTCTTCACACAAAGATTTCAACCCAAAGGCTACTTCTTCAGGGCAATGCCCATCCCCCAGAAAGGTGTCTCAGGCCTGCCATCTCATCTCCCTGCATCTAGGACCCATTTTTTTTTCCTTCACTTTTCCATTTAACTTTTTTAAAAGTAATCGATTTATGGAGAAATCTCCATTTATTGGGATATAAATATGAAACAGTACCCCCAAACACTGCCATGTCAGCCCCGCTTTCTCAAGAGGAAATGGTGCCTCTATGGCATCTTGGCCAAAATCCATAGCATTTCAGCCACTGTGGTTGAGAACTGTCTCACTTTGATTTCTAAGACTTAGGCCTCTTCATTTTCAAATACTTATATCAAAATTAATTCAAAGCTAATCTCTTCCCCGTCTCCATCACAGGCTAGACCATAGGACTGTATGGTAGAGTGTGGAGTGAAATCCACTCTGTTTACACCCTTTTTTCTTTCTTTCAGTTTCTTCACTCTTCTGCCTCCAGACACTGGACTCTCAGAGAACCTCACCCACCATACCCAGGAGAAGGAAGTCGGTCTCTCTCATTTCGTTTGACTTTTGGAATAGACAGCATTTCCCTTCATCCTCCTCCCCACCAATGCATGATACTTTACTTCCACGATGTGCTACTTCAGACATCAGGAGCCACCTGCTTTTTGGCTCACCAGTTCCTCTGTTCATTCATTCACATAGGCAACCATGCATGAGGTGTTTGGCATATTCCCCAGGTGTTTGGCATACATGGAAACATTATTCAGTCTCCTATATCTTAACATTTACTTCTTCTTTCTCTTACAAGTCATGCACAGCTCACTGGTAGTCAATATCCTGTCCAAAGACAGTTCACAAGATAACAGAGCAGAAGCAAACTCTATTATCTGTTTAGTTAAGTCTTTAAAATTCTGAAAAATAGAGGAGCTAGCCTTGCTTTCAATAAAACTGGCTATAGCTGCTCTCATTTAGCAATTAAAATCCTGTCAGTCCTCAACAACTCTGAGAGAGGGAGCCTTCTGTCAGATAAACTATCGTTGTTTTTTTTTTAATAGACTTTAATTTTTAGAGAGGGTTTAGGTCTACAGAAAAATTGAGCAGGAAGTAGAGAGAGTCCCCAGATGTCCCTGACTCCACAGAGACACAACCTCCCTCACTATCACTGAATAGAATTCTTTACATGTCTGGACATGTGTTGGTGGTAAAAGGTTTTCTCTGTCTTATTCTGATTTAAGATGGTTCAAAGGAATCTGCTGAGATGAGGAGTGGGGTTTTCTGAGGGACGTACTCTTCTGCCTACCTTCCCAGGAAAGCAGCCATGAAACCTTTTAACCTCTTCCCAAGTTAAGAGCCCTAAACTATACTTGATCCCATTCCTGCACTCAGCTACTCCCCAGAGGCTGCAAGTGGGGCCACCTTAACAATTAGAGTCCTCTCTCCCCATCTTGATTGTTGCCAATAACCAGAGTGGTGTAGACACGGCCCTGTCTCCCCAGTTATACCACACTCCCCTGTCCTGCGCTCTGCCAGCGGACTTCCAGCCTCTGCCTCTAGACAGCTCCCCTTATCTTCCCAGTGGCACTAGTGATAAAGAACCCACCTGCCAATGCAGGAGAGGTAAGAGACACGAGTTTGATCCCTGGCTTGGGAAGATCCCCTGGGGAAGGAAATGGCAGCCTGCTCCAGTATTCTGGCCTTGGAAATCCCATGACAGAGGAACCTGGTGGGCTACAGTCCATCAGGCCACAAGAGTTGGACACAACTTAGACTAAACCACCACCACAGGGATGGAGCCTTACTGCCAGGCTGCACCTTACTCTTCTCAGTCTACTCCAGGGACAGCATCAAAAAAGACCTCCAGTCCTGCCAGGGAATGAGACCTGAGTCTACCATTCTGAAGGCATCTCCAAAATTGGCTCACTCAGAGCCCTGATCGCCTGGCTCCAGGGAGGGGAAAGGCTCTCCTACCTCTCGGTGACAGGGAGGGAAGGGAACAGTCAAGCTCTGAACATAGTCCAAGTGCTGGCTCCTACCCCCGTTCAGCCTATTCCTAACACTGGCTGGTGACAGTGGGTGTAGTGGTAAAGCTCATTCTCATTTGGTACCTCCCATAAGCACTGCAGGAAGGCTGTTTTAGCAGCCAGCAGAGCCTTGAACATAGAGTTTCACTGAGTTCTTTAGTCCTCAACTTTGAGCCGAAGCCCCAGCTCCAGGACTAAGAAGGAAAATATCAATGCCATGTAATGCTTTGCTTTCTGTCCATCTCATCTTGCTCCTTTGTTACTCTCCACCATCTCAGTCTACCCTCAACACCTAGAGAAACATTTGACACTTAATAAGTGCTCATTAAAGATCTATTAAATAAACTCTTTTTTGAGCTCTTCTAAAACAAGAATTAACATCATAACAAAATCCGTTATGTATTGAAGAGCCCTAGGGGTTTGAAGGGCTTCTCAGGTGCCTGCTAATGCAGGAGATGCAGGTTTGACCCCTGAGTCAGGAATATTTCCTGGAGAAGGCAATGGAAACCCAGTCCAGTGTTCTTGCCCAGATTTTCCTCACAGGTTACCGTCCATGGGGTCACAAAGAGTTGGGCAGAGCAACAACAATGAAGTGGCTTGAAATCAAAAGAATATGTGGTCATTTTATGCATTTCTGCATGATAGACTTTCTTCTATTATCTCTTCCTTACTTTTAGGAGTTGCATTAATTGTCTCAGATGCCATGACAAACAGAAAGTAATTTTTCCCAGTTCTGGAGGCTGGAATTCCCAGATCAGGGTGCCAGCATGGTTGAGTTCTGGTGAGGACCCTCTTCACTGCTTGCAGATACCCTGAGTCCTTACACAGCAGAGAGGGAAGTAGAGCAAGCTCTCTGATGTCTCCTTTTATGGGCACTAATCCCATGTATGGATGTGAGAGCTGGACTGTGAAGAAGGCTGAGCACCGAAGAATTGATGCTTTTGAACTGTGGTGTTGGAGAAGACTCTTGAGGGTCCCTTGGACTGCAAGGAGATCCAACCAGTCCATTCTGAAGGAGATCAGCCCTGGGATTTCTTTGGAAGCAATGATGCTAAAGCTGAAACTACAGTACTTTGGCCACCTCATGCGAAGAGTTGACTCATTGGAAAAGACTCTGATGCTGGGAGGGATTGGGGGCAGGAGGAGAAGGGGACGACAGAGGATGAGATGGCTGGATGGCATCACTGACTCGATGGACGTAAGTCTGAGTGAACTCCGGGAGATGGTGATGGGCAGGGAGGCCTGGCGTGCTGCGATTCATGGGGTCACAAAGAGTCGGACACGACTGAACAACTGAATTGAACTGAACTGAACTGAATCCCATCATGAGGACCCCACCCTCATGATCTCATCTAAACCTAATTATCTCCCAAATGCCCTCCTCCAATACCACCACACTAAGAGATGTGTTAGTATTGTTTCAATCTATGGATCTTGGAGGGATATAATTCAGTGCATAGCAGGAATTAACTAGTTGTTATTAGTTATATTACTTATCCTGCCCTTTCCCAATCTGAAGATAATTTGCTCCACTGGAAAGGATGAAACAGCATAAAATTAAGTTTTGAGTTTTCTTCCTTTTCTCCATAATCTATCCTACAATACCATCCTCTCTAAGAGATGAGCCTAGTCTTTCATTAGTTCTTATTCCAAATTTACATCTTGAAAAAGATGTTTTATGGTCCAGCAATTTTCAGAGCTACAAGTTCCAAATTCAGCATTGTGAGCTCTTCTTGACATCACTGTGTTCCTCCCAGGAACTCATTCCTCACCTCACCTCAGGTCTCACAGTTTCCCTTTGGCATTTCCCCTGATCTGCCTCTTTAATTTTCCAAGGATTCCACCAGGCAAATCTATCACATTCAACTAATTTCCATTGTTGATTCCCTGGCCTCTAGCAGCATTTCAGAAAGACATTGCTCTACCCCTGCCCATCACCCACCCAGGATGCACTGTCTGCAAGAGCTGAGTTTGGAGGCCTTCACCAAAGAACAAACTTCCTGCCATCTTTCTAGCAATGTTCCTTAAAGAAAAGTGAAACCCTGTTCTTTAGAAAGGTTCATTTACAGCCTCAATTTGGGGTACTTAAAAAATCAATAGCAATCTTAATTCCCACTGGAGATAAATAGCCCAAATCTTTAACTATGCATGAACATAGGAAATTTAAGAAAATATAAAAAGACCATTTGTCCTCAAATCATCTATTCCCTTTTGAGAACTCTGATTTTCCTAATCTGGATAGCATCCAGATTTGGGTATGAGAGGGGATGAGAGAAATAGTTGTGGTTTTTTTTCTATACGATAAGAAGGATAAGAGTTTTCTATTTTTAAATTTGGATTTTGCTTTTTGTTGTTTTATTTCTAGTGAAGGCTGAAGTGGGAAAGATCTTTGCTGTACAATCTAGAGAGCATTTATCCAAAACTTCTCTCAAAGGCCTTTCTAAATATCCTTAATCAGTGGGTCTTTAGAAATTATCTTATGGCCTTTGTTTTTGATTTTTTGCCAACCTGATAACTTGTTTTAATTATATTTTCCTGACCACAATAAGAATAAGAATCTTTTAACCTGTGAAGTGTCTTTACACATTTTTTGCTTTTATCTGTTTAATGCTGTTTTTTAATTGATTATAAAGATTATTTATTTATATTCAGTAATCCTCTGTTTGGTACATGTGCCATGATTTTCGTCTCCTAGTCTGCTGCTTGTCTTTGACCTTTTTTACAATGCATTCCCACTACAAAATTGTAAAAATATTCTTTAGTGTCAGCTTCAAATTATTGTAACCTATAGAACTGAGTAACATATGTTTTGATTTCATTGAAAAAGCAATATACTCTTTCTTCACCTTCATCTTCTCTGTCCCAAAAATCTTAAACCTTTTCTTTCCCCTAGTTTCTCCCCCACCCCAGGGTTCTACACTTTAAACCTTGAGGCTTACTCCACGTAATCTCCATGACCCTTGTATCAGATTTCAACACCTATACCTCTAACAATATAATTCTGTATGTTCAGTCATGTCTGACTCTTTGCAACCCCATAGACTGTAGCCCACCAGGCTCCTCTGTCCATAGAATTTTTCAGGCAAGAATACTTGTATATAACGTATATAATTGCATACTATAGCAATATAGTTTTAATAATAGTAATATCTAATCATTTATTGAACACCTATTGTGGTTCAATAGTAAAGAATCCACCTGCCAATGCAAGAGATGCAAGTTCGATCCCTAGATCAGGAAGATCCCCTGGAGGAGGAAATGGCAACCCAAATCAGTATTCTTGCCTGGAAAAATCCCATGGACAGAGGAGCGTGGTGGGCTACCAACCATGGGGTCGAGTCTCAAAGAGTCGGGCAAGACTGAACACATTGGATAAGGACCATGGACTGATTTGGTTATTTTACCTGCACTATCTCATCAAAGCCCTATAAAAACTCCATTTTATACTTGAGGAAACTTAAGATCAAAGAAGTGAAGTAATTTATGAAAGATTGTACAAGCCATAAATATTAGAACCAGAATTTAAACATGGGAACTTGGGTTTTCTGTCTCCAAAACCCAGGTGCATCATCATAGCATGTCACTGACTATGAAAAATGATATGCACATTTCTCCCACAAACCTCTATCTAGAAGGGACTTTCCTAAACATTAAACCACAACTTCAAAATTTTAATAAGTATAGTACTGATGACCCACAGAACAAAACTCCTTCATATAAATTCTGGACACATACATTGAAAAGAATAGACTCCATTAATAATGAAAGCTAAAATCACATGTGTAAACACATTGCTTTTAATCTATTCAATTATTTCACCATAAGTACTAACTGTGCATCACAAATTATGCTGTCTAGAAGACATACCACAAAACTTAAAGCTTGGAAGATTCATTGCCATGGTGTAATGGAATAGCTTTCTGAGAGAATGAAAATTTTGAAACTCCAAGATGGAAGGTCCCTAGCCACTGTTTCCTCATTCCATTAATCAAATTGGAGATGGACACAGATGGCAAACTACACCGGGACACTGCTGCATAATTAATTTTCACATCTTTTCATCATTACATATAAATATATTTTCTCCTCGTGCACTTTAATTCAGGAGCTGCAAAATGGCAATGCTCAATAGCCAAAATCAGCCAGCTGAAAAGCCTTAATTGTCCTGTCCCAATGAGTTTAGGGGTTTCCCTGGTGGCTCAGATAGAAAAGAATCTGCCTGCAATGCAGGAGACCCAGGTTCAATCCCTGGGTTGGGAAGATCCCCTGGAGAAGGGAATGGCAACCCACTCCAGTATTCTTGCTTGGAGAATTCCATTGACAGAGGAGCCAGGGGTGGAAAAGCGTCAGACTCAACTGAGCAACTAAACAACGATAACAACAACAATGTGTATCTTCTCCAGTTTGCCGCAACCAGTAAAATCCCCTACTGTATCACACCTGGTCTGAGGTGATACATTTATAAACCTGGTTCCTCCCCTAGAGGCATTTGAGTCTATAGCCTCTGAATTAATCACACGATTGTGAAGGCAGTAAACAAAAGCCCAAATTAGAGACCTTTTGGTCTGAGTCTACCAGGGGCATACCACCCCTGAAATAAACTGAGAGGTAAAGCCATTATGGCAACTGTACAATCCACCAGCAGTCACTCTGCTCTTATAACCCTAATTCTTCCTGATCCTACTCCTTTTCCTTCACCTACCAAGCCCCAGACGGCAAGGTTTATAGCTGTACTTGTTGACTCAAGCTCAGTCCAGAAGGCTGTAGAGTCAGATTACAAAATTGGTTACACAATTGACGTCACAGAGGTACATCCCTGACTTTCCATAAATCCAGTGTTTTCACTGTGCAGTGTATGGTACAAGCTCCAGGGGATAAAAGCAAAATTGCACTCACTCCTTCCTTCGAATAACCTTGAACACTGCTATAGAGTGGATCATGGAGACAAAATTGGATTTTTGGAAAAGAACTGAATATCCTAAAAATAGCACTACTGCAAGAAAGCCCATAAAACTTTGAACTTTCACTCAAGTAATTTTAAAAGCCCTTGGATAGGGTGGCATAGAAAAAAAAATCTGCAGAGCTTTAAAAACAGAACCCAGGTGGTTATGGTCACAGCACGGCTTACATCAGTTTCCAGCGAACAGCCACGCAAATAACTTTAGCCTTCAAAAAGAGATTTCAAATATATCTTTTTAAATCTCAGAATTAACATTAATGTTGGAAATATCTGCAGACATACATTTTAGACAGTGAGTAATATAGTCCATTAAAGAAAACAATTCTCTTCTCACCATGGGACAGAAAGTCAAAACAAAGGTAGAGAAACCTAGGAGCCCAGATTCCTTGGATGGTCCCATCAAGTCATTTCAAAGCCAAGGGATTATAATAATATTTGCATTGTTGAGACTGTGTGTATATGATGCCAGCAAACATTTGATTAGGTTGATGCACTCAAGCAGCCAGTCAATTTAGTGAAACATTTACTCAAGCCCTTGTTGTTTGCCGTTATTAACAGTGATTGACTGGCATGTTTGACTGGCTGGTCACTTTGCCGCACCCTGTCTACTTTCCATGTCTCCTTTGGGCACCTGGGGCAGTCCCTCACAACTCTCACTTTTCATTTCTTCACTCTGCAGGATCATTACCTAGTGACAGACTATCTCCCTCACTAAGCACTGAGCTCTTTGCTCAAAGGGCACAGGTTATTTCCCTCCATCTTCTACCTCCAGCACCTGGCTCAGTGTCAGGGTCTGTAGAGCATGGGGAATCAGTCACTGGCATGGATATTGGCAAGTTGCCCCTGGGAGCAGAAGATAGAATTTGTCCCATCTCTTAATCCTTAAATACTATTTGTTTCATCCTGTGCAAAAGGCCTTATAAAAAAGGTTGGTTAAGTCCTCCCTGCAAAGATGCTGCTCAGTTTCCCATCTCTACACATTTACCTATCAGCACTTACCTTGTACTCACACACAAGCAAGAGTGATAGATAATCAGGCAATTGGACCCCCACAGTGTCAGGCCCTTAGAGCCACACAGTTGTCTCCACTAATGACCAAGCCAAATGGTAACTTGACAAGCAGCAACCTCTGTGGGATCTGACCATGGGTCCTTGCTTAGGATTCTGAGGACTCTGTTGCATTGCAGAATCCCCTTCATTAAGATGCTTGGGAGAGAGGCCTGTCTGGTTTCAGCACCAAGGACAGAACTTCTTCCGAACAGTTTTTTCTTATCTTTTCTTGTGGACCCTATGTATGACATTTTTTTAATATAAATTTATTTATTTTAATTGGAGGTTAATTACTTTACAATATTGTATTGGTTTTGCCATACATCAACATGAATCCGCCACAGGTATACACGTGTTCGCCATCCTGAACCCCCCTCCCTCCTCCCTCCCCGTATCATCCCTCTGAGTCGTCTCAGTTCACCAGCCCCAAGCATCCAGTATCATGACATTTTTAACCAACCAGCTTCCCCTTTTTGGTTAGAGCTAAATTTGTGACCTACCCTAAGCAAGTAAACAGGTTTTATGCTCATGTTAATCTTGTCCCTGATTCTATTTAATGACTCTCATTTACTTTCCTTTTTCCCTTGCTTTGAATTTAAAATGGATAGAGAAAAGGATAAGCCTTCAGAGAGAAGATGAAATACTGCTTATCTCTTGTCTTCTCTCGACCTTCCACAGCCCCAACTATTAGCACTCCCACAGCACTCTTCCCTATCTCTCCCACAACATCATCAGCTCAAAAACAGATTTTTAAAAACTATTTTACATGATGGTGAAAAAGTTTTTAACCATTTTTTGAGTCATAGACCCCTTCGCTAAAAGCATAGATCTTTCCAGAAAAGAATACACTCCCATCCAAAATGACTGAGTACATATCCAGGAGCTTTTGATTATATGAACTTGGACCCTGACCCATGGGCTGCAGGGGATAAACCTTTGCTTGAGTGAATGCACAAGGTTTCAGAAGCCACCTCCCAGGACTGGTGGAATGCTCTGCAGAATGGATTTTCCCAAGCCCTGTCCCACTCATCTGAGTTTCCCCAAAACTGGTTTCTTAAGACCCTCCTGCCGGGTCCTTGCCTCAGTTCATGCCACGACCTTAACTGGCATCCTAGCCAGTATGAGTTTCTGCTGAGTCCACTAGCATAGTCTCAGCTACCAAAGTGTTGCTGCCTCACATCTTCAGTAGTGCACAGAAGTAAGCAAGGACCAAGGGCTCTCGGGACCTTGTAAATGAGAGGACAAGAGAGACAGAGTGAAGAGCTTTCAGAAGCAGAGACTGAAGGAAAATACCTGAGCCCCACAGAGCCCAGGGCTCCTGTCGAATCATGACTGAACAGATGCTGAATTTCACTCTGTGTGTGTGTGTGCTTAAAACTGGGGCTTTAAATTACGCTATATATAGCATGAGCAAAATCTGTCCACTCAGATGCTTTTAATACATACCTAAGAATTAATGAAGAGAAGGAAAACTAAAAACATGGTTTGACATTGTAAAAGAAATGGCAATTACAGTTATACATGAAATATATTTACCATTTATGACTAATTACCATATGAAAAACAACTAGGATGGCAGTATACATATATATCATTAATTTTATTATAAATGGAATTTGATTTGCATGCTCAAAGTTTTTTTCCTGTCAGTCAGGGCTCAAGATTTGCTGCTCACAATTTCCAACATTAAGGGAGATGGTGACAGGAACCATATCTTATACTCCTTTGTTTTTCCCTTATCATCTAAATAATCCAGCAGAGATGTCTGAAAAGTGA
Source organism: Ovis aries (assembly GCF_016772045.2). Taxonomy (NCBI): domain Eukaryota; kingdom Metazoa; phylum Chordata; class Mammalia; order Artiodactyla; family Bovidae; genus Ovis; species Ovis aries. Next base: position 92,995,093 of record NC_056057.1, read on the forward strand.
TAATCTCGTTATGGGGACCAGAGCTTGCATATGTACCTGAAACCACTGGAGAAAAATTCAAGATAGTATGTGAGAAGGTTACAGTACCCATGATGGGGATGATTTGCAACAATGGGCCACAGTAAGCCTACATGAAGAAAGCGGGGTTTGAACTTAGTCTTAAAGAAAACCTAGGGCAGGAATATGATAGAGGGCAATCCAGTCCAGGCTGAAAAATTGTTTTCTGTGACACAGAAAATATACAGGATTTTATATAACTCTTTATTTCATATTCATGTACCCCTATATCACAGTGAATTAAGATAAGCTTTGAAGGAATTTTATAAAGAACTTTAAAACATTATTTTTATTTATTTCATATCTTGACTGCTAATTTTTTTAAAGCCAATGAAAAATTCAAAAGCCATAAAGCTGCTTATAAAGCTTAAATAATAAAATGTAATTTGCAGTAAAAATGGCATAAGAAAATCACCAATGATGAATGACACAACCAAACTTACTATTTCTGGCTTAAATAAAGTGGTAGGTTGAGGAGCGGTATTTCTTCATCTTGGTTTGAGACTGCTAAAACAATAACTATGCTTGGTCAGATAAGAATTAAAATGAATGACAGTTGTTAGTAAATTCATCTAATCATGAAATCATAGCAAAATGAAAATGAATGGAATGTTTAAAAGTCTAAGTTAAAGCTGAAGATTTTGGGAACTCACCAGAACCTCTGGTGGGGGCAAACAGAACTCTCATTCCACTTGCTCCAATGCCCCAGGGGCTTAGCAAAGTCACTGCACTGTAATCTAATATTCCCTAAGACCGGTAAGGAGACCAGGAGTATTGGTCCATATCCTCCAAAAAGCAAACACTAAGAGGATTAAATGTAAAAGATACTTACTAGATGTTATGGACTGAATTGTGTCCCTCCCTCACTCACATTCATATTTTGAAGTCCTAACCCCCATTACTGCAGACTGTGACTGAGGCAGAGGAACCAGAGATCAAATTGCCAACATACGCTGGATCATGGAAAAAGCAAGAGAGTTCCAGAAAAACATCTATTTCTGTTTTATTGACTATGCCAAAGATTTGATTGTGTGGATCACAATAAACTGTGGAAAATTCTGAAAGAGATGGGAATACCAGACCAACTGACCTGCCTCTTGAGAAATCTGTATGCAGGCCAGGAAGCAACAGTTAGAACTGGACATGGAACAACAGACGGATACCAAATAGGAAAAGGAGTACATCAAGGCTGTATATTGTCACCCTGCTTATTTAACTTCTATGAAGAATACATCATGAGAAATGCTGGACTGGAGGAAACACAAGCTGGAATCAAGATTGCCGGGAGAAATATCAATAACCTCAGACATACAGATGATACCACCCTTATGGTAGAAAGTGAAGAGGAACTACAAAGCCTCTTGATGAAAGTAAAAGAGGAGAGTGAAAAAGTTGGCTTAAAGCTCAATATTCAGAAAACGAAGATCATGGCATCCGGTTCCATCACTCCATGGGAAATATATGGGGAAACAGTGGAAATAGTGGCAGACTTTATTTTTGGGGGCTCCAAAATCACTTCAGATGGTGACTGCAGCCATGAAATTAACTTGGAAGAAAAGTTATGACCAACCTAGATAGCATATTCAAAAGCAGAGACATTACTTTGCCAACTAAGGTCTGTCTAGTCAAGGCTATGGTTTTTCCAGTGGTCATGTATGGATGTGAGAGTTGGACTGTGAAGAAGTCTGAGCACCGAAGTATTGATGCTTTTGAACTGTGGTGTTGGAGAAGACTCTTGAGAGTTCCTTGGACTGCAAGGAGATCCAACCAGTCCATTCTGAAGGAGATCAACCCTGGGATTTCTTTGGAAGGAATGATGCTAAAGCTGAAGCTCCAGTACTTTGGCCACCTCATGCGAAGAGTTGACTCATTGGAAAAGACTCTGATGCTGGGAGGGATTGGGGGCAGGAGGAGAAGGGGACAACAGAGGATGAGATGGCTGGATGGCATCACTGACTCAATGGACGTGAGTCTGAGTGAACTCCGGGAGATGGTGATGGACAGGGAGGCCTGGTGTGCTGCTATTCATGGGGTTGCAAAGAGTCGGACACGACTGAGTGACTGAACTGAACTGAACTGAAAGACATCAAAGGATTTTAAAGAGATTAAAGGGTCTCTTAGTTAAAATGAGGTCATTAGGATGGGTCTTAATCCAGCAGACCTAGTGTCCTCATACGAAAAAGACACAGACACAGAAGGAAGAGAAGGAGGACCACGTGAAGATAAAGGAAGGAGAAGGCATCTCCCAGCCAAGGAGAGAGGCCCAGAAAGAAAGTAACCCTCCTACTCTTAATCAACTATTAGCCACTAGAATTGTGAGAAAATAAATAGTTTAAGCCATCCAGTCTGCAGTATTTGCAACGGCAGCCCTAGCAAACTAATACATTACAAAGACGGTCCTTCAAGAGGAAATGAGGATGGAGCTGATGAGTGCTGGGAGCAAAGGTGGTCTGACCATGAGTGAAGGAGAAAGAGAAGGAAAGGTAGGTGGAAAGCCTGAGACTGTGGTGCTGATCTAAGGCAAATTTGGCAAAGCCACAGAAGAGTCCTCTACCTCCCAGGAATGGGCTGCCTTGGTACCCCCTGCCATGCTCAGTCACTGGCAGAGAACTGCTCCCAGGCAGCATCCATGATGGATTTTAGAGCACAGCAACTGATTGGTCAGTTTATATGCTCCCTACATCTGGAAATCTGAGCAGTACATCTTCATGGCCATCCATACTAAAGGCTTTCATGGTTCTGGACAGTTCAAAACGGACTTTTCAATCAGACAACACAAATGCCCACAGGCAGTCTTCAGTATGGTCACCACAAGAAGCTCCAGAACATTCTATTTCCCCTCAGAAACAAATATTGTTCTAGGCTCTGTAAAAAACCAATGTAATCAGACTGCATTGACTGAAAAGTTCTGGACACATGGAAGGTATCTGTCCTGCAAGTTACCTCTTTTTCACTTGTGAAAAGAGAAGCCAGTTACTCAAAGTAATAATGTTAATGAAGACTGTGATGTTCCTGCTGAGGAGCTTCCAAAGCAGGAAGCAACAGGTGGTACAGCCTAGCATGGCTAACCCTGGAGTGGAAAGATCAAAGGGAGTTGAGGTTTTGTTCCAAGATGCCACATACAAACTCAGCCCCACACCTTCTGAGCCTGTCTTCTTCCCTGGGGATGGAGACTAAAAATGCCCATTTTTTTTTAATGCTGTGAGCTAACACTTTAGGAAAGGATAAGAATATAAAAAACAAGCATTCATGAATAGAGAATTAGAATTTCTCATCTTCCACTCAAATCCAGAATGCAACCAAGTTCATCTGACATGCAGATTCAATCCTCTTATCTCCAATGACTAGCACAGGGACCGAGAGTAGAAGTTCAATTCATGTTACAGGAGTAAATAATGACACCCATATTGAATTATAGAGTTTTATGCTGATTAATAATAAATGAAAGTAGTTCCTGTAAATGATCGTAATTAGCATGTCTGTGGTCAGGTATAGGAGGGGGGTAAGTCACCCAGAGTAGAAAGTTACAAGGAGGCACTTCTAAAATCCCCAGACTCCAGAGTCAACCCCAAAAGTGGGGAAACAAAATGAGGCACAGACAGTGCTGGTATCAGCAGATTTTAGGGCAGGGCTGCATACCAGTATCATCTCAGTACAGATGTCTTCCTGATACAGATAAAATGGATGTTCCTGTTCATTCATTCATGCAGTATCCATGATCAGGCACTATGCTATGTGCTGGAGAAACACAAATGAATAGAACATACTCTCTGCCGTTAAGGAGGAACTTACACGTATCAACAGTGTGAGATGTGGTAATAGAGTTTATGTCTAAAGAGCTCCCAGAGCAGAGACAAAGAAGAAATAAGTGACTGCAGTGTGAGTAATGGGATCACAACAGGCTGACACCTGAGCCTGGTCAAGTGGAGTGCCAGAAAGCAAGGTTGAGCATTTTATCTAGACAGAAAAGCTGAGAAATGGCAGGTATGAAGACATGAAGGGCCAATAGTTTTGACTGAGATGAAGTGAGAAGGTATGAGGGGTGATAAGGTTGTGTGAAGGGAAAGAAAAGGTTATAATCTGAAAGATAAAAACCATGGCAAATAGATGGCTCTGGAGTCACCTGTAGGAAATGCTGGGTAGCCCAGTCCAGGATGCACTGGACTCCTAGAAGAATTCTGCCCAAGAAGCTACAAGAGATGAAGGGCACAGGGTTCTGAAAAGGGAGCTGGAGAACACGAAGAACAAGTTTGCCTTCTGTCCATTATCCTTTTCACATGCCGTGATATATTTAAAAACCTCTCTTCAGTTCAGTTCAGTTCAGTTCAGTTCAGTCACTCAGTCGTGTTTGACTCTTTGAGACCTCATGAATTGCAGCACACCAGGCCTTCCTGTCCATCACCAACTCCCAGAGTTCACTCAGACTCATGTCCATTGAGTCGGTGATGCCATCCAGCCATCTCATCCTCTGTCGTCCCCTTCTCCTCCTGCCTTCAATCTTTCCCAGCATCAGGGGCTTTTCCAATGAGTCAACTCTTCACAGGAGGTGGCCAGAGTACTGGAGTTTCAGCTTTTCAGTCCTTCCAATGAACACCCAGGACTGATCTCCTTTAGGATGGACTGGTTGGATCTCCTTGCAGTCCAAGGAACTCTCCAGAGTCTTCTCCAACACCACAGTTCAAAAGCATCAATTCTTCAGCACTCAGCTTTCTTCACAGTCCAACTCTCACATCCATACATGACTACTGGAAAAACCATAACCTTGACTAGATGGATCTTTGTTGGCAAAGTAATGTCTCTACTTTTGAATATGCTATCTAGGTTGCTCAGAACTTTTCTTCTAAGGAGTAAGCGTCTTTTAATTTCATGGCTGCAATCACCATCTGAAGTGATTTTGGAGCCCAAAGAAATAAAGTCTGACACTGTTTCCACTGTTTCCCCATCTCTTTCCCATGAAGTGATAGGACCAAATGCCATGATCTTCGTTTTCTGAATGTTGAGCTTTAAGCCAACTTTTTCACTCTCCTCTTTTACTTTCATCAGGAGGCTTTGTAGTTCCTCTTCACTTTCTGCCATAAGGGTGGTGTCATCTGCATATCTGAGGTTATTGATATTTCTCCCGGCAATCTTGATTCCAGCTTGTGCTTCCTCCAGCCCAGCATTTCTCATGATTCTCTTAGGACCTAATATTCTGGAGCCATGCCCAAGCCCTTGCTCAGAGTAGAGAGGCAAACAGTGACTCTGTCCCTCACACACACATACACAAACACGCCTCTGAAGCTGAAGCAAGCTCATGAGTAGATTCCCAATCCTTCAGTACAAACTTGGTAACCCAACCTTCCCCTAACTCTACCTGCCTGCTGTAGGGAAGGAAGACCCACCTGGATGGCTAACATGCTTCACCCTGGAAGTGTTGTCATTGCTTAGTTGCTAAGTCATGTTTAGGGATCACATGGACTGTAGCTGACCAGGCTCCTCTGTCCATGGGATTTCCCAGGCAAGAATACTGAAGTGGGTAGCCATTCCCTTTTCCAGAGGAATCTTCCCAACCCAGGGATCAAATCCACATCTCCTGCTTGGCAGGTGGGTTCTTTACCATTGAGCTATCTGGAAGCCCTCATCCTGGAATAATCAAACTTAAAAAGACACATTGACCTTTTCTTGTGGACCTTCAAATGGAGTCTATTTATAAGTCCTAGTACAATTTAGATACTAAAGGTATTTAAAACGAATCCTTCACTGTTCACCTGAATTATGCATACAGTGTCTCTCTATAGGTGCTCTTTAGAACTAGAGTTTAGCTTTAAAAATAAAAGTAATTGGCATGGAATTTAATTTAAATAACAGAGTTTGGCTCCAAACTCAAAATCCCTTCATGGCAAGTAGGGCAGTAGAGCTAATTCTGTGGCAAAGTCCAGCAGGAATAGAGTCAAATAGACTGAGGGTTATTTAAGGCCACAGTGGGCAGAGAACTAAGTAGGAAGGAACAATATTGGAATGATCGGAGCAAAAGCTCACATTCACTGTCTGCTTTCGTGACTCAGGTATTTTCTTATTCGATCATTTCTTTTAATACATGAAAACTCACAAAGGAAAATACACCCATACTTATGTAGCCACCATCTGAAATGTAAAAGTCACATGTTGTCATATTTGTTTCAGACTTTTTTAATTTTTAAAAAGTCACAGATCCAGTAATTTATATTTTCTGAATCTCCTTTCCCTCCCTCTCTTTTCAGAGTCAGATACTAGGTGGGAAATCTGGGGCACAGTCAATTCTATTTTCATGTTTTCCTCCATTTATATGTGCCTGTAAACAGTAAAGAGGATTGCTTCAGATTTTTGTTTTATTACCTGAAATTCTCTTTTATCAATTCAAATGTATGATTTCAAAATCTATTACTGTTGATTAACCTATTCAATTTACTCATTGATTTTGTTTACACTCCACCGACTTTGCATTAAACTGTAAGAGAAATAAAGGGATTTTCTTTTGCTGTGGCTGTTTTATTCCATAATGTACCCTGAGCACATAAAAAGCACTTGCCATATAGTAGATGCTCAGCAAATATTTGTTGAATGAGTAACAGAAATTCAGTTAATTCATTTAACATCTAGAATAATCTATCCTATGCAGGCTTCAGAAGCTATCTATCTGTTTATATACTAAGATCTATTGAAATTCTTCCTAAGTTTTTGATATCATAAGCAATATTGCATGAAATCCTTGCATCCATATGTAAAAGTCTCCCTAAGGCATTTATGTAGGGCACAATTAGTAGGTCAGGGATATATACACTTTAAACCTCACTAAATGTTATCAAGTGACTCTCCAAAGAGGTTGACTACCATGCACTCTCGTTGCTTTCAACTTGCTCATTAACACTTGGCATTCTCAGATCTTTATTTTTTTCTAAAAAATAAAGTAAAATAGCAGGACTTCCCTAGTGGCTGAATAGTTGAGACTCTGCACTGCTACTGCAGGGAGCACAGGTTTGATCCCTTGTCAGGGAACTAAGATCCCACATACCATGTGGAGCAGCAAAAAAGGAAAAAAAAAATAGGGAGAGAACAAGATGGTGGAGGAGTAAGTGGACACAGAGTACATATCTCTCCATGGATACATCAGGAATACACCTTCAGACACAGAAGTGCATGCAGAACACGAGGTGTGAGCAGACAGGAGTACTTGACCAGTGGAAAAGAATACATAGAAACCCACAAAAACTCAAGATCAAGCCTTGAGTGTTTTAAGTGGGAGCACTGACTCCAAGACCCTAGACTACCAGAGAACTGACCCCAGGGAGTATCAAATAGTGAGAACTCACACAAAGGAAACCACTGGAATGTAAGACCCAGCATTACCCAACCACCAGTAGCACCCTGTGCAGGACGCCTCATCTAAACAACAAACAAAACAAAAATACAAACCCAGTCATCAGCAGACAGGATTACCACCTCATTCAGCTTTGCCCATCAGAGGAGAAACAAACAAACAAACAAACAAACTCAGCAAAAATCTCACGCTATACAAAGCTAACACAAACTACTGGACCAAACTTAGGAGGGCAGAAACCAAAAGGAAGAAAGAATTCAACCTTGAAGCCTCAGAAAAGGAGACCTCAAACACAAGAAGTTTTAAAAAATAATAATGACATCTGCAAACAGTGAGAGTTTTACTTCTTCTTTTCCAATTTAGATTCCTTTTATTTCTTTTTCTGCTCTGATTGCTGTGGCCAAAACTTCCAGAACTATGTTGAATAGTAGCGGTGAAAGTGGACACCCTTGTCTTGTTCCTGACTTTAGGGGAAATGCTTTCAATTTTTCACCATTGAGGATAATGTTTGCTGTGGGTTTGTCATAGATAGCTTTTATTATGTTGAGGTATGTTCCTTCTATTCCTGCTTTCTGGAGAGTTTTATCATAAATGGATGTTGAATTTTGTCAAAGGCCTTCTCTGCATCTATTGAGATAATCATATGGTTTTTATTTTTCAATTTGTTAATGTGGTGAATTACATGGAAAACCCTAAAGACTCCACCAGAAAATTACTAGAGCTAATCAATGAATATAGTAAAGTTGCAGGATATAAAATCAACACACAGAAATCCCTTGCATTCCTATACACGAATAATGAGAAAGTAGAAAAAGAAATTAAGGAAACAATTCCATTCACCATTGCAACGAAAAGAATAAAATACTTAGGAATATATCTACCTAAAGAAACTAAAGACCTATATATAGAAAACTATAAAACACTGATGAAAGAAATCAAAGAGGACACTAATAGATGGAGAAATATACCATGTTCATGGATCGGAAGAATCAATATAGTGAAAATGAGTATACTACCCCAAGCAATTTACAAATTCAATGCAATCCCTGTCAAGCTACCAGCCACATTTTTCACAGAACTAGAACAAATAATTTCAAGATTTGTATGGAAATACAAAAAACCTCGAATAGCCAAAGCAATCTTGAGAAAGAAGAATGGAACTGGAGGAATCAACTTGCCTGACTTCAGGCTCTACTACAAAGCCACAGTCATCAAGACAGTATGGTACTGGCACAAAGACAGACACATAGATCAATGGAACAAAATAGAAAGCCCAGAGATAAATCCACACACATATGGACACCTTATCTTTGACAAAGGAGGCAAGAATATACAATGGAGTAAAGACAATCTCTTTAACAAGTGGTGCTGGGAAAACTGGTCAACCACTTGTGAAAGAATGAAACTAGATCACTTTCTAACACCACACACAAAAATAAACTCAAAATGGATTAAAGATCTAAATGTAAGATCAGAAACTATAAAACTCCTAGAGGAGAACATAGGCAAAACACTCTCAGACATAAATCACAGCAGGATCCTCTATGATCCACCTCCCAGAATGCTGGAAATAAAAGCAAAAATAAACAAATGGGATCTAATTAAAATTAAAAGCTTCTGCACAACAAAGGAAAATATAAGCAAGGTGAAAAGACAGCCTTCTGAATGGGAGAAAATAATAGCAAATGAAGCAACTGACAAACAACTAATCTCAAAAATATACAAGCAGCTTATGCAGCTCAATTCCAGAAAAATAAACGACCCAATCAAAAAATGGGCCAAAGAACTAAATAGACATTTCTCCAAAGAAGACATATGGATGGCTAACAAACACATGAAAAGATGCTCAACATCACTCATTATTAGAGAAATGCAAATCAAAACCACCATGAGGTACCACTTCACACCAGTCAGAATGGCTGCGATCCAAAAATCTGCAAGCAATAAATGCTGGAGAGGGTGTGGAGAAAAGGGAACCCTCCTACACTGTTGGTGGGAATGCAAACTAGTACAGCCACTATGGAGAACAGTGTGGAGATTCCTTAAAAAATTGCAAATAGAACTACCTTATGACCCAGCAATCCCACTGCTGGGCATACACACCGAGGAAACCAGAATTGAAAGAGACACATGTACCCCAATGTTCATCGCAGCACTGTTTATAATAGCCAGGACATGGAAACAACCTAGATGTCCATCAGCAGATGAATGGATAAGAAAGCTGTGGTACATATACACAATGGAGTATTACTCAGCCATTAAAAAGAATTCATTTGAATCAGTTCTGATGAGATGGATGAAACTGGAGCCAATTATACAGAGTGAAGTAAGCCAGAAAGAAAAACACCAATACAGTATACTAACACATATATATGGAATTTAGGAAGATGGCAATGACGACCCTGTATGCAAGACAGGAGAAAAGACACAGATGTGTATAACGGACTTTTGGACTCAGAGGGAGAGGGAGAGGGTGGGATGATTTGGGAGAATGGGAATTCTAACATGTATACTATCATGTAAGAATTGAATCGCCAGTCCATGTCTGACGTAGGGTGTAGCATGCTTGGGGCTGGTGCATGGGGATGACCCAGAGAGATGTTGTGGGGAGGGAGGTGGGAGGGGGGGTCATGTTTGGGAATGCATGTAAGAATTAAAGATTTTAAAATTTAAAAAATAACAAAATAATAAATAAAATTTTAAAAATAATAATAATAATGAAAAGCCAGAGAAATACTATACAAATGAAGGAACAAACTAGAAACACAGAAGTCCAAATAAATGAAGAGGAAATAGGCAAACTATCTGAAAGAGAAATCAGAATAATGACAGTAAAGATGAGCAAAAACCTTGGAAACAGAATGGAGAAGATGCAAGAATCAATTAATAAAGCCCTAGAAGAATTAAAGAATAAACATACAGAGACAAACAATACAATTACTGAAATTAAAAATACTCTAAAAGGAATCAACAGCAGAATATCTGAAGCAAAAGAATGAATCAGTGAGCTGAAAGATAAAATGGTGGAAATAACTTCTGAAGAATAAAATAAAGTAAAAATAATGAAAAGAACTGAGGATAGTCTCAGAGACCTCTGGAACAATATCAAATGCACCAACATTCCAATTATAGGGGTCCCAGAAGAAAAAGAGAAAAAGAAAGGGTATGAGAAAATTTTTGAAGAGATTATAGTTGAAAATTTCCCCAACATGGAAAAGGAGATAATCAATCAAGTCCAAGAGGTGCAGAGAGTCCCATACAGGATAAACCTAAGTAGAAACACACCAAATACATACTAATCAAACTAACAAAGATTAAACACAAATAAAGAATATTGAAAGCAGCAAGGGAAAAGCAACAAATAACATACAATGGAAACCCCATATGTTTAACATCTGATCTTTCAGCAGAAACTCTGCAGGCCAGAAGGGAATGGCAGGATATGTTTAAAGTACTAAAAGGGAAAGATCTACAACCAAGATTACTGTACCCGGCAAGGATCTCATTCAAAATTGATGGAGAAATCAAAAGCTTTTCAGACAAGCAAAAGTTAAGATAATTCAGTACTACCAAACCAGCTTTATATCAAATGTTAAAGGGAATTATATAGTCAAGAAATACAAGAGAAGAAAAAGATCTACAGTAAGCAAGACAGGAAAAAAGACACAGCTGTGTATAATGGACTTTTGGACTCAGAGGGAGAGGGAGAGGGTGGGATGATTTGGGAGAATGGCATTCTAACATGTATACTATCATGTAAGAATTGAATCGCCAGTCTATGTCTGACGCAGGATACAGCATGCTTGGGGCTGGTGCATGGGGATGACCCACAGAGATGTTATGGGGAGGGGAGGTGGGAGGGGGGTTCATGTTTGGGAACACATGTAAGAATTAAAGATTTTAAAATTAAAAAAAATAATAATAAAATAAAATAAAGAAAAAGATCTACAAAATCAAACCCCAAACAATTAAGATAATAGCAATATAAACATATATATATGTTTATAATATATAACCTAACCTGATGCCTAAAACAACTGGAAAAAGAAGAAAAAAAAAATGGCAGTAGGAAAGAAATCAACAAATTTAGAAATGAAAAAGGAGAGGTTACAACAGACAACGCAGAAATACAAAGGATTATAAGAGACTATTATGAACAACTATATGACAATAAAATGGACAACCTGGAAAAAATGGACAGATTCTTAGAAAAGTTCAATCTTCCAAGACTGAACCAGGAAGAAATAGAGATTATGAACAACCTAATTACAAGCGCTGAAATTGAAGTTGTAATCAAAAATTTCCCAAAAAACAAAAACCCAGGACCACATAGCTTCACAAGAGAATTCTATCAAATATTTAGAGAAGAGCAAATGCCTATCCTTCTAAAACTCTCAAAAATTACAGAAAAAGGAACACTTCCAAACTCATTCTATGAGGCCACCATCACCCTGATACCAAAACCAGACAAAGACAACCCACAAAAAGAAAACTATAGGTCAATATCACTGATAAACATAGATGCAAAAATCCTCAACAAAATTTTAGCAAACAGAACTCAGCAACACATCAAAAAGCTCATACACCATGATCAAGTTGGGATTATTCCAGGGATACAAGGATTCTTCAATATATACAAAAAAAATCAATGTGATACATCACATTAACAAATTGAAAGATAAAAACCATATGATCATGGTTCATGTTTGGGAACGCATGTAAGAATTAAAGATTTTAAAATTAAAAAAATTTTAAAAAAAAACCATATGATCATCTCAATAGATGCAGAAAAAACTTTGACAAAATTCAGTACCCATTTATGATTAAAACTCTTCCAAAAAATGGGCATAGAAGGAATCTACCTCAACATAGTAAAGGCCATATATGATAAGCCTATAGCAAACATTATTCTCAATGGTGAAAAACTGAAAGCATTCCCTCTAAGATCCGGAATAAGACAAAATTGTCTACTTTCACCACTATAATTCAACATAGTTCTGGAAGTCCTAGCTACAGAAATCAGAGAAGAAAAAGAAATAAAAGGAATCCAGATCAGAAAAGAAGAAGTAAAGCTCTCACTGTTTGCAGATGACATGATACTGTACATAGAAAACCCTAAAGATAGGATCAGAAAATTACTAAAACTAATCAGTGAATTTACTAAAGTTGCAAGATACAAAATCAGTACACAGAAGTCACTTGCATTTCTAAATACTAACAATGAAAAATCAGAAAGAGAAATTAAGGTATCAATCCTATTCACCATTGCAACAAAAAGAGTTAAATATCTAGGAATAAATTTAGCTAAGGTGACAAAAGAACTGTACACAGAAAATTATAAGACACTGATGAAAGAAATCAATGACATAAACAGATGGAGAGATAGTCCATGTTCCTGGATAGGAAGAATCAATATTATGAAAATGACTATACTACCAAACACAACCTACAGATTCAATGTGATCCCTATTAAATTACCAATGCCATTTTTCACAGAACTAGAACAAAAAATTTCACAATTCATGTAGAAACACAAAAGACCCCAAATAGCCAAAGCAGTCTTGAGAAAGAAGAATCAAGCTAGAGGAATCAACCTCCCTGACTTCAGATTGTAATACAGAGAGTCATCAAAACAGTATGGTACTAGCACAAAAACAGAAATATGTTTTTGTCAGATCTCTAACTTCAAGAAGTCCAATCTGTTGGTCCTTCCTTACCCTGATGTCATAAAGACATCCTCCACTATCCTTATCTATCATCCATGTTGCAACTGTACTTCCTACATATAGTTTAAAAGTTTCCTTTTTTACATATGCTCCTTAATACAGCTTTTAAAAATTACTTTTTATTGGCGTACAGTTGCTTTACAAGGTTGTGTTAATTTCCACCATATAGCAAAGTAAATCAGCTATATGTATACACATATCCCCTCTTTTTTGGATTTCCTTCCCACTTAGGTCAGCTCAGAGCACTGAGTAGGGTCCCTGAGCTATACAGTATGCTCTCATTACTTATCTATTTTATACATAGCATCAATAGTATATATACGTCAATCCCAATCTCTCAGTTCATCCCACCCCTCTGAATACATTTTAAATTTAAAAAAAATGGTATAAGGTAGTAACCTAGTTTAATTTTTTAACAAAAATATCAATGAAAAAATCTGTCAATGAAAGAAAGAATGATAATCCCGCCTCCAGCACATACCAAGGTCTCATGTGTGTAAGCACTTTGCCAAGCTATCTATTCTGTTCTATTTGATGTATTTTGCCTATCCCTGTGCTAATTCCAAAATCCAACTGTGCCATTTGCTAAAATCTTTTTTATAAAGCAATATATAGGCAAATCCTTTTTTTTTTTTTTGCTTTTTACTTGTTTATTTCCGAAAAATACTCTATTACATTTTTAATGGGCTATTTCTCTATTTCTGGTATGTATGAGGAAGAGAAGCATTAACACAAGTTCTAGAGTCAGTTCACCTTGATATCATCACATACTGTTAGCATGAACAAATTCTTTAACTCTCTGAGACAGTTTTCTCAAATTTTAAATGGGAATAAAACAGTGCTACCTCAAGATGGTTGTGAGAAGTAAATTAGTTAATATACGCAAAATGCCTGGTGCATAAAAATCCAGTGTAAATGTTAGCTTTTATTATTAATATTATAAGAATATTATAAATTTGCATAAATTGATTTTATATCTGGCAGCTTTGCAAATTCTCTTAAGTTCAGAGTTTGCAGACTATCTCCAATTTCATTTCAATAATGATTTAACCTGCACATAAAAACAAACTTAGTTTCTTCCTCCTTCTTCTTTATCCTATAAATATGTCTCTTTCTTGTCTTACTGTATAATCCAAGACTAACAGATTCATGATAAGTAGAATAGGAAATAGGAACATACCTGTCTTACCCTCTTCAAAAGATATTCTAAAGTTTCTTCTTTAAGATTTATGTTGCCTTAATTTTTTGTTAGATACTCTTTATCAGGGGAAGGAAGACCCATTGCATTCCTAGTTTGATGTGTGTTCTTATCATGAATGAGTCTTGATACAGATACTTAGATTTTCCTTCAATTAACCCCTACACTGCAGTTTACAAGGAACATTTAGCAACAATATATGTTGGGCCAGAAGTCAGAAAACGATAGCTTAGACTTGTTTTGCAGAAAATTTTAAAAAAATAAAAAGCTTATCAGAACACAGCCTCACCCATTTGATTACATATTATCTGTGGTTGCTTTCAGATTATAATGGCAGAGCTGAGTAGTTGACAGAGAACGAATGGCCCACAAAGCTTGAAGTATTTACCATCTGGCCCTTTACAGAAGATGTCTGCCCACTCTGACATACACCAGATTAAATCTAACAATTTTCACCCTACATTGAGTGTCTGGGGAATAAGCAGGGAAGCAGGCCAAAGTGGCTTTTTAAAACAAATATCCTATATTTATGAATATATATGGAATCTAGAAAACTGGAACAGATGAATCTATTTGTAGGGCAGGAATAGAGACGCAAACACAGAGAATGGACTTGGGCACAGCAGGGAAAGGAGAAGCCGGGGCAAGTTGAGAGAATCAGTTCAATTCAGTCCAGTCGCTCAGTCGTGTCCAACTCTTTGTGACCCCATGAATCGTAGCACGCCAGTCCTTCCTATCCATCACCAACTCCCGGAATTCACTCAAACTCACTCACGAGTTGATGATGCCTTCCAGCCATCTCATCCTCTGTCGTCCCCTTTTCCTCCTGCCCCCAATCCCTCCCAGCATCAGGGTCTTTTCCAGTGAATCAACTCTCCGCATGAGGTGGCCAAAGTATTGGAGTTTCAGCCTCAGTATCAGTCCTTCCAATGAACACCCAGGACTGGTCTCCTTTAGAATGGACTGGTTGGATCTCCTTGCAGTCCAAGGAACTCTCAAGAGTCTTCTCCAACACCACAGTTCAAAAGCATCAATTCTTCGGTGCTCAGCTTTCTTCACAGTCCAACTCTCACATCCATACATGACTACTGGAAAAACCATAGCCTTGACGAAATGGACCTTTGTTGCCAAAGTAATATCTCTGCTTTTGAATATGCTACCTAGGTCAGTCATAACTTTCCTTCCAAGGAGTAAGCGTCTTTGAATTTCATAGCTGGCACTGACATATACACTACCGTGTGTAAAATAGCTAGCTAGCGGGAAGCTGCTATAGAGCACGGGGAGCTCAGCTCTGTGCTCTGTGCTCGAGGGATGAGATGGAGGTTGGGACAGGGAGGCTCAAGAGGGGAGGGATATATGTATAGTTATAGTGGATTCACATTGTTGTACAGCAGAAACCAATATAACACTGTAAGCAATTACCCTCCAATTGAAAAAAAAAAGAAGTCCCTTTTCTAGCTCTTTAGCTCTCTAATCTCTGTTCCCTCTACTATCTCTCATCTCTATGGTTCTCTTTCCTCTTCTCTCCCCTTCCCTCTTTCCTTTCTCCCTTCTTCTCTTTTTCTTTTTTTTTAAAATTGCTATTCCATATTTTGTAAAAGCAATGCAAGATCTCTTCCACTCATTAAATCAAAAAGAAAACTGACCATTTCTTCAATATCTAGTATAAGCCAGATGCTGTACTAAATTTCTTCATTCAAAATTCAGTCACACACCCAGTACATACCGAACACTGTACATACACCAGGTACTGTTCTAGGTGCTTGAAATATATCAGTGAACCAAACAGAGATTACTGCTCTCATGAAGCTTATTTAACAGAGGGAAGCAAACAATAAGAAGCAGAGCAAATAATATATAATGGAAGAAGAGTAGATAGAGGAGGGGATGGGATCGGAGAGGGGGCAGGAGTAGAGTGCTGCGCTGGGTGATCAGAAGCCCTGGGGAAGATGCCATCTGAACAAAGCCCTGAAGGAGGCAGAGGGGCCCCAAAGGCCCATGGTCAGCGTTCCTGGTGTGTTCAGGGCACGCCAAGGAAGCGAGTGCTTCCGGGACAGATGAGGCAGAAAGGAAATGAGACCAGAGCGCTTATAGGGCCAAATGTTGGAGGCCCTGGTAGGCCTTGCTGTTGTTCAGTCACTAAGTTGTGTCCAACTTTTTGTGACCCCATGGACTGCAGCACGCCAGTCTTCCCTGTCCTTCACTATCTCCCAGAGTTTGCTCAAACTCATGTCCATCGAGTGGGTGATACAAACCCAGCCATCTCATCCTCTGTCACCCCTTCTCCTCCTGCCCTCAATCATTCCCAGCATCAGGGTCTTTTCCAATGAGTCAGTTCTTCACTTCAGGTGGTCAAAGTATTGTAGCTTTAGCACCAGTCCTTCCAGTGAATATTCAGAGTTGATTTCCTTTAGGATTAACTGCTTTGATCTCCTTGCAGTCCAAGGGACTCTCAACAGTCTTCTTTAGGACTACAATTTGAAAGCATCAATTCTTCGGCACTCAGCCTTCTTTATGGTCCAACTCTCACGTCTATACATGACTACTGGAAAAACAAGAGCTTCAACTATATGGACCTTTGTTGACAAAGTGATGTTTCTATTTTTAATACACTATCTCAGCTTGTTATAGTTTTCCTTCCAAGGAGCAAGTGTCTTCTAATTTCATGGCTGCAGTCACTGTCCACACTGATTTTGGAGAAGAAAATAAAACCTGTCACTGCTTCCACTTTTTCCCCTTCTATTTGCCATGAAGTGATGTGACAGTAGGCCTTATATGATGATCTTTGTCTTTTGAATGTTGAGTTTTAAGCCAGCTTTTTCACTATCCTCTTTCACCCTCATCAAGAGACTCTAGTTCCTCTTTGCTTTCTGCCATTAGAATAGTATCATCTGCATATCTGAGGTTGTTGATATTTTCTCCTGGAAATCTTGATTCCAGCTTATGATTCATCCAGCCCAGAATTTCGCATGATGTACTCTACAGGAGTTGGTGATGGACAGGGAGGCCTGGCGTGCTGAGATTCACGGGGTCGCAAGAGTTGGACACGACTGAGTGACTGAACTGAACTGAACTCTACATAGGAGTTAAATAACATGGTGACAATATATAGCCTTGTTGTACTCATTTCCCAATTTTGAATCAGTTAGTTATTCCATGTCCAGTTCTAACTGTTGCTTCCTGACCTACATTCAGGTTTCTCAGGAAACAGATAAGGTGGTCTGGTATTTCCATCTCTTTAAAAATTTTCCACAGATTGTTGTGATCCATACAGTTAAAGACTTTCATGTAGTCAATGAAGCAGAAGAAGGTGTTTCTCAGGAATTCCCTTGCTTTCCCTATGATCCAGTGTGTTTTGGAAGTTTTATCTCTGGTTCCTCTGCCTTTTCTAAATTCAGCTTGTACATCTGGAGGTTCTCATTTCACATACTGCTGAAACCTAGCTTAAAGGATTTTGAGCATTACCTTGCTAGCATGCGAAATGAGCGCAATTGTATGGTAGTTTGAACATTCTTTGGATTGTTCCTTCTTTGGGATTGGAATGAAAACTGATCTTTGCCAGTTCTGTGGCCACAGTAGGCCTTACTCTGATGGAAATGAGGAGCCACTGCAGGATTGTGAGCAGAATTAAGTCTTCTGGCTGATTTTTAAAAGAATCACTCTGGCTATTAAGGTGAGGACCACAGTAGAAGCTGCAAGGCTACCCTAGAGGCCATTATACTACTGAGGGAGAGGTCATGTTATTTAATCCCCAGAGTTTGTGTCATTTAATCCTCAGGATTAAATGGATGAGATGATGATTCTTATTATGTTTTTATATGATGACTTATATCTTTTCATGGATGAGGAAACTAAGGCCATAAAAAAAGATAACTGCCAGGTCACACAACTACTAGAAAGCAGAGTTGGTTTAAACCTGGAGTCTGTCCAACATCAAAGAGTGGTATCTGGAGTCAGACCAACCTGGACTTCACTACATGAAAGCACTTCATGAATAAGTGCATATAATATAGGACATAATTATTTCCAAAGTTCATGATTTTAGATTAATCATACATAATTTCTGACTCATAATCTTTTAAATAAATCATATTTCTTTTAAAATATGGCTTGGATGCTATAGATCTAAATTTCTAGGTTTTATTCTTGATTCACTTATTGAAGAAATAAATCCAGATTTTCAAATATTAGTTTGATATTAATTTGATTCAAATAAACTTCAGGACCTGGAGATTTATTTACTCTAGCCCTAGAAATGAGAAGCACAAGGTTATGTTCATATACCCCTACAGAGTCTCAGATTGTGTTCTTTAAAATTCATTTCACCGCTTAAGTGCTGATTCTTCTTTGTAAAATCTGCTGACTGACAGGTACCTTCCCAAGTTCAAATCCCATCTGGCACTCTAGTAATGCTGTCTTCTGTAATATTACTGGTAAGAAAGATAGTCAGACAGAAAGGTTTACTAATGAAATGGTTCCACTTCCTCTTCAGCTTCCCTGGTGGCTCAAATGGTAAAGAATTGGCCTGCAATGTTTGATCCCTGGGTGGGGAAGATCCTCTGGAGAAGGGAACAGCTACTTGCTCCAGTATGCTTGCCTGGAGAAATCCATGGACAGAGGAGCCTGGCAAGTGACAGTCTGTGGGTTGCAAAGAGTCAAATACAACTGAGCAACTTTCACTCACTTTCTTCAGGGACAAATTGGGTGGCTCCAGCTACTCAACATAAAACGTAAACAAACTGAAAATAGTTCATGCAAATCTGATCTCTAGTCACTTGCTGTTGAGTTCTTAAACCAGCCACATTGGCTCAGGTTTACAGATAAATAATGTTGAGAAATTCAAATTGGGTCTGGATGTGTCTGTGTATGTATGAACAATCAATATATGGGTTGCACTGGGCCTTTGTTGCAGCATGTGGGATCTAGTTCCCTAACAAGGGATTGAACCCAGGACCACCGCTTTGGGAGTGCAGGGTCCTAGCCACTGGACCACCAGGGAAGTCCCAAGAATTTAAATCAATCAGCCACAGACATTTTTTGCAATTACTGAGTATTCCCTAAGTACAATCTTAGGCCCTGGGGATTCAGTGTTGAGAATAAAAAAGGCCAGGAGCCCTGCCCTCATTAAGCCTACAATCCTGAAGGGAAACCTAACAATAAATATTGGGTTGACTAAAAAGATCATTTGGGTTTTCTGTAAGATCTTATGGAAAACCCTGAACAAATTTTTGGCCAATCCAATATATAATTGGAAGTATTAGGGGCACCACCATGAAGTAATAGGGAGGATACAGGACTGCTCTTAACATGGATCAAACCCAGCATATGGGAAAAGGATGTTCAGGGAAGCCCAACTACAGAAGTGATGCTTCAGCTCCACTGAAGACAACTGAGCAAGAAGAAGCACAAAGAGGTGGAGGAGGAGAGGACTTTTCAAATAAAGAAAAGAATCTGTGTAAGGGCTTGATACAAGAGTGAATCCAATGGCTTAGGGGGAAAAAGAGCGAGAAGTCTGGTGAGCTTTCTGGAAACCAGGATAGGACGGGGACTGCAGGAGGTGGAGCTGGAGACTGGCAGGGGCCAGGTCAGGTCAGCTAAAAATTTAGATTAACTCTAAGAGCAAAGAGAAGCCACTAGGGGGGATTTTAGCCCTGGAGTGACACGTCTAGCTCTCGTTACTTAAAGGTCAGTCCCGCTACTCTGTGAAGAATAAATCAGAAGAGAGAACAGGAACGGAGAGCACTTAGGAGCCTATCTAATCACCCAGAGGAGAAGCTGTGGGACATGGATGGAGCCGAGGGCAGGATGGTGGACAGAGGTGACAGATTCAAATCAATAGGGACTGTGTAGCGGGGACAAGCAAGAAGAAGCAATGACGAGCCCTCATTTTCCAGCTGGGTGGAGGTAAGGGCCACTCACCAAGATGGGAGACACGTAGCTTCTTCACCCCAGCTGTGGGTCTATGCCAAGTATGCTTTAGGGGTGAAGGAAAGTCAGTGAACATCTATTTCAGCACCACTTCTCTCTACCAGCCTGAATTGTTGCTTTTGAAAGATTTTATTTCATTGACCTCTTCTTACTGAAGGTACAAGAAGAGAGTCATCCTTGCAGAAGGAGAGAGACAAATGTCTTTTGAGAAAGCAGGGGAAAGTTCTGAAAAGAGGAGAGTTCTGAAGATAGAACTTAGCAAAGCAGCCCGAGGACTGGATGCAGTGCAGGAGAGAGCAGGGTGCAATTGTAATTTATAATCAGAAATATGTATTTGGTCTTCATCCCCTTTTCTGGCATAGAGTTCTAAAAACCCTTGTAATTTCCTGAGTGATGAGAGCAATCAAGGTGTCTTTTGTTATGTAAATAAGGTGGCTTTCCTAAAGTACCTAAAAATGTGTTGCCAGCATGGCTGGCCAACCAAGTAATGAAAGGGTTGGAACTTCCAGCCCCATCCCTTGACCACTGGGGAGGGGAGAGGGGCTGGAGATTGAATTCAATCACCAATGAATTAAGTCAATTATGACTATATAATGAAGCCACCATAAAAACCCAAAAAGGATGGGGTTTGGAGAGCTGCCACAGTGGTGGACACATGGAGATTTGGGAGGCGTGGTGCACCTGGAGAGAGTATGGGTGTCCCTTGCCCTTTCTCCATGTCTTGCCCTATGCATCTTTTTCCATCTGACTGTTCCTGAGTTACATTCTTTAATAATAAACCAGTAATCTAGTAAGTAAAATGTTTCTCTGAGTTTTATGAGCCACTCTAGCAAAGTAATGAAACCCAAGGAGGAAGAGTTTGTGGGTATCTCTAAGCTATAGCCAGTTGGTCAGAAGGACAGGTAACAACCAGGGCTTGCATCTGATGTCTGAAATCGGGGGCTGGTGGAGTGATTTAGTCATGAGACTGAGCCCTTAGCCTATAAAACGTGAATCTATCTCCAGGTTGTTAGTGTCAGATTTGAACTGAACTGACAACAGGCTGGTGTCCTGAGAATTGCTTGGTGCTATGTGAGAAAACCCCTCAACACTCGAGCTGAAATAGGGTGCTCAGAATACCAGAAGAGATAGAAACTGGAGTAGACCTCAAGAGGAAGGCGACTGAGCCAAAGGAGGTACACAGGGAAGAACATTCTGATTACAACTTTGCTGAGATCTGACAGTGTTCTAATTGTAACATTTCCCTTTCTGCTTTCCTTCCTTGGTATGGGTGATGTACCTATTGATTACACAATAAAGATAACAGGGGAAGGAAGGGAGGACTGCTTTTCTCATTCAATTGTCTTTTTAAAGCCTTCTTCCTGGTTCCAAACACCCAAAAGGGAATATAGAATTTGCAGTTAAAGGGAAGTTGTTTCTGAGCATGATTAAATGCTCTTCATCAACCTTTCACACAAAAGCTTGCAAATACTGAGTTACTTGATTATAAAATTATATCATTTCTATTTTTAAATTATATCCTAGGTTATATAATATACTAACATGATCAAATATTTTGCAATACTGCAAAGGAATCTGAATAATCAATTGGAACTTCTTATTCAGTTCCTAAGGGGTTTCCCAAGGGGCTCAGTGGTAAAAGAATCTGCCTGTCAATGCAGGAGATGCAGGTTCAATCCCAGGGATGGGAAGATTCCCTGGAGGAGGAAATAGCAACCCACTCCAGAATTCTTGCATGGAGGATCTCATGGACAGAGAAAGCTGCCAGACTACAGTCCATAGGGTTTGAAAGTCAGACACAACTGAAGTGACTGAGCACACACACACTCAGTTTCTAAATATATACCCTAGTGGCTCTCAAATGTGGTCCCCAGACCAGAAGCATTAATGTCTCCTGGTATTTTGTTAGACTGCAAATACATGGGTCTCACTATAAACCTACTGAATCAGAAATTCAGGAGTGGGAGGGGCAGCAGTCAGTTTAGCAAAGTCTCAACATGATTCTGATATACACTAATGTTTGAGAACCACTGTTTTAATACATTTCTTCCCAACCTTTTCACATCTCATGAAAACATAGAAAGTGATGGTATCTATACTGTATCCCCATGTTAAGAAGATGAAGCTGCTAGTAACCTAAAGTCACTAGTCCCAGCCCTGTTCAGTAGCATGGCTTGAGCAGCTCACTATAACCCTCTTACAGGCCCACCAGGAAAACTCTGACTTAGAGAAACTCACATCAGTGCAAAAGGAAATACAGATGAATGATCACTGTGGCTTCATCTTTCATAATTTTTGAAAATCAGGGCTCACTTGGATACCTATCAGCAAAGAAAAATGGAGAAACCATGGCATATTTGTGCACCGGAATGCCATTCACAGTTACAATGAAATCACTGGAGCTACAGATTTTAACACAGAGAAATCTCAAAAACATCATGTTGAACCAAAAAAGAAGGTTGCAGAAAAATACATAGAATTTGAAAATGTTTATTATTGAACATTATATATTTGATAATGTTTATTATTATTTATAATAATAAATAAATAAGAGTTCAGAGTACATCATGAGAAACTCTGGACTGGAAGAAACACAAGATGGAATCAAGATTGCCGGGAGAAATATCAATAACCTCAGACATGCAGATGACACCACCTTATGGCAGAAAGTGAAGAGGAACTACAAAGTCTCTTGATGAAAGTGAAAGTGGAGAGTGAAAAGTTGGCTTCAAGCTCAACATTCAGAAAACGAAGATCATGGCATCCAGTCCCATCACTTCATAGGAAATAGATGGGGAAACAGTGGAAACAGTGGCAGACTTTATTTTTTTGGGCTCCAAAATCACTGCAGATGGTGATTGCAGCCTTGAAATTAAAAGACACTTACTCCCTGGAAGAAAAGTTATGACCAACCTAGGCAGCATATTGAAAAGCAGAGACATTACTTTGCCGACTAAGGTCCATCTAGTCAAAACTATGGTTTTTCCATTGGTCATGTATGGATGTGAGAGTTGGACTGTGAAGAAGGCTGAGTGCTGAAGAATTGATGCTTTTGAACTGTGGTGTTGGAGAAGACTCTTGAGAGTCTCTTGAACTGCAAGGAGATCCAACTAGTCCATTCTGAAGGAGATCAACCCTGGGATTTCTTTGGAAGGAATGATGCTAAAGCTGAAACTCCAGTACTTTGGCCACATCATGTGAAGAGCTGACTCACTGGAAAAGACTCTGATGCTGGAGGGATTGGGGGCAGGAGGAGAAGGGGATGACAGAGGATGAGATGGCTGGATGGCATCACTGACTCAAAGGAAGTGAGTCTGAGTGAACTCCGGAAGTTGGTGATGGACAGGGAGGCCTGGTGTGCTGCGATTCATGGGGTCGCAAAGAGTCGGACATGACTGAGCAACTGAACTGAACTGATTATTATTTATATTCAATGTTTGCAACATGCTGAATAAATTGGGTATTGTGTGTGGCGTGTCTGCGTGAAGTAAAATCATAAAGACATGGAGAGGGATGATCTGTGTTAGTCACTCAGTTGTGTCCGACTCTTTGCAACCCAGGGACTATAGCCCACTAGGTTCCTCTGTCCATTATAAACAGCCCAGAATACTGGAATGGGTTGCCATTCCCTTCTCCAGGGGATCTTCCAAGCCAGGGATCGAACCTGGGTCTCCAGCATTGCAGGCAGATTCTTTACCGTCTGAGCCTCCAGGGAAGCCTAGAGGGATGAGAAGCAGCATAGTCAGGGCAGGGCTTAGCTCTGGAAAAGGATGATAAAAGGAAAGCAGATCAGGGATGTATATTAATAAGGCCTCAACAATTTTAATTCTTAAAAAAAAAATCTAAAGAGAATATAACAGTAAGTTAAATTTGACATGAGGGGGAATGGGTACCCTGGTGTTTTTAATATTAATTTTCATACTTTTCTGTATACATGAAATTGTTCATTCAAAACTTGATAGCAGGACTTCCCTGGTTGTTCAGTGGTTAGAACACCATGCTTCCACTGCAGGGGGGGATGAGTTCAGTCTCTGGTTTGGGAACTAAGATTCTACATGACTCATGGTGTGGCCAAAAAAAAAAAAAAAAATCAGTTGGAATCTGCTATGAAATTACCTCAGTTTTAAGGCCAACTCTGATAACAGATCTTTGGTACTGGGCAGATTATTTTTTTCTCTTGGGCCCTCAGTTTCCTCATTTTGCAAAATAGAGAAAGTTGAATTCATCCTCTGTGATCTATTTTTGTCCTCAAAGAGAAAATCCCCAGCCCCTTGCCATTTCAGTCTCCACACATAGACTGCAGCGTCCTCAGATCTTGGTCACTGTCCAGCTGTCCGCCCTAATAGTCCCCTGTTTACAATGGCCTCACAACTGGGATGGGCAGTAATAACATATCACAGAGCAGGAAGCAGAGAAACTGTGTTCTAAGATGTATTTTTAAGGCAAAAAGAATAAAAGTAAAACCAAAAAATTCTGGCACACAGACAAGCTGTGTGAGATTTAGAAAATGACCTTGAATTTGTAAGCAACCTTTCCTTGAAGGAGAATTTTATCCCTAAGCATGGATTTCACCAAGTGGAAGATAATTTTGAATCAACATTACAGCGACAATTCGCTGCTTTATCCCTAGTCTTTTTTTTTTTAAGGTGGTGTAATGTGTTTTATTTTTTAATTAATTTTTATTGTAGTATCAGTTTAATTCAGTTCAGTTGCTCAGTCGTGTCCGACTTTTTGTGACCCCATGAATCACGGCACACCAGGCCTCCCTGTCCATCACCAACTCCCAGAGTTCACTCAGACTCACAGTTGTTTTAAAATGTTGTGTTAGTTTCTGCTGTAGAGCAAAGTGAATTATCTATACATATATCCCCTCTTTTTTGGATTTCCTTCCCATTTAGGTCACCATAAACACTAAGTAGAGGTCCCTGTTCTATAAAGTAGGTTCTCATCAGTTATCTGTTTTACACAAAGCAGTGTATATAAGCCAGTTCCAATCTCCCAATTCATCCAATGCCCTCTTTCCCCCCTGGTATCCATACATCCTTTCTATAGGTCTTATCTCTATTCTTTGGGTATCACTTCCACCTTCTTATCCTCCACTTTGCTATCAAATATGACTCAACACAACTAACTAGATAACTTTTTCCACAAAGGAAAACTTAGCTTCTCATCTTCCATGGATTCTTTTGAACTTCCTTCAAGTTATGCCTTTGAAGAGCAATTCCCTTTCCAGATAGGTTTTTTTTATTGATACTTTAAATGTGATCAACATTGTAGTAACACGGACGCCATAATCTTGATGAACTATGCCTACAAAGAATGATCCATTTTAACTAATTTATTATTTATGATAAAAGATTTCAAATACACAAAAAGCATACCCACCACCACGATTTGTCATATCTTTTTAAGTTTTGCTAATGTGCATATCCAAATCAGCAGGCCAGGTTGAAATCACATTTTCATCTTTGAGGTTTGTGACACCAAATCACATGTTTGAGGGTTTCAGGCCCCTTTTGAAGCATCTGTTCCACGTGATATGGAAGGACACATAACTAATGTTGACTAACTAGTAACATGAGGCAAAAATAAGCAAATCTGATTTTAGCTCAAGGATGTAATAGTCTCATGACATTATCTCTTGGCCTCAGTTTCCTAATCTATGATATGAAAAAGTTGGATTTAGTTATTTGCAAGATCCCTCTAATCTCTGATACCCATTGGTTCCATGGAATATCAAACAAATCTGGCCTTGTATATATAGTCTCAGTCTAAGTTTTCAAACTTTTTGGCTGAACAATGAAAAACTCAGTAACGAAATCATGTAGACTACAGCTAGAGCCGATGCAGTGTGTATACATATTTACTTAGACAAAATGTATATATTTCAGATGGGAAGAATAAACACTGCTCAGTTATCATGCAAAAGATTGCCCAGTCTCTATTACATGATAGCATATAATTAAGGCTTACTGAATTAATAGGATAAATTATTAAGTTTGTATTATAACAGGGACTATGTTAGGTACTTACGACAACTTCTCATTAATCCTTACAGCAGCTCTGAGATGTATATACTACCTATCTGATACAGACCATGGTACTATCAAATACCAGTCAGGATTCTAAGTCTGTTTTAGTCCATTACAGTGACAATACTAATACCCCAAAGATAGACATGTGCTTGGTAAATAAGCTTTTTAAGAACTTCACCTTGTATTTCATTCTAACAACTTCTAACCTCCATTCAACACTGACCTACAACTTAATATTTCTTACTCAAGTACTTCCCTGACATCTTCTATTATTCATTGTTATGAGGACATGCTTCTCTGGTAATGAAAAACAAAACTAAAATAATGGAGCCTAGAACAAGAATTAGTCATTGGGACCCACCCAAACCCTATTTTCACGGAGATAAATACAGTTGGCTTTTACTACCTTATGGGTGATTGACTTTGTGAATTACCTGCGGTACCTATTTTATCTTCACCAAGCTTCTTAATATATTATATTATGTATGCTAACTTCATAACTTTCTTTGACAGGACTAGTAGTCTGGTCAGAAAATGTAGCCAATAATGCGCCCTGGATTACAGCGAAACATCTAGCAGAGGCTTTCATACCCAAATGAAGTAGATGGAGAAATGTGGATTGAATGTTAGGACAACTAGTAATTGGATCAACAGCTATACTCAGATTAAGAAAAGAATCTCAACCTGGACAAAGAATCATGCTGCAGGGTTCTGTCCTTGACCTTTTTCTATTCCCAAATATATTACCAGTGGCTTTGATGAACAGACAGTAAGGTCCTAAAATGTGAAAATGACAAAAAATTGAGTGGGATAATAAATGGATTATATAAGCCAAAATAGATTTGACAGGGTGAAGCGATGAGTCAAGTCAAAACAAATTGAAATTTAACAGAGATAAGTTTAAGATCCAAAAAAATAAACTTCTTAGGTACAGGATGATTTTTAAAAATGGTTTGGCAGCTACCATAAAAGAGACATAGGAACTTTGGTTGACAGTAAATTCAGTATGAAGCCACAAGATGACTACCCAAAAGCTGGGGCCACCCTTAGCAATAAAAGAAATAAGCCATTTCTGCAATAACGGAATATAAGAAAAGTATCTCATAGAAATAAAACCATAGGCTTGCTCTTCTTGGCTCTGGTAATTTACTTCCATCTTGCATGTGGATTTTGATGTTGAATCTTAAAGATACAAAGTGGTGTTGGAACTTGAAAATGTGGACTACATGAACATTCAGTTTCTCAACAGGAAGAGTCCCAGGTCAGATGAAGAGACATTTTGAAAAGTAATAATAATTATTTTCAAAGATCTGTTTAGGCTGGAGGAAAGAAGGATATGATAGGTATCTTTAATACTCTGAAGGACCCAGAGAGGTCAAATGAAAATTAGGAGGTTCAAAGAAAACGGGTTGTAGCTTGACATAACAAGGAAATTTACATACAAGATGATGAGATTGTGAGTTTCCTCATGCTAGATAGACTGAGAAGGCTATTGGTGGGTTACTGTACAGGGGAACCCCTCAGTGAGAGTCATCTCCGTGAATCTTGGAATCCCCATGAAAGTCTGAAGGAAAATGAATTAACAATCCACAAGTTGCCCGAAAAAAGAAATGACTGTTAAAGATTCACTCTTGTTATCAATAGTCTCAGCAAGATATTGTTTGAAGTTTAAATCTGCTACCCATCCACTTCCCAAATACGTATATACACATACATAAAGAAAATATGATTCTTGTCAAAAGGGAATGAACAACAAAGTCTCACGAGACCAGATTCTACTATTTGGAATTTCTAATAATTCAGAGGGGAACAGAATCAAAATTTGCCATCTCTGAGCCACCCTCTAGGGGAAAACATGTTTGCAAAGAAAACTGTTAGTATAAACAAGATTTTGGTAGGAAAGTATGGCTTACATCTAAAGTCAAGAAAACACACCATTAAAAATAGTTTATGATTTCTGTACAAATAAATCTTTCCAATTTCTTAATGATCCATTCTTCACCTCAAGTCAAGTTGAACTTATCAGTTGAAAGTACTTTATACTTGTTAGCAGCACTTATGCTGAATACTGTAC
Source organism: Ovis aries (assembly GCF_016772045.2). NCBI lineage: Eukaryota > Metazoa > Chordata > Mammalia > Artiodactyla > Bovidae > Ovis > Ovis aries. The sequence continues at coordinate 93,023,447 of NC_056057.1, forward strand.
AAAGTTGAAAACAACAATTTTTATAATGCTAAAAAATCCAGCTTTCATGTGAACTAGACATTTCCCAAGTTTAAATTAAGCCCCATTAATTCAGTTTATTATGAGGCTTTTTTTGATGATATGTGACTTTGAGTTCTTCTTATCTCACAGATAAGCAAGAAATGAGGATAGACCCTTATTAACCAAAACAAAGTAATTATAATCTAGACAGAGATAAAAGTGAGTATTATAAACACTCTAAAACTTACAATTAAAGGATCCAACCAAAGCGAGAGAGATCACAGACAAACTGGCCATAAATTATAGAAACTGTGAGTCTGCACACAGGACCAAAAGCTGTTCAAAAGCATGACTGGCAGGGCCACGTGGCAAAGCTACATGTACTTGCAGAATGCCCTGCACTTATGGTGGCCTTGAGCTCAAAATGGCTGCACACTTGCTTGAATGCTCTGCTGTCAATGTCTTGAAAGCTGTATAATTTTTTAATTTAAGTTGATTTACAATATTGTGTAATTTCCAGGTGTAGAGCAAAGTGCTTCAGTTAACACCTATATTTTTTCAGATTCTTTTCCAATAAAGGCTATTATAAGATATCAAGTATAGTTCCTGTGCTATACAGTGAAGTCTTAACAATTTTTTAACACTGGGCCCTACAGACTATGTTGATGGTCATGGAGATTGGTACCTCACAGCACATACAAAAGGCTGCAAGCAAACGAAATATGCCCTGGCAAGATCTAAAAATACCTCCCTTTATTAATGAGCACCAAAATCCTGTAATCAAGAAACAGCCTGTTGGTTAAAGTTATAAAGAATTACTTTGCTTGTTGAATGTGTAAACCCAAGCTAATTCACAAATTTGCTAATTGTTTTTCTCTGCTGCAGATGTGAGCGGCTAAGCAGTGGAACTTGAATATTCAAAAGTAATCAGCCACCATTTCAAACGCCATCAAGAAGTCATGTATCACTTCCAGAAGGCGCAGAATTTGGGTCCATTTTTACTGGAGTTCCAGAAGGAGTGATGAAGCAAGTATGAATTTTAAGACAACAAATAAAACTTCATTTCACTACTGAAATTAGAAGTCACAAAGAATCCTGTAGCACTTCAGCCTTTTTCAGTAGTACTTTCTGGATTGTGAATTGCCAGAGCTACATGAGAATGACAGAATTCTGAACTTTTGCTCAAATTACATTCTCCTTGATGTGGGTTGTAAAGCTCCTTTCACCAGTGAAAAACATACACCTTGAATCCACATTTACAGTTTCTAAAATGTTAAAGATCAGAAGCAAAATCTTGTGCATATCACTTATCTTCTCTACATCAAAATCTAATTCATTTCCAGACACATAAATCTATAAATAAAGTGTTCAGGGAAAAAGTCACAATGAAGTATCAAATGTGAAACCCACCTTAGTTTTAACTCACCAAAATTTTCCCTATTTGATTTCAAGTTCATAAGTAGAGTCTCTATAGCCCTAGAGAAGGTGTTTAACAGCACCCTCGATTTATATAACAACATTTGTTCCAAGAGCACAAGGAACATTCACATATGGCATACAATTTGCTCATATAATATCCCTATAAAAATCAGGAAAACATGCATTATCCTCATTTTTAAAATGGTAGAACTGTGGCACAAAACAGATAAAAGCTTGCCTAAGATATCACACACACACACACATACTATTTTACAATTCATTTCTCCTTTTTAACAGTTTCATAATGTTAGATCTCAGTGCAAGATTACTATTATGAAATGCATGCCTACAAAAGGTATTAGGTACAATTTCAATTGTAAATTATAACTCAATTATAAATCATTTTATTCAGAGCTCTATAAGGTACTAAATAATTTTAACAACTATGCAAATTAAGAGTAGATTATATTTTCTTAATCTTATTCTGAAATTATATTTAATTTTAGCACCAGCTCATATTCCACAACAAAAGAAAACTAATGTAAGTACAACCTCTGACAGGAGCAGTTTATTAAACAAAATTATATTTTTATTTTAAACCTGCCTTGCAAAGAACAGGGGCTACAATTCCTCGAAGGAGCAATAAACAAATAAAAAAGAGCCATAATTCATGCAAAGAAGCATTTTCTAATCTGTAATTTACAGTTTGGTTGCCTCACCACCTTGTAACCCAAGTCCTGAGGCAAATAATTGTAGATTCGTTGCTCAATTTGAAAACCTTCCTGGAGTCATGTCTTTAATTGGCCGTTGGGACGTCTTACGTCATGATGTTGCGTCACCACGTGATGACGCTGTGCCATCACACACATCATCGCATATTGACACAATGTCATGGCATAATATCATCAAATTAAATTCATCAGCCTGGCTCCAGGAAGGGCGAGAGGGATTAAAAGGTTTCCTTTGCTCTTGTCAACACTCCTGGTCTGTAGGAAAGAACAGCAGCCTTCACTAATTATTTCCTGGTCTCCTAAAACTTCCTAGATCTCAAATTAGAGGTATTTAAAAGTTACACGGGAGAGTTTATGGTGATGGTTTTCACAAGATTGATTTTCATGGGTGTTCCTTGCTTTGGCCCATAGCTAATAACATCCAACCTCATTTTAAAGAGAAAATTTTACTTATATTAATATCCCCTTTCTTCAGGTCATAGGATAGTTTGTGGGCTGGTGGCAAAGACAAAAACAAACAAAACACCTAATTCCTTGTTTCCTCATTTCTTGCCCTCATCATCCACATTCTTCCAATTCTTTTGCCTCTTCTCCCACTTTCTACTGTAATGTTCTGAAATGGCAAGGGATGGGAAAAAGCAAGAGGCAGATGCAGTCAATAGTTTTGATGAGAAACATTTATGGTTGGAGGGACTGTTGAAAGCTGTGATAGGAGACCTTTGGCCATCACAGCCTTACTAATGAGCAGAGTCTCCATCTTAGTGTTCATTATAAACATGGGCATTTGGATGAGACATATATTATCCAGACGCTATCCAAACAATATCTGAATGTTACCTAAATTGACTTAAGTAGTTGTGGCTGTGGTTTAGTTGCTAATTCGTGTCAGACTCTTATGACTCTATGGACTGTAGGCCACCAGGCTCCTCTGTCCATGGGATTTCCCAAGCAAGAATACTGCAGTGGGTTGCCATTTCCTTCTCCTCCTTCCAACCCAAACCTTCCAAACAGATGTAGTTACCAGTTCATTAAACAGGACATGCTGTACCTCTCTTTCATGGAACTCAGTTGCTATTGCCTAGCACTGTTCTAGGTGCAAGAGTTCAAGTTGAGCAGAAGAAGCAGTGTCACCTCAAGGAGCTCACAGAGCAGTAAGGGTAATGGGTGAGCAGCAGATTTCTAGACAGTCTCCTAAGAGTTCTAATGATGATAAGACAAAGCGTTCTGGACACTCAGAAAGGGAAAAGAGTATCTGGAGCTGCCAAGAGGATCCCATGGGGAAGGGAACATGCTTTTGAATCTTGACGATTTGGGAGAATGGCATTGAAACATGTATAATATCATATAAGAAACGAATCACCAGTCTAGGTTTGATGCAGGATACAGGATGCTTGGGACTAGTGCACTGGGATGACCCAGAGGGATGGTACAGGGAGGGAGGAGGGAGGGGGTTCAGGATTGGGAACATGTGTACACCCGTGGCGGATTCATGTTGATGTATGGCAAAACCAATATAATATTGCAAAGTAATTAGCCTCCAATTTAAATAAATTTAAATTAAAAAAAGAAAAATGAGTAGGCAGAGGAGAGAAAAATTCCAGACTCCAATTTTTTTTTAATGGGCATATGTGAGACCCCAAAGTATTAGACCAATTAATGCTTTTGTAGATATTTTCCCAACATGATCCATTCATGTAATTGCTATTTTGAGGGGGCACTGACTCACACACTAACATCACCATAATCCTTCATCATAATTACAAGCAGCTTCTAGATGACTCTGAAATATAATATATGAACATAGTAGGCTTATTGTTTAGGAGAGTTTTTTTTTCCAAGAGGCTAAATATGTTATGCTGCCTCTATAAAGAAATAAAAATTGAAAATCAAAGTCACTTATGTTTTCTTGAAAGCATTTGGCCACAAAGATAGCTTCTTTTTCTAGTATGTACATAAAGATGGATTAGAAAAATCCCTACTGATGATTCACCTTTTTATTAATTCAATAGACATTGAAGAATATTTATTTTTTCAATACTATGGGAGAAACAACTCAGCCCAGTCAATGGTAAGTGGTTATATATTCTGACATTCGGTCCCATGTGAAAGTCACTGTTAGGTATTTTCTACTGCTACCATAAGCCTCAAGAGGTTTTTAAAAACTAGACATGACAAGAGAAAAAAATCTCTAGGGGATTTCAGCCCCAAAAGACTTGCCTTCATCTCTCTGAGAATTACATGATGTTGAGAGGCAAGTTTTCAACAAGTTTCTAAAATGCTATTTCTAAGCTAGATGTACACATATGTTCTTGGAAGTCAGCAATTATTTAACTAAATGAAATCTTTAATTTTTAATTTAATTTTTAAATCTTTTTTAATCTATGCCAAATACATATATACTTACATACATGTATATCATTATTCTATCTATTTTAATAAAATCATATAATAAAAAGCAGAGACCTAGGACATAGGCAGAAAACATTCAATAAATAGTAACTGATGAGAGACAAAAGAAAATTTCTAAATACCAGTTCTTTCTTACATATAGAACATACAAAATTTTATCATGAATAGGATACTAAAGAAACAAAACCAGTAAGAAATTTAACTGAAATAAGTGATACATTTTAAGAAATAAAATATAGGGGATATGAGGGAAAAGATCTGCAGAAGACAGGAACTCAAATGTATACAAAGGTAGGCTATGAAGTTAATGAACTTCTTAAGACTTGTTTCCCTGAGAGTTTTAAGTATATCTTTTTTAAAAATTCCAACTCCAGGAGAAAAGCATCAGAAATTCCTTGTTTCTGCAGATTTATTCAGATGGATATTGATGTACCTTTCATCCAGATAGAATTTATTTTATGTAACAGATACATATGGAAAACAATTTTTACTTGATTTGTGCCTTTCAGAGCAAAGAATTTCTGCAGTAAAATAATAACCCACAACTTGCCTATTTGACAGGTTCAGTACTCCCTTTCTCAAATGGGGATTCATTTGTGCAAATATGTCTCTGTTTCATATAGTGATGCACTGGGCCTGGGAGTAAGGGCTTAAGTGTTCACATGAGCCTGTTTCCTCCATATTCTATGCCTACATGGAGATGTATATTCTACCCCTATATCGGAGACCTGTACTTATCCTTCCTACCTCTGAATCATTCTTCAACTTCTTTTCAGATTCCCATGAGCTGGAGTAGAACAACTCACAGGAGGATTTTTAAATTTTATTTACCTACATGAATAATTTTCTTTAAATTATTGAACTCGGAAAGGGAAAGGGAAAAGCACCCCCACTTATTAAGGACCTGCTAGCTACTAGAAATTGTGTTTGGAGCATTACATATGGTATTTAATTCAATCATATTCTTAATGATCTTGAAGAAGAACATGAGTCTCAACCAGTACAAACTACAAAATTCAGCTGTTTGAATTAATCCACTGGCGTGACATTTTTTAACAATAGATGTATTATTTATGTAACAAATCCCTACTCTCCTCTTCCCTCGGCTAATGCTTATGGACAGTTCTGCTGTGAGCCCCAGACCTTACTCTACCATCTGGGTTGTTTGATGCCATTTCTCTACTACTCTTACTGATGACATGCACTTTATCAGTGGTATCCTGGCTCCCACCTGGTCACTCCCCGAGATCCAGGACTTCAGATGCCAGCCGGACCAGCATGGAAATGGACTCCTGCTCGTCCAGACAGAACAGGGAGTGACTGTGGGTCTCAGACTATAACCAACTAGAAAAAGAGATGCAAATTGAAGTTTGGGGTTGGTTAGCCTCTATTTTTGAAACACCTTCTTGGCCCCCTGTTTCTGGACTTTCTCACAGTCCCTGCAGGGGAAAGGCCAATTCCTAGGAAGTTAGATCATCAGAGCTACAAGCAATAGGCAGGTGCCTGAACTGCCTAAGCCCAGGTGTGCAGGGGCAGAGTCCCAGCCAACCTAGTAAAACATCATCAACCAGAAAAGAAGCTCCACCAACAAAGGAGTTGGGCTTGAAGCAGCACACAACACAGCGGTAGTGCTATTTGCACAGGAAGTCACAGCATAACAAAAGAGGCGTTGTGGAAAGACTCAGGAGGAATTGGAGGAAGCCAGTTGTTGGAGTCAGAGCTGCCATGATACTTGCAAGTGTGAACTACGGGATTAGGCTGGTAACAGGGAATCCGGGGTCTTACCAGAGACATTCTCAGCAGGACAGAAGTCAGGATTTACAGACATATTGGTTACAGGAAATACTGGAGGGTACTGGAAGACAAATACAACTTTAAAATATTTTAGCAAGAGACTACTGACAGAAATGGGAATGTCAGGTGGCTGTGGTGATGGAGATGGTGGATAAGGAAACTGGCTTCACTGTAGATGTGAACAGCTTAAGATGACAACAGGGTAGGCAAGTAGAATTCCCATGTTCACTGTCACTATCATGGTTCCAGAGCCACAGAGAAGTCAGAGACAGAGACCTATTTCCTGAGAAGGGGCTTCCCTGGTGGCTCAGCAGGAGATGTGGCAGGAGCCGTGGGTTCAATCTCTGGATCAGGAACATGACCCGGAGGAGGAAATGGCAACCCACTCCAGTATTCTTGCCTGGAGAATCCCATGGACAGTGGGTCACGGGGTCACAAAAGAGTTGGACATGACTTAGAGACCAAACATCCAACAAGACATCAACATTCCCAAGAAGAAGCTTGACACAAACCTTTTCAACAGCTATTAAAATTCCTAACCAAAATTCACTGCACCCATTCATTCATTCATGTCACAACAACAAAAAATTAACATGTCTTTCCTTAAGAAAAAGAAATAGGTTTCTCTCTTTTGGCTCAAAAAGCTAACCTTCAGAAAATGGTTGAAATCATTCACCACTCTGAAACTTACTGAAAAAACTTTGATTTGTTGGAAAAAAAAAAAAAAGAAACCTTCAAAAAGGAATAATTCCTTTAACATTCCAGACTGTGACTTGATGACTTTTTTTTTTCCACAGAGATTCTATTAATTGATTTTTCTTGATATTTAATAGTAGCAAAGTCATCACATTGAAGAAACCTTATGTCATTTATCAGCTTCCTCTCCAGAGCCCTGAGAATACCTGAAGATTATTTCAATCAAACTGATCATTCACTGAACACATAATCATGAATAATTTAGTAGAGCAATAGATCTATTACTTAATATAGTGCTAACCTTTTATAATGCTTCTACACAGGGAGAAGACTAATATCTGTGTCACAGAATAACTTATATCAGGCCTTAGCTTTCGGAGGTAACATCGTGACTCATGGAATGCCTAAACACACGCAATTATAAACCACATTATGGGAAAATAGTTAACCTTTGTGTAGCATTTAAGAGTTTACAAAGTACTTTCTCAGACATTATCTCATCTGATGCTCAAAACAACCCTGGGAGAGAGGTGTTATTAACCCAACCTATTTTATAGGTGAAGATGACATGGAACAGAGAGGGGAAGTGATTTGCCTAAAGCTGTCTAGCTGTTAAGTAGTGGTACTGAGATTCTCGGGCTTCCTAGGTGGCACCAGTGGTAAAGAATCTGCCTGCCAATTCAGGAGACATGAGAGACAATGGATTCAATCCCTGGGTCAGGAAGATTTCCTAGAGGAGGTCATGGCCATCTACTCTAGTATTTCTTGCCTGGAGAGTCCCATGGACAGAGGAGGCTGGCGGGCTACAGTCCATAAGGTTGCAAAAAGTCAGACACAACTGAAGCGACTTAGCACACACATACTGAGATTCTCCCCCCAAAATCTCTGTTCTGTCCTCAGCACCCACAGTTCTCTAGCAGCATGATCAGTACTGATACCGATGGCTTTTTAAAACAGGCTCTGTGTTCCACAAGCACCCAGCCATGCCTGGTTCAGCTCTCCTCCCCGTCTTTCTTGGCCACCTCCCACTGGTGGCAGAGGGTTTTCATGGGAGCCCCTGCTAGAGAAACTTCATAAGCTCCCATTTCTAGAGAGAACATGCTTCTTGTCTAAGGAATCAAATCACTTGCGAGCATTTTTGCAATGCATACCCATCCTCTATAAGCCAAGGAAGCTGCACATCTGGTAATAACAGGTGCTGTATTTATTCTGAATAAACGATTCCTGCCATGTGATGGTTCATGTAAACAGCAAACAGATTTCTACCCAATCAAGAATTACTCTTTATTTCAAATTCTTAAAGGAGACTCGCCTCACTGTAAGCTAATTTTGTGAGAGTTCATTTTGCCCATTCAATACTTAGCTTGATTGGAGAAACTATCTGAAATATTCTTTTTAGTTTTCTCTCCCTCCTCCTCCTTCTCTTTCTCACCAAGACTGCCTAAGATGGATAAAAGCAATGCTTTAGTTCTATAATCTGCTCCTGAGAGTGCCTCATTATGCTTCAATGTCTCCCCTTTGTTTTAAAGTTTATTATCCTGCATTAGATGCAAGCAATTAGAAGTGTCATTAGAGAAAACTGACATTTCTTTTACAGCAAATGTAAACTCCATCCAATTTAGAACAATATGTCAGGTCCCTTCTTAACCAGCTCCATAGTAAATCATTTTGTTATAATAATCTTTATTTTCATCTCAATCCATATTATTTAATTTTTTAACCCACAAAAAACAACACTCTAAGGATCCTGTAAAATACGCTTTTAGACAAAGCTCAGGTAAAAAGTGACTTGTGATTTAGGGAGAACAAAGGGAAATATGATTTATAATTGCACATAGTTAGCTAACTGTACACGTCCAATCCCTTTAGACCCATGAAAGCAAACAACAGAGCAGTATGCTTTCTCACTAAATAAAACATTTAACCTAATATGCTCAAACATGAGGTTTCCCCACCTCTTCCACCCCCTCGTATTAGTCAAGGACAACTTCCCAAAATACCTCGTATTAATAGTACTATTTAATGAATTGAAATTTTAATCACTTAAAATTCCTGCTCAAAAGATGTGGATGGCTTGATAATCCAAATCACATTCTTTATGGGAATTTGTAGCCAGAATCCCAAGTTCAGTTTATCAGTGCACTCAGCAATAATTAAAGAGTACTGAAGCAATTTAATTTGAGGCTTCAAACTTCACAAGAAACAAGAAACGTGCCAGGCTTAATGCTACAAGGATTCTGGACACATTGTCCATACGTGGGCTTCTAGGGTGACTGATCATACTGAAATACTTAGGACTGCAAGATTCCCCAGAATATGGGACTTTGGGCCGTAAAACTGAGACAGCCCTGGAAAAAGCAGGCTGATTTCCCTAGATTCAGGTGGAGGGAAAACCTCCAAGTGGAAGTAAAGCATCCATGTAAGAGAACTTGCTCCTGCAAACAGGGCAAAAGCTGAATCTCTGGATCCAGAAGACAAGTTTGGAGCTGGGCTAGAGGCCTTGGTGCCATACTTAGTTTAATCCACAAGTACGAAAGCTTTAGAGCTTCCCTGGTGGCTCAGTGGTAAAGAATCTTGCCTGCAGTGCAGGAGATACAGGAGACGTGGGTTCCGTCCCTGGGTGGGGAAGATCCCCTGGAGGAGGGCATGGCAACCCACTCCAGTATTCTTGCCTGGAGAATCCCCATGGACAGAGGAGCCTGGCGGGCTACACTTCATAGGGTCCCAAAGACTCAGACATGATTGAAGAAACTCAGCACATAGGCACATGACAACTTTTACTACCCTCCACTGAGAATAGGATCTCCCTCAAAAAGACAGGCTGAGTTTGCAGTCGGGGCACAGACGACCACACAACAGAGCCTGGAGCAACAGGGGATGAAGACATCCAGAAGTCTTATCCCCACACCTAGCTCCCCTTGGGACTCCTCTGTTAGCCTGATCAGCCAGCTGTTCTTATCAGCCTTCATTTAAACCCATTGCACTACCTTGCATTTGACCATGTGTGGGTAGAGTCGGTCTCCCCCGTCAACACTGGCATAGGGAGATCAGAACCACAAGAGAGTTACAGGGCGTCCCTGCTTTTGTGAAGGAAACCTCTCTACCTGTCACTAACACCCCGAAAATGTAGCGCTCAGTTGGAGTTTCTATTGTACTGAAGTGCTTTTCACTGGAAGGCAACTGGAGTTTTCTCCACTCTCTCCACAGGCAGCCAGAGTACCCTGCTGCATCTATTATAACCAGGATTAAGAAACCTCCCTCTTGTGCTTAGATAATCCTGTTTTCTGCAAAAAGAGGAACCTAACCATGTGACTCGGGGGCTGGGTGGTGGTTGTATAGTCAGGGGAGCAGATGAGAGAACCCCCAGGGGAAATGTCAATGTTCAACTCCTCCCACCAAAAGTTTCCTCTCTTGTTAACAAGGGAAGCCCAGTGATACTCAAAACACTTGATTTATTTTCACTAAAGGAGCTGACTCATTTTGCTGTACAGTAGAAACTAACACAATATTGTAATGCAATTATACTCCAGTAAAAAAAAATTTTTTTAATTAAAAAACTTCAAGGAATTTGATCTGATAGACAGAGTGCCTGAAGAACTATGGACAGAGGTTTGTAACATTGTACAGGTGGTGGTGATCAAAACCATCCCCAGAAAAAAGAAATGCAAAAAGGCAAAATGGTTGTTTGAGGAGGCCTTACAAATAGCTGAGAAAAGAAGAGATCCTAAAGACAAAGGACAAAAGGAAAGATATACCCATCTGAATGCAGAGTTCCAGAGAATAGTGAGGAGAAATAAGAAAGCCTTCTTTTTTTTTTTTCTTTGTTGATAGTTTATTTTTCTTTTCTTTTCTTTCAAATATACATTTATTTATTTTAATTGGAGGCTAATTACTTTACAATATTGTATTGGTTTTGCCATACATCAACATGAATCCGCCATGGGTGTACACGTGTTCCCATCCTGAACCCCCATCCCACATCCCTCCCCATATTAAGTGAACAATGCAAAGAAATAGAGGAAGACAATAGAATGGGAAAGACTAGAGATCTCTTCAAAAAATTAGAGACACCAAGGAAACATTGCATGCAAAGACGGGCACAATAAGGGAGAAAATATTTCTTCACAAATGAGCGACAATACACTGTTCTGACTGGGGCACTCACTACTCTACTCATGAATATAGGACCTCAACTTGTTTCTCGTAATCATCATGAAACAAACTTTCCCCATCTGAAATGGCCAGCATAGCTCACAATCAGCAGGGCTTTGTGAGAATTACCTAAGAAACAAATGCAGACTTCTACCTCTGACGCTGGTAGATATTCATCAAATGTTAGTAATTTTCCTTTCTTTTTTCCCTGCCAATATCCAGTATGCAAATGAACAAATAGGTCACTCAAATTTGGAATAAAAATGTTCATTATCACCATTTATTATCCATCTCAGTAGCAGCATGATGGGAAGTAATTCAGTTCATTTTTCTTTGTCTTTTACATTTATCTTAACCTTCAAAATCTAAATGTCTTTTTAAAATACCATTTATCAGAATAAATGGATATCTGGAAGAGACAACCTGATAATTGTACTTGAAAAGTTCTAAAATGTACTTGTAGAACCGATTCATCTCCTCACTTACGTGTGTGTCTTTCTATAAGTCAGCTTGTTTCTATGCAAGGATCATTCTACACAACAATCTCCATTCTGAACATCTCACTGAATGTGATTATCCTCTAAGTAAAAATCATGATTTTCAGGTAGAAGGAAGAACACTACACTTAAAAACCTCTGAAGCTGATTCTTACTTATATCCCCAATCCAAGTATCAAGTGAACAATGACAGAGTTTACCACCATTTTTGAACAATCAGCAAAATGACAGAAATCAAGAGTCCTTTCTGTAGTAATATGTAAAAGTCAACACAGTCAATAATTCTTCTCATACCCAGTCCATGTAAAGACTGTCCTGGTCCCTGGAAACCAGGATGCATCACTGGAGCTTGTTAAAATAGAAGCTTGCACGGGGATTCTTTTCTTTAATTTTGATGCTTATGATTGCTGAAAATTAAGAACCATTACCATGTGCCAGGGACTGACCCAAGCACAGTAGATAGATAGACAGATAGATGATGTATAAATTGAACAAATAATTCTGGGCTGTTGGGACTATGATTATCCCCATGTCACAGATGAAGAAACTAAGACTTATAAAATAGCCCAAGGTCCCAGAGTTGGTAACATCAGAGATAAAGCTTGAACCTGTGTCTATCCATCTCCAAAGCCTATACTCTTAAGCCATTAAACTGTATAATGAAAGGAATTTTCTTCTCCTTCTTGGTAACATTATAATCCTAACCAAGGAAGGTGTTGGACAATGTAATTTCATCTAATAGTTCTAATAGCTTTCAATGATGTATCATAATAGGTATCTTGGTCTTACCTCCCATACTGTCTGCATACCAGGATCTATCTGTAGGCTGTGTTTCCTATGAGTTTTAGGTTCTATAGATCATGCTTACTATCCTATAGAAAATACCATTACTGCCAAAGAACGCTTTTCTCCAAGCTAACTTCTTAGACTTGACAAGTAGTTTAAGCCAACAGGCTTTCATGTTCTCTTGATCATGGCTGGGGAAAAAAATTTTAAAGCTCTGAGTTTTACTCACTTCAAAAACTGAATCTCAAAGGATCTGAAAAAAAATGGTCTCGTTTTCAACTCAATTTTCAAAGGTTTTTAATGGTTGATTTGATATCCTAGAGTATTCAGCAGTATCCCTTAATGAGCTTAAAACTGGACTTTTTCTTACAGACTGGTTTTCAGATAATGATTTAAGACCACCTCATCCTATCTCCTTTGTGCGTTGATGTCATTAGGCTCAGTCAAAGTCAAGCATGAGGTGAACAGATATTAATTTAAGACCATTTAAAGCTACAGTCTCTGCATCACCCACAACAAGCCTCCTTTATTAGCCCTTGATGGGGCCTTCATTAGTTGAAACAAATCAAAAGCTAGGTGGAGACAACTCAGTCTGGCAACTCAGCTTTCTTTCCTAGTCCTCTTCATATTTGTAGAGGTCAGTTCAGAGATAATGGGCAACACTGTAACTCAAAAGAGAATGATGTCTCTGAATGTAATTCAAATTAGTAGTTTAAAAATATGGCGATGGTTGAGATTCATGTTTGACTTTTTCTACACCACTTTTTTTCCCTTTGGGCAGAAATAAATCACGCTGACCTTCTCTCTGTTCAAGATATTTCAAATTGACTATCAGACACCACAATGGAAACTAAACGTAGTAACAACAGAAATATCTGTCTTTCTGTTCAGGATTTTCCCTCTGTGTCCCCACATGCCCAGCAGTGCCATGAGTGGAGTGCCACAGAGACGGCTGATAAATATCTCCTGGGTTGATGAATTTCTCTCCATTCCCTTTGATGGTTCAGTTCTTAAGATGTCCTAAGGGCAGCCACTCTGCCCACTGAGATGCAGACAGGCTTATGCTCTGTTTCCAGGGCTTTTGCCTGGCTTCCCGCATCCTGTCTACAGCCTCCCTTTCTCTCCATCCATGCTTATCTGCTCGATGGATACCTGGTCCCCTCAAACATCACCTAGCATGATCTACATCTACCTAACCAACCCACTGGGCTTGGACAAGCATCCTCTTTTCTTCATTGTCATCACCCTTGATTTGAACATCTCCAAAGCCTCTCCCTGCTATGAACAGGGAAGTGTTTTTATTAACATTTTACCAAGCTACTTCCTTCACACCTGCATAGTTCTTGCCTGCTCATCTCTTCCAACAAGATGCTTTGAGGGTGCTAAAGTATTTGTAAAAAGTTTCCCACTATCTAAAGAATAAAGTACATCTCCTGAGCCTGGATTGCCAAGGTCTCCCAGCATTTGTGGATTTTTTTTCCCCACTGACTTCAGATTATATTGATTTCCTTCACTTGGAAACTTTTTAGCATTTATATTTATAGCATTCTTTTTTTAAGATTTTTTTAAAAACGTGGACCATTTTTAAAGTCTCTACTGAATTTGTTACAACATTGCTTTAATATTATTACAATATTGCTTTATGTTTTGGGTCTTTGGCCCCCAGGCATGTGAGAGCCTAGCTCCCTGACTAGGAATCGAGCCTGCCACCCATGCATTGGGAGGTGAAGTCTTAACCACTGGATTGTCAAGGAAATCCCTGTAGCATTCATTCTTGAACTGAATTGTTATGTTTCTTTGCACTGTTTCATGGGCTTCCCAGGCGGCACTAGTGGTAAAGAACCCGCCTGCCAATCCAGGAGACATAAGAGATGGGAGTTCAGTCCCTGGGTCGGGAAGATTCCCCTGGAGGAGGGCATAGCAACCTACTCCAGTATTCTTGCCTGGAGAATCCCATGGACAGAGGAGCCTCATAGGATACAGTCCACAGGGCTGCAAAGAGTCAGACACGACTGAAGCAACTTAACACACATGCACACAGTTTTATAAGCATTTTGTGTGGTTTTTGCCTCTCCTATCTACTAAATGGGCTTCCCTTGTAGCTCAGTTGGTAAAGAATCTACCTTCAATGCAGGAGACATGGGTTTGATCCCTGGATTGGGAAGATCCCCTAGAGAAGGAAACGGCAACCCACTCCAGCATCCTTGCCTGGAGAATCCCATGGACAGAGGAGCCTGGCAGACTACAGTCCATAGGGTCACAAGAGTCAGACAAGAATTAGCGACTAAACCACCAAACCATCACCATGTACTAAATGCTGAATCCTCTTATATCTCTTGTGTAGCTTCTGGCTCAGTACCACATGTATCATAGACACCCAATAAATGATTATTAATTCAGTAAGATTGAATGGATGAATGAATAAAATATACAGCTACCCTGAAACATAAAGAAACACAAACAATGTTTCACAGAGAGGGAAAAAGTACAATCGGAAGTAGAAAGCTCTAGGTGCTTTTCCAGCCCACATGTTAAACCTTAAACATTATTCTTAAGCAGGTCTTAAAGAAGGGTGAGTAAGGTCAGATGCTGTTCTAGCTTCTTTCTTTTATTTTGTCAGGGGACCAACGGAGGTGAAGCTAGCCCACCGATTGCTTGCAAATAAGCCATCCTTTCTTTTTTTCTTTCTCCTTCTTGCTTCAAAAGGTAGTATTCTATAGAGACAGCTCTGAGAGGAGGGGAGGGAAGGTGAAGGGGGAATAAGGAGAGAATAGTCAATCATTCATCACTGCCATAGCTAGAGGAAGGCAGCCCTCCTCTGCCCAGGAGGGAGGAACAAATATCACTGCCTTCCAGGCCACTGAGAAGACCTTTATGGAGGATAACACTTCTAGGGACTGCAGGGACCTGTTAGGAGAGAGATCACTTCACAATCAAAGAGGGTCGGCCACACAAAAGGCCTTCAGGGTAGAAGTCTGCCTCTGGGTCAATCTGACCACACGAACAGGAAGAACAGAATGGACCATGACTCCACAGGAGGCAGATGACTTAGTTCAGAGAAAGATGGTCTGTGTTCCATCCATGAAGCCCTGAGGGTGGCTATTGAGGATGTTTTATGATGGGAATAGGTTTGAGCAGATCAACACTTTCAAAGCGCTTCTGAGGTGACTGTTAGCTTAGAAGTTTCCACTTACTCTTTCAGGAGTGGCGAAAGTATAGACTAAGGGAACTTTTTTTGTCTGATTGCATAGGCTGGTTGGCTTGGTTTTCCAGAAGTCTGGTCCACTAAAGACTGGTTTCAGCAGAAGCAGCATGAAAGCGTTCTGAGTTGGAGCTTCATGAGCCACACAGGCTCTTAGCACTCACTGGGAAGAAACAACCCACCAGATCAGGGACCCAGTGAAAGACCTAACCCAGACTCTTGAGCAGCAAGTCTCCCTCACACATTTTATGCACATGGTAAGACTATGTTCCTATAACTATAGACAGAAAATCCTGTTGAGTATGAGTCACAAGCTGTTCAATAATCTGAAGTTTCTGTAATGAATTTTCATCCTTGACAAGTCTTCTGCAGATAGGACTGTAACATCCATAAAACCTTTGGGTAAGCAAAGGAGTATGCTTTAATTTAACTTGTGCTTCCAGGACTATAGAAGTTTTAGTAATGCTGGAATGTTTCACGTACAAATTGCTGCAATGTGTTTGGTTTAATAAGACTTGGAAATGGAAGTAGTTGCTACTGATAAGCCCAGATGGCAATACAATAGTATGCTGAATTCATCTGATGTTCCAAATAATATTGGGCTTTTTTTTTTTTTTTTGATAGCAGAAGGTAGAACTCAAAGAGTTTGCTGATTAATGATGATCCAGAGTACAGGCACCATTAGTGGGGTAGGGGAAGGCTTTGGGGACTTCAACATAAAACTCAGCCTTTTTGCCATTTATGAAAATTTAATTCCATGTTGTCCATTTTTTACATTTCCAATTCTCATTCACGCATCACATCTGAGCATGAAATTGTGCAATATAGGCAAAGGACAAGGACAGAAAAGGGTCACAGATGTGTGTGTGGAAAGGGAATGAGGCAGAAAGCTGCTCCTCTCTGGGGACACAGCTTCTGAGATGTCCCCACTTGCCCTCTTCTAGGTGATGATCCTCAGCTTTGTATGTCCAGCAACTTTGTTAAACACCTGGGAACTGGCTCACACTAACCAGTACTCACACATTTCACTATCATTTGACATGAAAAGATGGTTTTGAGATATGCCTCTTGAGATAACATAAAGCATCTTTCCCCATTATACAAATCACCTTGCCTATAGGGCCGAAAGATTCAGTCTAGTCTGCTCATTCTCTCTCCTAAGAGTGCTGAATAGATGCTAACTGCCTCCTATGTGTTCTCCTCCTTCTGAGACATTACATTAATTCCATCTCCTGTTGGCACCTTCTTCTCTTCAGCACTAGTTCATCCTGCCATAGTTTTGAATCCACTGATACAGGTAAGCTCTGTCTAAGGCTCTACCCTGATCCCTGGATTGGAAATTCCAGAATTCTGGATACTCTTCGGGTTCTCATTAGTGTCCCATTTACAAACACTCTCCATAATGGGGTGTTCCAACAGAAGGCCAGCCTTCCCCTTTGTGTATTCTTGAAATTCATTGTACTCTCAGCATAACCTGCATATTTCCTATCCCAAGAGAGGCACACCTAATGTGAAGGGTCCCTACTCAATTTTTATGGAGGCTTTTTAAATTTTTCCAATATCACTGGGACGGGAAACACTGCCCAGAATCAAGTTGCTGTTAAGGACCCAAGTGGAAGAGGTGGGAAATGGAATGCTGGCCGTCAGCCTCTTACATTCTCACCAGGTAAGGTTTAAGCTTAAGCTGGTTACCCAGCTACAGACTGTGGGCCCCTAATATGAGAAACTGTGGGCAACCAATATTGTCTTCCACAGTAAAATGCAGCATGACTTGGAGTTAAGCCTTAAATAAATTAGAATTGGGTATTCCCTAGGATGATGTAGCTCGTGGACCACGCTGCCCAAAATGTGGCTGTACCAGTAGTTTAATCAAATGAAATGAATGGATAAGTAAATGGATTAAAGTAAAATTGATGGAAGTATAGTAATATATTTACTGGATAAATGCATTTGTATATTGTTTTCATTGGAAAGGGATGGGGGCAGGGGTATGATAACAATAGAGAAACCAGAAATAAATAGGGCTACTTGTCTCATCATCCATGAGATAAATCTGCCTTCTTGGTTTGGGGATGGAATAAGGTAGAAAGGAGTAGCAGTGACCTACAGAGTCTACCAAGAACTTGTTAAACCCAGTTACGAACATAGGCCTCTCCTGTTTCTGAGGCACTTGCCAAGGGAACTCTCCCCATTATTGGGGGAAGTAGGAACAGGCATGCCAACAACCAAGAGTTGGGCCATTGTTATGATCCTGAAGAAGGGAGGCCAAATAAATAAATAACCCTCACACCTACATCTTTAAGCTCCTACTGGAGTTCAAATTGAAAAGGCCAGCATAGCTCCTAATTCATCTTTATACAATCCCAAAACACCTAGCAGAAAGCCTTCCACAGGGAAAATGCTTAAGATATTTATTGAATAGAATTGGATGGTGGCAAATACCACACTTTAAAGGTGTTAAAAGACTGTTTGATATGCTTAATCTAGTCAAAAACATTGTATTTAAGAGACAGAAGTTTGGAAAAGGTGGTTGGTAGCAAGCCAGTTTGGCTAACAGTTTTGAGAGTCTAACAGCTGCGTTAATAGCAGAAATTGGTAAACAACTTCCCAGAGTGTGGTAAAAGATTCATTAAGGCAGCTCTGAGTCTCAAAGAGGGATGGAAAAGCTGAAAGAAACCAAATATAAAGGCAGCAGGTAAAGTCACTCAGTCATGTCCAACTCTCTGCAACCCCATGGACTGTAGCCTGCCAGGCTCCTCCGTCCATAGGATTTTCCAGGCAAGAATACTGGAGTGGGTTGCCATTTCCTTCTCCAGGGGATCTTCCCGACCCAGGGATTGAACCCAGGTCTTTCACACTGGAAGCAGACTCTTTACTGTCTGAGCCAGCAGGGAAGCCCAAAAATAAAGCCAACTTGACTTTTCAGAGATGAACTTCATTTTTTTAGAGTAGTTTTAGGCTCACAGCAAAACTGAGCCGAAACTACAGACATTTTGCATAGACCCTGCCCCATCCCTCCATGCACAGTCTCACCAATTATTAACATCTCCATTAAGGGTGCATTGGTGACACTTAATGACCCACACTGACACACCATCACCTAAAGTCCATAGTTTACATCAGAGCACACACTTGGTGTTGTACATTCTAACAAATATGATATGCACTTACCATTAAGATATCATACAGGTAACTCTACTCTATATAATAACCTATCTGGAAAAGAATGGATATATGTACATGTATCAGAGAAGGCGATGGCACCCCACTCCAGTACTCTTGCCTGGAAAACCCCATGGACGGAGGAGCCTGGTAGGCTGCAGTCCATGGGGTTGTGAAGAGTCGGACACGACTGAATGACTTCACTTTCACTTTTCACTCTCATGCATTGGAGAAGGAAATGGCAGCCCACTCCAGTGTTCTTGCCTGGAGAGTCCCAGGGATAGGGAAGCCTGGTGGGCTGCCGTCTATGGGGTTGCACAGAGTTGGACACAACTGAAGCGACTTAGCAGCAGCAGCAGCAGCAGCATGTACATGTATGACTAAATCAGTTTTCTGTATACCTGAAACTAACATAATATTGTAAATCAACTATACTCCAATATAAAACGAAAGTTAAAATAAACTTTTTTTAAAAAAAGATAGCATAAAGATGTGACTTCCCTGGTGGTCCAGTAGCCAAGACTCCATGCTTCCAATGCAGGGGGTCTGGGTTTAATCCCTGGTCAGGGAACTAGATCCCACGTGCCACAGTGAAAGAGTTCACATGCCCCAGCTGAAAAAGATCATGCATGCCATAAGGAAGATCACAGATTCTGCATGCTGCAACTAAGACCTGGCACAGCCAAAGAAATTCAAAAGTTAAAAGAGAGAGAGAGAGAGAAGGATATCATACAAAGCAGTTTCACCACCCTAAAAATCCTCTGTGCTCTGTGCAAAAACAGACTTTTAGTGCTTTAACATGCAACAGGAACAGAAATCCTCTACTTCTGTTCGACATTCTTTCTGAAAGCACAGCAAACAGTCAAGGAATCGAGAGGAAAAAGCCAATTTTGAGTCATGATCTATTCATCAGCAGTGAATAGGTAGTAAAGGGGCTGTGGTTTCAAGCCCAGGGAAACAGAGAATGGAGACTACCCACAAGGAGATGCAGTGGGAGCACCTTTAGGAAGCTTCCAGAACACCCAGCCTGCTACAGTCTTCTCTTCTGTCCCTCCTTTTTCCTCCCATGACAACACTCTGACTTTAAAGCCCTTTAAGAAGTCCCTGAAGAGCAAGATCCATCAGGGCTGTCCCAGGGAGCTGGTGGCCGATGGGAGCCTCAGGCTGCCGTGCGGTCCTTTGCTCCAGGTTTGGCCATCATGTCCATCCCAAATCTGGGGTTTGGCATTAGTTGAGCTGGTTTGGCTCAGGCACTGTAAACAGACATCCTGTGCAAGTGAAGAACAGAAGTCACACCAGTTAGGCTTCAGGTTGTTCATGGATTCATAGGATACTAGAGCAGAAGGGGTTGATGGCTGGACAGCTAGTCCAACAAGGTCCGTAAAGAGGAAGAAACTAAAGTCCAAGGCAGAGAAATGATTCCTGAGGGTCACACGGAGAATTAGAGGGTGAACCTAGACACAGAAGCCCCGTCTCCTGGCTTCTTGTCAAGTGCTCCAACCACTATGCACACACTGGAGGCACCCCCTGTTCTCCCTTTAGACAGCCTTGTTATTCTGCATTGCTCTCGGTCCATACTAGTTTCCCAGAGCAGATCTCAGGTGGAGCATCCGGATATGCATGTATAAGTGTGTGTCTCTGCTGAGCAGGGCACCTGCAGAGGTCTGGAAGTGCACATGTACTCACTCTGGCCCTCTTATGTTCTTCTGGCCAAACTCCAGGAATTTTCATAATTAACAGTCTGTTAACTGGTGGATCTTCTCATATAACCCGGATCTCAACTGGAGGTCTCCTCCCCCTTTGAGGTCTAAACTATATTAGCCTAAACCTCTGCTTTATTCTATGCATACTTTCATGGACAGACCCCAAACTGCTGTTTGAGAACCTTGCTCTGACTTCCTGAGCAAGTTCTAGTCTTATGGTTACCTATGATCCTAACTTCCTTTCTGATGAATAATTCTAGCTGCAGACTAGCTACTGGGACAAATGTGATATTCCTGTTCTATACTGTATGTGGAAGTTAAATCTATTTCAAAAACTCCCACCAAAGATAAAACCACCCACCGTATGTACAAGAAAGCTTTGGGTGAGGCTGTTTACTTTGAAACAAGACAAATCACTTCAAATTGGCCAGCAGACGTGCCTGTTTTTTAAAAGTGTCTTCCTTCCCTGGTGGCTCAGCTGGTAAAGAATCCACCTGCCAATGTAGGAAACTCAAGAAACTCGGGTTCAGTCCCTGGGTCAGAAAGATCCCCTGCAGGAGGAAAGGGCAACCAACTCCAGTATTCTTACCTGGAAAATTCCATGGAGATAAACCTGGAAGGTTACAGTCCTTGTGGTGGCAAAGAGTCGGACACGGCTGAGTAAACATGTGCAATATATACAAGTCCAGGCCTCCTCCAGTGAGCTTCTCGGTAAGCCCTTGGTAACCTAACTTTTTAACCCTCTCCCTGACTCCTCTTTCCTCTTCTTTCCCCTTCTCTTGTTCTCCCTTCCTCCTCTTTTTAGGACTGCTTGGGATTCTATATTCTTCTCAATCTACTATCATCTAGAGCAACAATTCTCACCTTCAGTGATTCCCCCAGCCACCCCAGCCTGAAACCATTCAACACTGTCTGGAGACATTTCTGATTGTCACGAGTTGGGGGTGCCACAGGCATCTAGTAGGTAGAGATCAAGGATGTTGCCAAAAGTCCCACAACGCACAGGACAGGCTTCCCTAACAGTGGTCCAGCCCCAAATGTCATGGGCTTGAGAAACTCTCATCTAGCAAAACGTGGTTGTTGCAAGGGCTATTCTCAAATGCAATGCTAGGCTTATCCAAATTCCTTCCACCCACCTTAGAAAGTGGCTGTCATTTAAAATAGCGTCTTCTTACTTCTGTTGCACTAACAAGAGGCAGATGAAACATCACCTGCTCTCATAGCCTTCCCTGATCCTCTTCCCAATCCTCCATCTGTGTCTTCATGGCACTTCTGCACAGCACCATCCTATCAGTCATCCGTTCTGTAAGATTCCAGCTTCCCAGTGGCATAGATCAATCCCTTTTAGCACCCCTCTCACAGACCCTGGCATACAAAAGGCATTTAATAATGCTTGTGGAATTGAATCCAGTGTTCAGTGAGCAGCTTCCCATCTCAGGACCAAGCCTGACAGAATGGTGGAGACTATTGGCAGCAGAGGGTAATCATAACTCCTATTAGATGGAGACGGCACGTGTGCCCCAGCAATGACTACGTGGTGATGCAAAGCATGGCTTTAGTTGGAAAGACCACACACTGGTC
Source organism: Ovis aries (assembly GCF_016772045.2). NCBI lineage: Eukaryota > Metazoa > Chordata > Mammalia > Artiodactyla > Bovidae > Ovis > Ovis aries. Next base: position 93,045,579 of record NC_056057.1, read on the forward strand.
CTCTTAGCAAAAAGATCCAAGAGGACTGAGCACAGCTCTCAGAGGCACCCATTGTCAACAGAGGATCTCAACAAGATGAAACGGTCACCATTCCAGTTTTCAGGGATGGCATCACAGCCTGCGATTTGCATTGCAATCAACACTATTTTAAAGAAAGAGGTGTAACAGCCTATCTAAATATTACAAGAGCACTCATAAATGCCCATTTTCCCTGACTGAGTAATGATAAGTGGTACAATTATTTTAGAATTAGCAGTAATTTTCAAAGGCTTTGTGAGCAGTTCATGAAGTAATGGAGTTTCGAATGATAACTCCTAGATAAACGATTGGTGAGTGAGAAAGAAACAAAAAAATTATGCCCCTATAAAAAAGAGCACATATAAAAGAAATAGGAAATGTCATTGTCACATTTCTAATCAACCATTTTGATCTCATCTTCCAAATACTGTTATATTAAGCCATCTAACTGTGACATACAGAAGTAAAACTGAAGTATTATGCAACATCAGTTATTTTAAAAAAAAAAAAAAAGTCAGTGGCAAACTTTGATTCTTTCTAATAAGGTGCTGCACCATTTTGTTTATTTAAAGATAAAATAAAAGCAAACATAAAACTATCTGCCTGTGAAGAGGCAGAACAATCAGTGGCAGAAACCACCTGGATTTTGTGTGGCTTCATCCCTGCTGAATGGCTCTTTGCTGCTTATCCAAATACCGATCACCCTTTTTCTTACCTCAGTTTCAGACCACTCCCTTGGAGCAGAACCCTGCTTATATGTAGACCCAATAGCCATTTCCCCCTCTTCCTTGCCAGTTCAAGTGGCACAGACCACCTACCTCACAGCACTTGGCCCCTCCCATGCCACACTGGTAGATCTTGGTTTAGTTAATCTAATCCAGTATTTCATAACCTTCTTTCTTTCACTGACCAACCTAGACAGCATATTCAAAAGCAGAGACATTACTTGGCCAACAAAGGTTTGTCTAGTCAAGGCTATGGTTTTTCCAGTAGTCATGTATGGATGTGAGAGTTGGACTATGAAGAAAGCTGAGCACCAATGAATTGATGCTTTCGAACTGTGGTGTTGGAGAAGACTCTTGAGAGTCCCTTGGACTGCAAGGAGATCCAACCAGTCCATCCTAAAGGAGATCAGTCCTGGGTGTTCACTGGAAGGACTGATGCTGAAACTCCAGTATTTTGGCCACTTCATGCAAAGAGTTGACTCATTGGAAAAGACTCTGATGCTGGGAGGGATTGGGGGCAGGAGGAGAAGGGGACGACAGAGGATGAGATGGCTGAATGGCATCACCGACTCAATGGACGTGAGTTTGAGTGAACGCGAGGAGATGGTGATGGACAGGGAGGCCTGACATGCTGAATCATGGGGTCACAAAGAGTCAGACATGACTGAGTGACTGAACTGAACTGATCTGAGGCCTTTCCACAAAGGTCCATATAGTCAAAGCTATGGTTTTTTTCCAGTAGTCATGTATGGATGTGAGAGTTGGACCATAAAGAAGGCTGAGCACTGAAGAATTGATGCTATCAAACTGTGGTGCTAGAGGAGACTCTTAAGAGTCCCTTGGGCTGAAAGGAGATCAAACCAGTCAATCCTAAAGGAAATTAACCCTAAATATTCTTTGGAAGGACTGACACTGAAGCTCCAATACTTTGGCCCCCTGATGTGAAGAGTCTACTCAATAAAAAAACACCCTGATGCTGGGAAAATTGAAGACCAAATGATAAGGGGGAGGCAGAGGATGAGATGGTTAGACACCATTACCAACTCAATGTACATGAATTTGAGCAAACTCTAGGAGATAGTGGAGAACAGAGGAGGCTGGCATGCTGCAGACCTTAAGACCGCGGAGCTAGACGTGACTTAGCAACTGAACACAACAGGCCTTTTCACATCCTAATCTCTGGATTTTCTAAATATGTTTGGTTACACAGCAAAGGGAAAATAATGTTTCAGGTGCAACTAGGATTGCTATTCTGCTGAATTTGAGATGAAGAGATCATCCTGAATTATCCTGGTACATCCAATGTAATCACAGAGTTTCTTAAATGGGGCAAAGGAGGCAGAAGATAAGAAAGAGAGGGAGCATTATGGAAAGACTCAATTGATCATTGCTGGCTTTAAAGATGGAGCCAAGGAGTACAGACAGCCTCCAGAAGAGGAAAAAGGCAAGGACTGTCTCCTGGAGCCTCAGGAGGAACACAATCCTGGCAATACCTCAATTATGACCCAGAGAGACATATTTTGAGTTTCTGACATCCAAATTCATAAGATAATAATTTTGTGCTGCTTTTAAACTCTTAAGTTTGTCATACTTTTTTTAAAACATAATTTCTAGTTATTTATTTTATTTTCTTATTAGAATATACTTGCTTTATAATGTTGTATTAGTTTCTGCTGTATAGCAGTGTGAATCAGCTATATGTATCCATACATCCTCCCCCTCTTGGGCCTCCCTCCCAATCCCCCCACCCGCCCCAGGTCATCACAGAGTGCGAGTGCCCTGTGTTATATAGCTAGTTTCCCACGAGCTAGCTGTTTCACACATGGGAGCACATTCATGTCAACACTACTCTATTTGCCCCATCCTCCCCTTTCCCCACTGTGTCCATGCGCCTCTTCTCTTTGTCTCTCTTCCTGACCTGCAAACAGGTCCATCTGTACCATTTTTCTAGATTCCACACATGTGCATTAATATAGGATACTTGTTTTTCTCTTTCTGACTTATTTCACTCTGTATGACGGACTCTAGGTCCACCCACATCTCTACAAATGACCCAATCTAATTCCTGCCTTTTAGATGAGTAATATTCCATTGTATATATTGTGGCACTTTCTATCAGGAACATAAGAAACCAACCCCTCCCTCACCCCAAGCCAATCTTTGTTCCTGTGGTGGCAACTCTGCCACCACTGAGCATGCACAGTCTAACTCTATCATTGTATTTCTGCTTTCCCACTGATTAGGAAGAAGCCTATGACAGAATGCTGGCCAAAAAATCATGCGGGGCAGCTGGGGGGGAGACGGGGGATAAGGTGGTTCTGGAGGTTTCTGAGAAAGGGTTTTGCTCCAAAAAAAACTAATAAATGAAGATATTCTTAAAGAGAAAATTGCCTTTGTTTCCCTATCACTGTTGCCATCTCCATGCGATACTTGAACCTCCTGCAATGAGACAATGAGGGCAGGAGGATGATGAGAAACCCACCTGCTAAGAACAGCAGAGCAGAAATGCAGAAAGAAGCAGAACCCTCGTTGCCTTAGTCAGGCACTGACATAGCCAACCGTGGAACTGACATGCCTCCAACCTTCTTGTTACAGAGGAAGAAAAATGCACTTATTATTTCAGCCAGTTTTGGATCAGGTCCAAGGCTTGCTAGCAAAAGCAGCCTTTCTTCCCTTTACCAGAAATAAGCTCATTCTGTAAGCAAAATACCCACCACTAGGTATCCCCTCATTAGCTGAGATTTAATGTGGTGAATAGAAATATTTGAAGTAAAAGATCATTTCAGTCACAGAGATTATAAGAATGAGATGCTAATTAGAGATATTGAGCAGACAGTTTAAAAAAAAAAAACTAAAATAACACAGAAGGTCCTTTCTAAGCTAGCCTTTGCCCCTAGTCACAGTCTATTCCCTCTTACTCGCTCCATCACCCCAGCCCCTACATAGCACTCCATGTCACCTGTAACCCAGTCACCCTAAAGAACTTGTCATTGCAAACACGTGCCTCTCCATCCCTGTGTGATTGCACAAAATGGTCACTAGAGCCCTTTTTCCTGGCTAACGCCTTCTCATTCTTCACAGTTCAACTCAAAACTAAGCCTGACATCATCCCTACCCAGAGAGTATTACGCGTTAGTGATCTTCCTTTACCTCTGTTCCCACAGCATCTTAGGCACATCTTCATCTGTACTTCTCCAATTGTTCAGATTGTTGTGATTGTGTGAATCAACACCTGTCTCTCCCCTCCATTAACCTGGACTCTGAAGGCAAAAACTGTGATCTTCACATGTAACCCCTGCACCTAGTTCTGTACCTGGCCCAAAACAGGATGGAGGAGGGGGCAGGAGAAAGAGAGAGAAAAGGAGGATGAATATAAATAAGAAAGCTTGAATCTTGAGCGTGGATGAGACACCAGGGCGAAGATCTCATCTGGGGAGTCATCAACACACAGATGATGGTTGAAAGTGAAAGCTTCAGGGAGACTGCCAAGAACAGCGCCTTCAGAAACATTACCACTGGGGTAGGAGGAGGTAAAGGTGCCAAGAGGAAAAGAGAAACATAGCTCAAGGAGCTCTGCCTACTGTTACAGAAGACAGTTTCCAGAAGAAGATATCAGTCACAGTGAAAGATGAAGAAGCGTCAAGGAGGAAGAGCTGGTGAAGGCCTTGGACCTGGCCTCTGAGAGATAGCCTCCAAGACAGCAATTTCATAAGAATGAGTAGAAAAGGGGTTAAATGACAGGAGACTCGGGGAGAATAAACAAAGAATTGGTGTGTCCACACTGACCACACCTACATGTGCAAATGACGGGACCAGAAAAGAAAGAGAACAAAATATACGACTCTGTCTCCTTTTGTTTCATATTCATATAGGCTGATAAGCCTGAAAACATCTTTTTAAAAAAAAAAATTTTATGTATTTATTTTTGGCTGTGCTGGGCCTTCGTTGCTGCGTGAGTTCTTCTCTAGTTGGAGCGATCAGGGGCTGCTCTTCATGGCAGCAGCTTCCCTTGTTGAGGAGCACGGGCTGTAGGGCACACGGGCTTCAGGATTCAGGAGCTGCAGTCCATGGGCTCCATACTTGTGGCACAGGGGATTAGTTGCTCCACACAGCATGTGGGATCTTCCCAGACCAGGGATCAAACCTGCGTCTTCTGAACCGGCAGGCGGATTCTTTACCACTGAGCCCCCTGGGAAGCCCCTGAAGACATTTCTGGTTTTCAAAATGTTAATGCTTTTACATATTTTGGCCCATTTAGGAATAAGCCCTTTAAGGATTGTACCCAACCAGGTACCAGATGACCATCAAGCACTTCACTATACAAAGAAGGGTAGAGAATACAGTTCTCTATGCAAGTGGCTAACTTGGCAGCCTGGAGATGGGTCACAAGGTGTGGTGTCAGTGAAGGGGCATGCTTTGCTCCAAGAGAAAGGGCATAAGACAATAGCTAGGGCACCTGAGTCCTGGTACTAGATTTTCTACTAACTCATTCTATGACCTTTACTAAGTCATTCATCTCCCTGGGCCTCAGTTTCTCCCTTTCTAACCTGCTGTGTTTCTCTGATTCCACTCATTGGTATTGGGAAGTAATTCAGCCATTCAATGAATATTTACCTTTGAGTTCAATGAGCAAAGCATTAAGCTAAGAGGCTAATTCTTCTAATGGAAAACTCTGATCCCTATTATCACATAAATCCCTCCTGGGAAAAGTAACAATCTGAGCTGTTATTAGTCATTAACACTAATGTGTAAATGTTTCCTTGGTTATAATAATGGAAAGCATTTCTTAAGAGCTTACTGCCTGCTAGACCCTAAGATTAAAACTTTACATGGATTTTCTCTTTTAATCATCACAAGAACAATAGAAGTGAAGACTATTGTTATTCTCAGTTTACAAATGAAGCAAGTTGTCCTCTAAGTCACTAATGTTGTCATACAGTGAGATCACCAGGCAATGGCCAGAAAAGGATTCAAAGCCATGTATCATGGCCCCATAGCCTGTTGTATAGTCAGGGTTCAAAGAAACAGAATCAGTAGAAGGTATAAAAACATAAAGATTTATTTTAAGAAATTGGTTCATGCAATAATGGAAGCTGGCAAACTCAAAATCTGCAGAGTGGATCAGCAGGCGGGAGATCCATGAAAAAGTTCCCCATGGTGCAGTTCAAGTCTGAAGACTGCCTGCTGCAGAATTCCCCTTTGCTTTGGAAAGTCAATCTTTTGTTCAATCCAGGCCTTCAACTGATTATGTGAGGCCCACCCACATTAGGGTGAGCAATCTGCTTTACTTGAAGTCCACTGATTAAAATATCAATTACTTTAAAAACTCCCAGAAACATCCACAATAATGTCTGACTATCTATTTTGGCACCACAGCCCAGCCAAGGTGACATAAAACTGACCATCATATCTGTGCACTTAACACAATGGAGTACTCAATAATACTTCTTTTTTTTTTTTAATTATTAGTTCAATGCAAAACATTCCCTTTCATTTTTCTCATTTTGGTTAACCACAGAATTCTCTCCCTAGGTGTCCAAACCAGGAGGTTGGGAGTTATCCCTGACTCTTCCTTCTTCTTCACTCTGTATATCCAATTGCTTGCAAAGACCTATTGATTCTACTTCCTAACAGGGTTCCTATTTATCACCTCCCCTCCATCCTCACTACCACAGCTTTATTTAAGACCTTGTCGCTTGTTGCCTGGACTATTGCAATAACCTACTAACTCATCTTGCTGCCTACAGATGAATTGAGTCTCTCCATCCATTTTTCAACCTACTGTCAGAGGGATCTTCCTAAAACACAAATCTGGTCATGCTGCTGCCCTATTTTAAATTCCTCAATAGCCCCATCTCCTTAGTCTGGTGAAAAGGTCCTTTACAATCCTGTTCTCATTTATTTCCCAGTCTCATCTCCTGTCACCCCTCCAGTAAACCACCCCCCACTCACTGCAGTCCCCCTTTACTAAAAATAGCTGCACTCTCTCATTAACAAAGCCATAGCTTCTCTTGGTTTTAAACTTTTGCAAGTGCTGTTTCCTTCTGCCTCAAATGCCAGCTCCCTTTCTCCTCAAATCAGATCAAAATGATCATTTTGTCAAAGTGTTTCCTGAGATCTGGGCAAAATAATTTCATCCCTCCTCTCCCAGAGTGTCAATAGAGAATTTGCCAGCCACTGTAAGTAACTTCCTCTCTAGAATGTAAATTCCTGGGAGACAGGGCTGTGTTCTGTTAATTTTGGTAATAAAAACACCTAACAACCCAGTACCTGTATATATGAGACCAGGTACTTCATACATGTATTTAGCATAAATATGACCTTCTAGAGGTCACACTTGTGGTTGTTCCCTTAGTGAAAAAAAGTGCCTATCATTTCAGAATATAACGCAGGGCCTAGACATCACCAAAGGTACCAAGAAATGGCAAGCAGTCCCATTTTCCCTGGGAAAGAGTATAACATTTTGTTGTTGTTGTTCAAGAGTTAAAAAAAAAAGTTTCCCAACCTCTAAGGAGAACTGGTAACCAAGGAAGAAATGATGGCTAGAACAATGAAGAAGGGCAGAGGCAGACTGAGCTGCACCTCAAGATACTTGCAAACAAAAGGGTCTTCTGACACAAAAAAAGATTAGGGGATGGATTCTTCTAATGAGATAGGCTGAACTGTCATCTTGCTGTCTCCAGAGGTTGTGCACATGAGTACCTGAACGGTGAGAGCAGTCTGGGGAACTTTTGGTGCACACTAGTCTGTGTTTGTTATAATAAATAAGACATGAAACCACAAGCCACCTTCATTACAGAGGAGACAAGCTTTACAGAACTCAGGGAACACAGACCATTGACAATCTGGGGGACACGCATGCACATGTGCTCGGCTGCTTCAGTTGTGTCTGACTCTTTGCGACCCTATGGACTGTAGCCCACCAGGCTCCACGTCCATGGGATTCCCCATGCAAGAATTCTGGAGCAGGCTGCCATACCCTCCTCCAGGGGATCTTCCTGACCCAGGGATCAAACCCCTGTCTCCTGCGACTCCTGCACTGCAGGCGATTCTTTACCACTGAGCCACCAGGGAAGCCCCTGGGGGACACGAGGTTATAATAAACCTTATATCTTGTAAATCATTAAAACAAAGCCATGCCATAATCATGTTGTATCTACACAAAGGGGGCAAAAAGGTAATAGCTGAGGGAGACAGTGATTCCAAGTCCCAATCACCTTGACTAAGTCTGAGGATATTAAGAAATATTTCTGTTCCTTTACTCACTTACCTACCCATCCGGGCCCCTGTCTAGGAATCATTGTTACTGAAGGCTAGTGAAGGAGACACCACAGTTCCAACGACAATGACATTCAGACCACTGAATGTCTCAGAATAAGAACAGAGTAAGGCAAATCTCCATCACCATGAACATGGAAAAGGTATGGGGCAAAATAATTCATACCAAGAATGTCAGGAACTCAGAAACATAAATCCCATCAATACAGTAGGGATTGATGAAGTGATAAAGTGAGGGGAAAATATAGGCATATATGCCACGGGAAGCAAATGAATTTTTATTTTTATAATTGAGAATTTCAAAGCAATCTTTTTAACATTATTCGTCTTTCTTTTTTTAAAAAAAAATTACTGAAGTATAGCTGATTTACAAAGTTGCGTTAGTTTCAGTTGTAGAGCAAGGTGAATCAGTTTACATACACATAGACCCACTTTTTTTTAAGATTCTTTCCCCATGTAGGACACTACAGAGTACAGAGTAGAGGTCCTTGTGCTATACAGTAGGGTCTTATTATGTATCTATTTTATGTATAGCAGTGTGTTTACGTCAATCCCAATCTCCCAATTTATCCCTCCCCTCCTCTCCCTCTGGTAACCATGTTTGTTTTCTACATCTGTGACTCTATTTCTGTTTGGTATTTAATAAATAAGTTCATCTGCACCCTTTTCCTAGATTCCATGGATAAGCAATACCATATGATATTAGGAAGCAACCTAAATGCCCGTCAACAAAGAAAGGAATGGAAAAAGAAAGTGTAGTACATATATACCACAGAATACTACTCAGCCACGGAAAAGAACAAAACAGTGCCATCTGCAGACACGTGGATGGACTTGGAGACTGTCATACTGAGTGAAGTAATAAAGACACAAGGTTAATAATTACAGCTTTTCATCAATAAACACACAAGATTGTGTTCATTAATGAAAAGTTTTAGTTCTAGGAAACATTGTTTGAAATGCTTACATCTGTCTCCCCCACCTCCATCTACACGCGTCTCCTCTTCCTCAGAACCCCACCCAGCGCTGCCCCTCTGTAAGCCCTCCCCCAGTGCTGCTGGTAGGAACCCATCACCTCACCCTCTGCACTCACACAGCTCCTGATCTGTACTTCTATGGAGCAGTGACTTTCTCTCAACTTGCCTCTAAGCACCTGAAGGGTAGCCGTCCCATCACATCTATCTTTCTGTCCCTGCCCAGTGCCTATCCCAGTGCCCGGCCCACAGCCAACGTGCCGTACATCTAGCCCAGTTTGACCTAGGGACGGCTCCTGTCAGGGCATAAATAAAAGAAGCCAGAGTTCTGTTCCCGTTCCACCTTCATTAATCAAGTCCCACCTCCAGCTTTTCATCTACAAACAAGGGGGGAAAAGCTGAACTTACAAGTTCACACTGCTGAGATCAAAACCCAAAGCATATGTCAGCCCACATGGAGGGCCCAATGCCAGAAGCCAGGAGGAAAACCAAAGTTCCTCCAAGGAAAAACAAAACCAAAAAAAAAAAAAAAAAGTGGGGAAAAGAGGAGAAAACATCCTCTATCAAGGACGGGTACTGTAGCCAGCCAACTCCAGGAACACCTGTGCCGACACTTTGGTAACTATCGTGAGATGTTAAAGCAGAGCCAGGAGGCTGGGGTAGGGGTGTGGGGACAAGGGGCAGCAGAGAAGCGGCCAGCAAAGCCGCCCACCCCCTCACCACAGCAGGGCTCCAGCCCAAAGCAGCTCCAAGCTGTGGGAGGGGAGAAATTTTCCGTTTCGTGGAAATTCAGCTGTATGCCACTGGGCTGGCCATTTTAATAACTAAAACTGAGACTGTTCATATGTTTAGAAGTCACTAAAGGACTAAGAGTCTGAAGCCAAGATATCCTCTAGAGGAGGATATAGGAGCTAGACAGTCATACGTCAAGAACCAATAGGAAGAAAAAATAAAGACGTTGCTTAAAGAATTTGCTTAAAATAAAGGAGCTGCATTTTAAAAATAAAGAAGTGACACTGTGGAGGCTCTTCAAGGTGCCAGTTACATTTGTACTTTTTATGTCCGTTCTCAATAACAGGGCTTTCTCAAGTGCCTTTCTCCCTTGAAGACACACAGAACACACAGGCTTCCAGGCTTCTTCACAGGCCTGCAGAGAATCCTGTTTTGGGTTTTTGGTGTTTTTTTTTTTTAAATGCAGAAATTTAAAAATCCATTGATTTATGAAACCATACAAAGAACTGAAACATTTCCTTGAAAATAAAGAGTTCAGCCATGCTTTAAAACAGCCAAACAAAATATTCTAGTTCTTTCCTTACAACCTGGACTCCTCTGATTGCTGTCCAGCTAGCTGGTGGTCAGAGCCGGCCCATGGTTGAAAAGGCGGCTCTCTGGCTGTGTGTGAGCTGCGCTATTTTCACAGGCTGGACTCCACTGGTGCTGAGGGATGGTGGGCAGAGTGCACATCTGGCCACAGAGAACTGCTGCGGAGGCGGACATGGCTACCGTCAGTGAGCCTGAAGCCCCCGGCTTCATTCCTCCAGTCGCCAACTCGCTCAGCTGAGAGACACAGGACAGAAGGCAGAGCTTTTTCAAAGCAGAGAACACTTAACAGAAGTCTTTCCTTGTCCTTGAAACTGCTTTGCTTGTTATCATTTAGACGGAGGCCAAAACTATTTTTGACAAATATTATGATTCATGGCTACATTTAAATCTTATTTTTCAGGGAAATTTTAGCTACAATTTAACATATGTTGATAGAACTCTATCCTGCCCCAGGCACTGATGAATAAGACCAGGTTGCTGCTACCCTGAGAAGGTCATGGTCTAGATGGGAGGCGGAGAGGTCGACAGACGGACAGCACACGATATGCACAGTGCTTCTCCTGTCTGGCAGCCTTTCCTCCTTGTTCTAGAAGGGCACCTCAATTTAGCCTTGAGGAATGATGCTTCCCTGTGGCTTTGACCATGTGTTTCAAGCGGGGCTCTCCCCACCTTCCTCTCTCCAGCTCCAGATGGACATGGGACCCACGCCTGGCCACTGTGAAAAGTGTCTTCCTTAGGCCATAGTGGTTGCTTGAGTAATGGACTGAAACCGAATAGGGCGGGGGTCTCTGCTAGAACCAATGGGAAAGAAGCAGACCCTTCCCACTATAGTTGCCAGAGTAGGTGGACAGTATTCCCCCAGAAGAAATAACTGTCTGGAACTCAGAATGTTATCTAGTTTGGAATAAGAGTCTTTGCAGATTTAACAAAGGGAAGGAACTCAAAATGAGATCAACCTGGATGAGAGTGGACCCTAAGCCCAATGACAAGTGTCCTTATAAAAGACGGAAAAAGAGACGACTCAAACACAGAGAGAGAGAAAGGTGGTGTGACCACAGACACAGGGATCCGAGTTAGGCAGCCACCAACCGAGGAATGCCAGGGATTGCTGGCAGTCACCAAAATCCACGAGAGTGGCATGGGACAGACCATCCCTCAGAATCTCCAGAAGGAGCAAACACTGCTAATACCTGGATTTCAGATCTGGCCCCAGAGCAGTAGGAGAGAGAATTCATTTCTGCTGTTCTAAGTCACACAGTGTGGTGATTTGCTAAGGCAGCTCTAGGAAAGGAATACAGCTGCTAAGCTGGCAGTCCACAAGCACACAGCTGCTGGTGACCCTCCTCCCGCCATGTGGAAGAAACCTGAGGATAAAGCCAACTTGCAAGAAAGCAGAAGCCAGAACTGAAACAGGACGCATTCCTGTCAGTTCACTTTAAAATGTGGAGCTAAACCGACCTGAGGTCAGAGTTACTCTGAGACTGTGAACCCCCGCCAACTTTCTTCTTGGCTTGAATCTTGACTGAAACCATGAAATAAATGTTTTAGTAAAAATGTTAATAAACATAAATATCAACAAAAGAGAGCTGGGAGGCTAGAAGCAGCAAGTCTTGTGCCCCATCAGGAGAGCAGAGTGCAACAGGAAGAAGAAAGATTCCTCTCCTGGCTAAGACTCAGCCAATGAAAAGCCATGGACTCTATTTACTAGAGGCCTCTTCCCTTTCTCCTCTATAAGAGTGTGCTTCTTCCCTTGCCCTGCAGGGACCTGCCTATAGCTTGCCATGGTTGCAGACCCCAAACTGTAATTCTCTGTTGATTCCAAATAAGCCTGTCTTGGCTGGAAGAATATGTAATTGCTTCAGGTCAACTACTTTCTTTACTAACGGTGTATGTATACAGAGGGTTGCAAGTGCAGAAAAGAGCTCATCTAATGCCTTCTGGGAATCTAGGAAGGTTTCACTAAGGAAATATCATTAATGCTGGGTTTTAAAGAATGAAAATAGCTCCAGGCAGACATGCGGGACGCAGCATTTCCAGAAAATGGAAGAGGATCCACGCAGGTGCATTAGAAAATGCTCAGATCATAAGTACAGCACAAAACACACTGAGTGTGGGGAGGGTGAAGGAGAGTCAAGACACCAGACTGTTGAGAGAGCATGGTCTCTGTCCTCCCTGCAGCTTCCTGGGACAAGGATGGGAAACGACTAAAGAAACCAAACTCTGCAAACTTCAAAGAGAAATAGCAAGAGGTAGTAAAAAGAATACAAATTTTGGAATCGGAGAACTCTGGGTTTGTATCCCATGCTACCACTTACTAATGAATTAGGTCATCTTGGACTGCTATGTACCTTTTTTGACCCTTGGTTTTCCCATCTGTAAGAGAGGTATTATAATACATGCCTCATAGCCTAGTGGAAATTCAGTTATACTGTACCTATAAAGTAAGCACTAATAGTTCCCTCCCCTTTCAAGAAATTATCTAAGGACAAACTTGGACGTGGGGACAATAAGACAGAGAGAAGGAGAGAGACTTTGGTAGCAAATATGCACATTAACAGAATATGGTCGTTTACAAATTTACAAATCAAAAGTAATTAGGTCAAGTCATAATTTTACATGCTTTAATGAAAGCCACACTAAACCTAATTTTTAGACACCAGTGTCAAATCACCCATTTCTATGACCCTTGGCTATGTGGACCAGAATTGTTTCCAAAATGACCCTTATATTATGAAAGCACAAAAATGTTCAGAAAGCTGCATGATTAATGAGACTTAAAATGAATCAGTAACACAAGAGTATGGAGGCAACAAGAAATGTGAGTTAAGAGGGAAATATTTAGAACAATTAACAAGAAAACTTCAGGTCCTTCTAGAATACCATAAGAACAGCAATAAAGATCTCTAATGGATTATGTGGTGTTTTTTTTTTTTTTTAAGTAACAACAACATGGGGGACACAACTTTTTAGCTCTTTTTCACTGAAGCATTAGTTGGAATAAAATTTTGCCAGGAAATAATTCACTTGGTCTCCCATCCCTGAATCATTCTTTTAAGGGAATCATATAGTCATTTGGGACACATCCATTCCAAACTAAGGACAATCTAAGACACATTCTGCTGTTGACCAACAAGTTTTCAATGGCTTAGATCCCTGTAGCATTGTCACCTCATTTTCCCAAGCCTGGGACTTCAATCCTACCAGTACTGATACCAATTCACACACTTCCCTCCCTTTACCCCATCCTAGTCCAAGTCAATCCCAATAGATTCTAACTCGTGTTCTGGTTCAAGCCTGGCCCTATAATCTTATTTTTGCAGATGATCTCCTTAAAATCTAAATTGTACTATGCCACTCTCTAAACCCTTCAAAAACTTTCCATTGCTTGAGAATAAAATCCACATTTGTGCCCCCTGCATCTGTGGTTGCTCGCAAACATCTGTACCTGGTGAGCTTCCCAAGTCAGACCTATCCCTCTCTGTGCCCAAGAAGACACCCTTCTACTTCATATATGTATCCCTTCCCCCAGCATGCCTTGGACACCTCAGTTGAATGCTGGCATCTCCAAGACACCTAAGGAATCAACTTGTCACTGTGACACATAAAGACCCTCTCTCATTATTTTCATGGACTCTCAGTTGGAGACGTCTCACACTGTAGGCTTGTGGGAGACCTGGGTTCAATCCCATGGAGAAGGAAATGGCAACCCACTCCAGTATTCTTGCCTGGGAAATCCCATGGACAGAGGAGCATGGTGGGGTACAGTCCATGGGGTTGCAAAGAGTTGACCATGACTGGAGTGACTAAACACAGCACAGAGATAGGAGACTAAAAGAACATGTGAAGATGTTAAGATGGTAAGATGTAAGCTTACCATCTGTGAAGATGGTAAGCTTGACTAGAAAGCCTACAAGGGCAGAAATCAGATGGGACTCACCTAGCGCCATGCTCTAACCTCCTAGAATAGGGTCCCAATGTATGGTAGGTGTTCAAATATTTCTCTTTATTTATTCATTTATATATTTTTGGCTGTGCTGGGTCTTTCTTGCTGCACACAGGATTTCTCCAGTTGCAAAGAGCGGGGGCTGCTCTCTAGTAGTGGCTTCTCGTGGTGGCAGCTTCTCTTGTTGCAGAGCATGGGCTCTAGGGCTTTCAGGTTTCAGTGGCTGCAAAGCTTAGTTGCAACCACTTAGGGCTTAGTTGCCCTGTGGCACGTGGGATTTTCCCAGAGCATGGATCAAACCCGTGCCCCCTGCATTGGTAGGCAAATTTGTAACCACTGGACCACCAGGCAAGCCCAAGGTGCTCAAATACTTCTTGAATGAAGTGTCTCATCAGCGCCCATGAATATTTCCATCCATCCTAGGATCCCCCTGGCATCATGGCAAGCCCACTCTGAAGGGAAGCACCTGGAGAAGGAAATGGCAACCCACTCCAGTATTCTTGCCTGGAAAATCCCATGGACAGAGGAGCCTGGTGGGCTACAGACCATGGGGTTGCCAAGAGTCGAACATGACTGGAGTGACTAAGCACAGCACAAAGATAGGAGACTCCACAATGTCTGTGCCCAGTTGCTCAGTCGTGTCCGGCTCTTGTGATTCCATGGACTGTAGCTCACTAGGCTCCTCTGTCCATGAGATTTTCCAGACAGGAATACTGGAGTAGGACACCATGTCCTCCTCCAGGGGATCTCCCCCACCCAGGTATCGAACATGCATCTCTTGTGTATTCTGCATTGGCAGGCAGATTCTTTACCACTGAGCCACCTGGAAAACCTTCCATGATACTCAACATGAAAGGCTAACAGTATACTTGGCACTTCCTTCTTTCCCTTAATAGCCCATTATGCAGGTGCCAGCACTGATTCATGACATAAATGTGGCCCTGGAGTCACGTGACCCTGAGTACCACTGCTTCAGAAGTATGTCTGAGCCACTACAAGAGGCATTTTTTTTCCTCACTAGTGGAACTGCCAGGAGATATGTTTAAATCATCACTTAAAATTCCTTTCCCGACCAAACCTCTTCCCAGAGCTGTTAACAAGAAACAAAATGTGCTGACTTGAGTTTCACTTTGCTTTCTTTCTCTAGCCTTCCCCTTGTGGGGTCCCCGATGAATCATGAAATCACTCTGACCAGGTAACACTGAAAGAGGCAAAGAAAGAAGCCTGGCATATGTCAAGCATGCATCTGTTGGAGAAGAAAGACCGAGCGGCCCAGTTTTGCCAAGGGATGAGACCCTTGAAATAATTGGCACCTTTTTTTAATAAACTATTCATCTTATACCCTCCTGATTGCTCTATTCTTGAACCATTTATTTTCAAGAAAACCATAATTATTGCCTCACAGATAAGTCATGAAGGAAACTGTGAAAACACTCCTCATTCTCAGGCCAGCTCTTTCAGGACGTACAAAAAAGTCACATAAATGGATTCTGATGTTGCTTCATTTCTGTGGAAAGATGTTTTATATTATGTTTTTCTAGCAACACAGTAAAGTGCGGATGGCACCTTAAAGCTCTCATCTAGGGCTGGAGTTTCCAAACAGAAGAGCTTGAACAGGAAAATTACTTTGGAAAGGGAAAGAAAAGAATGGAATTTCTTTGGGGCTAAGAACAGGGCGGGGAGGGGGGAAGCATTCTCTTGTCATGGCACAGGCATTGAGTTATAAGCTCTACAAGCAGAGCCCAGCTGGCAAGTTCAAGGGGAAATGGGGCTGGCTAATTTGGTTACAGAAGCTGATCCCTCAGGAAAAACTGGGTAGTCCACAACCCAAAATCCATCTAAAGGACTGGGACAAATGTGGGTTCAGTTCAGACAGAACTCCATAAATTAGGACTCAATCCAGCAGTTACTGTCTGTGTTACAGCTGAATTGTGACCCCCGCCATGTCCAAATTCATACACTGAAGTCCTAACCCCCTGTATTCCAGAATGTGACCTTATTTTCACTAGAGATATATTTAATCAAGGGTCTTTACAAATATGATTAATAAAGATGTTGCTGTTGCTGTTGTTTAGTTGCTAAGTCATGTACAACTCTTTACAACCCCATGGACTGTAGCCTGCCCAGCTCCTCTGTCCATGGGATTTCCCAAGTAAGAATACTGGAGTAGGTTGTCATTTCCTTCTCCAGGGAATCTTCCCAACCTAGCGATCAAACTCACATCTCCTGCATTGGCAAGAGGATTCTTCACCAATGAGCCACCAGGGCAGCTCTAATGAAGATGAGGTCATACTAATAATATGAGGTCTATTGAATTAGGGTTCTCACACCTTGATCCTGGACTTCTAGCCTCCAGAACCATCACACAATAGGTTTATGTGGGACTTCCCTGGAGGTCCAGTGTTTAGGACTCCATGCTTTCACTGCAGAGGCCCTGGGTTTGATCCCTGATCAGGGAACTAAGATCCCACAAGTCATGCAAGCAGCAGCAACACCCCCCAACAACGACGACAAAAAAAAATAGATTTATGCCATTTAAGCCACGGATTTACTGTACTTTGTTATGGCAGCCCTACGAAACTCATACAGCTGGCAAGAAGATTTAGGCACCAGGAAAAGAACAACTCTAAACAGGGACTACTCTGTTGGTAGGGAGATTCTAATCCTTCCTAAGCATTTCAGTGAGAATCTCTGCAAGAGACACTCAAATCAGGCTCTGAAGCAGAACTCCTTTAGTCTAGGGATACGACACTGAAAGGACAGGAGAAATATAAAGACAACAAGCTAGACAGGGTCAGGACCCCCACACACCCTAGGAACCCAACAGACAGGATTCTGTGCAATGGCTTCACGCAGTCAGCTCTCAACAACTGCATGAGTCACGCAGAGGACCAGTCACCTCCACCCAGTCAGGTGAAAGAGTTGACAAGGGATAGGCAGTGTGTTATGGTTCAACCTCAGAGGCCAGCGTCTGAGGCAGAGCCCCATTCCTAGGGATGCAGAGGGTGAGTCAAGGTGGGACAGCACTGTGAGTGTGCAGGGACCTAGCAGGGGGCCCAAAGCTTACTCAGGGACCACCAGGCACAGGGTCCACCATGGTAAAGTCATTCCAAAGCCCAGAAACTTGCAAGCTGAGGTCGGGGCAAGCTGTTGGCCCTGTTTTAAGCCTCAGGGACTGAACAAAACTGAAACTGCTGCCAAGGCCATGGATGATGCTGGGTGGCAGTAACCAGGGAGAACAGGGGCTGAAGCTGAAGAGCAAGTCAGACACTGGCCGTCTGTGAAGAGACACACCTGAGTACCACCGACAAATCAAGGAATAAGACTTGTCCGAAACAAGCAGAGCACTGTAAAGCAAATATCCTCTGATAAAGAGAAAGACTTGTCAAAAACTATGCATATTTTTACATACATTAATCATCTCACAAATATATATGTTACAAAGTTGGCATCATATTCTACACACATTTTTGGTGCTGTCTCTTTTTCTCAGGAAATTTGTGTTGACCTTACCTAAATTTACTTCACTCATCACACAGTGTACTCCCTTTGAGTCTGGGAGTCCATAAACTGACCAGCCTTATGGCAGGTCTTTTCGTTATATGCACTGCAGGATACCCTCTCTTGGGCACTGTGTTCTTAGACAGTGACTCTAGTTGATGCCTCTATGAAGGCAATACTCACATTCATTTATAATTGTTTGCTTACATCTCTGTTTCCTCTGATGCACAGTAACCAGCTAGGACGCAGAGCCCATGATTCATCTCTGGATCCTGAAAGTCTAGAACAAGTATGCCCTGATCCACAATGAGCACACAATGAATGCTGGCTGAGTCAGCTAATGCACAGAACGTTCAAAAGGAAGAAGAGAAAGCGTATTTGGTGAACCAACACTGATTGGCATTTAATCAATTCATGCATTCAACAGGTGCCAACACTATTCTATGTAGGATATTAGTCATGCTAAGAAAAAATAATAATTGGATTATCATCATTAATAATAATTGGATTGGTGTCTGCCAGAAGGTGCAAAGCAAGTTTTAGGAATGAGGGGTACTGGCTGCTTTGATTTGAGCTCTGATGGAGGCCTCACTTTGCCTTCTTATTTGCTCACTGAGCAAATTTGGCACAGACTCAGGGCAATATGATGAGCCCTGGATCACACATCAGTGAAAATGGGCTCCTAACACAAGTTGGCAGCTGTGGACCACTTAACATGAGCTACACATTGTTCTGTATGACTTCAATCCTTATACAATTTGTTACCCCCATTGTACAGATGAGAAAACTGGGGCACAGCAAGAGTAACTTACCCAAGATCTTGCAGCTAGACTCTGACAGATCTGAAAGTCAAATCCAGCTGATAAGAAGCTCTAACCCACTTCCCAGCACTGTTTAGACTGAGGGATTAAGGGTGGGTTCAACCTCCAGATGACAGGCTTTGGTATTTTCCAGTAATTTAAAAAAAAAAAAAATGAATTCTGAGTGGTTCAACAGTAGGGAAGTCCCAAATGTTCCCATAGAGGTTACATGTTAGTGAGGAAACTGCACAGCCATTGTTGGGGCCATCTCCACCCTTTGGTTTCCAGAGCGCAAGCAAGCCTGACCACAAGGATCACAGCACCTACACTGCCCTGAAGCTGGCGACAGTGTTATTCGACAGAAATTCATGAAGCATGTGGCATATGCTAGGTAGTCTGCTGGGGATTAGGATGGAAGAGGATTCTTCTATTGAGAAAAACACATTCTGGTGAGACAGGTATACAGGGAAATTGGCATTACAATCAGAATGGCAAGTGGTTCCACACAGTTAAGTTCATGAGAACATATCACTAAGGATGCGGCAAGCTTGTCTTGATATCTGGACTTGATATCTTGATATCTTAACTTCCCTGGTGGCTCAGACGGTAAAGTGTCTGCCTACAATGTGGGAGGCCTGGGTTCAATCCCTGGATTGGGATCCCCTGGAGAAGGAAATGGCAACCCGCTCCAGTACCCTTGCCTGGAAAATCTCATGGACAGAGCAGCCTGGTAGGCTACAGTCCATGGGGTCACAAAGAGTCCAACACGAATGAGTAACTTCACTTTCACTTTTCCTTCTTTCGATATCTGAACAATGTCCTACCGGAGTAAGCAGACCCAAGCAAACACCACTGTTGGCGATATGATAAGCAATATGCAGTGGCCAGGGGCGACAAGAATAAGACAGGAGGACTAGCAACAGTGAGAGTAGGTAGTCAGAAGCCATTCAAAATCCCCTCTCTCACCTTTCAGGCAGAAAATGATTAAGTTTGAAAGTAATTAATGAATCAAGCAAAGCCTTCTGGTTGCTTGAGAAGCAGGCAGTACATCCACCACCTTCACAATCGTCTACAGCTTTGCCACACATTCTGGAAAGAAAAAACCCTGTATTACCTCAACTCCTTTCACTAGCAATACCTGATATCAAATAGCACTTTCAAGTTTATGAAGAACATTCTATCACATAATGATCACTGAGCAGAGGCCTTATCTATTTTACAGAGAAGGAAATGAACCTTCAGACAAAATCTCTTAATTGAAGAAGGGGAATTTAAACACATTTGTGATTCCAAGGTGGGTTTCACTGCATCAAACTGCCCTTGTTTACTACTATAGTGTTAGAATCATAGGTTTAAAAGCATCTATTGGATGCTATTTGCCATTTCACATTAATAGCAGCTGTTGCTACTTAGCCATTGCTAAGCCCTAAATATTAAGCAAGGCCAGAGTGAAGAACAGCTTTGAAATGATGCTCTATTTGATCAAGTTCTGCAGTAATTGTCAAAATCATATACATTTTCTTTGGATCCCTGTAAAGCTTCTGCAGGATCGCTGCACCTGCAGTTCCAATTTGCAATTTCCTCAGCCCTCCTTTGAAGTTATTCTTGCCAATTACCTGGTGTTAATATTAATTAAATATGATTTGCAACTTGAAATGTGGTGTTATCAATGGAACTCAGCTGTAGAAATATAAAGCAAAAGTTTCAATTGAATTAAAATGTTTCCTTTCATTCATAGTATTTTACAACATTAATACTTTTGTCAAATTGATTTTTGCCTGCTGGAAGTCATTTTTCCAAAGCAATGAACATCTGAGGGAAAAGGCTGCTCTCTGTATTTTTTTTTCCTTTGTCATTGAAAATACTTTGTTTTAATCTCAATGCGAATCCATTGCAGTTAATAGAAACTTGATTCTTGTTTATAGCCCAGGAGGAAAAAAATGCTTCCTTTTAAAACTGTACTGAGATAGCTTAAAAATATGATCAGTGGGCACTTTTTCATCAGAGAGTTGGAATGAAATTTACTTTATTTCTTGATCCACACTGAAAATATATTACTATCAAGTGTTTTGGCAAGTGTCGGTCATTTTATATACATAAAAAATGAATTAATTAAACTGATTTATTGCATTAACATTTTGAACAAATTTTGCCAATCCAACGACCTCTGTGGTCCCTTCCAAGTCTGAGATTTTAAGATTCAGAACACAAGTCAGACAATAGTCAGAAGCTTCCAACATTTGCAAATTGGGAGGAAAAAAAGTCACGTACAGTAGAAGACTTGACAGAATCAGGTCTATTCTGCCCCCGTAATGTGTGCGATGACAACTTGCAGGCCTGTCATCTTCAATAAGCCATTCATAAACACGATGGCTGATTAAAGGACATGTGTTGCCATACTGTGCAAATTCACAGTGATAAGATACAGTGCTTTCACACATTGCTTTTATCTTCAAAGATAAAGCTTTAGCTTCCTTGCCCCGTTATAATGATCATGGCAGCATTAACATTTATTATCCTGTCTTCTTTTTTAAATAATATAATAAGCTAAGACAAAGAGGGGAAACAACCTGTCTAAAGCCTCAAGAAGTCATTTATTGAGTCACAAGCTACAAGTTCCAGAGCTTACGACAGAAAAGCATGGGCATGTATTATTAACCTCCTTATTACAATATCAATGAAAACATCATATCAAATCATTAAAACAAGACAGACATAGAGGACTGCGGTCCTAAGAACTGAGGGTGTGTAAAATAGGTGATGGAAAAGTCCTAACAACCAGGAGCAACTAAGCTATTCCCTTCCCTCAAGCCAAAAAAGACCAAAGGGAAAAATAAAAATCAGTTAGGCCAGAAGGACTCTCAGATGTCCATAATTACCCAGGTGTTACTGAAAAGAACAATAGCTTGGAATTACACAAAGCAGGGGGGCTGAACAACTAGTACCCCCACTGTATAGGGAGTGGTCAATGATCTGACCAGGGAACTTCTGACTGCTTAGAATCCTAGGAAAGCCAGACACAAAGATCCCACCCAGTCTAGAACCCTGAGTTATCCATCAGGTCACCTCATCTACCCAACTAGTCAAGACTGAGAGAATAAAACTCTGTAGCACTTCAAAAGGAACTTTTGAGCATATTATATTATGGTCTTCTCCATTACCAAATTCTGTCTACTTAGAAACCTCCTCATCTTTATTGCTTACTGTTTGTCCTCCTGGTTTACCTCCCATCTCTATGATGGAAATTTTCTCCCTAAGTACACCCTTCTTCATACTGTCTCCCCTGTCATGGGTATTAAATTGTGTCTCCCAGAAAGATACACCCAATATCTCAGAATGTGACCTTATAAGGAAATAGGTTATTGCAGATATAATTAGGTCTGTCTAGATTGAAGCGACTTAGCAGCAGTAGCAGTCAAGGCTATGGTTTTTCCAGTGGTCATGTATGGATGTGAGAGTTGGACTGTGAAGAAAGCTGAGTGCCAAAGAATTGATGCTTTTGAACTGTGGTGTTGGAGAAGACTCTTGAGAGTTCCTTGGACTGCAAGCAGATCCAACCAGTCCATTCTGGAGGAGATCAGCCCTGGGATTTCTTTGGAGGGAATGATGGTGAAGCCGAAACTCCAGTACTTTGGCCATCTCATGGGAAGAGTTGACTCATTGGAAAAGACTCTGATGCTGGGAGGGATTGGGGGCAGGAGGAGAAGGGGACGACAGAGGATGAGATGGCTGAATGGCATCACAGACTCGATGGACGTGAGTCTGAGTGAACTCCAGGAGTTGGTGATGGACAGAGAGGCCTGGCATGCAGCGATTCATGGGGTCGCAAAGAGTCAGACATAACTGAGTGACTGAACTGAACTGAACTGAAGGAAATAGGGTTATTGCAGATCTAATTAGTTAAGATCATACTGGAGTAGGGTGGGGCCTTTAATCCAACATGACTGGCATCTTTATAAGGGGAGAAGACAGGGACAGAAACAAGAAGGGAAAAGATAGCAATGTGATGATGGAGGCAAAGACTAAATTGATGGATGAATCCAACAAACACCACTGCATGCATGCTTAGTCATGTCCAAACCTTTGCCACCCATAGACTGTAGCCCACCAGGTTCCTCTGGTGATCAATGAACACCATTGATTACCAGCAAATTCCAAGGTGTGGCTCTGCCGACACCTTGATTTCAGACTTCTAGCCTCCAGAATTGTGAGAGAGTTAAGTTTCTGTTGTTTTCAGCCACTCAGTTGGTTATGGCAGCCTTAATACACTCCCTGTCAAGGACAATCCTTGATCCTCTGTCACAATGCCACATAATTTCAGCTGTGCCCTCTGGCAAGGTTCCTGTTCTCTTATGAAAATCTGCTCAATAGCCTTGATTTTTTCATCAAGAACTCCTACCATCTCTCATCATGGAAAACTTCAAAGAAGACTTAGAGCCCTCCCATAGCCACAAATCCCATCAAGAGAACACTCTGCCCTATTCTTGGCTTTCCATTGCTAAGTCTAGGCCACTATTGCCACATCTTCATTTTTTTTCATTTATACTAATTTTATTTTCCTCAACTTGATTGAGATATAATTGACAAAAGTTGTATACATTTAAGGCGTACAACTCAATGTTTTGATAAAAGTATACACTGTGGAATGATTACCATAATCAAGCTAATTGACACTTCCATTACCTCACATAGCTGTGCGCGTGTGTGTGTCGTGAGAACACTTGAGGTCAATTCTCAGTAAATTTCAAGTAAACAACACAGTATCATCAGCTATAGTTACCATTCTGTGTATTAGATCTTCAGAATTTATTAATCCTGTTTAACTACAAGTGTATTCTCTTTGGCCAATACCTTCCATTCCCCTTCCCTCTTCCCCCACTAGCCTCTAGTAACACACTGTTTTCATGAGTTTGACTTTTTAGAATCCTACATATAAGTGAGAGCATGCAGGATTTGTCTTTCTGTGTCTGGCTTTTTTTCACTTAGTACAATGCCCTCCAGATTACCCATGTTGTCACAAGTGGTAGGATTTCCTTCTTTACTAAGGCTAAATAATATCCCATTATATAGATAGATAGATAGATACATGAATATAGATATACTTTGCCCATTCATCCATCAACGGACATTTAGTTTGTTTTCATATCTTGGTTATTCAAAATAATGCTACAATGAACACAAGATGCAGATACTTCTTCAAAATATTGATTTCATTTTCTTTGGACATAAACTTAGAGGTGGAATCACTGGATCATGTGGTAGTTCTATTTTTAATTTCCAAAGAAACACCATATTATTTTCCATAATGACTATACCAATTTACACTCATATCAACCATGCACAATGCTTTCCTTTCCTCTACATCCTCAACAATGCTCACCATCCCATTCCTTTACGTAAAGCCCACAAGTGTATCCTTTGCCCCCTTTAATTCTCACTCTACATTTCTTACTCTAATTCACACTCTACACCTTAGCAACTACCTTTCTCACCTCGATTATAAATTTTCTGAGAATCAACTTCAGAACTACATCTCAGCTCCTGCTTTGGCTCTCAACCAACGTCCTTGACTGTGTTCTTCTCCACAAAGGTATGTACCAGCACTTACAGTTTATTGAGTTCATAATCAAACCATGCTTCCCATTCCAAACCAGTCTTTCCACTTTACTCTCTCTTTTCTATTCATGGTACTTGCATTTTCCAATTAACCAAAATTTCAAGTTTAATTTTGTTTTACCTCCAAGCTCTGTGTGCTGTGCTTAGTCACTCAGTTGTGTCTGACTCTTTGCAACCCCATGGACTGTAGCCCACCAGGTTCCTCTGTCCATGGGGATTCTCCAGCAAGAATACTGGAGTGGGTTGCCACGCCCTCCTCCAGGGAATCTTCCCAACCCAGGCTCCCCCGCCCACATCGCAGGTGGATTCTTTACCATCGGAGCCAGCAGGGAAGCCCAAGAATACTGGAGTGGGTAGCCTATCCATTTTCCAGGGAATCTTCCCACTCCAGGAATCGAATCGGGGTCTCCAGCATTGCAGGCGGATTCTTTACCAGCTGAGATATCAGGGAAGCTTCACCTTCAAGCTCTACTTCCAATCAATTGCTAAGCTCCAGAGACTTTAGCTCACAAGTGTCTCTCAAGTCTGTCCCCTCATCCATTTCTATTATCACTGCCCTCTATGAGGCTAAGATTGATATTGCAAGTCTTTCAACTGGTCTCCCCATCTTCTACTTCTTATTAGCAAAATCTTAAATATGTATTCTGATGGATTCCTCTCTATTCAGTGGTTTCCTCCACTGTCTAGAAAATGAAAGATAAAATTACTACACTATGCGGTACAATAGTCATCTACGTGCCATGTCAAGTCTTCCAGTTTTGTCTTCCATACCTTACTACACAAACTATGACCCAGTCAAATTGTGACGTTTGTTGATCCCAATTTTTTTTTTTTTTTTTTTTTTTTTGCCTTCTCCAGTAAAAACGCTATAGTCAGGATGCTTGGGGCTGAGACTATAACAACTAGAATATCAAGGGACTATTTGTCTTATTGTATCAAATAACTCCTGTCCCTCTCTCCCTGAGAAGGATCCTGACTACAGAAGAGACATCACTGACATCTGTGTTCAAGACCATCATTCATTCATAAACTTTGTTCTCCAAGGCTTCCTCACGTCTCGGATTTTGTCAAAACGAAAAACGTTATAATCAAACCATGCAAGCAATGTATCACTAAACAGATTTTCATTTCACTATCATTCCATTATGCTCTGCCAGAATTAATCAGAGACAAAACATAGGAAGTCCCAGTCTACACTGAAATTTCATAGCAATTAACGTTGCTGAAGGGAGAAACCCTCAACAGAGTACAGGAAACTTTACAAGAGTTGGGAAAATATACAATTTCATTAATAGGCAGACACTCCAAAAAATGAATGCGTATGTCTCCTTCTCAGTCAAGAGACTAAGATCTTTAAAAACACTGGTAACACAGTGACAGAGATGCCGCCAATGTTGTAGTAAGAGGAGCAAATGTTACAGAACTAATGAATTTTCATTAGAGCCATCAGATCACTTCAGAATGGGTTAAGTTGCTACCATTTGTCATTCCCATTAATCTCATTGTCATGTAAAAGGTTTAATTTTCAGCTATTTTTGTTCTAGATAAAATCTTTGTCATTAAAATGAGGGATGATTTTGATATTTAATATATTCCATGGCATACTCTAGTGTGGCACTAATTTGGCCTTTTCAGTATTCTGCATATTAATTGACAATACAGCCCTCCTCCATTCCCCAGATAAGAGAGGACTGAAATAGAATGGACAGCCAATCAAGTCACAGAATGCTGAAGGGATCAACAGAAAAGAAATGTTGCTCTAATCAGGAGCATACACGAGGCACTAAAATTATTTTCTCCCATACTAATGACTAAGATAGAGACAGTAATAATGAATGGTACCACCTGAATCCTTTAAGGTGACAGTTACCAAAGTATAGCAATGTTCCCTAAAAGTGAGAACTAAGTATTTCTTTTTTTTTCCCTTCTGGTAAGAAGAATAAAACTGCACTCTCACTTTTAACTTTTAAAACAATGCACTTTATCAGAGTCTGCAACAATGTCCTGTCTTAAATTGTTCATAGTAATCTGTCGCATGCACACAAAATGTGTCCTCTAGTGGAGAATGTACAGATCACTGCAGAAAACCTCTCATTTCCATACATATTCTATTAGTTGCCTTCTTTTGTTAAGTTATCACTTTGGTGAGAACTAACATCAGCTGCTTAAATAATGCATTCAACCTGCTTTCAGAAGCTACTGTTTTCATTTGAGTGGGCATTTCTCCTAAGGATGAATGTGAGACTCTTTTCCAAGAAGGTAATATAATTTACCATCATTCAAAGTTCAGTTGAATGTTTTGAATCATTTTTATAGCAATAGTGAGATAATTTAAAATTCAAAAGAGCAAAGATTATGCCATCATGGATATTTATAACAAAGAATGAATAGCTGTCCCTTAAATAAATTAAGCCAATCTATCCAACAAGACCAGGTCTTTTCTACATTTTCTGCAGCAGCACAGTACTGGAACAAATATTAAGCACACTAAATATTGTGCATCATAAGTTTCCACGCTTATTACATGCAGCGTAACAGATCCTAGGCATCTTCATATCTTTTAAGAGAAAACCTTATTCCAGTAAATTTAGATGCTTGGCCTGCCCAAATCATTCCCATGGTCTTTTCCTGCATTAAAGCTTCAAAGAAAAACATTAAGTTATCAAAGTTCAAAATTACCCCAAAACAGCTAAAGGACGCTTACAATTTTTGGCAAAACATTGCTATTACAGAAAGCAATGCAATAGAAAAATATGCAAATTTTATTCAGTAATTCTTAGTAAGAACAATAGCATTTGTTAAGTAACTGGTAACATATCTCCTTTCATCCGAAAAGTTATGTTTGTTGCCCAATCAGCAATAAGGCTTATGCCCTGAGGTGTTTTGTCTTCTGGTTCTTCCACACTGTGCAGTAGATTTACAGCCTCATGGATAAATACACAGAGTAAAATGCCTACGGAGATTTGAATGAGAACATTGAAAAAACCCAGGACAGAGTTCACAAGCACCCTGTTCTAAACAGGTTTCCACATCTTGCTCTTAATCCCACTCACTGCAAGCTTCAGAGTTTGAGGTAAGAATCAAAATTCATAAAGTCAAAAATGACAATAAGAATATCACTCAAGTATAGCCTTGGGGGCTACTTCAGTATTGTTTTAAGATGATTACCAGTCTTAATCCCTTTAGTGTTGGATGTTAAATTCTACTGCCTTTTTAAAAATATTTAATGACTTGCTAATATAAGCTTCCATCTAGAACAATCAAATAGTATGTCATTTATTCAAATATACAGTGGCTCTAATGTGCCAGCAAACTCCCACGTCAAAACAGACAACTTTGAAAAAATGTTTGCCTGAGTCAGGAGCTCTACTTCCCAAATTAGCACAAGAGTGTCACCTTGATAGACCATGAACAACAAAACCATTTATAATAAGCCCAGCTTCCCCCTAGAGTGGACAGCCTGGGTCATGCATCTGTAGGAGCTCTAATTATCCCACACAGATCAGAGAGCTCTTGGGGACACTCAGACTTCCACAGCCTGTCACCTCAAACACGATCATCTGATAAATATACACTTACCAATCTCCCGCGAGATCTGAGTGAAGGCCTCCACACCACTCTCTCCGTAGTTACCCTCAGAAGCCAGCGTCGACACGTAATTCCACCCCAGGGCAGTCACAATGTCCACCATGGCTTGCGCTTGGTAGGAGTCAGGAGGGACCACCCGGGAGAAGAAGTCATACCTGGTGTTATCACTTAGCTCTGGGGCGGTGGATGCATAGCTGATTTGAGGTATCTGCAAAACAAATGACAGGTCATTTCTACCCATGAGGAATCTTGTCAAATGATGGACTGTTGCACAAGAGATTAAACAGTCAAAGCTATACCAGAAACCTAGACAGAGCTGCCTGCAGCCAAGATAAGATTTCATCACCATCAATTTCATTAGAAAGTAGCTTATATAGGTCTGTGGGCTCACTTTCTTTCAAAGCACATTTCTAAATAAGAGGGCTTCCTTGGTGGCCCAGCAGTCAAGAATCTGCCTGCAATGCAGGAGAAATGGGTTTGATCCCTGGGTGGGGAAGATCCCCTGGAGAAGGGAACAGCAACCCACTCCAGTATTCTTTCCTGGGAAATCTCATGGACAGAGGAGACTGGCAGGCCACAGTCTATACAGTCGCGAAAGAGTCAGACATGACTGAGCAACTAAAAACCAACAACAGAACAGAAAGAATTTAGTTTTGATTCAGTCCCCATTGTTTCAGAAGCCAAAGCAAAACATTTGTGCTTTTTGTTGTTGTTGCTTTTCTTATTCTGTACATGACAACTTCCGGTGAAGAAATGAGGCAGAAACGAACATGAAATGCACACACGTGCCTCAGAAAAGGTCTCCTCTGAAATCGTCTTTGGCTTTGGGATATAAAGGCTACACAATGATGAGTAGAGCATTTAATACAAGACTTTTTTTGTTACACTTGATACCATTTTAGTACTAAGATTATATTTTGGGTAAATTATTTTAAATATATACCTTTGCAAATCTAGTCAGTGCTTATTAATATAATCACTGAGTACCACAATAAGATTTGGGAACAGCTAACCATGTATCTTTTAATTATAACGTCTTTCCAGGCTTCCATCCTCAAAAAAAAAAAAAAAATCACAAAACAGGAATCCATACCGTAATTTCTTTAGGATAAGAGACTATTTTCTGACATAAACAGGGTGAATTGCTAGAAGATATCTGAAATTAGAGATATGCTGTTTCTCCTAAATAATTTCAAGCTGAGTAGCAAATTAACTGCATGCCACAAATCTACCCCTAAAGGGGTTTGAAATGCAATATTCACTCCTATATACAAGTGAAGAGTCTTACTCTATGAAAAGTGCCAGGGCAGAAGAACTCAGGGGTGTTAAAGAAGCATGGCAGAGGGACATGCAGCCTAGACCAAGCACAGAAGATGCAGGAAATCCGGCAAAAACATGGGGAAAGACATTTCAGCCACAGGAAACAGCATGCCCAAAGGCAGAGTCAAGAGAGGGTATGGTGTTGCAGCGTTTCTCGCGGTGGGAAAGTAGAATATCAAGGGAGGAACATCAGGAAGTATAACTTCAGAGCTAGACAGAAACCAGAGGATGAAGGGTTCCTCAGGTATGACAAGGAGTGTGGACTTTATCACCAAGGTCATGAGGAGGCACAGCATGACTGTAACCGAGGGAGTGGCATAACAGAAATTTTGTTTTAGAAAGATCACATTGGCAGCATTGGGAAGTGTAGAAACCCTCACATTTCCGTGTCCACCTGGGCAGCCCCATGCCCAAAAATTCTGACTTAGTCTGTCTAGACATCTAGGAATCTTCATTTTAATATGTCCTCCAGAACAATCTGATGCCAGTGGACCCATAATTCAGAGATACACTGAATTAAAGGGAAGACATAAGAAGTTGCCTACTAGTTCCAGTTAGAAAACTACTATAGAAATCTATGTAAGAAAATATAAAATAAACTGAACTAAGGCAGTAGCAGGTGGGAAGAAAGGAAGGGTGTAGAACCTGTGAGTATCTAAAAGACCAAGAAAGGTGTACGGAAAATGGGAAATGATTCTCAGTTCTATAGCTTTGGTATCTGAGTAGATGATGTTTGATATTTTTCAAGGCAGAAGAACAAGAGGAGATTTGGAAGACAAAAATGATGAGCTCAGTCTTTGACGTGTTTCTTCTGAGGTTCCTGTGAAATGAATGAGAGCAACTAAAAAGTGGGCAACACTATTGTGGGATCTGGAGTTTAAGAGATGTGTACCCTCATCTGTGATGTGAAAATCCAGAGGCCAAAATGACTCTACAATGCCCTAACTCAGGATGCTTGGTTGAAGATGCAGGTCTGACTCATACATAAAAACTGTTAACTCTGCTCTCTGTCAGATCTTGCAGCTAATGTCAGGGCTCTGGTGTTTAGTGGGCTGCTGTTTCATCTTCCTGCACAGAGCTACACACTCTGGGAACCATGCATCACCTACCACCCCCTGACCAGACAATCCCCAATCCACAAGGAGGTTACAAGTTTCCTCTTGACATCTTGAAAAAGCCCTCAACATCTGTATCCAGACCTTTTGTAGGTCTGGAGAGTCCTCCTCCATTTTTGGTGGCCAGTGAAGTGACACTGAACATTCTAAGGTATAAAAGCCTCCTTACCCAGAAGACTGTGCTTGGAGCTCTCCAGGGTGCTGAAGAACTTGTTTGGCTTCTGAGTAACCTGCATCTTGGAGAAGGAAATGGCAACCCACTCCAGTGTTCTTGCCTGGAGAATCCCAGGGATGGGGGAGCCTGGTGGGCTGCCGTCTCTGGGGTCGCACAGAGTCGGACACGACTGAAGCGACTTAGCAGCAGCAGCAGCAGCAGCCTGCATCTATCTATATTACCTACAATGATTTAGTCTGTTTCACACCCAATTCTTCTGGGCCCTGTTCTCCTAGCAGGACCTTACTAACTTGCCTGTCAATATTGTGGGACCGTGAAAACCAGTCTTGACCTGTGTCCTTTTTGTTCCTTTGCATTCTCTGCCAGATATACCAGTCACCTCTTGATAGATTGTCCCCTTGATTAGGCTGTGTGCTTTCGAGTACATAAATACTTAGCAAGGACATCCATCCAAATCTCTAACCACACACCAAATGTTGCCCTTCTTGGTTACTTCCAGAGGACCTGGGAAAGAGATAATGGATGATTCAGTGAGGTCTACCCTTTACTAGAGATCTTTCCCAAAGATCAAGATCATGTGTGTTTCTATGTTCTAGTGAAAAAGATCCAACAGCCTGAGCTTCATTTTGGAAGGAATTCTGTGTGTGTATGCACGCACATGTGTAGGAGGGAACAGGGAGCATTCTATGGCAAATTCCATAGTGCTATACCATTACACTGGCCTATCAGGATGCATAATAATCCTTCTACTTCCTCAGCTACTCAGAGTCCAGCAGTAAAATGCCCTACACAATCCACACCCTGCCTATAATAATGAGCCACCCCTTTCTAAAAATGAGCACAAAGTGTGAAAATTGAGTGTTTGAAACCAAAACTAATTATCTCAAATTACTACCTTCAGTCAGTCACTTTCAGGGCTGTTTAATTAGCAGTCAGCATCATGTTTAGGATTAATTAAACAGGTGTAAAGGGTATATAAAATAAAAGTGCAGATAAGAAATGGTTGTTTGAATAATTAGGCAAAGGACTTTCTCCCCAAAGTCTGAAAGAATTTTCTCTTTGCTGACCAATGTGCAGAAAAGTAATGTGAGAGTATGTGTTTGTATTTTCATTCGTTCAATTCATGCTATGTATTCATATTCAGCCTACAATAAGGCATCTTGAATACTGATCATATTTCAAGACATCTTTTCGAGTTGTCATGGAGTAACATCTCATTTTTACTTTATTGTGGCCAACCACTAAGCACTGGCTCATGAAGCAATTTAATTTCTGTGTTGGCATCCTCAGTATTTCCATTGCCTCAAATTAAACCCCTACTGGCAACTGAAGTGGGAATTTTTTTTTAACCTGGGATATTTTTTTTCCTACACCGAATCCATTCTAACTAATCCTTTCACTCTGGATATTTCAGCTTCCAGAAACAGAATAACAACAAAAAATATGGTGAGAGAGGCATAGAGGAAAAAGAAGGAAATGAGATGGAAAAGGAGAATACTAAGAAAACAGGTGTGGAAAGCATTCTGCATCAGTTCATCCTTTTCAAGATGTACATCCCTTGTAAGCCTCCGTTAACTTCCATTTGCCCATTCAAAGGGTAATATCCCAACTCATCAAACTGGCACCTGAAGCCCTGGTATCAGACACTGTCCCACCCTCCTTCCCAGCTTCATGCCTTCACTGTCAGCCCTGATGATGCCTGTAATCCTGCCCATGCTGCTTCTGTGAAAAGAGACACCTTCACCTTCTGCGCAGATGGAACATCCAGCTCAAAAGTTGGCAATTAACATACACACACTACCATGTATAAAACAGACAACCAACAAGGACCTACTGTATATCACAGAGAAATTACTCAATATTCTATAATGACCTATAATGGGAAAATAATCTAAAAAAAGAATGAACGTATGGGTATGTATAACTGACTCACTTTGCCATACACCTGAAACAAACACAGTGTTGTAAATCAACTGTACTTCAAGCATCATCCCGCCCATCCGTCCATCCCCTCCTGCCAGGAAGCCTTCTCCCAGGCAGAGCTGCCATTTGCTGTCCCTCATCCCTCAGTCTCCATCATCTGCGATAAGAACCACAATCGTGCGCTGGCTTAGGAGTCCCAAAGAGACAAAGTCTCTGTCTGACTTATTTGATGTCACTAGTCCCTAACAGAGCAGATGTTTAATGAATGTTTGAAAGCAATTAATTACTCAAAAACTGTGGCAGGGATTTTGATATAGCTTCTTTCCAACAGCCCCTTACCTGACATTCCACCAAAATACCATGCGGGCTCTTCATTTGTCCTTCTCGATCCTTCTCTATCCTGCTGTATGTACTAGGAGGTTGCTTTGTGACTGTCTCACCTAGGCTCCCTAGCCTCAGGCTTTCAGTCGAATTTGCCCAGTGGGAGGCACCTCCAGGAGGTGGGAAGGCAGGAGAAGCCAGCAGTCAGAGCATTGATGCCTCCATCTCTTTCCCTCACCCTGACTTGGTGTTTCCCTACCGGCGTCCTCACCAGCCTCTGAGGCCCTCACCAGGGTCCTGTGACGAGTCACTGCCCTTGGACCTCCAGGTCTTCCCACAGTTGCTAGTTCCTGAGCATGCTCCATCCTGACTTGGGGCCTTTACCTGGGCCCACACCTTATGAATGATCCTTTTATTAACCTCTCTTCTATTATCCCATGAGTGTGCTGGAAGCCCACCCGTGCACCCACTCTTCCAGGTCTCTGGGGAGGGGACACCCACTGCCCTGCCTCCCCAACCTCAGCCCTGCCACAACCTCCTAACCTTTCTCCATCCACTCCCCCTCCCAACCTCCTCCACCACCTTTCTTACAGGATGTTTTCCTTCCCTTTCTCTTTCAGTGCCTTAAGGCATCAAACTGCCTCATTTTTAAACACCTGTCTTTTTGCCTTTTTTCCTCTCTTATTTTCCTTGTGCTGAGATTTCATAAGAATATGATGGGTGCTTAAAATAAGGCCATATATCCATTACCCAGACAAAGCATATTTAAGGCAATTAATTGTACAACTCAAAATACCCATGACCATACCCCTCTTTTAAAATTGGTTAAAGTTTCTGTATAACATAAGGATCTCAGCTTGGTGCTCTGTGATGACCTAGATGGGTGAGATGGGGTGGGGGTTGGACGGAGGCTCAAGAGGGAGGGGATATATGTATATTTATGGCTGATTCACATTGCTATATGGCAGAAACAAATACAACATTGTAAAGCAATTATCCAC
Source organism: Ovis aries (assembly GCF_016772045.2). Lineage (NCBI taxonomy): Eukaryota > Metazoa > Chordata > Mammalia > Artiodactyla > Bovidae > Ovis > Ovis aries. The sequence continues at coordinate 93,079,200 of NC_056057.1, forward strand.
TAAATTTAAAAATAATTAGCTTCCGCTTTTTTGATAATTGTTTTTATCTCCACTATATTTACACTTCCGCTCAGAAAGAAGAGATCCCCACCCCAACCTTACTCCTCTTGGGGAGTTCCAGAGTATATGTCTCCTCCCTAGACCTCTGTCTCTTATTTATTCTCCCCAAAGGGGAGGAGAATGTGAATGAGAGGTCAGAGTTCCAAGTTTACTGGGCAAGAGTGGATCACGCTCTGCCTTCATTCTCAACATACCCACACACAGCCCAGGCTTAGGCAGAAGCAGGTCCCAAGGATGAACTGTGGTGCGGGAGAAGGAGGCACCATTCTGACCTCAAGCCCATGCTGAATTCTTTCCAATTCTCTTCTTAACAGACGGACATTCATCTGGGAAGTTATCTGGTGTTTGCCCAGCTGTGACTAAAACCAATTACTTGATCCACATTTAGCTAGATAGGCTGTGAATCTTGGACCGACATAATAATCCAAAAGTTTAATGCAGATCTCAAGGAGGCAAAACTTCTATTTCAAAAGAAATTCATGTATAGTTTCTTAGATATTTTGCTTAAAATAGCAAACATATATATATTTTTTCTTTTTAAATAGAAGTTAGCAGATATTACTGTCCTCTAGTGTCTGTTTTCTACTTCTTGCAGATAGAACCCCAAATTTTTATGTAGGACTTGGCCACTTAGAAGAAACCTACATTTCCCAGCCTTCTTTGCAGCTATGATCTTTAGTATAGTGGTGAGTGTAACTTCTGAAAACGTATCCTTAAAGGGAAAGAGCAGTTCTTTTTCATGCCCCGCCCCTTCTTCCTGCTGGGCAGAATTTGGACATAATCAAATGTTCAATTAGCCATCTCAGGCCATCACCTAGGGATGGTAAAGCAAAACAGCACACCCTAGTCCAATCCACTGTGATATCTGATTCCTAAAACCACCTGATTATGGTCTTATTACTTCCATTTCTGCCCTTCTCAAATCCATTCTACACAAACAACCAAACTGATTTTTTTTTTCTAAATCAGATAACATCAAAATTTTGCTGAAAGCCCTTCATTTCCCCCCAGGGATATTCAACTAAAGCCTAAGCCTCTATTCACAGGATCCATGACTCTGTCTCTGACCTCCTTTTCCCCTCTCTCACTTGACTCACTAGATTCTCTTCTGTCCCCTGGCCCAGCCAAGCCCTATTTCTTCCCCAAGCCTCATGCCCATTGCTTTCTACACTTTCTAGACAGGGTTGAGAATGCATACAGCTTCCTCAGATGAACGGTGCCTCTCCCCATTGAAGTCAGTGAATCTAATTCCACATGACTGGCAGGGTGAGACAGGATGTTACTGAGATATAAAGGGGCCAAGAGGCTTTTAGGCACCATATATATTCTTTCACAGCACAAGAAGATGGCAGTTCCCCTTCAGGTGCCTTTTAAATGTTCCCTGCTGTTTGCACATTAAAATACTATGGTAAGTTTTAAACTTTCTGTGACTGCTCAAAATGACATGCATTTTATGTCATTTCTCCCAGTGCATTTCTCCCACATGCATTTCTCCCAGTTTCTGGCTTGCCGAAGATCCACGAGGAGGCCAAGACACCCCTAACAAGCAATGAGCCCTAAAGCACAGCTCAGGGGAAGTCCCTCAGGATCATAGGAAATGTAAGTCTTCCTGCAAGAAACTCACATACATCTGAGAACAGATTTGCAAACAGAAGACAATTTAAGACCTGAGTCACCCACATCTTCACCATCAATTACCATCTCTACAAACAACCTCATCCATTAATTGTCAACCTTAGTGGTGAAGGCAGTTGGCAGGGTGTGCTCTTAGTGCCATTCAATAGTGTCATTGGTTTTCACCAGTGAAAGATCAGCTTGAAGCTGTGCTCTTCCTCAGGGGGTAGTGCTTGCCTGAGCACTTTCTCACTGATGCTGCTCTTAGGAACAGCCACCATCGCTATGACAGCTTCCTGCCACCTGGTCTTGGGATGGATTTGTTGCTGCTGCAGAACCTGGTCCAGAAAAGCATAATGATTATAGCCATCAACTTTGTCTTTTCAGACCTAACTACTCTCTGGTACTAAAACTACTAGTTGCTTGTGGCAAAACATGAGTATATAATCAGAAATTGGATAAAAATGAGGAGCCAGAGCTAGAAGTTCAGTTCAGTGTTGACCTTCCCCTCCTCACGCTGCCCTGAGCTTTCATGCACCTCTCAGCTTCATGAAAATGAAATGAGAGGGAAAAGGAGAAAGAAATGTGGCGCCTACACGCACAGAAATAAAGAAGGATGACTATCCTGAGTTTGTTTTTGAAACTCTAATACCCTCCCAAACCAGGACCTGCTCAAAGAAATCTTACCCACACAATGGATAGAGAGCAAGCTTCCTATTTGTACAAGCTAATGCCAAAGGTGAAATGAGTCCATGACCATCTTCTCAACTGAATCTTCGCCACTGATTCAGAAAAGGACACTAGCTGTTGTGCTCTGAGGCACAGTGTGCGTGTGTGTATGTGCGTGCGTGCTCAGTCGGGTCTGACTCTTTGCAACCCCATGGACTGTAGCCTCCCCGGTTCCTCTGCCCATGGGATTCTCCAGGCAAAAATACAGGAGTAGGTTGCCCTTTTCTTCTCCAGGGGATCTTTTCAATCCAGGGATTAAACTTGTATCTCCTATACTAGCAGGTGGATTCTTTACCACTGAGCCTCCTGGGAAGCCCCTGATGCATGGTGGGGCTTAGAAATAGAAAAGGAGAGGTGGTCTTTTGAAATGGGAAATTGTGGAGGCCACGGAGAGAGAGAGAATGATTTCATTGAGGTGTGATGTTATCCACCTGCCCAACATCAGCTCATTCAGAGTGAGCAAAATCTATCTACACACGCACACTAAAAGGGCCTGTGGTCAGTCAACACAGCTGAGTATAGAGAGATGGTTCATACATTTAAAGTTGCAACTGTAATTCTGTTATGAGCCAGGATACACACCTTACCTCTCACAACACCCATAACCAAGCCAACCAGAGAAGAAAGAGACAATGTCAATTCATTCTCATTATTAGATAAAGAATTCAAATATGGTTTTCTGCTGATGCTGAATCTGAAATTTCACAGGCAAATATGAAGACCAAGTCACAGGAGGCACACTTTCTTTAAAACATGAAGAATGCATTTTTATACATATTTGTACGCCTGAGAGTAGACATATGCTTTACACAATGTCATATCTTGGTTTTTGTAATTCACTTGGATTTATTCTACTGAGTTTTGTGTGCATGCTAAGGTCGCCTCAGTCGTGTCCAATCTTTGTGACCCTATGGGCCATAGCCCATCAGGTTCCTCTGTCCATGGGATTCTCCAGGCAAGAACACTGGAGTGGGTTGCCATTCCCTTCTCCAGGGGATCATCCCAATCCAGAGGTCAAACCCACATCTCTTGCATCTCCTGCACTGGCAGGCAGGTTCTTTACCACTAGCACCACGTTTTAAAGGGTGCATTTATCAAGGGTACTGTATGAGTGCTTTTTCAAGGGTACTGTGTGAATCTGGGAAGTGAAGAAAACAAAGAGTACCCTTGAATTTGGGTAATTTAGGGAGGTTAATAAGGGGGCTATTTCCAAGGCAGAGGCAGTTTAGAGAGAAAGCAATGGAAAGCCATAATCCAGCAAAGTCAGAAGAAGGCAGCTACTACCCTTGCACCCTAAAAACCAGAGGCAGGAGCAGTTATACAAGCCAGGAGGAGTCAGGAGGAGTCACAGACAGATGCCATCTGAGAGGAGCAGTGACCTCTCCCCTAATCCCTGGAGGGGAGGGACACAACCAGCCCCTAGCAACCCCTCAGGGAGGGAGCCAGGAAATTATATCCTGAACTCTCTGCCCTCCCTGACTTCCTGCTGGCTCTCCCCTTGACAGAATCCACTAGAAACCAAGGAGTCAAAGAACCAGTTGACATTGTCTGGACAGAGTTGCCTCCTAGGAGAGAGAAGAGACCGAATAAGAGAAGGTGGATGGGCTAGGCAAGCAGAAGCTCTCCATCCCCGGCCTCATTCATCATTGAACATCAGACATTTGAAATAAATTGACAAATGGTGCTGCAGATATGCAGTTTCCTGTGTTATATTCCATGTTTTTTTTTTTTTTAACTTGATATTTCAAATACTTTTGGCAGATTATCTGCATTAGGAATTTTGGTTTGGCTACTGGGAATTCCAACCCTAAAATTAGGCCAATTAAGTTAGCATTATCTTTTGAAAAATAAGTAAGGCTCTGGTTTTTTTTGTTGTTGTTTCTTTTTAAAAATAGAATTGTATTGGTTTTAATCAAATTAGTAATGACATTTGACTTCTAACCTGTTTATTTAAAATGAAAGATAAGCAATCCACGAACATGGAAGAATTTACATACAAACAACAATAATTATATCCTATAAGATTAATAAACTTTTATTTTACATCTGCTAATTACTTTTTACAATGAGAAAGCACAGCAGCTCCTAGGGGAAAGAGTGATTATAATCTATCAAGTCACTAGTAGTGTGGAAATTTTTAAGCCTAACTACCCTGCATATATTCATTCAAGTTCTAAGAGCAAATTAGATTTAAAACCTTCACTTTTGGGGGAAGGGACTTTAACATTTCAACTAATTCTATAGTTCCTCCAGTTTATGGTTTCTCCTGATCTTCAATTTTCCCTTATTTTAAAAAAAAAGTGAACGCCATATTTTTTTTCTAATTTTCTGTTTCAGCATGCTGTGATTTTTAGAAAATGATAATCAGTGCATATGCAGTATCAAACACAAATTAAAAAGGTTAATTCAATACACACACTTTTTCTGGTTAGTGGTTAAATTAAATTTAATGTCTTTTTAATGGTTACTTTTTTGATTAATTCAGTCAACAAATTAGCTACCACTATGTGCCAGCCTCCATGACAGGCTCTGGGGAGAGGGCTGTAAACAACACATGGTCCCCCCGCCCCCATGGAGCATATGGTCAGATGGAAAAGACAGGCATTAAGTAAACAATCACCCAAATAAACATTTAACTGCAACTGTAATAACTGCTGTGAAAAAGAAGTAGGGGCTGCTAAGAGTAACGGAGTAACTCATCTGGAGGGAGTGGGGGTAGGGAGGTGTTGGGCAGGCTTCCCTAAAGAAATGATATTAAGCTGACACATGAAAAATGAGGGAGAAAAGGAAATGAACACTGAACACCATCCACAGATTGCCTCTCACTTCCGCCTTCCTTCAGATGTGTAAACCACTCAATTTGTACAAGCGAGGAGGATGGGCAGTCGACTGACAGGTACTTCATTTTAGAAACCTGCCACAGGCAGAATAATATTAAATCAAAGACCATCGCTCCCCCATGCTTTTTACACAGACTATTTGTAACGAATATATGTCTAGTTGGGGTTCTCACATCAGAACAACTTGAGAAAGTCACTAATTATCAGCAGGAAATTGCATTATGTTCTCATAGATCCTCAGGGGTGTAGGGGTCCAGAATGAATGAACAAAGGAATGGATAGGTGGACGATGAAAGAATGACTGGATCCAGCAGAAACTAAAGCCATAGAAAAGAAACAATTTTAACACAAGAACCCAGAAAAATAAATAAATGTATACTTAATATTATTTACAAGCTCAAATATATGTTTGCTTAGGAAAGTTTTTAAAAGGTGATGGAAAATTAAAAAGGGAACTCTCTTTATTTTTACTCAGGCAGTGAAGGCTTTGGGATAGGATTGCAAAAGACACGAGAAAAAGACAGGTTAGAACTGACCAGGAGAAGACTCTTTTTTTTTCTTTTTGCTTCCAATATACATTCTCAACACCTCTCCGAAGGAGAAAAGAGAAGTAAATGGCTCTGTCCACTTCTGAAAATTCTGCTCAGTCCAAAATTCCAGAGTAAAAGATGCTTCTCTGATACCTTCTCAACAGTTTTCAAGCAGTTGGATTTCAAAATGATATCTGTCTCTGTGTGTGTGCGTGCTAAGCCTCTAAGTATTCTTTTAAACAAAACAATTTTGCAATGAGTTCCTTAGGACAATGAAAATTTTCTCTAAAGAGGTTTTCTTACATGAGTACAAAAAATGATCAACTATGGCTTGTTATATTAGAAAAAACTGAAACAATGGTGTGGCACTTTTCTTAACATCATTTGCTAAATCACTTGAAAATTTAACTCTTTCCCCCCACTCATTCCCCTCACTGCTGACTTCACACCATCGCCTGGCATTTAATTTTCCTCTTCTGCTGATTTCCTTGCTGTGCAATCGCCACTGTGGTTCAATTCCCCGGCCCTCTTTCCCCAAGCATGTCAGCACTCGAACATCAAAAAATAAAAAGTTAGTAATTACAACCAACAAATTGAAGTCAATAAAACTTAAGCTAGAAAATATTCCATTTAGACTGGCATTGTGCTACTCAATAATACATGATTTGAATCTTGAAAATAAGGCCTGATGTTGATAAGGACATTTGTCTGCAAATAAGTTCCTCAGATGATAATTTCTTAGATCTTCAGTGATTATCCATCTTGACTGATATTATGGTATCTGACTGATCCTTTATCCCCCAGCTGGCATCCTTCAGGGACTGATTCTGAACACTAAATACCACTAGAAATGTTCATTTCCTTGATATTGTTTAAAGGGGTGAGCTCATATTACAAGAAGGTACAGATGAGGTTAGAGGTCTTAGAGATCCATTTACAAAGGGGGGAAAAAAACACTCTGTGTCCAAAAACAATAGCATGACCATCACTGGATAATAGGAAAAGTGGATAAAATAATATAAATGACTTAGATTTCATTATTCCACTCCATACTGGAGAATATGTCAAGCCCACATTCCTCTGACAAACATCATTTCATCATCTTAGTGTCCAAAAGTGCATCACGTTAATTCTCCCCAAAGTGGACTGATTAGCTTTTCTGCCCACTTCTGCCCCATCTACAGTCTTTTTTTTTTTTTTGAGAATCCCAGCTCATTGCTCCTGATCAACCTCCTTTAGCGTCAGATCCCATCTGCACACCTAACTTATGAAACATTATGTGTGCCTGTATGTGTGTTCATATGTTTGATTGGTTTTGCCACCATTTCTTTAACATGTCATATTGACCAGGAACTATGCTATGTGTTCCGTCCCCATTTACAGAGGAGAAAATTGAGATGTGAAGAAGTTACATAACCTTTCTTAGACTGAATAATTTGTGAATGGCAGAATGGGATTCAAATCCAGGCAGCCTGACTCTCAGCTCATCTTGGAAACACCTCTGCTCTCCACTGCCTCTAGTCCACTTTTTAATAATATTTTTTTAATGTGGACCATTTTTTAAGTCTTTCTTGAATTTATTACAATATTGTTTCTGTTTTATGCTTTGGTTTTTGGGCTGAGAAGCAAGTGGGATCTGAGTTCCCCGACAAAGGATCGAACCTGCACCCCTTGCGTTGGAATATGGAATCTTAACCACTTAACCAGGGAGTCCTCTTGAGAGTCCTTTGGACTACAAAGAAATCAAACCAGTCAGTCCTAAAGGAAATCAACTCTGAATATTCACTGGAAGGACTAACGCTGAAGCTGAAGCTCCAATCCTTTGGCCACCCGATGCAAAGAGCCAACTCATTGGGAAAGACTGAAGGCAAAAGGAGAAGGGAGTGGCAGAGGATGAGGTGGTTAGACAGCATCACTGAAACAATGGACATAAGTCTGAGCAAACTCCAGGAGATGGTAAAGGACAGGGAAGCCTGGCATGCTGCAGTCCATGGGGTCGCAAAGAGTCAGACACAACTTAGCCACAAAACAACAGCAGCTTCTTCTGGTCACATACAGGGTCTGTCAGGGTCACATGTCATGGTTCATCTGGAACTTGGACTCCACCAGCCACCATCATATATAGCATCATAGTGAAAAGGAAATACTAACGTCAGCTATCAGCAAATATTTTCTCCCCCTTTGGTTTCAATCAGTTGCTACAGTTCCTTACGGGATGAGGGCTTTCTAGTCCAGCTGCATACCAGCTTATTGGTCAGAGACAGTGTTGGCACACAGGGCTTGGAAAGGTTGAGAAGCACTCATCCAGGTCCACAAGGGGAGCCAGAAGTAAAAGAGTATCACTGATGTCCCAGGACCAGAGAGAGCATGTGCAAACACAAGAGGGAGTAGGCAGCAGAGGCAGAGATCACAAAAAGTGGAAGGAGAATGAAGGCTATTCCAGGCAGAGAAGATAGCCTTTGATAGAAAAAACATATAAAAGAATATGCTTAGGATACTATTTATAATGGTTAAGACATGGAAATAACTTAAATGTCCATCAACAGAGAAATGGATAAAGAAGAGGTAGCACATATATACAATGGAATTTTAGCCATAAAGAGAATAAAATAATGCCATTTGCAGCAATGTGGATGAACCTAGAGCTTGCCATACTAAGTGAAGTAAGTCAAGCAGAGAAAGACAAATACATGATATCACTGATATGTAGAATCTTAAAAAATCATACAAATGAACTTGTTTACAAAGCATAAACAGACTCACAGACTTCAAAAGCAAGCTTATGGTTACCAAAAGGGAAAGGTGGGGGGAGGGATAAATTAGGAGTTTGGGATTAACATATACACACTACTATATATAAACTAGATAACCAACAAGGACTTACTGTATGGCGCAGGGGACTCTACTCAATATTCTGTAACAATCTATCTGGGAGCAAATATGGAAAAAGGACATCTGTATACATGTAACTGAATCATTTTGCCATACACTTGAAACCAATGCAACACTGCAAATCAACTCTCAGTTCAGTTCAGTGCAGTGCAGTCGCTCAGTCGTGTCCGGCTCTTTGCGACCCTATGAATCGCAGCACGCCAGGCCTCCCTGTCCATCACCAGCTCCCGGAGTTCACTCAGACTCACGTCCATCGAGTCCGTGATGCCATCCAGCCATCTCATCCTCGGTCGTCCCCTTCTCCTCCTGCCCCCAGTCCCTCCCAGCATCAGAGTCTTCTCCAATGAGTCAACTCTTCGCATGAGGTGGACAAAGTATTGGAGTTTCAACTATACTCCAATATAAAAAAAGGTAAATTTAAAAAATAATAACATAAAATTTTTAAAGACTATATGCTTAGGAAAATCAAACATTCTAGTGATCTTGGTACAGAGCATTCATAAACCCAGTTCAGTCTGGTTTTCTGTTTGTTTCTTTACTGTGTATTTGTTATTGGTTTTAACAACCATTTGTTAAGCACCTACTACATGCCAACACTCTTACCTAGCTTCAGTGAAAACTCATTTTCCCAATTTTTCTCATAAATCTCTAAATCTTTTGTTGACTATTATTCCTTTGTTTCTTCCTTTAAATATTAGTATTCTTTAGGACGTGAACTAGGCTGTCTTTTCACTTCACACCCACTCTAAATCTATACATCCAGACTCAATCTCTTTGCTGAGTTCCACCCAAGTCCTACTTATTTGAAATCTCCTCTTGAGTGTCCAACTGGTATATCAAAATCATACATTCAAAACTTGTCTCATGTCTCCCAGCATAAACCAGAAGCCAACTGGTATACCAAGGGTCTCAAGTCACAGCAAGTCAATCAGCCTGGCTCTACATGTATGTGACTACTACACACTTTATTATAACCACTTCTATTAAATAGTGTTGAGTGTTTTCCATATTTAGCACACAATGCATGACTCTGATCTACTTTGGCCCCCATTTTCCTATATTTTTCATTGGTCTGGTTAACCACCATCAATAAAGTTTTTTAAAAATAAAATTAAATTTAGGTCCAAAAGTCCTTGAAAGGAAAAAAAATAATGAAAACAAAAATCTACGTCATTTGTGTATAAAAGATATATTCACATTGCAAAAAAAGTCAACTTTTCATCATTGACTACAGAAACTATGAAATCTTGCTGCTCAGGGTTGTCAGCAAACCTACAGCAGCAACATCATCAAGGAGCTTCATAGAAATGAGGAACCCTCAGGCCCCACCCTAGACCTACTGAATGAGAATCAGCATTTTAACAAGATCTCCAGGTGGTTTGTATACACAACAAAGTTGGAAAATCACTGCTCTAGTCTAAAGCATTGAGCCCCACATCTTCTTTTGAAATGTTTCCATATCATATTCATTGCAAGGATGATTTTCGTAGATCTGAATGTTGCCATCATGTGGAGATGTAAAAGCTCTCTTTAGGTTCACTTTATGAAGAGTTGATACATTAAACCTGATGTTCCCTTCCCCTAGGGTGAATATTTCGTGATAACTAGACATTTCTTTTAAAAAATACCCCATTACTCAAAAATTGTAATTATATTTTAAGAGTATTATGTTCCACTTCTCTGCATCAAATTTTGGCATAAAGTTTATTTTTAGTGTCCTGGTAAATCTACAGATCAGTCAGTACGTCATGATGAGTGTTGAGTCAGTAAGAGACTTTTAAATATGTTTCTCACTTACTTGAAAATAACAGATGAGTTTTGGAAAAATTAGAATTTGACAAAAGCTATATGATTGAATGTCAAATGTGAGATGCAATGTACCTTGTCATCAATAAATTTCCCATAGTATCCATATACAGCTTGATAATCTATTAAAATATTTTAAATCTGCTGGTGGGCTGCCATCTCTGGGGTCGCACAGAGTCGGACACGACGGAGGCAACTTAACAGCAGCAACAGCAACAGAAGGCCCATGAAAGATTTTTTCTTTTTCTTCCTTTTTGGGCCCTCCCCAAGAGGGCCTACATGCCCTGGAGAATAAACGAGACTTATTTTCAGGAGCCTTAGTTTACAGAGACTGTACAACTGAATTATCTAGAGCAAGAGGATCACCCAAAGTTTGAAGAGGAGGAAATGGAAATGGAGAAAGAGAGGGTTTGTTCAGGACTTGGAATAATGGAGATCTTCATTTTTCTCCTTCCCAGTGCCCAGGAACCTCATCAAAGAAGTCCCTTTCCTCTTCTTTCCATGGAAGGAATGGAGTCACTGCCTTTAAATAACCCACGGGGGTCATACTGAGCATCTCTACAGTGAGCATCTCAATAGCACTGGAAACGGATTGAATTTCTTGACATATTAGTCAGTGTGGCCCAGTGCCAGAGTTATGTGATACAGAAGAAAGTTTCTTGCACTTGGGTTTCGAAGATCAAATTCATGCCTAATGCCACTCTCTCTCAGAGGGCTGACTTGAAAGCTAAGACTCAAGGTTATACTGTAATTCTTTCACAGATGCTAGGAAAGCACTTTGTACATAGTAGATGTACATATTAGATGAGCTGTGTAGTTGCCACTGCCTACTAGTGACAGTGAAACAACTCAAATCCCTGACTTTTAGTATCTGCAGCCTACCTGAAAATTTGTGTGTGCGCTCAGTCATGTCTGAGTCTTTGCAACCCCATGGACTGTTAGCCCACCAGGCTCCTCTGCCCATGGAATTTCCCAGACAAGAATACTGGAGAGAGTTACCATTTCCTACTCCAGGGAATCTTTCCAACCCAGGGATCGACTCGAGTCTCTTGCATTTCTTGCATTGGCAGGCAGACTCTTTACCACTGCACCACCTGGGAAGCCCTACCTGATAAGAGTGCTTCTCCAAAGCTTCCCACATTTTTGGTGCTTAAGTGAAAATATACATTTCTTTTTTTATGAAGAGCTACGTACTTCTACATAAACCATAATTTAGATACATGAAGACATTTATTGTTTTTCTAATTCACTCTAATTTTCTAGATAATTTAAATATGTAAATGTTTTCATAATGCTTTGCCCAACTATATGTAAATATCACTGGTCTTTTTTAAAAAGAAGCAAGAAACAAACCAAAAAACAACTTATAGGCACTTCTGCCTTTTAAAAAATACTATTTCAATCTCAAATGATGAGACTTATATACTGCTATTGAAATGCCCTTTATTTTTCCATCCTAAGGAATAAAATTTGAGAAAATTTAAAGCAGCTCAAGATGACATTTAAGAATATAATCAATCTCAAATTGAGATTGAATACTGAAAACGTGGACTTTTCTTTTGTGAACAAATAGAGAGTGAGACAACAAGTGGGACCCAAGGTGGCTTAAAGGAAAAAAAAAAAGAAGGCATAAAGACAAACATATAAGAAGAAGAGGATTTGGAAAAGATGAAGGATGGGAGGGAAAGGTTTTCAATAAGTAATAAAGACATTATATGCAGGAGAGGGAGCAAGAATAAGGTTAAGGATTGGATGAGAAACCAGAATTAGAAAAATAAAGCTAGGGACTGAGAAGAGGATGGGTAGAGACAGCAGTGAGGCTTGAGAACTGAATATCAGAAATAGTGAAAGAAACCTGAAAAGAGGAGAGAAATGGGAACATTTAGCAGAGGACGAAACAGGAGAAGAAGCCACTGCTTTCTCTCCAGTCTTCCACGCTTGCTAAGGGTAGTTATTAATCTCATCAGCTGCCAGGCATCTTTCTGGACTGGTAGAGACTTGGTTCAGGGTTGTCTTATACAGGAGCAAAACCCTATGGGGCCATCCTGGGACAAACCTCTTCCTGGATGCTCAAGTTCCAAAGAATAAATTTAATCAGATTAGTGAGAAAATTCAGAAACAGAGGAAAGCAGTCAAGCAAGCAAAAATAATAATAGTTTAGGTATTAAACAAAATCAAGGACCTTCAATTCCTCCTCAAGAGATACACATAATATTCTGAGCCATATTCTTTGAGCTGTTTTGTAGACACTGAAACCTCCACCAGGTGGAAGAAGCTAACTATAGACTGTACCATGACACACGCTGCTCCACCTTAACACCGTTCCAAGAACTGGCCTCAAGGAAATGGGAACAAACTGGCCCTGGAATTCAGTGATCTGTACTTACAACAGTCAAGATGACACTGATCAGACTAACATACAGCTAATTTCAAGCTGTCAGAGATAACTGTGCTGTTCTGAATGTGTACACCCCTGAAACTCCCCTTTAAAACCTCTTGACCCTGATCAGCAGTGGGGATTGGTTCTTTGAGATATGAGTCCACCTTCTCCCCAGAATTTCCAGTTTCCTCTATAAAGCTGTATTTCCATTTACCCAACTCTTGTCTTCTCAGTATTGGATTCTTGAGCATTGGGCAGCTGAACCTGAGTTCAGTAATAGTCTCATTCCATCCATTCTAGTCTTCTGGGTCACTGAGTCCCTTTGTGACTAATCAGCACCCAGATGTTGTAATTAAACATGTCAGGACCTATACAAACTTAACTGCATTATAATGTTCATGGTTTCTGATTAAACATTACAGAATTTTCTGCAAAAATTCTTCAGATCTATGTCAATATACATGCATGCATGCTGAGTCACTCAGTCATGTCTGACTCTTTGTGACCTCGTGGACTATAGCCCACCAGACTCCTCTGTTGATGGAATTTTCCAGGCAAGAATACCGGAGTGGGTTTCCATTTCCTACTCCAGGGGATATTTCTGACCCAGGGGTTAAACCCACATCTCTTGCGTCTCCTGCACTGGTAAGTGGATTCTTTACCATTGTGCCGACCATGTCAATATTGGACATATATTTTTCGAACATTCTCTATGAGAAATGGAAACTATCACTGTCGTTAACTGATGGTTTATCTTGAACTTCCCTCCACCAACCCAACAAACCTGATTTTCTAGATACCCGTTTTCTTTTCTTTCCTTCTGTTACAAGAAAATATATCACTTTTCCTATCTAAGGTCAAATCTCAACTCATGAATTGCACATGCAGCAGCCTTTTTGTTCCTGACACTACAGAGTATCAGCTCTCTCTCAAATCATTAACCTTATATCCTCAGCCAGGTTCTTCCCACCAGCCTTTCTATATACTCAAGGCTCTCCTATCGTAAAGAAAACATTTTTAAAATAGAAAATAAATGAAATCATTTCTGGAAACTCTCATCCAGTTATAGCTCTCAAGGTAACTCTTATCTTCAGTATGGCAGTTCCTTAAAAAACTAAAACTAGATTTACTATCGACCCTGCAATCCCTAGCTCTTGGGCATATCAGTCAGTTCAGTCGCTCAGTCACGTCCAGCTCTTTGTGACCCCATGGACTGCAGAACACCAGGATTCCTTGTCTATTACCAATCCCCAGAGCTTGCTCAAACTCATATGCACCAAGTCAGTGATGCCATCCAACCACTTCCTCCTCTGTTGCCCACTTCTCCTCCTGGGCATATATCTGGAGAAAAATGTGATCCGAAAGGATACATGCACCCCAGTGTTCATTGCAGTACAGTTTACAATAGTCAAGACATGGACGCAATCAAAATGCCCATCAACAAAAGAATGGATAAAGAAGACGTGGTATAGGTGTATGATGGAATATTATTCAACCATTGAAAAGAATGAAATAATGCCATTTGTAACAACATGGATGGACCTAAATATCATCATGCTAAGTGAAGCACAGCAGAGAGAAGAGGACAAATATCATGTATCACTTCCAAGCAGAATCTAAGAAAAAAATTATGCAAATGAACTTATGTGTAAAACATAGACAAACTCACAGACTTCTATAGAGAACAAACTTATGCTTACCAACAGGGAAGGGGAGGCGGAAAAGGGGTAGATTAAGAGTTTAGGGTTGCCATGTACATACTGCTATATTTTAAATAGATAACCAACAAGGACCTACTGTATAGCACAGGGAATTCTGCTCACCATTCTATAATAACCTAAACAGGAAAAGAATGTGTGTGTATATATATACACACACACACATATACATATGTATATGTATATATGCACACATATATATGTATATATATGTATATCATATATATGTATATATATACACACACATGTACACATATATATGTAAAAAAAACTTTTAATTTAAAAAATAAAATTCTGTACTTAAATAAAAATTGACTAAACATACCTCTCTGTTGTCTGACCTCCCACTCTCTCCTCAGCATCAAAATCTAGCTTCTGTCCCAGTGCTCTCCCAAAAGTGCTCTGGGCAAGACCACTCAAACTTTTCATGTCACAAAACGCAGTTGGCAACTCTCAGTGCTCCTTTCATCGGAACCGGCATCATTAAAATTTTGATAATAATTATCGTGAAAACCTTAACAATACCTTCCCTGGCATCTGCAACATGCTCTCCTAGTTTTCTCTAACCTTTCTAGATGATGCTTCTCTGCCATCTCCTCTGGTTCATCTTCCTCTGCCTCGACCTGAACGTGTAATTCCCCAAGGCCTAACCCAAAGCCCAGTTTTCTTCACACGCTTTCATTCTCACAACTGATCATGTCCAATCAGGCTTCATGACTCTGATCACCTTCCATACTACTCCAATTCCCAAATGTATCTTTTCAACTCAGATTCCTTCTCTAAAATGCAAATCTAACCCCAACTGGATAACGGACTTCCACTTAGAAATTTCTAACCTAAGTTCAGTATGATCAAAACTGAATGCACAGACTCATTTCTGGCCATGATAAAATAATTGGGATTGGAAGTAATCCTTCACAGACACACTGTAAACAACTAGAAAAACTGAACAAAACATATGAAATGATTACTTTAGAAAAGAGACAGTTCAGGACTGAGATCACTGAGAAAAGGAAACAAGCAAGGTGAGTCCTCTGCCTGCCCTGGCTCTCTGTCCGGAGGCACCTTCTGGACCGTGGAGTTGGGAGGGACGTCTTGAACAAAGCAAGGTGATCCCACTGAATTGAGAAAGCAAATTTCAAAGAAACTGAAGTGACGGTAATTTGTAGATCAAAGAACCAGGGAAAAGGAATCTAAGTTGAGAAAAAGCTCTAGAAATCAGCACAGGTTTCCCCTTGACTCTGTTGCTAAGTACTAAGCACCTTGTTCACTTTAAGTATATTATTAAATATAATTGTATTTGTCAATAAAACTGAAAAAAAGAAATTCATTTTTATTTAAAAGCATAGAGAATTTAGCAGTAGGAAGATAAAAAGCATGTACCAAAGAAATACTAATCATATAAAAGCTAAAATAGCTATGACTAGATAAGAAGAATTCAGAACAAAGAATACTTTTTGAAATACAGACATTTCTCACCTGGATCTCTGGTGGCCTCTTGGCACATAATCTTGTGGCCTTCCTATATATTTCCCACACTTCAGCCTAATGCAGACCTGATCATGATAGCCCTTTATTTGAAAAACGGTACCATCCTTACCATGATCTTGAAGGCCATGCATGGCCTGGTCCCTACGTGCCTCTCTGACCTATTTCAATCACGCTGTAGGTCTCCACACTCCAGCCACAGTGGCCTTTCTTTCAATCCTCAAAGGGATATGTTTCTTCTCTCATCAAGGCTTTCTTACTCTCTGTGTCCTGTACTAATAAGCCTGTCCACCTAAATCCTTGTTCATCCTTCAGATCTCTGCTCAGACATCACATCCTTGGGGAAGCCTTCCCCGCCCCTTTCCTCCAACAAGTCAGAGCCCCCCTGACACAGCTGCTTGTAACACTCTGACTTTCTCCTCCGCAGTACCCACTTCAACAGTAACTGTATTATCATTTGTGTAATTTATTGTTAAATGTCTGTATCTCCTGTAGGGTTTCAGCTTCACAAGAACAGCAGTCCTGGGGAATTCCCTGGCAAAGGTTAGGGCTCCACGTTCTCACTGCCGAGGGTCCATGTTCAATCCCTGGTGGTCGTGGAACTAAAATCTCACAAGCCTCATAGCACAGCCAAAAACAACCACAGCAGCAGCAGCCCTGTCCACCTTATTCAACAAAAATGAATAAATGAATGAACATAGCCTACGACCAAGAACAAGTAAGACCAAGGAAGCCCACAGAGACAATAAAATCAAGTGTCAACAATGACCTTCACTGAGAGCAAGAATCTTCTTTAATCACTGACATTTTGTTTCTAAAATGAGTCCAGAGGGACCCAGAACTCAGAGTAAAATAAACAAGCCTATAAAAGGTGAATGTCATTTTATCTTTAAGGGCTTATTCATTGTGATCTCTATGTTTTAAAATCTAAAACAGATGGATTCATTACCTGAATGGGACAATCTGCATCAGGAAGAAAAATAATTAAAATGATTGCAAATATACAGTGGTGCACGGATTCATAATATTATTCAGAAATTCATTGGCCACCACTGAGAGTTGCTTGGGCACTAAATCATTACACTAAAAACTGACAACAAACAGGGGGAAAATATCTATATTTAACTTGCCTTTCAGTAGTGCAGACAAATTAGTGAATGAGGGAAAGTTCTTTAATAGAAAAATTGTATCTCATAAATGCAGAAGGAACAGTTTCTCTGATGGCAACTTCCAGATTTGTTTTCCATCTCTATTTTGACTTGGCCTCTCCACAGGACATTTTAAATAGCACAAAGCACATGGCAAAGTCAAGGGTAACTCTTTTACTTCCAAGGATCTTCCTTGCCAATGGATCAACAGGCTGAGGCATGGTTTGTATGATGAAGCACTCAATACAGAGGTAAGTTTGGGGATATTGTGTGGGGAATGTTGAAAGGCAGTACAAAGCGTCTGTGCTTAATTTGGTAAGCGATGGGAAGCCACAGGAGGTTTTCTTTCTTAGTGATGGTGTGACATTATCAGAGCTGTGCTTTATAAAAATAAATCTGGCAGCATATATTAAAATAGACTAGAGAATGAAGGGACCGGAGGTGGGGAGAAAGTTGTGAAGTTATTTCAAAATTTAGGGAGGCTGTCATAATGGACTGATGTGGGGTGATAGCAGTAGGGATGGCAGATTCAGGGGCCAGAGGGGAAGCATAATTTGACAAAGTCTAACAGTTATGATTAAAAAGGAAAAGTATAAATGGATGAAGTGATGCCCACAGTGCGATGATTAATAAATGACTTGTGATAATGATAATAATGACTGTCAGGATTCAGTTTGCAAGCTCCAAGCAGTCAAAAATTCACAAGACTTTGTTGGTAAAATAAAACGTTCAGTGATTAAGCAACACGACTGCATCAGAGTCTAACCAAATAACAGAAACCTTTTGAGTAATTAAAGCAGAACTATTATCGATATAACATAGAGAATTCTGTTACACAGGTGACAGGGGAGGCAAAAACCCAGAGGACAGCAAGACAACCCAGAAATTAGTGCCAAGATGAAGCCACTAGCACGCCTACGGCAGAGACAGGGAGGGAAGGAGGGGGAAGAGCCAGAGCCGAGGGCCAGGGTCACCCAATGAAAGCTGAAACCTCGGCGAGCCAGGACCACTGAAGCCGAGGTTTCGGAGGAGACCTGGCTGCTGCCACAGATGATTTTCAAGGCAGAGATAGAAAGGCAGAAATAATCTGAAACCATTCCCCTTCCCATCTGTCAACCTCCTAGCAGTGTTCCCCACTGACAAAGATCATCTGGGAGCCAGCTGACAGGGGAGCCAGGGAAATGCAGACTGTAGGGTGCCAGCCTCCTGGAATACAGGGCAAAGCAGAGGATGGATGCAGAATGGATATAAGAGCAGTTGCACCTGCCAGTACAGAAGGCTTAAGAGACACGTGTTCAATCCCTGAGTTGGGAAGATCTCCTGGAGGAGGGCATGGCAACCCACTCCAGTATTCTTGCCTGGAGAACCCCATGGACAGAGAAGCCTGCCAGGCTACATACACTCCATAGGGTCACACAGAGTCGAACATGACTGTTGCAACTTGGCATGGCATGGCATGGCACACTCAGGGCCAGCATAGTTCTCCAGGTCAGGGTGAAAGCCTTTCAACTTTCAGCCCAAGTCTAAAGAGATACAAACATAAAATCAAGAAAATTAAGTAAATATTCTGTAACCTGAAATTTGAATTGGAAATGTTAGTGTACACTCGTGATTTCTTTTATTTTTAAACATCTATTTCCCAACTCTATCTATGAAGATTGCTAAAAGCAATTTCAATGCAAGATTAATGCACTTTCCTGGCACTCAGACTGTGGTCTCTAAATACCATTCCCCACCAAAAAAAGCAAGATTCCTTCTAGGAATCACTGATTCTAGATATATAGCAAGATGAACCTGGGGCATCTCATTGAGGTAGAAAGCAGCACTATCAAGAACAAAGTGCTGTGTCAAAGGACACCAGAGCCAATATAAAGAAATTACCACTGACCTAAGATGGAGCAAATTTCATCAAAAAGAATAATGAATGCAATAAGTTGGACATAAAAATATAATAATCCAAAAATAAATTGACCTGAGTCTAATCAAGCCTCTGTATCAAGTTACCAGTTTATATTAAATATATAATAGACCAACAAGTTAAATAATATGAAAAAGAAATCCACCAATGCAAAAAGTGGAAATATACTAAAATATAAATGAAAGTGTCTCCAATAAATCAATGATATTAGAAAAAAAAAGGATAAGTCGTAAGAGACATATCACCCAAATGCAATTTGTAGACCTTGTTTGGATACTGACTCAAACAAACCAAACATAAAAGATATTTTTGAGAAAATGTGGGCTACTTGCATATAGATTGGGTCTTAGATGCTATTAAGAAACTACATTAATTTTGCTCGGAACAGAAAAGCATAACTTTTTTTTAAGATAAAGGATCTTAAGAATAATTCGTAGCTCTTCACCCAATAATGCTCAAAGTTGGCCTGTAAGAGCTGGATCTGAATATTAAGAAGTGGTTCCCATTGTAAAGCAACTATGTACCGTACTGTGCAAAGTCACTCTTGTCGTGTCTGACTCTGCAACCCTATGGACCTCAGCCAACCACGCTCCTCTGTCCATGGGATTTTCCAGGCAAGAATACTGGAGTGGGTTGCCATTTTCCCCTTCCAGGGAATCTTCCCAACCCAGGGATCAAACCCACCTCTTTTGCATCTCCTGCATTGGCAGGCAGTTTCTGAAATGTAAAGAGCATGAAGATATTGATAACACAGTATGGCTAAGAAACCTAAAAGCAATTATGCTCCAGTTAAAAAAACAAAGAAGTGGTTTCAAAGTTGACTGATTATCAGGACCACCTTAGGCAACTTTTAAAAATTCATATTCCCTGCTCTGGGGTGACACTAAACAGTCCTTCTGAATATCCAACAAATCATCCAGGATTGAATATCACACTGTAAAGTCAGTGGGGCTTTTTGGAGGAAAGTTTCATGTGAAGATCTTCAAGCTGAGTCATGCTTGTTTACACCACTGTTTCTATACAACCTGGAAACCTGCCCTCTAAGCACAAGGTTTATCACTCACTCTGACCAAAGTGATCTTCCTCTGAAAGTTCCTTTCAATGTAGTAAAATAACAGTAATGATATCTACTATTTGTTGTAAGTCTTCTAGGCACTTTAAGTATACTATCTCTAACTTTTGTAACGATCTTCTAAGGTGGATAGCATCTCTGTGATAGGTAAGAAAACTGAGACATAGAAAGTTAAATAGCTGTCCTTTGATTATAATGATGAAGGCTAAGGTTTGAGCTAAAATCAGTTGGATTCCAAAGATTATCTTCTTTCCATATTAGACATAACTTCCCTAGGAATCGCAGGAAAAAATTTCCTACCATTCATATCTTTAATATCTACATTCTTTTATATTTACATTTAGAATTTGCTCTTCCCTAATCAGCTTGTGGATGGCAGCTGCCATAGAAGACCCAGAAAAAGACTGAGCAATTGCTAATATTACTAATATGTCCAGCAATAGCTAGTATGTGAGTGGAACAAAGGAAAAAACAGCAGGAAGAAAAAAACCCACATGAATTAAGATCCTATAATAACTGAATTATTAACATTAATCATATGATTTCAAAACAACTCCTTCTTTAGCACATCCAACCTGACAAATTGGAATTATTTCTTCCTAGAAATAAATGATATGTATAAATGACCGTAAGCATGTCAGAATTTCATGCATGATGCATTTCATAGCAGGAACCCAGGTAAAGTCAACATTTTCAAGTCCTGACATCTTTAATAAATCTGTAAAATCATAGGTACAAACCAAAAAAATTATTATACTTTCAGTTGAAGAATAAATGAGACTTAATGCTTTTATTTACCTTTCTAGGCTGCAGCTATTTAGCTAACAGCTTTACTTTATGAAAAAGACATTCATTTCCTTTGAACTGCTTTCCCCCACATCAAAGCAAAGGTATTCAATATCTTTGTGAAACTAAATTGCTGGGCATAGAAGCAAACTCCTTGTTCTTTAGTACAATTTTAACCATCAATTTATTACACACTGAAAAAAAATATTCTCATTGTTGGTTCACAATATTCAGCATTCCCCAGCTGAGATCTGAAACTGGCCTCCATACACGGAGAGCAAGGAAAGGCTGAAGAAAGACGCAGGCTATTCCAGATTGGTAGGTGACAGGCTTAACAAGCAAGGGAACTTAACATGAGTCTTGGTTTGAGCCCCTACAAGACAAGCAGATACCTGCATCATGCAAGACTGAAAAGTTTATATGGTGGCCTTGACAGGGTTCAGACATGTATTCAGTCCAGCTGGTCTCAATAACACATTACTCTCTCAAGGCTGCCTCCTTAGAACAGTTGCTAGTGTGGGAACAGTGGGCAGATGTCCATTCCAAAGACAGGGGAGGGAGTGAGGAGCCTTCAGCTGTCTGAGTCAAGCTACAGGTCACCTGGCGTTCACATCCTCTCCAAAACCTCCTCCAACACTCATACAAATTAAGTATTCAAAATAACAAAAAACCAAATTCCTAAATGCCTATGCTAAACTGCTAAAGACTTCCTTTCTCATCCTTATCCAGACACACCAAGGAACAGCTTGCCAAGAGACTAAACTTCTCAATAAGTGAAAATAGCACACAGTAGGGTATTTAATTCCTGGCCACAGGAAACTAAACCAATGAGAGA
This sequence comes from Ovis aries, assembly GCF_016772045.2. Classification (NCBI taxonomy): domain Eukaryota; kingdom Metazoa; phylum Chordata; class Mammalia; order Artiodactyla; family Bovidae; genus Ovis; species Ovis aries. The sequence goes on from NC_056057.1 coordinate 93,101,016, forward strand.
ATCAATCTGAGGGACTATTGTGGCAGCCAAGAATGCAGCTTTTTTTTTTCCCTTCTGACAGCATCTTGGTGGAGAGTTTATTTCTTCCTAAGCAACACTTGACATTCACCAAGATGACAGAAATCCTATGTTCCCTCCCCTCACACAGAGCTCCTTGGTGTAGTGTGGAAGTTAAAAACTTTTAGAATACATAGACTTAGCACAAATCAAAATATTTTCCTAGAGGAATGCATGTGTTCGTATCTTATTATAGGTTCATTATTTTAGTATTACTCCCAAAAAAGAGCCTGAGACAAGAACTTTGGGTGCAGGCCGTTTTTTTCCAGTGCTGTTTCCAAAGAGCAGGAAGGAGTTGGGAAGTTGAGACGGAGAAGTTGAAGGATATATTATGACCTGATCACCACTATGGGGATCTGGAAGTCCACTCTGTAGGGGACCAACAAGAACTATATAAAATCTACGTTGGAATTGTCCTTCTCAATGACAGGAATTCAGGACACTTATTTGCGGACTTCCTACTTCATTGGCTGAGGGTTCTGCCCAAGGCATTGATTCTCCCACTCCGTCTACACTAGAACATGCTCCTATGGCTTTGGAGAAAATCCTAAGCATTTGAAGTTTGAATAAGTTCACAGGTGATGCTAATGATGCTGGTCCTGGTACCACACTCTAAGTCCCCAAAGAAAAGTCTCATAGGTGCCCACAAAGCAGTCTGTCATTGCAGTAGCCTAGGGCGACTGTCCTGTCCTCCCTTTTGCGCTGGCTCCCACAATATCCATCCCCACCCACAAAGTCATTAGAAGAGTGCTCACCACTCATGTTCCTGGGGTAGTACCCACCTCAAGAAAGCCAACATCTCTCCTGTCCTGAGACTCCTAAACTGCTTTCTCAAGGTTCCAGGACCAACTCAGGGACCCACTGTGTCAGCTGGGATCCTAAGCAGATATTCTGGTGCCCAGAATCATACAGTTTTACACAGAAAATTGCATTCTGTCAGGTCAAATCCAAACAAGAGACCAGAAACAACAGATATCATGCCACATCTTCATAAATTCTAGTCTCTTCTCTTCTCAAAAGCTCTACCCACAACCAGATCCCCCTCTGGTTCCTCAAGACAAGATTTCTTAGAAATCACAAAGAATAGAAATTGACTTGGAAGGAAGACTGCAACACTTAATATTTGAGCTCCTGAACTCAGCCTGTGAAAATCCCTGTGTTAGCTTGTGTCCCTTTGTCTCTGTTTTCATTTGAAGTATAGTAGATTTAGTATCTGTGTTGATTTCTGGTGTACAGCACAGTGATTCAATTTTATATATTTATATATATATATATATACATATATATATATATATACATATTCTTTAATGTTCTTTTCCATTATGGTTTATCATAGGATATTGAATACAGTTCTCTGTTTTCTACAGTAGGACCTTGTTTATCCATTGTATATATAATAGCCTACATCTATTAACCCCAAATTCCCAACCCACCCTCCCAATCCCCTCCGCATTGGCAACCACAAGTCTGTTCTCTGTGTCTGTGAGTCTGCTTCACAGGTAGGTTCATTTGTGTTATATTTTAAATTCCATATGTAAGCGATCTTATATGGTTTCGTCTTTCTCTTTCTGACTTCCTTCATTTAGTATGATAATCTCTCATTGCATCCATGTTGCTGCAAAATGGTATTATTGTGTCCTTGTTTATGGCTGAGTGCTACTCCATTGTATATATGTACCTCATCTTCTTTATCCATCCTTTTGTTGACCAACACCTTAGGTTGCTTCCTTGTCTTGGCTATTGTGAATAGTGCTGCTATCAGCATAGGGGTGCATGTATCTTTTTGAATTAGAGCTCTGGCTGGATATATCCCCAGGGGTGACACTGCCATGTCCTATGGCAATTCTGATTTTAGTTTTCTGAAGATCTTCCATACTGCCTTCCACAGTAACTGTACCAACTTACAATCCCACCAACAGTGTAAGAGGGCCACACTCTCGCCAGCATTTGTTATCTGTAGTTTTTAATAATGGCCATTCTGCCTGGTTTGAGGTGGTACCTCACTGTAGTTTTGACTTGCATTTCTCTAATAATGTGTGATGTTGAGCATCTTTTCATGTAGCTATTGATCATATGTATTTCTTCTTTGGAGAAAGATGTATTTAGGTCTTCATTTCTCGATTTGGTTGTTTGTTGAGCTATTTGAGCTGCTTCTTTATTTTGGAAATTAAGCCCTTGTTGGTCACATCGTTTGCAAATATTTTCTCCCATTCTATATGTCGTCTTTCCATTTTATTTATGGCTTCCTCTGATGTGCAGAAGCTTTTAAGTTTGATTAGGTCCCATTTGTTTACTTGTCTGTTTTTGTGTTTGCTTTTGTGGGAAAGTGTTAGATCTGTCTGCTACTATAATTGTGGTGATGGTATCAGTTAGCATACATCCAGACTCATCAAATTGCACACATTAATTATGTGCAGTTCTTTGTTTATCAAGTATACCTCAATAAGGCTATTTGTAAAAATCCCCTATTTGTAGTATATAATAGCACAGAAACATTGATCCTCCTCCTCTAAAGTCTCAGAAATCTCCAAAGCTAGCTTTTTCATAATCATGGAATCCGTTTTCTATTGCTATATGACAAACTAGTCCAAAGCTCAATGGCTTAAAGTGACAACATCCATCATAGCCATGAAACATTACATCATCCATTCCACTGTATTTAACTACTTTTAAGCTATTTTTAATTTCTACAGACACAGCCTTTATGTCTCTAGTCAAAAAGAGCAGTGGATTATCTGGGGTTGAACTGTGCTCTCCCGAAGAAGGTACACTGGAGCCCTATCTCCCATAACTTACCTCCTAGTACCTCAGAATGTGACCATATTTGGAGTTAGGGTCTTTATAGAGGTAGTAAAGTTAAAATGAGGTCATTAGGGTTGGCCCTAATCCAACATGACTCGTGTCTTTATAAGGGGGAAATTTGAACACAGAGACAGACACGCCTAGAAGGAAAATGATATGAAAAGACATAAAGGCAGGGAAAAGATGACTATTGACAAGCCTTTGGGAAAATCAAGAATTCACTGTTAAGTACATTTATATACAGAAAGTGTCCTTTTTTGATGAAAAAAAAAAGAGTGAGAAAATATCTACAATTTTGCAATAGATAACATTGTTCAACACTTCAAAGACCAATTTAAAACAACCACATCTTGCTACAGATCCACCTCCCTGAAATATCACCTCAACTTGATAAACTACCATTGCGTAAATTCCAATGGGCCTGATTTCACTTTAAAAGCTGCTATGATTCAATGAAGGAAGTGTGAGGATCAAGCGGGATTATTTCAAAAATAAACTAAAACATTTTGCTACCAAAGGTAAATGCAGCTGAAATAGAATTTAAATTAAAAGAGAGTCAAAACAATTTTACGAAGAAAAAATAAAAATAAAGTGCAGTACTGTTCAGCTTGTTACCGTAATATTTTCAAACACTGTAACTGTCAGAGCAAGGCTCATGACATTTTCTAGTCTCCTAACTGATAAGCATTTCATTACTCATGAAAGAAAACTTTAAGCTCTTAACTATAAAATGTAAGCAAGACATATATCCTCTAGATATATAAAGTATTTCAGCTAAGTGAAGAGTCTATTCAGATTTCAGCTAGCTTTTTTCTGGGTCTGTTACACATAGGTCTGAACTTTCACAAGGACCTTGTAACAGACTAACATTTCTTACAAATTTCAGGAAAAAAAAATGTTAATGCTAATTGTACAACCAGTGAAGAAATACAATGTGATGAAAATTTAATAGGCAAGGGAATTTTTATGTTTTAATCAATCAGTGGTACTACCTGTCATATTCGGGAAAATCACTGATTCAGATTAAGATGTTTGGTCATGTTGGGGTTTATGGTTTTGTCATCCTTTCTTTAAAAGAGAAGTTTACTCAATAAATTAATAGGATAGAAACATTTTTAGAACATAGTAGCTGACCCATTTAAAAGAAGAAAAACTATTTTGAGGACTCTAAGCATGCCCATTTCCATATAAATAAATTTAAACATTACATAAAACTAACTATAAATCTATTTTTTTTAGCTGTTCATCAAAGTAGGTCCACAGAAATCCCTAACTGAAAATAATTCCAAGCAACTCCTTTTAGGCATTGTTTAAACTATCACAAATTTAGTTTTGAAAATAACAAAACTAAATTTAAAACATTCATTATAAAGGTTTCTTACTAATTCCACCTGAGCTTGCCCTATTCCTCCCCCCAGAAGTGACTTTGTTCTGCAAAGAACAGAACTGGACTGAGGGAACAGATGAGAATATTTCACTTCAAAAGTTAGAGCTGGGAGATAAAGAAAATTTTTTTAATTAAATCAAGAATAAGACTGTTGGGCTTCCGTGGTGGCTCAGACAGTAAAGAATCCACCTGCAGTGTGGGAGACCTGGGTTTGATCCCTGGGCTGGGAAGATCCCCTGGAGAAGGGCATGGCAACCCACTCCATTCTTGCCTGGAGAATTCCCATGGCAGGGAAGACTGGCTGGCTACAGTCCGTGGGATCGCAAAGAGTTGGATACAACTGGGCAACTAAGCACACACACATATAAGACTGTTAAGAAGTACTGGGAATAGTAATTTTTTTTTACATTCAGCTAGAATTGTCGTTCTTATTTCCAAGGGGAATTTAAATATCATAAGCTAGGTCATTTTCCCCACCTGGCTAGTTCCAAAGAGGTGTCCCTGTCTCACAAATAACAGGGGAAATACCCAATACAATCTCTTGTCCTGTTATCTCAGTAGACGGTAATTTTGAGAGTGTGAGGATTAGTTGTGTCTGCTCTTCAAACTAACTACATCTTGCACAATGTTGTGTACTTCATAGGAATTCCTCAAAGGTTCAGAGAATTCCACTGAAAAACTAGCATTATTAACTAAGCTTAGCTTCTTCAATGTCAAAGATAAGAGCACTGAATTCTAAGCTAATTCAGTAAAAGTCATAAGTTCTGAAGTGCTTACAACAATATATGGTTAAGTATGGAGACCTAATTTAAAAATGACTTAGTCATTAAAAGACAAAAATAACACGTCGTAGAATTTTCAAAGGAGCTTTATAATGTATATAACATGCTAGAATTGGGGTATCAAATTTAATACGAACAGCTTTCATCAAATTGGGATTTAATGAACACAGTTGTGAAATGGGCAAATCCAATATACTGCAAACAGCCCAACTCTTAATTCATCCCACAGATATGATTTATCCTTAATAGCCAGAAGCATCACTTCAAATAGCTTGTGTTATGGCAGAATGGATTATGTTGTATTCATTTTACCTACAGGAAGGAAACTAGCATCCATAATAGTAGCATTCAACTGTGTGTTATAAAGCACCATCCAGCAGAAACTTTATAACATAAAATGTGAAGATATTTAAAACATAAATTTTGAATGCTGTGGCAGATCAGAGACTCCTCTCTTTCCACTAAAGAGATAAAGTTTTGATTCAAATCTTTCAAATCCTAGTACCTGAGATCAGCTGCAAAACTTACCTGGGATTATGGAAAAATGTATCACATTTGCTATGTACTCCCGAGATTCAACTCACTGTTTCTATAAACTTGTACATGCACAGGCAAGGACGTTTCTACAAAGAGCAAATTCGTCATTCATTTAACATGGAGAATGCATCTGCATTTGAGAATGTAGATATCTACATTTCTTCCTCCAGATCAGTGCATACTACACAGTAAAGCTCCAGTTGAGAGTGCTTTGAGTTCTAGCTCTCCTTTTTAAAATTTCACTCCCCAAAAGACTCTGCATTACATAAAAGCAATTTCTAAAATATTTGCAATCTAAAGAGGTTTCCAGATCTACCTGGGAAAATGAATAACTGCATATCAGCTTGACAGACAGGATACAAGAATTAGATCAGAGGATAAAAATCATAGCATTCCAAGGCAAAGAGGTTTCAAGGTCATTAAGACCTCCAAGTCCAAATCTCAGTTCTGAAAAAAACTAGCTACCTGATCTTGGACAACTTACTGTTACTAAACCCTGCTTCCTTCATGTGAAAAATGGGGATAGAAGTAGGACTGCTGTGGGAGTTGAAGTTTACATATACATCACACATCCAAGTCTCCAGCACAATCCCACAGATCAGGCACTACATAAACTTGTAGTTGTACATAGATAATGTCATGTGGACACACTAGAGCTATCTGTACATCCCATTTCCCACATTAGACAGGCATTATCTGCTCATGTTCTCTCCTCCTCTCTGCATTATGGGCCATTACAGGCAGAGGCTGTGTCATATTCAATTCCATAACCTCAGGATCTCACACATGCCTGGCATATTGTATAAAGTAGTCAACTGCCACTTATACTTAGTGAGAACAGCTGGCTCCTCCTATATGTTACCATATTTTATCAAGTAAGGCAAACATAAAATGTTCCTTCTTAACCTAGTCAACTTTCTCCCTCTATTTTTGTTAAACTTCTATAGGTAGACACTTATTTAGCTGTAACAATCAACTGCTGGTTTTCTATTTAAAATGTGAAACTTGAAATTCCCCCATTGTTTTACTATCTTTGGGTTTGTCTGCTACTATTACAAAAATTTAATTTGCTTTGCTATTAAATATATATGCATACTAACAGAATTGTGGGTCTTGAACACAGGTGAGTTTCTTTTTTGTTTCAAAACAAAATAAACTTTCTGAGTAAAAACTTAAATAACTGATTTCTGCCTACTGGCAAGATGCCATGTTTACAGTTTTGCTAAAAATGAAAGAAATGAAATTATTTTTGCCAGATTGTAAGCCCATAGGAAAGTTACAGATGAGAGTTTGCACTAATTGCTCAAGCTCATTTCTGTTTTAAAAAGGAGACCCTAATTTCTAACAACTTGCCAAGATTACAACAGCCTATATGGCACAAATCAGATTATTTTCATATTTCCTGTTTTTCTTGCTCCAACTGGTGGCCAATCCCAGTCAGAATTCTAAGCAGCATCTTCTAAACAGAAGTCTAATCCAGCCTCCTCTCTACAAAGTGTGCAAGAAACAGGTAAAACAGAAAAGGTGGCACCACCGTGAATTTGAACCTTTGTGATACCCTCAAGGCACAACTGCAAAGCTCTTCTTCAATTTACCTTTTCCAAACAAATAAACTATGTCATCTAATTCCACCCCACACCCTCACCTCACACCCATTCTTCTTTTGATATATTATTCTCCTTGTTTTTATTTATTTGTTTGTGTTTAATATAACAAGTCCCATATACCCAGAGTCATCCCTTGGTAGCCGCTGGGGATTGGTTCCAGGACCTCTGTGGATACCAAAATCCATGGACGCCAAGTCCTTTATATAAATGGCATAGTACAGTGGGCTTTCCATATTCCCAGGTTCTGCATCCATGGATTCAACCAAATGAACTGAATTGTTGGTTGAACTAACTGATGCAGAAGCAGTGGGGATGGAGGGCCCTCTGTTTTTCGTACTCACCGCACCTAGTAGCACATCAAATCAGTAAGTAACCTGAAGAGCCTTGATATTCCTGGCAGGGGACCTAAAACCTGCATTTTCACAAGCCCTCCAGGTGCTGAAGAAAACTCTTGAGAGTCCTTTGACAGCAAGCAGATCAAACCAGTCAATCCTAAAGGAAATAAACTCTGAATATTCATTGGAAGGACTGATGCCACCTGATGTGAAGGGCCAACTAATTGGAAAAGACCCTGATGCTGGGAAAGATTGAAGGCAAGAGAAGGGGACAACAGAGGATGAGATGGTTGGACAACACCACCAACTCAATGGACATGACTCTGAGCAAACTCCAGGAGATGGTGAAGGACAGGGAAGCCTGGCATGCAGCAGTCCATGGAGCCACAAAGAGCCTGACATGACTGAAGCAACTTAGCACAGCATAGCACCCAACCCCAGTGATAGTCTCTGAGATTCTATGATGATTATTCACACATCAAGTGGCCTGCCTTTCCTATTCTGATGTTACTGCATTTAAATTCCTATGGCTCCAGTGTCAGACCCTGCCTGATTTCCATCTCTCCACCTTCTTTCTCCAAAAACCTGGGATCCTGAAGCTTTACCCAACTTTAGACACATCTCCAACCTTGTCTCTCAAGGACTGACCTTGATTTGGCAAGGAGGGAGACAAGCCTAATGTTCTCATAATCAGTGTCCTGTTACTCCCACTATTTGTCCTTAAACTACATGCAGGTAACCCAGTTTTGAAAACCAGGTGTGTGTCTTGAATTGGAAATAAAATCGCCACTTATCAATCAGTGCTGATAATTTAAGTTCTGTCTTTGGGCTTCCCTAGTGCCTCAGACAGTAAAGAATCTGCCTGCAAGGTAGGAGACCCAGGTTCAATCCCTGGGTCGGGAAGATCTCCTGAAGAAGGATATGGCAACCCACTCCAATATCCTTGCCTGGAGAATTCCATGGACAGAGGAGCCTGGTCAGCTACAGTTCCTAGACTTGCAAAGTCTGGACACGACTGAGCAACTGTCACTTTTTATATACTTTTATAAGTGGTCTCATGAGGCCACGATCCTCTAGAATCAAAACCCTAAATTATTCTTGCAGCAACTCAGAATTGGTGACTATCTATACGCTGACAAAATTGTTGGCCCAATATTATTTTGTCTGCTCCTTAGAATTCCAAATATCACTTGCTTTGGTGTTGGCCATCACTGAGCTTCTACAACCATCAACACTCTCATTAGACCTTATTATACCTACAAGATGCCAATGATGGCAGTAGGTTGCTACCATCTGCCATTTCACCAACTCTCTGGATACCATCCTCAGCCTGTCAGTCTTGTTCTATAACCCTGCTGTCCCCTCCCACAGTGCCCATCCTCCCCACATAATTGTGGGGTGAGGTGTCCAGATCCAGGTCGTTGTTACCCCAGCTAAGCTACGCCACCAGAATTAATATTCAATTAGCTCTTCTAGGCAGTTCATTCAATTTTACTTAAACCTTAAGCCAGAATATTGCCTTTCTAGTTATATCTTCCTGAAAGATATGAAGCTTAGAAACACTAACAGAAACAGGACTTCAAGGGCCGTTTCACAGCGAACATAACATTTGGGTACATTATTCTTTTTACTCCCACACATTTTCTCAGGAAAGGAAAGACTTTTGCAATTCTCACTCCAATCAAAACACTTAATTGCTTCAATTTCTTTAGCTTATCTCCCACCTTCTTCATAACTACTGCAAGTATAAAATTTAAGTACACACAGCTCAGAAAGAAATCAAAAACAAAAATAAAAAGACTTTAAAAATGCCAAAATCCACCCAGTAATTAATTTTCACTTGTGTATCTACATGGACTAAAAGTATGCTTATTGCAGAGAGAACATTAAGGGTCACTCCTTCCAGTCTTCTGCCTTTATAAGGTAGAGGAGGCATCCAAACCATTCTCATAAGACATGGAACTTGGCTAAGCAATAGCCCTCCCCATAGGTAAAAAATTAGGTGGGGGCTTCACGAAAACAAGACCCATTAGGGACTTCCCTGGTGCTCCAGGGGTTAAGACTCCACGCTTTCACCAAAAGACTAAAAAAAAGGAAAGTTTTTTTTAATTTAAAGAAAAAAAAAAAAAAACAGGACCCATTAGAGCACACCAGATATTTTCAGAATTTCCCAGGAGCTAGGCCAGAACCCCCAGTACTACTCAGATTATTCTACCAGCCTGTACCAGTCTAGTGCCTGGACTGGGGAAAAACACAAGCTAAATGAAAGCATTGTGACAGCAAGAAAGATAAGTCTCAATGACACAAGCCAATTTATACACAAAGCCAATTGCTCCCAGTGACAAGCAGTGCTTTTCAAATTGCAATCATAACCAAGAGGACTGGAAAGAGTGACCTATTAAGGCTCTCTTCCCAGTGAATGCACTGAAATTAATTAATAGGTCTTGACTGCAATTTTTTTCTTTTGAGGAATGGAATAGAAAATTTCAGAATGCAATTGCAAGCAAATAGTAAGGGTAAGAATGTTGCATGAAACTTCTTCCCTAGATAGATGATGAAGAGGCTTGTAGATAGACAGATAACAGATAGATGGATAGAAACAAAAGCTCAACAACTATTTATTGAGCACCTTCCACGTGTCAAGTACTTTTCTAAACAGACACATCAGTGACTACAACAGATAAAAATTCTTGTGATGCTATGTACAGTAGATTAGATAGAAATGTAAAATGCATTTCTTAGCGATGTCATAGACTTTTTTTAAGTTTGAAAGACACTATTTATAATACAGAGATGCCCAAGCAGCCTCTCCACTATGCCATCAAGAGAGACCCACCCAACAATTGCCCCGCCACACTGGGAAGCCCCAGATAGCAACAAAGTGGGAAGAACAGCCCATATCATTCTCCTCGCCTCCTCTCCACAAGTCTGCCTTCAAAATCAAGCCTGTCTTCTTGAAGCCATCCTCTCTGCTCTGGTTTGCATCTTTCCCTTTAATTTTCTCTCTGGTTTCCCACAGCTCTAGTAGATAAGCCTGTTGAAAGGGAAGGAAAACAGTGAAATGAACAAGTTCTTGGTGAATATTCCCTAGAAGTGTAACAGATGGAGAAATTTGGTTTAAATTTTTATGAACTATTCATTGCTAGTAACGGGCAAACCATTGAAATTGTGGTAGTCAATCCTCTTGGGCCTATCTACATATATTAGCATATCTACATATATTCTCCCTAAGTTTCTGTAGAAACATCCTAATAGGTATTAACTAGGGTACAATCTGATACTTCTCAACATAATGATTTGCTTATTTAATTTGAAACAGCTATAGTCCACATTCTGTGGGTCTCTAGGATGAGCCCAACATTGTGGTAGGCACTGGTTCTTTCATCTTCACAATGTTCCTCTGTGGGCAGAATTATCAACTGCCTTCTATAAGAGAAGATGTTAAAGCATATAGAAGTTAAGTAATTTGTCCAGGATCATTCAGCTAGTAAGTGGCAGAGCTGAAATTTTAACAAGTGTCACGTAACTCCACAAAATGACTATATCCATTAGGGTCAGAAGGCTTATTATGTATGAAAGAAATACAAACTCTGCTCAGAAAACTGACTCTGCAAGTCTCTGCTTCCCCTTGTTTGCTCTTAATCATTCTTTCATTCTTTAATATTTTCATAAACATTAATAAAGTCTATAAATTAACCATAAGGTTTGGAACCGAAGTGTCAACACAAGTACTTTGCTGCCTTCCTTTGCTATAATGGGTTTAAGTATGTGGTTGCTCACAATATTGTGGCATTTCTTGCACTAAGGATAGTGGATGGATAAGAGGGCAGACTCTGGGTTCAGAATGTGTGGTCTCAACTTCTAACCTCAAATTATACGAAGCTTATACACAGCTGTATATCTTTCGGAAAGCCATGTCTCAGTTTCCTCACTTGTAAAATGAGAATAATAACAGTACTTGCCTAGAGGGTTATTTTGAGGATTAAATGAGATGCTATAAGCAATGCACTTAGTGTGTATACTGAATAATCACTATGTATTTGTTCTCTTGGGCTTGCCTGGTGGCTCAGTAAAGAATCCACCTATCAATGCAGGAGATGCAGGTTCAATCCCTGGGTCAGGAAGATCCCCTGGAGAAGGAAAGGGCAACCCACTCCAGTATTCTTGCCTGGGAAATCCCATGGACAGGGGGGCCTGTCAGGGCCTCAGTGCATGGCCTCACAAGGAGTGGGACATGACTGAGCGACTGAACAGCAAGAACAACAATTTGTTACCCTTGATTATTACTTGCTAAGAAGTACTACCTCCAATACTAAGCCTTAAAGTCTTGGAGTTTATTTAAAAAAAAAAAAAAAAGAGTAAGTTCCAGGTGGTAAGGAAAAGAAATCTTTAAACTTGAAACTCTTATCAAGATGGAGAATTATGTCTGTCCCTACATTTCTCAATTGCTTGGGTTGCTGGTGCACAGTGGATGTGATTGCTAACTGATGCTGTTTGGGGAAAGCATTACACTTCATAAATTATTTGAAAAGGAACCATTTTGTTTTTATGCTGATATACGAGATCTTTCTGTTGTGCAAAACACAACCAGCATGTTTATTTACTGAATGGAGGTCAGTGCCATAAGTCTGCATGAAAAGAGAAATCATAACCATTGTCAAAATTCAAACCAATTTTGCAGCAAAGGTCTATATGGTTTTTCTAACAACTGTCTCAAATGTTGGCCAAATGAAAAGGTCAAGTGTACATCAATATGAAAGAATATGAAGGTCCTCATTATCCTTTAGCCTCTTCTGTTACTGAGGCAAGAACACATTTAAAGTGCATCTCCTCATAATCAATTTCTTTACTTACAAATGTCACTCTGAATGGACATTTTACAGCTGATTAATTTCTGTCCCTTTTTCTCATATGCAGATATAAGACCCAAATGCATACTTCTGGTAGATTTCCTTCCTGCTGATTCAAGTGCTGATTTCCTACAGATCTGCTGTCTAAAGCCCTGGCAGAAAAATGATCTTTCAATCTATGCTGCTATGTTGCTTAAATATATCCATCTCTTCTTTCCCAAAATATTTAAGATAAGTGAATAATTAAACATCTGATTGTAGAAGGTAGAAAACATTGTCACTGCCTTTGTCAAAAAGTCCACACATTAAATATGCTGCACATACAAATGTACTCAATTAACATTTTAATTAAGGGTAACAAACAATAATTAAACAGATGACATTTTAATTAATTTTCTCAACTGTAAATAGCCTGATGGAAATTATTGTTAAATCTGATTTAAACATTTCTCCTTGCAAAAACAGTGACCTCAAACTATCCATGATGAAAAATGTTTCCCTTCTATGTACTTACATGATCATCGTGTCATAGCCATAAATAGGTTTCCAAGTAAAGTTTCTCAGTGTTACTGACCTTGTTCTCTTGGTACGCAAGCAGCGGTGTAGCGAAATAGTAATTACATCTTTCAAGACACGTGCTTTCATCTTGTGAAAAAACCCAGCACTAAAGTAACTCAGGGTTGAATACTACAGTCAGAGATTCATGCTTGGTCATTAAATCCAGATAAGTCATTTTGTAAAGCTTAGCAAACCAATTCCATGATCTCCCATTTTCATACTGCCATAGATCAGTGAGATCTGTCCCTGGTTTTGAAACACAATAGGGGTTGCTAATTGTGTCAAGTGGCATTATTAATTTCTCAAAGCAAAAGATTAGATTGAATTCATTTTGGTTTCAAAAATAAACATGGGCCATTCAACACTTGGAAGCAGAGCAGAGTGACGGCATGGCAAATGATGCCTGTTAAGATATTAACAGATAGTGACTCGTCAAGAAAACAGAATAAGCCCTGCTATCAGGGCTGTAGGAGGAGAAGGAGACAACAGAGGATGGCATCACCAACTCGATGGACGTGAGTTTGAGCAAGCTCCAGATTTGGCGGTGGACAAGGAAGCCTGGCATGCTACCGTCCATGGGGTCACAAAGTGTCAGACATGACTAAGCGACTGAACTAAACTGAACCGATCAGGGCTGCCAGATTAGCATGAAATAATTAATTAATTTTCAGTTTTGCCTTTTTGTTCCATATTGGGACATACTTATTCCAAAAGACTGTTCAAGGCTCCCCAGGTTGCTCAGTGGTAAAGAATCCATCTGCCAACGCAGGAGACAGGGCTTCAATCCCCGATCCGGGAAGATCCCACATGCCTTGGAGCTACTAAGCCCATGCACCACAGTTGTGTTCTAGAACCAGAGACCCGCAACCACTGAGCCCACACGCCCTAGAGCCTGCGCTCCACAGTAAGAGAAGCCGCTGCAGCGAGAAGCCTATGTACCTCAACTAGAGAGGAGTCCCACTCTCTGCAACTAGAGAAACCCAGTATAGCCAAAAATAAAAAGATGGCTCATTATTTATCAGATATTCTGTATTTCATCTGGAAACCCTCCTTTTTTATTTTATTGAAGTATAAAAGTATAGATGATTTACAATTTGTGTTAATTTCTGGTGTACAGCAAAGCAATTCAGTTATACATATATATAATAGTTTGCACTGGCTAATCCCAAACTCCCATTCCATCCCTCCCCTACTCACCTTCCCTCTTGGCAATCTGTTCTCTGTCTGTGAGTCTGGTTCTGTTTCATAGATAAGTTCAACTGTGCCATATTTTAGATTCCATACATGCCTTGTTGATTTTCTTTTTATTTGTGTTTTTTTGGTTTTAGGTTTTTTGTTTTTGTTTTGTTTTTTTTTTTTTTTTTTTGACCTTGCACATGGCTTATGGGATCTCAGTTCCCTGACCAGGGACTGAACCCAGGCCATGACAGTGAAAGCCTCGAATCCTAACCACTAGACACCAGGGAACTTTCTAGTAACCTTTTTTTTTTTTTTTCTAATGGGCTTTCAAGATTATTTTCTTCTTATTTCAAAGCTTTTCTTTTTTTCATTTTTTGGCCAAACCATGCAGCATGTGGGTTTAGCTCCTGAACAAGACATCAAATCCCTGTCCCCTGCATTGAGAGCATGGAGTCATAACCACCAGACTGTCCGGGAAGTCCTGGTAACACTACTTTTAAAAGAACAGTGCCTATAAGATAGATTCACCTTGGGCAACATTTTCTTGGTCTCTGATATAGGGTGAGTTATGGCAAAAATGAGAAATCTGATGGTAGCTGATTTTCTGGGCTCCTTGGGAAGGTACTAGGACAGGTCCTTAGCCAGTATCAAGAAAGCATGTCCAGGAGCCAAACATTGTTTATTTAGAAAGCCATTTCTGGAGTTTAAAAGTTATTGATCTATTGTTTAATCCTCTCTGCTTTAACTGTTTTTTTTAATTGTAATAAATAGGTCTCAGAGGACTGTGAGCTGCAGCCTGGGGGCTCTCTGTCACAGAAGGAGACCCTTGGGGTCTATCACACACAGACTTGATGGTTTCCAACAGTGGAATTCCAGGGGGACAACCCAGTTCCCAGAAATGCAGTCTCCAGGGCAGAGTGAGCCTCAGACAAAGAAGTAGGGTCCTTACAGCTTAGGGTGGAGAAGGACAAGGGGACAGAGACACCCATGCACTGCGAGGCCAAGAGAGGGGAGAGCAAGGAGAACAGATTCCAGCTTTGGGAAGTTCAAGTGTTTCTTCCTACTGAGGATGCTGATCAGGACAAATGGTCTCCTTGAAATCCCTGTTATTTTTAAATCAACAGGATTAGAACCGTTATCTTTTAATTCAATTGCATGCTAAGTCGCTTCAGTAGTGTCCGACTCTTTGTGACCCTATGTACTGTATAGCCCACCAGGCTCCTCTGTCAATGGGATTCTCCAGGCAAGAATACTAGAGTGGGTTGCCATTGCATCCTCTAGGGAGTTTTCTCAACCCAGGGATTGAACTTACATCTCTTATGGCTCCTGCAGACAGGTGCTTTACCTCTAGCGCCAGCTGGAAAACCTAATTACCCAGACAGTTTGCCAAAGAGAAGTATCAGTTCCAACAGGACAGAACTAGGGCTAATGATTCCCCTCCCTTACAAAAATATCCCTCTCTTCACCTCCAATTACTCAAAAATCCCATTTAAAGTCACTCATTGTACAGTAACTCGACCCCACTCTACCTCTTCAGTTCTCATATCTCTTGAGAGAAATTTCCATAGTCTTAAAGAAGGCCCAACTCAAAGAAAGGGTCTCTAGCTGAAAAAGGTGTTTGCTTGTGGTAATGAAAAGCAAACAGAAACTAATCACCTAGCATCAGTGTCTACCTGGAACGTAAGGTCTTTGGCAGGCATCTGCCTCTATACTAGATGCTATCATTTCCTGGTCTTTTTTCCCAGTATGTGGTTGTCATTGTTGCTATTAGCACAATGCAATTAGCACAAACTTAACACGAGGTTCAAACATACTGGGCACTCAACCTAACAATATTAAAAGTGCAAATAGGGACTTCCCTGGTGGTGCAGTGGATAGGAATCTGCCTGCCAACACAGGGGATAAGTGTTTGATTCCTGGGCCGAGAAGATTCCACATGCCCTGGAGCAGTTAAACCCGTGTGCCACAACTACTAAAGCCCTTGCATCTAGAGCCGGCGTGCTACAAGAGGAGCCACAGCAATGAGAAGCCCGCACACCACAATGAGGAGCAGCCCCTGCTCACCACAACTAGAAAAAGCGCATGTAAACCAATGAAGACCCAGTGCAACCATAAATAAAATATATAAACCTTTCTTAAAAAGAATATTGAATGTACAAATGGATGGACCAATGAATGAAAGTTGGGCAGCCCACAGAAAACCTTAGAGAGAGGTAATCGATGTTTCCCAAGAGGTCGGAAGTCCCACCCCACCCCTACCAGGCAAAGCCAGAAATTCAAGCGTCCTGGCAGAAGTGTAGAGAGTAAGGATGCTGCCTTCTCACTGCTATGGATGAGGATCCTTACACAGACCCCACCAACAGAGGGTGTATTTTAAAGAACTCTTGTGTCCTAGTACATACGGTTAAACTCCCTAAGACCCTGTGCAAGCTTGGCTGGTGAATTCTCTGTTAACTACTAATGAGCTGCAATTCTCTCTCTAGAGCTTTCAGCTGTAGCCAGGTCCCTTTTGCCCCTTTTCTTAACCCAGGGATTAAAGCCACCCTCTGCCCTCTACAAGTGCACTGACAGCATAATTCCAACATCCTCCAGTCATCAATTACCATGTCTTTCTTTCAAGCTGGGCTCAAAACACCTCTCTGTAGAAGCCCCTCTAAATTAACTCATGGAACCCAACTTCACTGTTTCCTCCTTTTATCTGAACCCATACAGACTTACATGTCCAGGTCTTTAGCATATATTTTTATGTTATTTGCTCAGAGAAAGATAGTCAGAGCTTTATATATTATTGGTACTCCAAATGTAGCTTTAAAAAGTGGGTAAGTAAATAAAAATTAGTGCAGAGGAACACAAAAGGCTCTGTTGTTCTAGGACATAATATTATCTTCTGTCCCATCTTGGAACTCGAGAGTTCAACACATTCATGTAGACCATGTACTTGATGCTCAAAGAATGGTCCATGAGCCAGCACCACATGGAAACTCATTGGAGGTGCAGCATCCCAGGCCCCACCCCTAAGCCACCACACATCAGATTCTGCACTTTAACAAGATTCTTGGAGTGCTTTGTACACATTATAAATTTTTAGAAGCACTGACTTCCCCCATTCCCAGCATGAAATCATCTACAAGGAATATCTCTTGAATGGCCTCCATTCAGAGGTCTCAAATTTTGCACAATCAAACCTATCCATTAGGGAAAAGTTTTCCTACAAAAACAGTTTAAATTCCTCTTCTCGTGGCCTCGGTGAAATAGGAAAGAAGACAGACATAGAATTCCAGCCTCAGATTAGGAAGAATAAAATCACCTCCTGGGAGAACAACTGATGAAGAATTGATGCTTAACACTGGAGGCACTGCAATAATAGCAGGGGCCACAGAAGGAAGTAGGTCCCTGAAATCAAGGAGTGTCCTCAGACAGTACAGGAGCTTATGGCTACACGGTAGCATCCAGCAGGAGCTGGGGGCCAGCAGGAGCTGGGGGCCAGCAGGAGCTGGGGGCCAGCAGGAGCTGGGGGCCAGCAGGAGCTGGGGGCCAGCAGAACCAGACCAGAAAAGAAGACAAACGTGCAGACTGTCCCAAGTCTTAATGGTGAAAAACCGGAAATTTAAGTCACAGCCCCACTGGCTCATCAGTGCCTAGAATTAGTGTGCCAGGAGCCAGACGAAGCACTCCACAACTGTAATAGACAATTAGTGTTATTATCCCATTCCACAGATTGCATAATTGAAAAACCAGAAAGACTGTGAAATTCACTCAAAGAAATACCACTGAAAGTGACCTCACAGGACTCAGAACAAATCTGGCTCCCAACCCCGTCCTTCAAACTCTGCTCTCCCACATTTGTCTACTTATAAGTGAGTAAACGGAGAAGGCAATGGCACCCCACTCCAGTACTCTTGCCTGGAAAATCCCATAGACAAAGGAGCCTGGTAGGCTGCAGTCTATGGGGTCGCTAAGAGTCAGACACGACTGAGCAACTTCACTTTCACTTTTCACTTTCATGCATGGGAGAAGGAAATGGCAACCCACTCCCGTGTTCTTGCCTGGAGAATCCCAGGGACGGCGGAGCCTGGTGGGCTGCCGTCTATGGGGTCGCACAGAGTCAGACACAACTGAAGCGACTTAGCAACAACAACAACAACAGAGTGAGCAAAAAGTGAGCGGTTTTCATTGCAGAGTGTGGACTCGATCACTCTTAATTAACCCTTTGGTTGGTTTTATAAAGTCCAAAACTGAAGAAGTCCTTCAGACATATTACTACCCACTCACATCTGAAGTAGGAAGACCCAACCTCAAAAAGCCAGATGGTCATCATAGTGAGCCTAGGAGGCTGGCATTATGAAATGCTGTCTTAAGAAGGTGGTTTTTTCCTTTTCCAGGTGGCATATGCTAAATGGTTCAATGGACATAAAATTTTAGCAAAAATGAAGCACTTTTCCTTCTTTGGAGAAGAGCAGTGGCTGGCATGACTAAGTGTGTGGCCACTTGGCCCTAGGGTGCAGAAAGACTTTTGGGGAGGTCAGATTTCATGAGGGCAACACTGGGTACCCTAAATTCTGAAGGTCTTCCCAACCTGGCCCAAGGGGTTGATTTTAGTTCTCAGAGCCTGTGCTATCCCAGACCCATCTTCAGCCTCACCTCCCTAGAGAAAATCACACCTCATACACTCTTACAATGAACTCAGCCATCCAAAGGCTATGGTCACCTCTGAATATATAGCCCAACCACCTCCAGAAAAACCCCCACTCACAGCACCCTGGTAAGAAGTAACATCTCTTCTAAGGATCTGCTTGTGTCAAAAAAAGAAAAAAACACTCCAAAACACAATTATGGGTGATTGTGAAAAGCCATATCACACTAAGGAGTCATCAACAACTAAATATATCAGGTGATTTTCTGAAAGGTGCTCAGTCACATTGCCATTTCTGCCCTTCATCACCACTGTCCTCACATATTCGTTGACTCTCTGAGTTTATAGCTCTCTATTGGGCTTTAGAAGATACACATCAAGACTTATCAAAAGTGTTAAAAGAGGTATAGGCAGCACATAGAAGGAAAAGCTGCTTCCACTTAGTTTATGACGACAAACCTAGAGACAGGGTCGTATGGACTTTGAAGGATCTTTAGACAGCTAGACACGACCCTCCTCTTCTACAGGCAGGATTACATGTAAATTGCAGTTTATATTCTGAATGTTTATTGCTTTCTCATTTGCATTCCAAAGTCTTTTAATTCTTTACTTCAGAAAAAGCTTTAATATCAGATGTTACTAAGCCATTTTTAAATTACTCTTACTATTTCTCACTTGCTAATTATTGGATTTTCATGTTTATTTTTAATCTTGAAGATAGGGAAACTGCTAACTTTCCTCCACCTCTTATCACTGTAGGGGAAAAGTGTACAGAGTGTAGAAACTACAAGAATGAGAAAGACTGGCAAGACACATGGACACAATGGTCAGGGAGAGGGGAACAAAGTAGGTATTTATGCTCCACTTCCCATGTGGGTTTTACCACTTAATGAGTAAGTGTGAACAAGTTCATCAACCTCTATGAATCGTGTTTTCATAATTTGTTAAACAAGCAAAATACCCACCTTGCAAGGCTGGTCTAAGAAAACAACACTGGATAAAGCTTACCTTAAAATCAAGACATGATCAAGACTGAGTACTTATAACAAAGGAAATACTCTACCAATCTGATTAACAACTTCATTCTGTTTTCAAAAACACTTAAGCTAGATTGTAAATTCCATTCTGAGCTACATACTGTCTAACCTGACTTCAGTTTATCTTCACATTCAGACTCCTCAGTACTCAATAACTGATTCCAGGAAGATGGGTCAAGAGAGTTCTTAGGTGGCTCTTTCCTTTGCAAGTTTGTTTTTGAGTCCTTGTTATAAATGAACGTAGGTATTACGAGACAGAAACTATTTCTTTAAGTTGGAAGCTCAACTGATGATACTTGGAGAAAACAATTATAAGATCCCTGAAGAAATTTTTCAAAGAGGAAAACTAAATAAACTTATTTCCAGACATGTTTAATGGAACTAGAGTTCAAATGCTATATGATACTTATGTTCTTAACAATTTGGAACCATTTGTCAGTCAAAATTAAATTATAGGCAATCTATTTGTGGAATAACAAGTCAGTCAATCTTATTAGCATGACTTACAAAAATCTCCTAAAGCTCTTGGGTTTCTTAAGAGGTTTAACACCTCCCATTTTCTCAATGTGAACATCAGATCACATTAATCACAAGACCATAACCCACTTACTTAACGGGTATATTACATAAAAGGTCGCACAACCTGCTGTGAAATACTGTATCTTTAGCATTTGGATCACTTGGGACAATGAAAGGAAGAATTCATTAATGAAGTGTGAGGTTCATTTTATTTATAGTCCATGGGAAAGGCATATTTCACAGCCATCAGAAGCACTTCTGCAGGCAAGAAGTCTCAGTTAAACCAAGTACCATCCAAACCTACTGCAAGTCCAATCCCAGTGTCCCTGGCTGTCAGACACACAGTAAAGAAGAGAGAAATTTGTTTTTAAAAAATTGATTGCTGAGGGACTATGAGAATGTGGGATAAGGTCAAATCCAGACCATTGCCAGAACTTTCATGTGAGGGACACCTCTGCCACCAAACCGGAGGGCAAAAGAAAAGGCAGGTTTGCCTATTGGCTTGTTAGAAGGTCTGGTGGACATTGAGATGGTTCAGGGCAGATACTGTCAATTTGCTCTGTAAAGCAGTAGAAAGTCATTTATTGAAAGGCGGTTGGGAGGGTATGATTAAAAATAATTACCATGGAGGTGTTAGGGAAAGTTCATTCGGACATTGAGGAATGTCTGGCAGTTTGAAGGTGGTAAGTATGAACTATGAGAAGCTCAAACTTCTCCAGCTGGTCTGTCCATTTCTTCTCCTAGATCAGACTCCTCAGGCCTTGATTGAGTTTGTGTCATCAGCACCTAGGACAGCTCCTGGCATAAAGGGGTATTTGAATTCAATTACATATGACAGACAGCTGAATTGTCTGACTATAAACAAGCTATATGTTAGACTTTTTAATATTTTGCAAATTACAAATGACTTTTAGAGAAATCCAACACGAAGGAAAACCTGAGGCCTAGACTTTGCATTCAAGATTGGTCAATGGTCCAAGGGAGGAGAGGTCCAAGTGCAGGGGATCTGGAGAGCATGGGTGTGAAAGTTAGATGGCTGCCCAGTCACTTCTGCTGAACACGAACTTCAGTGCAGTGGGGTTCCAGAAACAGGATGAAGTGAATCAGCAGAGGCATCACCAGACCCTGATTTTCCTAGGAAAAATGATGCTTTGCAGGCTGGAATCAGGAGAAAAGCTTTGAAGGAGATCTATCATTCTTGATAGTCCAGCTTTATAGGTTTGCAAAAAGCACTCTTCCCTGGAACTTAGAAAAATAACAGAGCAAACTCAGCTGTCTTTCTCAGGATCCAGCTCCTATCCCCACCTGCAACCTTCTAGTTTCTTCTCACTGCTTCCCTCCTGGCACATTATGTTCCATCTTTTCCAAATCATTTCCTGATTTACTCCAAAGTATTTCCATGTCATTTTAAGTTCTAAGCGTTGTATGGAATATCCTCTCCCAGGTGCTACTTCCTACAAAAAGCTGTCTTTCCCAGAAGAAAGGGAAAGATATCACACACACACACACACACACACACACACACACACACACACACACACACACACACACACACACACACTGGAATATTACTCAGCCATAAAAACTGAAATAATGCCATTTGCAGCAACATGGATGGGCCTAGAGATGATGATACTAAGTAAAGTAAGCCAGAAAAGACAAATATCATAAGAGATTGCTTATATGCAGAATCTGAAAAAATTTTACAAATGAACTTACTTACAAAACAGAAGCAGACTCACAGATATAAAAAACAAACTTATGATTACCAAAGGGGAAAGGGGGAGAGGGATAAATTGGGCATTTAAGATCAACAGATACACACTACTATGTATGAAACAGATAAACAGGAAGTACCCTCTGTATAACACAGAGAACTATATTCAATATCTTGTAATGCTCTATAATGGGGCAAAATCTAAAAGAGAATATTTATATGTATATATAATAAAGATGAAAAAAGAATACTGATTACTTTGTTCTATCATCTTTCATAACTCAGTCTAGAAATATGAAGATTGATATTGATAAAAAAAAAGATGCCTAAACATATTATAAAAGACATGAGGGGTTACAGAAATTAAACTCTGCTTGTTCTCTAAATTCAAGAATATTAGAATTAGAGGCACCCCTCCAAGCCTGAAGAAGGTGACTTGAAAATAAATAAAAGGGAGTGCTACTTTACACAGCTGGGGCAAACATGAAACTCTATTTTGAGAATTGGTACAGACTTGAAGAGATAAGTAGATTCCAAGAAGGACCTAGGATGATGGTTCCAACATAGTGTTAAATAGACATTAAAGCTATTTAGCTTACCAGCAGAGTGCATTCACCCCTCACTTCCTACAAAAGTGCCACGTGTATCCTTGTCAGAGCCACAGCATGAGCAGCATATATCCAGTTTGGTCAGCTTTAACCTTGCATGGCATTTGTAGTGCTTTTATACTCTAAAACCAGAGCTCTGTTGTTTGGGGAAACTTTACTTTCTTGAAACAGAATGCAGTTCTTTCTGTGACTCATCCTACATAACTCAGTTGTCATCAATCACTGGAAATAAAATATCTTCTAAAAGACTTAGTTCATTGAACAAGGACGGGACGGAGGTCAAACAAGACTGTACCCTGGCCAGGAGCTGAATGTCTTCCTAAACCATGAGTCCTGGGGGAGGGAAAAACTGCATTCTCAGGCGCACTAAATGTGCAGTAGGTAGATACTGACCCATGTAGGAAGGAAAAGAGAAAAACGAGAAAGAAGTTATCCAGAGCCAAATGGCAAGTTTGGTTCACAAAAGTTTTATTTACAAATGTCATCATGCAGAACCCTGAAAATACAATCGATTCAGTCTGGTTCAGTCACTCAGTTGTGTCTGACTCTGCAACCCAATGAACTGCAGCACGCCAGGCCTCCGTATCCATCACCAACTCCTGGAGTTCACCCAAACTCATGTCCATTGACTCGGTGATGCCATCCAACCATCTTATCCTTTGTCGTCCCCTTCTCCTCATGCCCCCAATCTTTCCCAGCATCGAGGTCTTTTCCAATGAGTCAGCCCTTCACATCAGGTGGTCAAAGTATTGGCATTTCAGGTTCAGCATCAGTCCTTCCAATGAACACCCAGGACTGATCTCCTTTAGGATGGACTGGTTGGATCTTCTTGCAGTCCAAGGGACTCTCAAGAGTCTTCTCCAACACCACTGTTCAAAATCATCAATTCTTTGGCCCTCAGCTTTCTTCACAGTCTAACTCTCACATCCATACATGACTACTGGAAAAACCATAGCCTTGACTAGACAAACCTTTGTTGGCCAAGTAATGTCTCTGCTTTTGAATATGCTGTCTAGGTTAGTTATAACTTTCCTTCCAAGGAGTAAGTGTCTTTTAATTTCATGGCTGCAATCACCATCTGCAGTGATTTTGGAGCCCAAAAAAATAAAGTCTGACATTGTTTCCACTGTTTCCCCATCTATTTCCCATGAAGTGATGGGACCGGATTCCATGATCTTAGTTTTCTGAATGTTGAGCTTAAAGCCAACTTTTTCACTCTCCTCTTTCATTTTCATCAAGAGGCTCTTTAGTTCTTCTTCACTTTCTGTCATAAGGGTGGTGTCATCTGCATATCTGAGGTTCTTGATATTTCTCCCAGCAATCTTGATTCCAGCTTGTGCTTCCTCCAGCCCAGCATTTCTCATGACATACTCTGCATTGAAGTTAAATAAGCAGGGTGACAATATACAGCCTTGATTTACTCCTTTTCCTATTTGGAACCAGTCTGTTGTTCCATGTCCAGTTCTTACTGTTGCTTCCTGACCTGCATATGGGTTTCTCAAATGGCAGGTCATGTGGTCTGATATTCCCATCTCTTGAAGAATTTTCCACAGTTTATTGTGATCCACACAGTCAAAGGCTTTGGCATAGTCAATAAAGCAGAAATAGGTGTTTTTCTGGAACTCTCTTGCTTTTTCCATGATCCAGAGGATGTTGGCAATTTGATCTCTGGTTCCTCTCCCTTTTCTAAAACCAGCTTGAACATCTGAGAGTTCACAGTTCATGTATTGCTGAAGCCTGGCTTGGAGAATTTTGACCATTACTTTACTAGGGTGTGAGATGAGTGCAATTGTGAGGTAGTTTGAGCATTCTTTGGCATTGCCTTTCTTTGGGACTGGAATGAAAACTGACCTTTTCCAGTCCTGTGGCCACTGCTGAGTTTTCCAAATTTGCTGGCATACTGAGTCTAGCACTTTCCCAGCATCATCTTTTAAGATTTGAAAGAGCTCAACTGGAATTCCATCACCTCCACTAGCTTTGTTCGTAGTGGTGCTTCCTAAGGCCCACTTGACTTCACATTCCAGGATGTCTGGCTCTAGATGAGTGATCACACCGTCATGATTATCTGGGTCATGAAGATCTTTTTTGTAGTTCTTCTGTGCATTCTTGCCACCTCTTCTTAATATCTTCTGCTTCTGTTAGGTCCATACCATTTCTGTCCTTTATTGAGCCCATCTTTGCATGAAATGTTCCCTTGGTATCTCTAATTTCCTTGAAGAGATCTCTAGTCTTTCCCATTCTATTGTTTTCCTCTATTTCTTTACACTGATCACTGAGGAAAGCTTTCTTACCTCTCCTTGCTATTCTTTGGAACTCTGCATTCAAATGGGTATATCTTTTCCTTTTCTCCTTTGCTTTTCACTTCTCTTCTTTTCACAGCTACTTGTAAGTCCTCCTCAGACAGCCAATCAATAAACATAACTTTCAGAAAATGTGCATAGAGGGACTTCCCTGGTGTCCAGTAGTTAAGGCTCTGTGCTTTCACTGCAGGGGGCATGGGTTCGATCCCTGGTCAGGGAACTGAGATAAGATCCCACATACGCGTTGCAGCCAAAAGAAAATATGTATACAAATGGGCTGGAATCGCATGTCATGATTATTTAAGGATGTAGATAAAAACAATGAATTAGTCAATTTTCCCACATGGCTCAGCAGTAAAGAATCCGCCTGCCAATACCAGAGACACGAGAGACATGGGTTCAATCCTTGGGTCAGGAAGATCTCCTAGAGGAGGAAATGGCAACCCACTCTAGTATTTTTGCCTGAAAAACTCCATGGACAGAGGAGCCTGGTGGACTAGAGTCCATGGGGTTGCAAAGAGTCAGACATGGCTGAGCACACACACACACATGCTCATTTTAATGCAGGATCTGTGCAATTGGAAGAAAGTCAAAGAATCTCTGAGCTTATAACATGGGGCTCAGCATGGGAGAGGAGGGTGGTGAAAACTGAGGAGTGGGTCACTCTTGATGACTAACAGGCATTTAATAACCACTAGTTCTCACTATTACAGGAGCCTAGCAGGGATTAGCTGTATCTACAAGGTGTCCATGTCATAAGAAAGATTTCTGAGAAAAAGTTACTGTGTACTAAGATCACTCACCCCTCTTTGACAAAATCATGTTTTGGTCCACAGATTTAAAGAATTTTAGGAAATAACTGACCCTCTATAATGATACCTATGTGTAAACATTACAAGGCAATCCACTCCATCAAGCAAGAGCCAGTGAATTCCTCTCCCAGTCCAACCCTAGAGAAGCCACAGAGGAAAAGTGCATGTATCTAAAGACCTGATAGAAAGATTCTAGAGAAACTCTGGGGAGAAAAAGATTGGTAGTAACCATAAGTAGAAGAAAAAAAAGGCAAGGAAGAAGGGAAGAGCAACGCGTGGACAGACAGGCTGCTGCTAAGTCACTTCAGTCGTGTCCGACTCTGTGTGACCCCATAGACAGCAGCCCACTAGGCTCCCCCATCCCTGGGATTCTCCAGGCAAGAACACTGGAGTGGGTTGCCATTTCCTTCTCCAATGCATGAAAGTGAAAAGTGAAAGTGAAGTCGCTCAGTCGTGTCCAATTCTTTGCGACCCCATGGACCGCAGCCTACCAGGCTCCTCTGTCCATGGGATTTTCCAGGCAAGAGTACTGGAGTGGGGCGGGGTGTGCATATGAGTTATGTCCTTTGTATTCCATAGAACTTTACTTGAGCTCAATGTGTGCTCAGTTGCCAACTCTTTGAGACCCCATGGACTGCAGCCCAACAGGCTCCTCTGTCTGTGGAATTTTCCTGGTAAGAATACTGGAGTGGGAACTTTACTTGCCCCTTACTAAAAGACCAGCAGCACCAGCCCACCCTGCAGGGTAACTCAGGGGACAGCTGGAGTCTGGCTGCTGTTGGGAGAAGCTAAAAACAGGAGCAGTTTGAGTAGCCTGCCCCTGAGGGGTCTGTCCACCTAGCTGTCCCCACCACAGCCCTAGGTTAGGACTAGAAAACCAGCATAGAACAGATGTAGGAAGAGAGAAGGCTCAGAGCAGAAGCAGAGAGGTTCAGAGTTTCTTAGCAAGGGGGAGCAAATGTGACATTCAAGTCCAGACTTGGAGCTATGAACTCTCTAAGCCAGGGCACACCATTAGCCTCCCCTCCTAAAACCCACCACGGCTAGGATCTGACTCTGGCCAGGACTATATGTTCTTCTTTACTAATGCATCACATAATAAGATTTTGGCTCAGATGGCAAAGAATCCACCTGCCAATGCAGGAGACCTGGGTTCATTCCCTGAGTCAGGAAGATCCCCTGGAGGAGGGCATGGCAACCCACTCCAGTATTCTTGCTTGGAGGATCCCATGGACAGAGGAGCCTGGCAAGTTACAGCCCATAGGGTCACAAAGAGTCGGACACAACTGAGCAACTAACACTTTCACTTGAACTAAATTTAGTGGAAAATCTAACAGACCCACAGCCAAATCACAACAAGCATGTAGCTTGAATAAGAACACCTGGGCTATTGCTGACACTGAAATTTAAGGAATTGGTTGTCAGTAGAACTGAGTGATAAAAGAGAAAACAGGGCAAGGTTTTCAGTGCAATTACCATTGATGAACATTAAAAACACATTCACTGCAAAACAACACTGCAGACTCAACAAGGACACACACGGACTTAAGATGCCACATATTTAAGACACAGATCAAAGACACCACAGTGAATTGTAAAGGAGAAGGGAATTAGAGCAGTGATCAGAGAAGATGAAAGTGAAAGAAAATAAAACAAGAAGAGGACTTTGCACCCATCAATGAGGATGATGCATTATAAACTAAGGAGGATGATTTACTTAACTCTCTGGACCTGAGATCTGATTAAAACAAACAAATACCACCTTGACAAATGATTGGAGGCTGAAAATAAGAAGTAATTGGCATTTATTAGAATAGATAGAAAAGCAGATAAGCAACGAAAGAGTTTACACAAATGAACAGAGACTTTGTCAGAGCTAATAGCCCTAAAATTGCTGTTTGCAGAGATCCTCTAACCCGAACTCAAGAGAGTGTACTATTGAGGCCAGGGCAGGGAAAAGAGCCTGACAGGGGATAGCACCGAGAACAGGCTTTTGGATGGCTCAACACAGATTGTCTTTTCTGGCTCAGATATAAGACACCCTCCCTGTCCACTGTCTTGTCAGGGGGATCCAGGGTAGACTCAGGGATCCAGTGGTTGTCCAGACATTTGGTTGAGATGGGCCATCCCAACCATACCCAAAATATGGCCAAATATAATCTTTTGGTCTTTTTAACGCCCTCTAGCTGCAGGCGGCAGCAATACATATTAAGTAGCTAGTTGTGGCTGCTGCTGCTAAATCGCTTCAGTCTTGTCTGATTCTGTGCGACTCCACAGAGGGCAGCCCACCAGGCTCCGCTGTCTCTGGGATTCTTCAGGCAAGAACACTGGAGTGGGTTGCCATTTCCTTCTCCAATGCATGAAAGTGAGGAAAGTGAAGTCGCTCAGTCGTGTCCGACTCTTCGCAACCCCAGGGACTGCAGCCTACCAGGCTCCTCCAACCATGGGATTTTCCAGGCAAGAGTACTGGAGTGGGTTGCCATTGCCTTCTCCAAAGTAGCTAGTTGGTGGTCCCCTAACTTGCTACAAGGTGGAAATAGTGCAGACATGTGCTTTCCAGCGTTCAGGTTTGGTAAATGTAGGCAGCAGAGAGGAGCAGGGCATATAGATGCCTGGCTGGAACAGGACACGGAGAAGGGAAATGTAGCCTTTGATTTCAGCTCTCCTGGAAAAGGTTCAAGCCATCTTTCTTATGAACAGATCTGATTCACAAGGTTCTCTTTTTTCTAAGATTACTAAGATTCTAAGCTAAGTCTTTTAGTCACTGTTTGATAATAAGATGCAAGATAAAGTACTTGTGAACCCAAAATTAATGGAAGGAAACACTATCTGAGTGTATGCTGAATTTAGCCACCAGCATCTATTTTTAAAGATGACCTAATTAATTGTTACATAGAATATGGAGAGAAAAGAAACTTAGGCAAACCTTTTAGATAAATCACTATTGACTTTAAATGTATGACATTGTTGAAGCAGTTTTCCAAAAGCTTATAGAATGATTTTAATACAGTTGTCAAACATGCCAGGAAAAATACATGAGGGTAGAAAACTATTGAGTCTCTGAGGGGAAAAAAAAAAAAAAAGGATGGGATTGAAAAGTCACCTTAAAAAAAAATCTCTTAGCAATCTCTGTGTATCTCTTTAATGTGTGTGTGGGTGTGTGTGTGCATTAAGTTGCTTCAGTCGTGTCCAGCTCTTTGCAACCTTATGGACTGTAGCCCACCAGGCTCCTCTGTTCATGTGATTCTCTAGGCACGAATACTAAAGTGGAGTACCATGGTCTCCTCCAGGAGATCTTCCCAGCCCTACGTCTTTTACGTCTCCTTCACTGGCAGGCAGGAAAGGAAGCCCCCTTTAACCATCTCCTCTTTTAGTAAACAGAATTGTAGTCATCTTACCACAGACTCATTCTCACCACTGTGCTTGTATATAGAGTCATTGATCCTTACACTGCTCTTTTTCTTTCATGAGAGTTAATGTTATTTAAATGGAAACTAGATCAAAGAGGGGACTTGCCTCTTTACTAAATTAGAGCATTCTAAAATTTAAGCAAAATAATCCAAATGTTGGATTTCCCCCTAAAGGACTGATATTGCACTTCAGGGCAATAAAACATGCTTGAAAGGCTGAGGCATACTACTTTGTTACTTTTGCAAGTAAAAGATGATTCTGAAAATTGGCTTTACTTCCACAGTCAGAAAGCAAAGCTAAAGAACAAATACCCTAATGGAATGTTAAAAAAAAAACATATTTAATAGGGAGATTTTATAAAAGTCTTGGCTAAGCATGAGAAAACTAGAAAATGGTATCTTAAAGCCCTTTAACATATATCTCTTTCAAGAAAACACTAACCTAATCCTATAGCAAAGAAGAGGTAGCCCATATACACATTCTGCTTAAGCAAATAGCCAGCCAATATTATAGCTTGTCCTTCAGAGAAGGGTAGTGAGTGAGCTTTTCAAAGTTACACCAAGCTGGGCATGGGACTTCCAGGCTTGAATGGTAGAATAAACTGACTTATGTCATTTCCCTCTCCCAACTTTAATGAAGCAAAAACTAGGGGGAAAAAAGTAAAACAAAAGTGGACCAACACTTGATAAAGAAAAGCCTAGAACCTAAGGCTGTCACCTGTAGAAACAGTGAGAGAGGAAAGAGAAGATTCCAAAGTGGAGCAGAGGGCACTGTTCACAGTCACCCCTGCCACACGCACACACACATTCCCACACAGTCCTCACGAGTCACCCTGGGGAGCCGCAACATCCTGAGTCCTCACACTAGTAATAAATCTGGAGAGAGGCAAGTTGAGTGGGCTGCCTTTTTTTCCCTCCCTCCTCTGGGGAGCTATGGAAAGGCTACTGGGAAAAAATAGCCTCTGGGCAACAAGATGAATTGGAGGAGAATCTAAAGCACGTGGGGACCCCCTCCTGGGGGCAAACGTGCACCATCACCTGGCTCAGAAGTGAGAATGGCATCCAGAAAAGCTAGCATCTCCCTCCACTCAGCCTGCCTGTTCACTGCTATGTTCTCAGCAATTAGTAAAGCAGATCAACCCCCCAATAAATCAAAGCCCAGGGGACTTCCCTGGTGGTCCAGTGGTTAAACCTTCACTTCCCAATGCAGGGGTGAGGGTTCAGTCC
The DNA here is from genome assembly GCF_016772045.2 of Ovis aries. Classification (NCBI taxonomy): domain Eukaryota; kingdom Metazoa; phylum Chordata; class Mammalia; order Artiodactyla; family Bovidae; genus Ovis; species Ovis aries. The sequence goes on from NC_056057.1 coordinate 93,131,373, forward strand.
TTGGTTGGGGAGCTAAGATCCCACATGCATCGTGGCCAAAAAAAAAAAAACAAAAACAAAAAATAAAACACAAGCAACATTGTGACAAATTCAGTAAACACTTACCAAAAACAAACAAACAAACAAAGCCTGATGGATGGATAAAGAAGTTGTGATACACATATGCAATGGAATGTTACTCAACCATTAAAAAGGGATGCATCTGAGTCAGTTCTAGTGAGGTGGATGAACCTAGAGTCTGTTATACAGAGTGAAGTATGTTAGAAAGAGAATAACAAATTTCTTATATTAACACATATGTATGGAATCCAGGAAATGGTGCTGATGAACCTATTTGCAGAGCAGAAATAGAGGTGGAGACATAAAGAAAAGACTTGAGGATGGAACTGGGCCAGGTACACCACCACGCATGAAACAGCCAGCCAGGGGAAGCTGCTGCATAGCGGGGAGCCCAGCCCGCTGCTCTGAGACAGCCAGAGGGGTGGGATGGGATTAGGGGTGGGAGCAAGGCTCGGAAGGGAGGGGACTTGGGGCTGATTCACACTGTTGTATGGCAGGAGCCAACGCAATGTTGTAAAATACCCTCCAGTTAAAAATAAATTAAAAAAAAAAACACAAAGCCTGAGTTGTCTTTTCTTAATAGAAACAAGTGGACCTCAGTCATAGGGGAGAGACAGTCAAGTACGGTGGTTATTTTGGGATGATGGGATTGAGGTCATCATTTTCACTTTCTTCTCTACACTTTTCTGATTTGCTTCAATAGACTTTATAATGAAATTGAGATTTTTATACAAAACAAATTTTTTTTTTCTTTAAAAGATAATGAAAGCAAGAAATGAGACTGTGACATGTAGCTCACCACATAGACTTTTAAGAATTGTGAACCTATGGTAGGGTTACGACAAGCCATACCATGTTCCCATCTTCATCAAATAAACCCAACCCAGTTGGTACTTTGACCTGTAAGAGGAGAAAAGAAAAGAAAGAAAAGAAGAGACAAATAGCAAAAATTAGGAAAAACAGGAAGAGTAAAGGAGGAGAGATATGGACAGCCAGGTCCATTGTAGAGCAGTCGGCGGAGATGGAATCTGTCTTCTGACCCTAGCTTTGAAGCCCACCCCACACTCCTCTGAGTCAACTCTCCCATCACCCAAGTCACCACCAAGCCCTGACACCCAGTCTCTGGCATCTATAGTCAGGACAGCAATTGAAGCAGGTGGATGTGAGATTCAGGTTACAGTGAAATGCATGTGTGTCCCTGTGTCCATGTTGTATGTACGTGCTGTGTGTGTGTGTGTTCACAGAAATTCTTCTTAAGCAGAACAGATAGACTTACTCTAAATGGAAACAGCTGATCTCTGAAAGCCTTTTCTTTCAGTCTTTACTTGAATGTACTCTTTCTACCAATGAAAAATCCGGTAATAATTTAAAGAACTAATCTCTATAAGATATGAATAGGCTTCCCACATGGCCCTAGTTGGTAAAGAACCCACCTGCCAATGCAGGAGACAAGAGACTTCGGTTTGATCCCTGGGTCGGGAAGATCCCCTGAAGGATGAAATGGCAACTCGCTCCAGTATTCTTGCCTGGAGAACTCCGTGAACAGAGGAGCCTGGAGGGCTACAGTCAGTAGGGTCACACACAGTCGGACATGACTGAAGCGACTTGGCACAGCAGGCCGTAAGATATGAATAAATAAGACATTCATAATGACCAGCAGGAGAAGGAAATGACAACCCACTCCGGTATTCTTGCCTGGAGAACCCCATGGACAGAGGAACCTGGCAGGCTACAGCCCATGGGGTCACAAGAGTCGGATACAACTTAGTGACTAAGCCACCCCCCACCAATGACCAGCAACCCTTGTGGCCCAGCTAGTAAAGAATCTGCCTGAAATGTGAGAAACCTGGGTTCGATCCCTGGGTTGGGAAGATCCCCTGGAGAAGGGAAAGGCTAGCCACTCCAGTATTCTGTCCTGGAGAATTCCCAGTCCATGGGGTCCCAAAGAGTTGGACACGACTGAGAAACTTTCACTTTCACTTTCAATGACAAGCAAGATTTAATGGGCAACTTTCACTTTCAATGACAAAGCAAGATTTAAAGGAAATGCAAAAGAATGATCCAATCTTCTGTCACTGTTGACCATATTTCAGTGAATGTAACGTAGCACCTTAGATTAAACGATGAGCCATTCTTTTATGCCATTATGGGAAAAAAAATACTACCAAGTCAACTGGAACTTGGTTCCTTCTTATCACATCAACTGAGGGACAGTTCTGGTCCCCAGGATTTTCAAATGCAGATCTTAAAGAAGATGAAAGGCAGTAAGTCTCATCACTCACTCTCTTCTCTAGCTTGTGATTCTTGATGGATCCCTTAACCTTCTTGGTCTGTTTCTTCAACTATAAAAGTGCTGGACTTTTATACATGCATCATGTGTAAAATTCCTTTATGTTATAAAAAAAAATGTAGCTTCAGATCTCTGTTTTTCTCCCGGAATTAAGACAGTCTAAGGCCCTGAAGTCTTTCAAGCTGTGAAGAATGGGAGGTCAAGGTGGATTTTACTTCTTGGAGAGCCTCAGGAGGGTCCAAACCTTGTTGGTACTCCAACTTCAGCTTCATCGGTGAAGCCTCCTCCTTGAGTCACCAAACCTCGCTCACCAATACCTCCATTCTGAACTAGTTCCCCCTGCTTTGTCCTCCTTCCTGGTGCCTCATTCCTGGCCCTTTATCTTCCAGACCAGAAGAGAAAGATGCAGAAAGGAAGACCCAAGGTCTCTCTTCCATCCAATCAAGACTTTGGCTTTGTTCCAGTTGGGGAATTGTTGCCTAGGTAACCAAGTATTAGCTGAAAGTAATTCCTATTCTCTCTTTTTGTCAGACTAACCATTCTTCTGGTTCCTCCCTCTTGTCTTACTTGGGAGTTAATAGTAAAAGGATTTATTTAACCAGACTCTGCATTTTATAACCCCTGCTGGCTTCCAGCAGCAAACTCCAAACTGCTTCTTACTGGAGGCTTGTCTTAAATGAACCAGAACTACTTTTTCTCATCTAAATATTTTAAACCTAATTGGAAGACAGCAAAGCAAAGCAAGTTCAAAATGCAGTTAGGGGAGCTTCCTTATGCCTTGATTTATCAGTGTCTGAGGCTGGTATCTTGAAATATAGCTCTTGTTTTATAGCATCAAGATCTGCTGAAAATTGGAATGGTTTTGAAAGGGAAAAGGGAAAAGTCTTCCTTTACCAAGATATCTAACCCAACTGGCTTATCAGTGTTGACAGAGGAGATTATTTCCTTTAGTTGTATGGCTAGCGGGTGATGGAGCCAGGGTCTGGGGTACAGTGAGGTGAAGGCAAGCCTCAAAGGCATTCTTAGAAGCATGTGGGTGATGCTGGGTGAGAGTGTATGGCAGTTCCAGATCTACTCTAGTCTTCTCCATCCTGCTATGTGCCTGCGAGGCTGATTTCTCCAACCACAGCAGCCTGTTAAATTTAGTCAATGGAAAGGACTTGCCAGGGCTAAGGAATCAGGAAGGAAGTAAATCTGGGATACTTATGGCCCCCATTCCCTCTCTGCTGGCTTTCTCTGCCAAAGGCCATAGCTCCTGCCAGGCAAGCCTCTCCTCCAACTCCATGTCTCCCTGGGTTTTAGCAAACTCTTCAAGCCTGGATAGAGGTCAAAGTAGCTTTCCATACAGCTAAGCCTTGAGTGCTTCTCCAACCCTTGTTGTATTTCCTCAACCCTTGACCCTTTGGAAATTGGCCCTGAAGCAGCAACTTTCTTTAGAAATCCCAATTTCTTTGGCTGTGACAATGATAGTGTGATTATTTTTGAAAGGGGTCTTTATCTTTTAGAGATACATATGGAAATATTTAGGGATAAAGTGGTGCCGGGAGCCAGCACAAGGAGTCCCGCCCGTGGCAAAGGTCATGAGGTTAAGGGGCCCGACAGGCAAAGGCAAGTCGGGCCTTAAGGGAGCCTCACTGGATCCGCTCGTGCATCTGCCCCAAAACCAGAGTCTGCCTGCTTTACTGTGCTATGCTTTCCACCTACTCTTCTGACATTAACAGGGGGCTGTCCCCCCACCACCTTTTTCTGGAAAAAGTTAATTTAGAGCTTTTAGATAATAAGTCTCCTGGGCATAATAAGAGTGTTTCAATCCAAAAACCCCTCTGATGGCTTTCTAGCCTGCCTGCCGGACTCTTACAGCTGCGCATGTGATTGTTTGCGGCCTCCGGATCGCAAGAGGCACCGGAAGTTTAAAACATCCTAGGAATGTAGGGGCTTCCAAGGAGTCAAAATCATTAGAATAGGACTGATTAAGGGTTTCATTTGTTGAGCCAATACTTGCTGCCAAGTTTTCATATATTTTATTTGTAGATATAGTTGGTATGTAGAAAAAACAGGTAGTAGCCCTGGTATTAGCAACATTAGATCTTTGAGTTAAGTACTTTCTTTGTTATAACCCACTGCACCTTTGTTCTACAGGAATGTAACTTTATTTAGTACTTTGAGGGTGATGCAGATTAAAGAAAAAACACTTCAAGGGAAAAAGAGTTTTCTGGTTGATAGATATTTATCTAGGAAAAGAGCCATAAAAATGTTAACAGGCCCCCTGGCCAGAAGATGATGTAAAACTACCTAAGACTTTTTGTATACGGGAAGGTATGCAAAAAGAAAGCCTGGTCTCAATAAGGGTCAGCACTGCTGCCCCTGCATAACTCTGCATATTCCATTATTTCTTTATGTACAACTTGGAGTATATAAGCTGCTTTTGAAAATAAAGTTGTGGGTCTGGCACGGATGCTTGGCTCCCCCATGTCATTCTTTTCTCCCTTTTCTGGCTGAATTCCCATCTGGAGCGCGAAGGCTCAATGTGTCTACTTATTTGCCCTGGCTTCTAAGACCCACACGAGAGGGAGCCCAAGGCGGGGCACCCTCCGATATTCAAGCAGGCTCCGGTGGCCTTCGTAGAAGGTGCAAACCCCTTGTCTCAGAGTTTTATTGGTTCTCAGCGTAAACCAAGTTATTCAGCCTCTTTTCTCCACTAATTTTCCTACTACACTATTCTTTCCTAATCTCTCTTTATATCTCTAATAAATGAGTCTCTCCTCACCTACTCCATTCCCGCTTCGAATTCCCTGGATCCACTGGGGCTGGACACTGGCAAAGTGGCATTTAAATGAAGTTTGTTTGGCCATGAGTTGATAATTGCCAAAACTAAGAGACTGGTAAATGAGTACATGGGTCTTCTCTACAATTTTCTGTTTTTGTCCATGTTTACATTTTTCCATCATAAAAAAAGATTTTAATGGGAAAAATCTCTATTGAATAGCACCCTTTGCAGTGTGCTCTTTGCTTCCAATGGGGACCTGGACTGATACAGGTGTGGTGAAAGTCACTCAGTTGTGTCCAACTCTTTGCAACCCTATGGACTGTAACCCACCAGGCTCCTCTGTCCATGGAATTTTCCAGGCAATAATACTGGAGTGGATTGCCATTTCCTTCTCCAGATACAGGAGTAGATGAGGAGGCAATAAAGAATCAGCAAGATGAATATGGCCCATTACATAAGGTTCCCTGGAACTATTGCTAAAAAGCAAAGGCCCCAAATAATCTGTGGTCATTTCTAAACTGGAACTAGACAGTAAAACCTCACTAATTCATTCTGATTGGCAGAACAATTCAATCAGACTCAGAAAAAAAATCAATGATTTTTTTTCTTAATTTTTAAGACTTTAATATTTACTTTCAGTCACACTGGCCTTCATGGACTCTCCAATGTTATCTCACAATGTACGTTTTTTTGCAAATCTTTATGGAAAACTTCTTTTATCGCTGTCTTGGACATGTTTTTCCTAGCATAAAGTTCCTGGTCTTTTCCTCTGCATTTCAAAACTCACCCACCTCAAAACTCAGTTTGTTTGACCTCTTATTTAAAGCATATCTGGACCTTCTTTAAAGTATGTCTGTACCCGAAATGAACTCTCCTTTCTAGGATCACACTGCTTCACCTTTAGGATCACTTGCTCAGTCATTGGATGACTTTGAGTAGTTACCCTCTTACTGCCTCAGTTTTACCACCTATAAAATGGAACCCATAACAAAATGCACTCACAGAGATTTGCATGAATATTAAATGAGTCTGCTTGGAATTGGCTGATCCTCAGCTTTCAATCAATGTTAACCACTATAATCACCACTTATTCAACAAATATATATAGTAAGCTCCTGCTATGTGTCTGTTTTTTTAAGCCCTGAGGATACAACTGTAAACAAAACTAAACCCTTGTCCTCCTGGAGCTTCCTTTCAGCAGAAAAGACAGATAATAAACACATAAACAGATAAATATCAAGGTTTCCAATAGTGCTGAGTGCTATGAAGAAACTAAAACGTAGTAAAAGTGATGGGAGATATTATTTTTAGATAATGTGGTCTGGAATTGCCTCTCTCAGACGGTGACATTTTGATGAAAAGACACATTGAAATTAGCTTTTAAACCAGCTTCACTACAAGAGAAAAATCTCTTAGATAAATATCAAAACAGCAAAGGTTTGGGAACCCTATGTGTTCCAACATAGTAGTGATGATAACCCAGGATCCCAACCTGCATGAGTAGACCCACTAAAGGGAGAATTCACATTAGAAACATAAGTATCCATTCCAACGCTGCCTTTCACTGTGGTTTTATTTTTTGTTGGTGGTGTTCATTTTGATTTTCTTGTTTAATTGGGGTATAATCACTTTACAATGTTGCGTTAGTTTCTGCCATATGAAATTGCAAGTCAGCCCTAAGTATACATACATTGGGCTTCCCAGATGGCTTTAGTGGTAAAGAATCCCCCTGCTAATGCAGGAGATCCAGGAGACATGGGTTCAATCCCTGGGTCAGGAAGATCCCCTGGAGGAAGGCATAGCAACTCACTCCAGTATTCTTGCCTAGAGAATTCCATGGACAGTGGAGCCTGGCAGGCTATAGTCCATAGGATTGCAACGAGTCATACACAACTGAAGCAACTTCACATACATGCATACAAACACATATACCCTCCTTCTCACACATGATCATCTTGCCCATATTGTCTTTTTCATTGTTGTTATTCAGTCACTAAATCATGTCCAACTCTTTGCAACCCCACAGACCACAGCACAGCAGACTTCCCTGTCCTTCATTATCTCCCAGTTTGCTCAAACTCATGTTCATTGAGTCGGTGATGCCATCCAACCATCTCATTCTCTATTGCCCCCTTCTCCTCTTGCCTTCAATATTTTCCAGCATCAGGGTCTTTTCCAATGAGTCAGCTGTTTGCCAAAGGATTAGAGCTTCAGCTTCAGCATCAGTCCTGCCAATGAATATTCAGGAAATATTGATTTCCTTTAGGAGTGACTGGTTTGATCTCCTTGCAGTCCAGGGGACTCTCAAGTGTCTTCTCCAGCACCACAGTTTGAAAGCATCAATTCTTCAGCATTCAGCCTTCTTTATGGTCCAACTTTCACATCCACACATAAAAGTGAAAGTGAAGTCACTCAGTCATGTCCGACTCTTTGTGACCCCATGGACCGTAGCCCACCAGTCTTCTCTATCCAAGAGGTTTTCCAGGCAAGAGTACTGGAGTGGGTTGCCTTTTCCTTCTTTACAGTCCAACTCTCACATCCACACATGACTACTGGAAAATCCACAGCTTTGACTATATGGACCTTTGTCGGCAAAGTGATGTCTCTTTACTGACCTCATTTTTCAAAAATAGTGCTTTGTCATCAAAAATTCTTCACACCATTAACAGATCTTTCTCTTGCTGCTGTTTTCACAGACTCAGCCTTTTAATTTCTTCACCTTTAATTGTTCCCTAAGAAATCGCCTCCCTTCTGAATTACACCTTAAAACTGCTTTCAGGCTTCCGTTCACCTGCTTTCCTTTTATATCAGAGTCACTGTCACTGAATCCTTTCACTTTCTTCCACTTAGTCACTCTTTCTTCTTTGTCTCTTTGCTCCCATTTATAGCCAGAAGAAGAGGAGATTCCAATAGAGGCTGCCAGTCCGCAGGGACTGGTGTGAATTTGGAGGAAGCAGGAGGCAGGAGGCTGTACTAACGGGAGTGGAAGATTCAGAGAAATAAGACACAGATGAGAAGTTACATGATCTAAGAGCCCCACCACCATTTTTCTGACAATTTCAGAATTTGAGAATTAATAAAATAAGGATTTGTTTTAGGAAGTGTCGGGAGAGTCAGGAAGATAAATATGATGCTTTTCTCCACCAAGGGGAAAAAAATCCTAGTAGAAAACTGTCACCATAGGAAACCGTTGTAAGTGGGTTCATGGACTGAATTTTTTTAATTCCACCTAATTAAAATAACAGTGGACAGTTTAACCCAGAGGACTTTTCCCCCACATGAAGCAATATACACAGGCAAATATGGGGCTATCTGCATATTCTTCTTTTATTATACTTCTCACTCCTCTTCTGTGGATTTTTTTTCCTTCTCCTTCATACATGGGGCCCAAAGTCAGTTAAGAGTAGAAAACATAAAAAGCTTAGAAATTAAATGCTTAAGATTAACTTCTAAGGAATCACTTCAGACCACATATATTTAGAGCCTTTGTTCACCAGGAACTCAGCAACTCAGATTAATGTTCCTGCTTTCTGAAGTTGTGATGAATGAGGGCCACACAGACTCAGCTTGGTTTTCATCTGCTTGCACATCCTGCCGTCCAAAGACTGGCTGATGCACAAAACATTCCCAGGCACCACATAACCATCTGTGCAGGTGGCACTCTGGCATGGGCAGCACTGAATGTTCCAAATAGGAAAAAAACGTAATCTGAGAGAAAGGACTGCTTTCTTTTCAGCAATAATACAAGTCTTTTCATTATCTTGCAAGTTAAAATATGGAAAGGAAGGAAAAATACCCAAGAGTTCCAGCTCTTTGCTTTCTCACATCCTTAGACACAAATTTCCCTCATAAAAATATGCTGCATTATCCGAGTTTAAGGGTTTTTTTAAAAAATAAAGATCTTGATATTTATTCTTAAATGACATGCTAAAATTAATATTGGTTCACCTTCAACTGGCCTCCCGTGAGATTGGCGCATTTTAATCTTCCAGACCATACTTTTTCCCGATCAAAGGAAAGGATTTTTTTTTTCTCCTTTTGTGTTTGGATTAAAAATTATGACCTGCACGCCTGAGCTGAACGAAACTGAAAGTTTGTTTTCTTAAAGGAGGAAATCACTAACTCTAAAAGATCCTTTTAAAATCTAAAAAATCCTTTTAAAATCTTTAAAAAAAAAAAAAAGTCTGGTGTTCCGGGGCAAGCTAAAGTGGGGAAAAGGGACAACTTGATTGAGATGCAGGCAAAAGGGATGCTGTCTATAGAAAACGTAAGAGCCATAGTTAAACCAACTTTAAAAACAGTTCTAACTTTGTATTATCACCACTCAGTTCTAATACAACTTTGCATCAAAATTGTGAGCTGGTCTATGGTGGTGGACTCTAGGATAGCTAGAATACCTCCGAGGATGGGATGGAAAAAAGAAACATGACTACTAAGGTGTACATTACGTCATTCATGTATTCACTCCTCCATACAAGCAACAGACAGCTAGTAGTTACCCAGCATTGTGTCAAGTGCTGGTCTAGGCACTAGGAATACAGCTGGGATAAGATCCATGCCCCCTGGGAGCTTATATTGGAATGGAAAGCACAAACATGATGCGCAGGTAAATTGTATAGTGTGTTAGAAGGTAATTAAGTGCTATGGAGAAAATGATACATGCACCGGGAGACGGGCTTCCCGGCGGTGCAGAACCCGCCTGCCAATGCAGGAGGCACAAGAGACGTGGGTTTGATCCCTGGGTGGGGAAGATCACATGGACAAGGAAATGGCAGCCCGCTCCAGCAACCTTGCCTGGAAAATCCCCAGGAGGAGCCTGGGGAGCTACAGTCTGTGGGATTGCAAAGAGTCAGACACAAGTGGGCACACAAGCACAAGGGGGAGATAGTGTCCGAAGGCTGTGGGTTTAAATAGGGCGGCTGTTGGCCACTGGGAAGATGACTCCTGATTCAACACCTGAAGCAGGGTGCCCTTTCCTGTCCCTGACCCTCACCGCCAGGAAAGGTGACCAAAGGATGCCTCTTGGTATCTTAATTGGATATCTTGGCCTCTGAATTCTGTTTTGTTAAGACTATTATTACATTCATTCTGCTTAAATCTTTTGGCAGTAAAATCTCTAAACATTTTTCTGTCACAGTGAAAGACCTTTAACTTCACTGTTTTTTGAAGTCTCCTCCAAGGGTAGCACCGTCAGGAGCAAGATGAAAAGCATTAAACTGGGTACCAATTTTTAGCCACAGTTCCCAACGAAAGTTGAATTTGAGGCTAGGATCGAGCAAATATAAGAAATATTCTTGCCCAGAAATGTAGAAAATATGGTTTAAGTGTTTTCTCTGATGTTTGCTAACACCAAGTATCTTGTCAGTGGTCACAGCTCTGAGCTTGTAATTTCCAAATGTCAACCCTCACTTCAGAAGGCCAGGTGTGAATGCTTGAGTTACAAATGTTTTCTATCCCTTACGACAATCAGCTATGGGTGTGCAGTGAGCTCTGCATCAAGAGTAACAGATTAGCCTCTTTCCCACACTTGACAGCTTCCATCCAAGCAAGACTCATGAGGATTAGACATAAACTCTCCGTTTGATATAATTTAAAGACATCAGAAAGCCTGTCCTGACTCCACCACCGATAAAGTTTCCCCACCTAAACACTGATGCCTTGACATCATTAACATGGGGCAAAGATTGTACCATAAGGATTGACTCTTAAAATATAAAGTTGGGGGAGGGAGGTGGGAGGGAGGGTCAGGGCGGGGAACACATGTACACCCATGGCTGATTCATGTGAATGTATGGCAAAAACCACCACACTATTGTAAAGTAATTAGCCTCCAATTAAAATATATATATATAAAGTTGGTACATCTGGGGGGGAAAATTAATAAATTTATACTAAAGTGCAAATGACTAGTGCCCTACCCTTTCCTTAAAGCAAGTTCGTGTCAAACAGAGTAGAAAGAGCCCAGCAGGCAATGCAGATTCAAAAATGAAGAACGCTGAGAAGAAAGACAACATGCCTCCATAACCGAAAACCCACTAGGAAAGGTAAAATGGAGGGAACCTCCCTGAAGATATCTCCTGTGGGTGCCTTTTGTCACCACAGTCAGCACTTATATCCTTGAATACTCCCCTCCATCTCATCTATTCCTGTTCAAACTTTCCAAAGCATGGGTTATTTTTATAGCACTAACTCTATTATGAATTTCTAAATATTACCAAAAAGAAAAGACATGAGTTTTGTAAGCTCCATCTTAAAATCAGAAATATAACTCTGTAGGAAAAAAATAAAATAAAAGAAGTGAATAAGTTCCTTGAGAAAGAAGATAAAGCAGTGGATATCTTGTGCTTATTAATCACTGCCTGGTGGGCAATGGAGACTCTTCCAGTTTCCCTTGCTAACACTTCCATTAGCCCAACCTACAACCCCAGATTTTTGTCCCTTCAACTACCTAAATATACATTCCCATCTGTCAATGTTCAAGGAGGCAAGAATACTTTATAGAGATCTACTCTATTCATAATTCTCACTACTACTCTACTCTGCCTTATTATTCCTAATACTCTCCCATTTGAGCCAAACTGAATCATTTGGGGATACTAAAATCCCTTCCTTTTAAAAGCACTGACCTTTGTTATAATACTTTATTCTGTTCCTAACTTCACATAGCAAAACCCTACCCACCATACACACTACCCCAATGCTTCCTGATGTCTTTCCAGATCCACCTGTCTAGATGAAATTTCCCTTCCTCTATGTCTAGAGAAAACATTAAGAAAAGCCCAATTCCTAGACATATTGACATAAAGGGTCACACTAAAGATCTTTTTGACTCAGTTCCCGTTGCCTGATATACCATGTTTGGCATTCCACAAAACAGTATAAGGAACGCTAATAGACAAGAAATAAACAACCTGAAGACACAGAGCAAGCATCAAAACTAAATCCAGACATGGCACAAATTTTGGAACTATCACATAGAAATGTTAAGTAATTTATAATTAATATATTAAAAGTTATAAGGGGGAAAAATCAGACAACATTTAAGAACAGATGGTTAACGTAAGCAAAGCCATAGACTCTGAGAAAGAATCAAAAGAGGATTCTAGAAATCAGAAACACTAACAGAAATGAAGAATGGACTCATCAGTAGACTGGACATGGCCAAGGAAAGAACCAGTGAGCTTGAAGATATTAATATATCAATAGAAACTTTTCAAGCTTTTAGAAGGGGAGAAAGTGGAAACAGTGACAGGTTTTATTTTGTGGTCTTCAAAATCACTGCAGACGGTGACTGCAGCCATGAAATTAAAAGACACTTGGCTTGCTGCTTGGAAGAAAAGCTATGACAAACATAGACAGCGTATTAAAAAGCAGAGATATCACTTTGCTGACATAGGTCTGTACAATCAAAGCTATGGTTTTTCCAGTAGTCATGCACAGATGCAAAATTTGGACCATAAAAAGGGCTGAGAATTAAAGAATTGATGCTTTTGAATTGTGGTGCTGCAAAAGACTCTTGAGAGTCCCTTGGAATGCAAGGAGATCAAACCAGTCAATCCTAAAGGAAATCAATATTTCCTGAATATTTATCGGAAGGAATGAGGCTGAAGCTCCAAAACTTTGGCCACCTGATGCAAAGAGCTGACTCATTGGGAAAGACCCTGATGCTGGGAATGACTGAAGGCAGGAGAAGGAGAGGGCGACAGAGGATGAGATGGTTGGATGGTATCACCAACTCAATGGACATGAGTCTGAGCAAACTTTGGGAGAGAATGAAGGGCCGGAAAGCCTGGCATGCTGCAGTCCATGGGGTTGCAAAGAGTTGGACACGACTGAGTGACTTGAACAACAAAAAACTTTTCCAAACGATGTTGCCACCTGAGCCATTCCCCATAGCATTTTATCCTAATGGTCACCCAGGCACCAGACTCAGGTACATTCATCAGCTCAGGTGCCAACATTATTCAGAAGGCTTTGCTATTATATGGAGGACCAAGAAGGAGCAGATCCAGGATCCCTGGCAATGCAGTGTCTAAGGAAGAGGTGATCCCAACGGGAATCTATATATACAACACAGTTATTTTAATCTTTCTTTCCAGTGTGCAAGAACATTTTCACCCATTTAATCATCTTAATAAATTTCTGTCTCTTGTCATATTTCTCATTATGTATGCATTGCTATCTATCTCACTGGAGTATTTTGAGGCTTAGTTAATAATGTGCACTAATTTGAACCATAAGAGAAAGAGCTAAAGAAGAGGCCTTATGTATATATTTGGACCATGGAGAACACACAGTAGCTTCATGATAAATATGTTATGACAGCATAAAACAAAAAAGAGCTCTGGATCAGACAAGTGAAGGAGATGATGTGGAGAAGAGAGGCACTGTATAAACCATAGCTAAAGAGATACCCAGGGAAGATATATGGGCAAAGAAAGCCAATTAGATAATTTATAAGTCAGAAATATATTTCATTACTATTGTTTTGGAGGGAAGGGGGAGAATGGCCCTATGTCTTAATTAGACATGTTCACATATGAAAGTCCAAACCAAGAAACGTAACAGGTGTAGTGCTAGATGTTTTCCATTGTCGAGAGAGAGACTCTATCTTTTCCATGCTTCCCCAGGGGTCTGACTTTATGGTCTTCATTAAGGGCTGCCGTCACTATAACTTCCCATGAAAACCGAGTTACAGGACAGCAGAAGATGGGAGGAAAACACAACCAGAGTAGTCATTTTCCTAGCCTCCTCTGGGCTATGCTGTGGGTGGACAAGGCCCACATTTCTATAGCAGAGATCACAGCTCCTGGCAAACAGCCACCTTTCACAGCCCCTGCATGGCAGCGTCAGCTATGTGAGTGGCATCATTCCATGCTTTGCACCCTCCCCTGTTAGTTCCCTTCATGCTGCTCACGTCTTTAAAGCAGTCCCTTTTATTTCTTCCCATTTGTTACCTGCCTAACCCTGACTGATACAAGTATAAAATATGCACATACAAAGAGAATATGAAATATATTAATTTGCCAACTAGGACTTTTCAGTTTTAATCAAATAGATCTAACTTGTATAAAATAGGGCTTCCCTGGTAGCTCAGCTGGTAAAGAATCTGCCTGCAACGTGAGAGACCTGGGTTCGATTCCTGGGTTGAAAAGATCCCCTGGAGAAGGGAATGACTACCTACTCCAGGATTCTGGCCTGGAGAATTCCACGGATTGTATAGTCCTTGGGGTTGCATAGAGTCAGACATGACTGAGCAACTTTCACACTATCCAAAATAGGGAAAATAGGATTTACCTCCTCTGTGGAACCACCAACCCCAAGAGTTGGCTGTGACTCCCTCTTTGTTCTTACTTTTTATACACAGCATATAATATCAAGGGATTGTGGTGGACATGAAAGAAGCTTAGACAAGGCGGCTTCATTCGGGGAAAGCTTCATGAAGTGAGGGAATCTGAGATGTACAGACGTACAGGAATGCTAGAGATCTGACGATTGAAGTGATGTCAACTCAAGACTGCAGTTGGTTCGCACAGTCCCACACAATGAAGAGATACCAAGAGTTGCACAATTCAGTGAGGGCTCCCTTAATTTGTCTGTCTTTACAGACAGATAGTGAGATCAAGAGGAGAGTTTCCATCCTCTCTTTATCCCCTGTTCTCGGCCATTGCTCAATAAGCATTCACTGATCTCCTGCTCTAGTTAAAAACACACAATCAGGACACAATCAACATTTAATAATAAGCTCAGAACTACCTTCCAAGTCATGTTTCCTGACAAAGACAAGTGCAAGCTATTTACAAGAACATCATTTAATATGTCTAGGTTATAATAACCCCAATACCCTGTACCTTGAGAGGTAACACATACATACTTCTGTGTTTTTCCATCACTAAGACTAAACTATTCTGAGAGGATTTATTTTTAAAAGAAGACTGCTCATGTCAAAGCAAGCAGGAGTGGCTCTTTTCAACTCAGAGAGGCACTGCAGGTCTACCTGTAAAATCAAAGTGAGTCTCCAACCCTTGAAGTCAGAACGCTAAATTTAGTGTTTCCATACAAATGGCAAATGGCAGTGCACCCAGATGGCCTCCAAAGCCATCAGCTAATGGGCCGTAACTGGCACCAATTCCCTGGTCATAAATCTGCATCTGATGTTCTCATCTTCTCTCTCCTGAATCATGAACTCCTGGACCCTCCACAGTGTGATTCTTGAGCATATTCCAACTTCACAGTCCCTTCTGGGTCAGGTCTCCCTGCCACAGTCTAAGGAACCCACAGCTTCTGCTCCAACTTCCTTCATTTCCTTGACTCCTTTCAGCTGTGCACCCAAACCCGATTTTTCATCTTCATATCAGTCTCCTGTCTACCACATCCCAATGGCTCAGATTACCATGAATATGCTAAGACCTGTTTTCTCATCTGTGAAAAATGACGATAGGATGAGACTAAGCAAAGCGAGCAGGCTCTCTTAGCTCTTTTAGCTTGTTTTTCTTCCACTGCACTCATCTGATCTTGGCCGCTTGATGTCAGTCAGCCCTCTCACATCCATCTAACATTTCCTGAGCGGCTGCAATGGGAAGAGCAGTGTTGGATTCTAGGAACAGAGTTTTGACATGTAAGAGCAGTTACTGTGTCCGAGCATGTCTACATGTGATATCCATTTTTTTACTTTTATTTTTAATTTAATTTCATTTTAAATTTGGCTGCACTGGGTCCTCATTAATGGTACAAGGGCTTAGGTGTTCTGTGGCATGTGGGATCTTAGTTCCCCAACCAGGTATTTAACCCATTTCCCCTGCACTGGAAGGCAGATTCTTAACCACTGGACCACCAGGAAAGTCCCTATATGTGATATTTAAACCTGTCTCTTTGTATCCTCATGATGACCCTATGACAAAGCACCCTTTTACAGATAAGAAAAACTAAGACACAGATGTTGATAATATGGCCCAAGTCACACAACTTGTAAATGGCAGAGTCAGTAATCAAACCTATGTAATTTGGTCCTCAACGATACTGCCTCTTAAATAATTACAGTAAAAAGTCCTTCTTCAGTGTCATGAATAAAACACTGGATAGGCGATCATAGCTCTGCCAAGACTTCCAGGAAGAGGGGCTACTTGAGCTCCAAGATGCTTTCCATCCCGTATCCACATCATGGCCCTGTCAGGAGCCTGCATCATGTACCCTTAGCCAAGTTACTTCCATCTTGAGCATTGCTTGAAGGCCCACTCACCTGAGCTACCGTCAATGAATGGACTCCTATCTCTGCTGTGTTATTTTGTGCCTGATAAGATTGTTCACCTATACATACACTACATAAGACATCATTTTTTCCTGACTTCTCCTCATTGCCATGTTTAATCTCCCAACCAATCTATCAAGGGCACCTCCAGACAAGTTTGGTACAGTGCTTATCAAATAGCAAGCAAACTCTGTTAATAAAGCAAATAATCGCTTTATCCAGGAAGTCAAATTGAAACCATCCAGACCAGTCTGAGAACACACATTCACCTTGACCTGGCAGAGCCTCCCCCATCAATCCACCAGGGCTAAGTTGACAATTCTCCAATCAGCACTCCACACCCTCATCTCCTTGACTTGTATCTTGTCTTAAATGATAATATAAACTCTAAGCCTTTGAAGTAGTGAAAGAAACTTTTATTTTCTCATGGTTTCCACTGCCCAGGTTTTTATATTATATTGTAAATCCAAAACTGCCGTGAAAGTTAGAAAGTTTGAAAGTGCCTTTGCAGGAATTTGGACGTTAGTCAAACATCTACCCTCAACATTTTCTCTCCAGTGGTAGAATGTCCTCCCCTAGACCTAGCTTGAGTACACTGGGTGTATTAAGAAGACTTTCACACATAAACTGGTTAGAGCTATTTTCCATCACTCCTCATTGTAAATGTATTTGTGTTCTAACTGCAGGGTATTCTTAAACCCTACTGTTGGTGATGGCTTCTGTAAACAACAGTAATTCTCAAGTGCCTTATCATGAATGCAGTGATTCATCTCCGCTGCAGAGAAGTGGCTTTATTTAGAAAGGCCTGGGCGGGGGTGGGGGGGTGGGGGGGGGGGTGGTGCTGGGGAGCGGTGGCGGAGGGCAATGTTACATTGCATTTGACAGGGGATCTGCAGAATTGTCTCCTTTGCCCCATGTAACAGGTCCAGTTTATTCCTTTTTCTTTCTTCTGCTGCAAGAATTGCATGTAAATATTTGGGCATATTAAGCAAATAGCCCCAAATTGATGCTTTACCTAAATTATTTCTTCTTAATTGGTCTAAAGTGCTCTTTGCACACCCTCCCTCAGTCTAGTCTGCACGGCCCCACGATGACACGTAGGAGACAGTAAACAAATGTTTAATTAATATTTGCTGAGCAATCAAGGGAAAAACCGAAGCAAGAAAGGGAGGGAAGTAAAGTTGGTAACACCAGGTGAAAAGAAGTCAAGGTTATGAAGTACATCTTCGCTTGGTTCATGAGCTACTGAACCTTACAGGGCTTAGCACCTTTCTGTGACCTCATGTGCCAATCACTCTGCTCCTGAATTTTACTACTGGGAGAACCTTTAGGAAAAAAGTAACCAGCTTAGAGAAATACTTCCCCACTACTGGAAATGTACAAGCCAGCAGGTTTTTACCTCTGAGAATAAATCAGCATAAATATTGTATCAGCTATCTACTGCCACATAGTACTGCATAACAAACAGCTATAAAAACCTCAGTAACAATCAGCAGTAAGCATTTATTGGTTAAGCCTGCGTCAGCTGGAGGTTGGCTAGATGGCTCTGCTGGTCTCAGCCAGGCTTGCTCACATGTCTGCAGTCACTGGCTGTTGGCTGATAACAGCTGGCCATGGCTGGGACAACTGGAATTACTCAGCTCTGTTCCATGGGTATCTTCTTCTCCAGCAGGTGATTCCAGGGATGGTTTCATTGTAACAGAGAAGTGGATTGCCATCAGAAATACACAAGATTGACATACCCTTCCTGCACCCTATTAGCCAAACCAAGTCATGTAGTAGAATCCAGGTACAAGGAATTACATCCCACTCTCTGTGGAAGTGGACTGTATCATTAAATGACAGGGACCTCCCTGGTGGTTCAGTGGTTAGGACTCCATGCTTCCAAAGCAGGAGACACAGGTTCAATGCCTGAGTGGGGAACAAAGATCCCACAAGCCATGTGGCATGCCCCCCAAATAAATAATTAATAAATTAATTTAAATTTTAAAAAATATTAAATAACAAAGGGAGTGCTATAGGGAAAGATGGAGAATTCAGGCCAATGAAGCAGCATACCGCAAGTATTTTAGATAAAAATTAACACTATAGTATTTTTAATTACAAAGATGGAAACCAGATATACTGGCAAGTCAAACTAGGAAATGAATCTGAAAGAAAGTGCTTATTTTTTCTAATGCCTAGTTCAAATGGTATTTTTTAACTTCAATCTGTTATTATAATTAGCTTAAACATTAACTTGAAGTAAATAACATTTATGCTGAGAATGAATTGATCTCTTTCCTCTCTGGGTATTCTTTATTCCAGTGGCCTGGTAAAACATTTTTATGAGCTAATAAAAGCTTTAATCACTTTTGTAAGTCTATGACAATGATACATTTTTCAAATTTTGGAGAAAAGGAGAATGGAAATAGCCTATCCAACAAAGATTATGAAAAAATTACAGAAATTCATTTCAGTATTTTAAATTTAGTAAATATTTTTACGTGACAGTTTTGACAAAACAAAGGCAGAAAGGTATCTGATTCCTGGATTTGTAGTTCTCATTTGATTCAATTATGTACGTTTATATTTTAGAAATATCAGCTCATTCACATGAGAACCAAGATTCACTCTGCAATATCAGAAGAAGTTTCAGATTAAAAGAAGGTTGAAATGAAATTACATCTCTATAGAAATCAGAATCTCTATTTCTAGGTTCAATGCCTTTGACAGTCTGACTATCTATATTGTTTTTATCATATGGAAAAAAAGAGACTACTTTCATTTCACATGCCTTAACCTTCTAGCCATGAAGAAGTTCCGGAGCAGCTAATGAATATAAAAGGGGTCAGTATTCAAATTACCTTCGTTCATAGTTAATTGGAAAGTTTCTTTTGTTGTTGAAGACTGGGACCTGTTTGCCTATCAGTTAGCAGCTCTCACTCTAATGTCTTAATCTTTAAGTGGACACTGTCCTGATTAAATGCAATGATGGTAACCCTTAACTTAATACAGTCCCATAAGCGATATGCCATCATTACCAAGATTTATGGGCAGAACCACAGCCATAAAATTTAGATAATTGCTTGTGTACTGCCAGCCTATTTTGCCTGTTAATATAAATAATATTCTCCACATTAGCCAGCAGAGGAAAAATTTCTCATAACTGACTTGGTACTTAATTCTGTCAGATAATCTCCTCTGCAATTTGATGAAAAATACACTGTGAACAGTTACTGACAACCTTCGTTTTTCTAGTGTGTTTTGCTGAAGAGGCCCAATCTGTTGTTTGTTTGGGGTTGCTACCACATTAAATTGATTTAGGGGCACCATTTTCTATTCTCTGTCTTCCATGCTCTGTTAACTTATGTCACATTTATTAAAACTCATGGCTGTGCATGTATGTTTCAATTTGCAGTAGCAAACTGATGAAACAGGTTTCTCCCCTCTTTTTGTAAAATAATGTTTAACAACTGGTGCTACTGTTATTGTATTGCCACATCACAAGGAAGCTCAACATGAAAAGATCTGCACAAGATTCTGATTAAGAAATACTACCTGGGGCATCGAATATATGTGAAGTAACTTTTCAAATAAAAACTTGGAGGAACGAGAACAAATGCATAAAAGAGGAACATATGTTTTATGCTACCAAATTATGCATCATTATTTTGAATAGCTAACCAAAGTGTGTTATAGGTACTAAAGCTTCATTTAAATTTTAGTCTGCTTGCAGCTTTTTCCAATTCCCAAGGCAGGGTAGGGGGTGGGGATGGGGTGTGGCTCTTCTAAGGAGATGAACTCTAAAAATTTGTTTCTGGAAGATACTGCAAATTGTGGTCACAGATTCCAGACTGCTCCAAACAGCTCTCTGAGCTCCTGTTTGCTAATTTATGATGTATCTGCTATTACCCACTAGGTTTACGCTTTATCACCAGCCTCAGGGAGCCCATCAGGACTTACGAAGGAAAGGAAGTCTGAGAGACATTAAAAAAAAAAAAAAAAAAATGACACCAAGCAAGGGAGCCTTTTATATGACATGCAGCATAGGGTGAATCCTTGGTACTGAAGGGCATGGGTTCAGTTGCCATCTTTACATTCTTCATGTTATTTAAATAAAATCTCTAATTATACTTGAAGTTTCCCAAAGCCTTGTGTTGGAGAAGAGGTATCAGGCTAAAAAGCACAGACAGTACACATTCCCATTTTCCTTCCCATCTCCCTCTGAAAACTCAACACTGTCCCCCAAAATATCACTGTTCCCCCAAATATTCCCTGATATATCTTATACTTCCCATCTTCCAGTCTCTCACAACTAAATATTGCCTGTATTTTAAGGTCCAATTCACTTCCTACCTCCTAGCCTTCCCTGAATACTTCGATCCAAAGTTAGTGGTCAGGAAGATTCGCTGGAGAAGAGATAGGCTACTCACTCCAGTATTCCTGAGCTTCCCTTGCGGTAAAGAATCCCAGCTGGTAAAGAATCCGCCTGCAATGTGGGAGGCCTGGGTTCGATCCCTGGGTTGGGGAGATCCCCTGGAGAAGGGAAAGGTTACCCACTCCAGTATTCTGGCCTGGAGAATTCCATAGATTGTGTAGTCCATGGGGTCACAAACAGTCAGACACAGCTGAGCAACTCACTTTCTTTCAGGGAAATTATAGCTTTCACTTTCTCTATCATTCATATATCCACCATATGATTTATGTCAGTAGTCACTGTTTCCCTAATACGTTGTATAAAGGCATGTCAGAATATTCAGCAGTACCCCAAGTGGCTAACACTGTGCCTTATTCAAAGTAAATTTATATACAAGTTGGTCTTTTATATTTTTCTTTTTAAGATTTTAATTCTTACAAAAATAATACCATGCTGTTATATATACAATGTTCAAACATAAATGATAATATAAAAGCCATATCTCTCAGTAATGTCCGTTCAGAAGCATTCAGTTAATCAACTGAAGAGAAAGAGCTTGCACCATTGACCCAAGCAGGTATTTCAGGCTTTAGTGAAACTTGAAATTTTCATATCATTTGTTGGACAATCAAAACCTACTCTCCCTTACTAGTGGATCCCTGAGTGGGATCCTGACTCCTCAGGATGAAATTTCCAAGTGATGTGAAATACAGCAAATCCCCAAGTCAACTCTTAATTTGAAACCATAATCTCAGGGCATTTCAAGGGGTTCTAAGTCTTATTGAGGCTTCAAGGGTGAGATAATGGCTTTTCCTGAGCAGTTGTTAATACTAAGGGTCAAGAATAGTGGTTGTGAATTATATATTCATAATCACCTCTCAAATATTACAGTGTCTGGCAAATTGCCGAGAAGATTAGGAAGTTGCTTCTCTAAGCTTCTACATCTCCAAAACTTAGAGCCCAGTCATCCAAAAAGCTCTTCCTGAAATATGTGCTCAGAAGACGTTTCCATCATTGATCCAAGCATCAGAAAACAGGTATGGAGAAAGGACACAGCTTAATTAAAACCCCAAGAGCATTAGCATCCCATCCCTGGCATAACATGAATAACACTTGAATTATGAACAAGACACATGAGCCCCCATCGTGAAGGTACGAGAGGGCAACCAGGGAGGAGCAAGACTATCTCTTCCCACCACCTGGCCCACAGGTTCAGGTTTCCTCCAGCGGCTCTTAAAGATGCAGCTTCTGTACTCAGCTGTACAGGTGACTAGTCCTGTGCTGTCAGTCATGCAATGAGCTCCTCTCTGCCTCCACCTCCTCCATGTATGATGCCGCAGTAGAGGATAATATTGAAGAACGTGGGCTTTGGGGTGCGAGTTCCACAGACCTAGGTTCAAATGTCACCTCTGACATTGACCTATTGGATGACCTTGAACAAGTTTATCAGTCTAAGCTTTAGTTCCTTCATCACTAAAGTAGGAGTAGTGCTCATGAGATTATGGCAAAACTTAGGTTACTGTATGAGTGGCAGTAAGCTGCAGTTGCTAGCATCATTATTGAAGGGTATTATTCTTTTAAGGGAAGTGGATTAGGGTACCTTCTAAATGTTCATCCTACTTCTAAGACTTTGTGAAAGAATAGTAGAAGACTTTGAAGACAGCCGCCATCTAACCTCTAACTTCCACTGCCATAGACATCAATTTGTTCCTTCTGTACCATAATGAAAAGGTCAGGCACCCTCGTTGGCTTTGGGGCATCCCTGCTCAAGAATCAGATACATTCTATTTTTAAAATTAAAAATACAATAACATTTGGAATAATGGCCCCATTTCAACAAACTCCTTGATGGTTAATCTATAACAAGCAATCCTAACTCCCTCATTTAACTAGCTTTTCTGGTAGACTGATTATATGGAATATAGAAAATGTGAATACCAAGTAATGAGATTGATTTTGGCAAGACATCCAGGAAAATCACCATAAATTATTCCTTATCACACTTATATAAGGAGAACAATTTTAGGAAACTATGTCAAAAGGATTAATAAACACAAGTCAAGTCACTTTTTCCAGAGACTTTCACACAACTTGCTGATTTATACACAGGTATATAAATCTGGGTCCCTTCCAGATCCCAACTGAAAGGATAAATGGAATATAAAAATGTCAAAATAAAGCTTTGATTCTGACTTCCCTAATACCATTAAGCATTGACATCTAAGAGTCATCTCATTGTAGAGGGCCCCCAGTTTTGTCCTTGGCACATAACCCCCACATCAGCCTTGGTCCTTCTTGTTGAAATCTCCTTGCTATTCTCCTCACAATGAGTGCTTCAACCTCCACCCCATTCATTCATCCTTATCATTTCCCTTTTTTCAGTTTTACTGAGGTATAGCTAATAAACAAAACATTCCACATATTTCAGTTAAGTTCGGTTCAGTGCAGTCGCTCAGTCATGTCCAACTCTTTGCGACCCCATGAATCACAGCACGCCAGGCCTCCCTGTCCATCACCAACTCCTGGAGTTCACTCAGACTCGCATCCATCGAGTCCATGATGCCATCCAGCCATCTCATCCTCGGTCGTCCCCTTCTCCTCCTGCCCCCAATCCCTCCCAGCATCAGAGTCTTTTCCAATGAGTCAACTCTTCACATGAGGTGGCCAAAGTACTGGAGTTTCAGCTTTAGCATCATTCCTTCCAAAGAAATCCCAGGGCTGATCTCCTTCAGAATGGACTTGTTGGATCTCCTTGCAGTCCAAGGGACTCTCAAGAGTCCCATATAGTCTCCACATATTTAGTGTATACTAATATACACTTTTGATGAGTTTGGACACATGCATACACTGTAATACAATCAGCACAAACCAGGTAATAAACATATTTATCACCTCCAAAAAGTCTTATATCCTCTTGCATGTGTGCGTGTGTGTGTGTATGTTAAGAACGCTTAGCATGAGATGTATTAAGTGTATAATACCTTATCACTAACAGGCACTATGTGGTACAACAGATCTCTATGATTCACTCTGTGTAACTATCATTTCATGCTGATTGAACAACTCCCCATTTCACCCTTCCCCCACTCCCCTGGAACCCACTAGCTGTTTTCTGCTTCTACAAATGTGATAGTTTTAGATCCCTCATATAAGCGGAACCATGGAGTATTTGCCCTTTTGTAATACATTTCACTTAGCATAATGCTTTCCAGGTCTATTCATGTTGTCACAAATGGCAAGATTTCTTTCTTTTTAAGGACTGAATAATATTCCATTGTATGTATACAGCACTTTTTCTTTATCCATTTGTCTGCTAATGGACATTTGGTTGTTTCCCAATCCTCGCTATTGTAATGCTGCAATACACATGGGAGTGTAGCTCTCTCTTCCAGATACTAATTGCAACTCTGTGTCTATACCTAGAAGTTGTACTGCTGGGTCATATGGCAGTTCTATTTTTAATTTTTTGAAGAATCGCCATACTGTTTCCATAGTGACTGTACCATTTTACAGTCTCACGGACAATGTAAAAAAGTTTCAGTTTCTCTGTATTCTTGCAACACATGCCATCTCTCTTTATTTTGATAATAGTCATCCTAAATGGTGTGAGTTGATATCTAATTGGGGTTTGGGGTTTCAATTTTTCATGCACCTATTGGCCATTTGTATGTCTTCTTTGAAAAAAATGTCTATTCAAGCCCTTTGGCTATTTCTTTATTTGGATTATTTCGGGGGGTTGCAATTGAGTTGTAGAAGGTCATTATGTATTTTGAAGATTAGTTCTTTATCAGGTCTATGTTTGCAAATATTTCATCCATTCCATAGGCTGATTTTTCATTCTGTTGATTGTTTCCTTTGCTTGAATAAGTTTGTTTAATTTGACATAATCCCATGTATCTATTTTTCCTTGTGTAGCCTGTGCTTTTATTGTCATACCCACAAAATCATAACCAACACCAATACCATGAAGATTTTCCCCTATGTTTTCTTCTAGGAGTTTCACACCTTCAGGTTTTATGTTTAAGTCTTTAATCCTGTTTCAATTGATTTCCGCATATGTTGCAAGATCAGGGTCCAGTTTGAACCTCTTGCATATGGATACCCAGTTTTCTCAATACCATTTGTTGCAGAGACTATCTTTCTCTAATTGTATATCTTTGCCATTCTGCTTACATATACATGGATTTACTTCTGGATTCTCTCTTCTATTCCATTTATCTATACATCTGTCTGGAGAGGGCAACGGCAGCCCACTCCAGTACTCTTGCCTGGAAAATCCCATGGATGGGGAAGCCTGGTGGTCTGCAGTCCATGGGGTCACTAAGAGTCTAACACAACTGAGCGGCTTCACTTTCACTTTTCACTTTCACGCACTGCAAAAGGAAATGGCAACCCACTCCAGTATTCTTGCCTGGAGAATCCCAGGAACAGGGGAGCCTGATGGGCTGCCGTCTATGGGGTCGCACAGAGTTGGACACGACTGAAGCGACTTAGCAGCAGCAACATACATCTGTCTTCATACCAGTACCATACTGTTCTAATCACTATAGTTTGTAATATATTTCAAAATCAGGAAATGTAATGTACTTTCTGATTTCACAATATATGACTTTCTGTAAGACCTAATTCTAGACTTTCCCCCTATAAAAAGCCTGATTCAGCCTACTTAGCCTTACTGTCCTGGAATACTGTCCCCTTGTATTCAAATTTTACAAAAATAAAATTTCAAACATCAGTGACTTTGTTCATACATTCCTTCACTCATCTTCTGTTTCAGTGGGATTCCCCCTCACACACCAGAACGCAGTGGGATTTCCCCTCACACACCAGAACACAGTGGGATTCCCCCTCACACACCAGAACGCAGTGGGATTCCCCCTCACACACCAGAACGAAACTTTCTATAGAATACAAACTGTGTTTGCTACTGATTTTAAACCTTCATTCACAATGGTTTTGACTTTCCTTTGAGATCTTCCTAAATAGAGTTCTTAATTAATGAATTAATCAAAGAATAGATGAGAGGGCTACATTGTTTCTTCTCAATAATGGGCAATTATGATGATGATATTAATGACACAATTCTCCCCAAGAAGATTAATTTTGTAGTTCACATTATGTTAATTTTTACATGTCAAACTCCAAAAAGATGCCATTATCCTCAGTATATTGTAGTGACAAAAATCAAAAATTCTAAAATAATTAAGATAAGCTTCAGGCAAAATAATGGTCTCTGGAAAAGAAAGTCAACAAAATCCCTTTATGAAGTTAATACCAGAATTCAGAATCACTACCTGCTTTGTAGCAGAACAATGTTCAGCACAATCCTATCATGTGTGGTTGTTTCTGGGGAAAGATACACTCTGACCTGCAGTAGGTCAGATTCCATGTAATAACTATAAGTCCAGAAGTAAGGTCAACTCTATGGTCATTGACTGCCATATATCACATCCCAGCATCTGTATTAATCATGACTTCCCTAGCGCCAAAGCCATCAGAGAGGGTATCTGGGGTTCTTAGATGTGGTGAGTCCTAAAACCATCACTAAAGACCATGTGGTATCCAATGTTCTGGGCAAAAAAGAGATGAGCCCTTAGAGGTAGATGATGATTTTAATCTAATCTGGGGTGGGCAAACACTCCCAAAATTGAAATGTCAATGCATTGAAATAAGTATGGAAGAAAACAGCTTCTAAACCAATATAATCTTTTAAAGGAAAAAAAGGTTAAGTCAACAAAATAGTAAAAAATAAAAAATAGTCTTATTTAGATTCACAAAGCAGTTAAAAGAAGGCAAACTATTGCTTACAATGTTTTATCTCATCTAAACTGGTACTGCATAATTTCTCTATTAAGAATTGGGAAGTAGTGACACAGATAAATAGTCTCTTAACAATGTACAGTCTGGGTTTTGTTTTTTAGATGACTTAAAGAGACAAAGTAGCAACTTTTTAATTAATATGTAAAGTACTAGAGCAAGGACATTGATTTATTTGCTTCATTGGTAAAATTAATTGTAAATAATGCAATCTGATCTACTATCACTAATAAGTGGAGGAGTACTCTTGAGAAAACAGGATTTCAAAAATATCTTCATATTATTATTCTTTGTCAGTATATGTATTAAGTTTCCTATTCTGCTATAACGGGTTGTCACAAATTTAGTAGCTTAAAACAACATGAATATATTATCTTACAGTAAGTTCTGGCGGTCTTACTGGGAATAAACCAAGATGCTAGCAAGGCTATGTTCCTTCCTGGAGCTGGGGGAGAATCAACTATTTTGCCTTTTCCAGCTTCCAGAGGCTCACATTCTTTGGCTCATCATGTTCCTACTTCCTCCATCTTCACAGCTAGCAACAGTGCATCTTAGTCCATCTTCAGTCTCTCTCTGACCACAGTCAGGAATAGCTCTCTGCTTTTAAGGACTCATATAACTGCATTGGACCCACCAGATAATCTCCCCACTTCAAGGTCCTTTACCTTGCTTCCCTGGTGGCTCAGGTGGTAAAGAATCTGCCTGCAATGCAGGAGACCTGGATTCGATCCCTGGATTGGGAAGATCCCCCAGAGAAAAGAACAGCTACCCACTCTGGTATTCTGGCCTGGAGAATTCCATGGACTCTACAGTCCATGGGGTTGCAAACAGTCATACTCAACTGAGTGAATTTCACTTTCACAAAGTCCCTTTTACCATGTAGGGTGACATATTCACAGGTCCCAGGGATTACAGCATGGACATCATTGGTGGGGAGGGGGCGTTATTCTGCCTACTACAATATTGAGCAACTAATACTTTCACTTTCAAGCACACAGTGCGTTCAGTCAGTCAGTTCAGTCGCTCAGTCATGTCCGACTCTGCAACTCCATGGACTGCAGCATACCAGGCTTCCCTGTCCATCACCAATTCCCGAAGCTTGCTCAAACTCCTGCCTATTGAGTCAGTGACGCCATCCAACCATCTCATCTTCTGCCATCCCCTTCTCCTCCTGCCTTCAATCTTGCCCAGCATCAGGGTCTTTTCCAGTGAGTCAGTTTTTCACATCAAGTGGCAAAAATACTGGAGTTTCAGCTTCAGCATCAGTCCTTCCAATGAATATTCAGGACTGATTTTCTTTCTTTTTTTTTCCCCCTGTGTTACATTTCTTTATTTATTTTTTAAAATATAAATTTGTTTATTTTAATTGGAGGCTAATTACTTTACAATATTGTATTGGTTTTGCCATACATCAACATGAATCCACCACAGTGTACATTTGTTCCCAACCTTGAACCCGCCTCCCACCTCCCTCCCCATATCATCTCTCTGGGTCATCCCAGTGCACCAGCCCCAAGCATCCTGTATCCTGCATCAAACCTAGACTGGCAATTTGTTTCTTATATGATATTATACATGTTTCAATGCCATTCTCCCAAATCATCCCACCCTCTCCCTCTCCCACAGAGTCCAAAAGACTGTTCTATACATCTGTGTCTCTTTTGCTGTCTCACATAGTTATCGTTACCATCTTTCTAAATTCCATATATATGTGTTAGTATACTGTATCGGTGTTTTTCTTTCTGGCTTACTTCACTCTGTATAATCAGCTCCAGTTTCATCCATCTCTTAGAACTGATTCAAATGTATTCTTTTTAATGGATGAGTAATACTCCATTGTGTATATGTACCACAGCTTTCTTATCCATTCATCTCCTGATTTTCTTTAGGATTGACTGGTTTGATCTCCTTGCAGCCCAAGGGACTCTCAAGAGTCTTCTCCAACACCACAGTTCACAAGCATCGATTCTTCAGCATGCTCAGCAGAACATTATTGTTTATGAGTTCAAAAAAAACTCAAAAAACAAATCTAATGAAAATCAGAAATAAAAATTTAGAAAAGACTTAACTTTGAGCAGGTAAAAAAAAAGCATATACTTTGTAATAATGGCCCAGAAGCAAGAAGTAGACAGCAAATCAGAAGAAAAATAGGTTGTAACACAAACATTTTCTTAACTACATTAAGTCTTATCACCAATATATTAATAAAGAACTAGAAAGTGATGTTAAAACCTATTATATAATCCTTAAGTTTGATTTGATGAATAGATATATATAGTTGATGGATAGATGACAGAAAAAAGCATGTGTATGAAGTGTTATTTTATGTTTAGCTTTCTTAATGGAGCTTAAGATTAATGATGTGAAACAAATGATTTTGTCGTCTTTAGAATTCCAGAGACATGTTTAGAGGTTCCTGGTATAGTACTTTGTATATGGTCCACATTTTTACTTTCTTCATACTTAGCATCTTTAGTGTAACATAATAATCTGTCTGTTAATTTACCATAATTCAAAGGCAATAGAGTGAGTGCTTAAGAACACATCCTCAACCAAGACTGCCCTGGCTTGCACGCTAATTCTATCATTTTGTAGCCGTTTGACCTTGAACAAATCACTTAACTTCTCTGTGCCCCAGTTTCCTCATCTAACACAGAGACGATAATAACTATACCCATTTTATGAGCAAAATGGATATGATCATGGGTATGACCATAGACTAAATTAATGTCTAAAATGATTTAGAGTGCTTGATGTATGGTAAATACTACAAGTTTAGCTTTATAGTAATTATTACTATAATTAGGAATTCATGTGCTACTATTGATCATTTAGGGATTTTTCTAGATTGTTTAGTTATATCACAATAGCACCTCTAAGGATATGGGATTTGAGAATGGTTATTTTGTTAGTTCCTTTTACTTCCACAGGTTTACTTCCTTAGAACAAATCCCCAGGACTTCAGCCCATTTCCAAAAGGGTTTCTAATTCAATTTCTAGATGCTCAAATGCAAAATTACTTAATTTTATATGTTTATTTGTAAACTAAAGATATTTTCACAAAACATCAACAACCTGTGCTGAGACAACTGGCAAAGAAATCAAAGGGCCCAAAGCTTTGGTTTTTATTTCAAGCTTTTCATCTCAGAGGATTCATTAATGAACCATTTCCACATACATCCTGGGGAGAGAGAGCTGTGACCAGAGAAAGAATACTTATTTCTTATTTGCTTCACAACTCAAAATTCATTGATGTATGCATTTTGTTTTGCTTTGGTTTTTTTTTTTGTTTTTTTTTTTTTTTTGCTTTTTTTGCCATCACTAAGCAGAAAGAGTTTCTTTCATTTCCCTCAATGAGGAAAGCAACATATCTGTCAGAAAAAGAAAAAAGGAGAACAGGAAAACATCCCTCAGAAAAAGGAAGAAACAATAGAAAGGAAAACAATAAAACATGCCAGGAATGTCTTTGATATTGCCCATCTATTAGTGGGAAGCAAGCACTGCAGACAGAGAAAGCTGAAGAAAAATCGCATAAGACGAAGGGGACAATATCACTTGTCACTGTTCTTATTTCAGTGCCTCTAGTATTAAAAGATTTGGGGCACAGAGAGTAGCCAAAGGAAAGGTTTGCACTCTGTAAACTTCTCTCTTCTGGACATAACACATGTAGATTCAGTGCCATTTCTCTAGCAGAAAGACTTTGAAATCCAAATTCCAAATCATATGCATACTCTGCATTTTTGCTTTCTAGAGATGAAATCAACCAAAGTGATTTTTTTGTTTATCTGGGCCTTCGTAGGTTTTCCTTCGTTCTTGACAACCAAATAGCTAATCTGTTTAAGCAATATTTATGCTATTTCAGGGCTGGTCCAAACATGATACATGGAAACTAGACAAAGATCAGCAAATCTTTAAGTCACAATGAGCATAAATGTGTGCACCCAGACAGCACTGAATTGGAAACCCACATCTGCTCTGTGCCCTTTTGTCAAGTTACTGAACTGATCTGAGCAGCAATTTTCTATGAAATGAAAAGAATAGCAATTGGGGTACACTGAATATCCTTGAGTAGCTAAAGGAGCTTATTCGTGTAAAGCACCCAGAGCGCAAGTGCACAGTAAGCCCCAAATAAATGTGAGCTATTGTTGTTATTGTTTATTCCCTTGAGATACTATATGGAGTTGTTGTTGTTATCCTATTCTATGATTTGACCTCTGGCTTATGTAATCCTGTGCTCAAGAAATACGTCAATCTTTTTTATTTTGTACTCTCTGATGGATTTTCAACTTAACCTTGTTTAAAGATAATTGCTAATTTATCCAACTTACTTCACTTAGTACAATAATCTCTAAGTCCATCCATGTTGCTGCAAATAGCATTATTTTATTCTCTTTTATGGTTGAGTAATATCCCATTGTATATCTATACCACATCTTTATGCATTTATCTGTTGATGGACATTTTGGTTGCTTGCATGCCTTGGTTATTGTAAATCATGCCGCAATGAACACTGAGGTGCATGTATCTTTTTGAATTATGGTTTTCTCCAGATATTTGCTCAGAAGTAGCATCGTTAGATCATATGGCAACTCTCTTTTTAGTTTTTTAAGGAACCTCCATACTGTTCTCCATACTGGCTGTACCAATTTACACTCATGCCTACTCTCTTCTCAACCTCTCCAGCAGTTGTTATTTGTAGACTTTTTGATGATTTCGATAAACTAAGAGTTTGGGATTAACACATACACTACAATATATAAAACAGGTATAGGACCTACTGTATAGCACAGAGAACTCCATTCAATATTTGTAATAACCGACATGGAGAAAGAATCTAAAAAAGAATATATGGATATGTATAACTGAATCACTTTGCAGTCTACCTGAAACACAACACTGTAAATCAATAATACTCCAATATAAAATAGAATTAAATTTCAAAAAAGATGATTACTAATGGATAACCTCTTCAATGATTATTAAGTAGAAATTAAAATTGCTTTCAAATAAAAGGCAAACATGTGTCATGATGAAGAAAGCCAAGCCTATTGCAAGTTTATGACAAAGGACCTTGAAGCCACTGCTAGCAGTTAGTCCTTTCTGTGACAGGTGTGTTCGTCTCTGTAATGTGCAGAGATTGCATGTGATAAAATTCAGATTCCCCACCAGTTCAGATGCAGCTGCACCAAGATGACCATCACAGGCAGCTTCCGGCCTTGGCTTTTAAAATACTGTGCGACATTAGGAGAGAACAGAGGCCACAAACACCGGATTTCTCTCCGCTCTGTCCTGAAATCATCAAATCATTCCTTCACCTTTCAGCACCCTTGTCTCAAACCATGCTGCCTAGTCTTAAAAACGATGCAAATTTGTCCCTTCATGTAGAAAAGCACAAGCCATTCCTCAGATTGCCCAGGTCCCAGCACTGCACAGGGATCTTAATTAGCCAGAGGACCACACTAACTATGGCAGTGCCTGTTGTAAACAGAAAGAGCCTCTAAATGGAAAAACAAAAGTCTGCAGACAAAATACTGTTTGGTTCATTATACTATTGATTTTTGGAATATTTAACTTCAGCTTTGCTTCTTTGTAGATGTAGTTTATAAAGATAATTGCTAATTTATCCAACTTACTTCACTTAGTACAATAATCTCTAAGTCCATCCATGTTGCTGCAAATAGCATTATTTTATTCTCTTTTATGGTTGAGTAATATCCCATTGTATATCTATACCACATCTTTATACATTTATCTGTTGATGGACATTTAGGTTGCTTCCATGCCTTGGTTATTGTAAATCATGCTGCAATGAACACTGCGGTGCGTGTATCTTTTTGAATTATGGTTTTCTCCAGATATATGCTCAGAAGGTCATAACCAGGAGCGTTTTAAGTTACACGGGGAAGTATTATAATGCAAACTTTTTTTTTTTTTTTTTTTGAGAAGAGAAACAGCTTTCATACTAACCAGAGACACTTGTGAGGCTGAGCTTGGGGAAACATGGAAAGACTACACAGATTTACACCTCACCAAACCCTACATGTTTCACTGGTCTTCTACAGTGAGTTAAAAGTAGAGCAGTAACTCAGGTGTTCTGGATGCTTGGTTCAATTTCCACAGGAAGAATCAATGCAATTTGGTTGTCCAGTCTCTATATCCAACCTCGCACTGACTCAACAAATGTTCACCAGAGGCCTGCAGGAGACCCTACACTTGGTGTGAGGGTGGAGGGGCCACCAAAAAGAAAGTCTTTTGCTAAAAACACTAACACAGTCACAGAATAAGCTGGCCTGCCTTCTACAGCCTACACACTGGCCCAAAATGTTCTGGGAAGTAAAATATAACCCTCAAATCAGCTAAGTGGCCATGGTCAAGACCCCAACATAATTTTAATTCTAAAAATGAGAATTCCATTATGAAAATCTCTCAAGTTTCATTAGTTTTTCCCCTTCCCCACTCCACCGTCCTCTTTTTGATCTATGTAATTTCACTTAATTAGCAAATCAATAAGACTGATTTTCACAAGAAGCTCAAAGCTCTGTCTCAACTCAGAGTTCAACCCAACTTCTTTGGGGGATTTCCAAAAACAGTCAGTACTTTGGGAGATCTCAGATATAAGCGATGTCAGATTTAATTCCACACATAACAGGATTTCCATCAAGTCCTAAGACCTCTTACTAACCTTTATTTTCAAGTGAAAGCAACAACTTTACATCATTTACATTCTGCAAAATTTTAACCAATAAAAAGAGTGAGGTATGGTGTACTGACTTCCTAGGGCACCTGTAACAAATATCACAAACTGAATGGCTTGAAACAACAGAAATTTTTTCTCTCACAGTTCTAGAGGCTGGAAGTCTGAAATCAAGGTGTTAACAGGGCCATGCTCTAAAGAGAGCATCCTTCCTTTCTTCTTTCAGCTTCTATTGGTGGTGGTGGTGGTGGACACTAAGTCATGTCTGACTCTTTGAGGCCCCATGGACTGTAGCCCACTAGGCTCCTCTGTACATAGGATTTCCCAGGCAAGAATCCTGGAGTGTCTGGAGCGGATTGCCATCTCCTTCTCCAGGAGATCTTCCCGACCCAGGGATTGAACTCACACCTCCTGCATTAGCAGGTGGATACTTTATCACTGAGACACCCAGGAGGCCATCCAGCTTCTATCAGTTTCTGGCAATTCTCGGTACTCCTTAATTTTCAGGTGTATCTCCCCTAATCTCTGCCTCCTTGTTCACATGCCTTTCTCCTCTATGTGTATCTGTATCTGTTTTCTCTTCTTGTAAGAGTACAAGTCACTGGATTAGAAGCCATCCTAAACTAGTAAGACTTCGCTATAACTAAAGCGAGGTGAAAGTCACACAGTCATGTCTGACTCTTTGCAACCCCATGGACTATACAGTCCGTGTAATTCTCCAGGCCAGAATACTGGAGTGGGTAGCTTTCTCTTCTCCAGGGGATCTTCCCAACCCAGGGATCGCACCAAGGTCTTCCACATTGCAGGCAGATCCTTTACCAGCTGAGCCACAAGGGAAGCCCAAGAATGCTGGAGCGGGTAACCTATCCCATCTCCAGGGGATCTTCCCGACCCAGGAATCGAACTGGGGTCGCCTGCAATGCAGGCAGTTTCTTTACCAACTGAGCTATCAGGGCACATCTCTGAAGACCCTATTCCTCACATTCTTAGGTTCCAGGAAGACAAGAATGTGGGAGAACACTACTGGACTCAGAATATATAGGGCACAAAAACTACTCACCTCTCCATGACTAGTGACTTTCAAAGGGAGTCAAAGTCAATTTGAAACCTTCATCAACTTCTCAATGTATAAACAAGCTTGTCATATCCTGGATCATAAAATCAGTCATCTTCATTGTTCTATATTATGCTTTATGTTTACAAAGTGCTTTCATACTGTTTCACTTGACAGTCACAAATGCAAATACTCACCCTAACATAAGTGGGCAGGATGACTAGTCTCTTTCTAAAAATAAAGTGAAGGAGAGAGGAAGGAAGTTTACCTCTTGTCAAACACCTACTCTGAGCTAGATAAATATTGTTCTTACTGCTTCATGGGCTGTCTCACCTGACCCATATAAAAACTTTAAGTGTAAGTAGTTTTAATCTCCATTATAAAGATGAGTAAAAGAGCACTGAAAAAGTTACCCAAGGTCACATAGGTAATAACAGGCAGATCTTTTCAAATGTATCTGTGTTCTAAGTCCATGCTTCCTTTTCAGTTAAACCTTCCTAATAAATCTTTAACCTTATCCAGAGTCAGAATTTGCTACAATGTATAATGATCTTATCACATGACTCCCTTGACAGTCAAGGCAGAGATTCCATGATCTGATGAAAGGATTGACACAGAGAACCCCCAGCCACTTGTCACAACATATGTAGAGGACTGTGATTTTATTACTTATTGTTGTTGTTCTTTAAGTTGCAATAAAATACATATACTTTCCCAACTGTGAAAAAAAAAAAAAAAGAGGAAGCTTTATGGTAGTAAAAACAGTCAAAAATGTACCCAACACTTTCTGAATTTTTTCAAATACAGTAACCCTCATTGGACTTTCATTCTTTCTTTTCTGTGAGTTCCAAGAGAGTAAAATGGGGAAATGACTCCTTCATGCCTGGAATAAAAGCATGAGAATTCAGGGGGCCACTTATGAACCCATCTTCCCTCTCTTGTCCTGCCCAGTATGTGTGTGAATAGGCCTGTGAAGAAAAATTGCTTCAGGCACATCTATTTTTGTACCCCAAGTCATAAAAAAAAGGAAGGAAAAGAAATTATCATAACCTTAAGAAAGAAAGAGGGCTTCCCTGGTGGCTCAGATGATAAAGAATCTGCCTGCAGTGCAGGAGACCTGGGTTCGATCCCTGGGTCAGGAAGGTCCCCTGGAGGAGGGCATGGCAACCCACTCCAATATTCTTGCCTGGAGAATCCCATGGACAGAGGAGACTCATGGGCTACAGTCCATGGGGTGACAGAGAGTCAGACACAACTGAGTGACTTTCACTAAGAAATTAAACGTAGGAATATACATTGTCCCAAATAGAGGTTATTTGGGAGCATACGTTAATCTTTTAATACTTGTTAAGCACATTCTTTGTACTTGATGAAGCATTATATAAAATATAAGACAGCTGTACCTTCACTGGGAAGTCGGAGAAGGCAATGGCACCCCACTCCAGTACTCTTGCCTGGAAAATCCCATGGACGGAGGAGCCTGGTCTGCTCCAGTCCATGGGATCGCGAAGAGTCAGACACGACTGCACAACTTCCCTTTCACTTTTCACTTTCATGCATTGGAGAAGGAAATGGCAACCCACTCCAGTGTTCTTGCCTGGAGAATCCCAGGGACGGGGGAGCCTGGTGGGCTGCCGTCTATGGGATCACACAGAGTCGGACACGACCGAAGCGACTTAGTAGCAGCAGCAGCAGCAGCAGCAGCCACTGGGAAGTAGGCTTCCCTGGTGGCTCAGACGATAAAGAATCTGCTTTCAATGCAAGAGACCCAGTTTGATCCCTGGGTCAGGAAAATCTCCTGGAGGAAGGAATGGCTACCCACTCCAGTATTCTTGCCTGGAGAATTCCTTGGACAGAGGAGCCTGGTGGACTACAGTCCATAGGGTCGCAAACAGTCTGACATGACTAAGTGACTAACACCCTTTTTCACTGGGAAGCCAAAGGCTGAAAGACTCAAAGAGGTTTTCTTGAATCTGCTGCCTCAGGAACAAACTCTAGCTGAGAATGTGTGTGCGTGTATGTGTCTGCACATGTGTGCTGTGCACTGCATTTCCATTCTTAGTTCCATCTCACACATATTATAGATGTGGGCTTCCTTGGTGGCTCAGATGGTAAAGAATCTGCCTGCAATGCAGGAGACCCTGGTCCATTCCCTGGTTCTGGAGGATCCCCTGGAGGAGGGCATGGCAAGCCACTCCAGTATCCTTGCCTGGAGAATCCCATGGACAGAGAAGCCTGGGGGGCTACAGTCCATGGGGTTGCAAAGAGTCGGACATGACTGAGTGACTAACAACACAAAAGCAGAAGTTTCCAGATTTTTAATGTACTCCATTTTACTTGTTTACAAGTAGATATTGCTAATAGCTACCATCTAGTAACACCTACTGGGTGCCAGGCCACAAAGCAGTTTCTGTATACATTCCTAGTTCTTAGAATAATTGTACAAGTTGCTTACTACTAATCTCCACCAACATAGCCTCTGAGAAATTTAAATAAAGTCATTCAAGACCTAGTAAATAGAAGAGCCAGAATTTAGACTCCAGTTCACATAGCTCCAAAGCCTGTCCCTACTCAAATAAAGTGTTCACTCATTCATATATACAGACTGCTGCTAAGTCACTTCAGTCGTGTCCGACTCTGTGCTAGACAGCAGCCCACCAGGCTCCCCCATCCCTGGGATTCTCCAGGCAAGAACACTGGAGTGGGTTGCCATTCCCTTCTCCAATGCATGAAAGTGAAAAGTGAAAAGTGAAAGTGAAGTCACTCAGTCGTGTCTGACTCTTAGCAACCCCATGGACTGCAGCCTACCAGACTCCTCCGTCCATGGGATTTTCCAGGCGAAAGTACTGGAGTGGGGTACCACTGCTAGACTCCTTAAAAAATAATCAGGGACTTCCCTGGTGATCTCGTGGCTGAGACTCCATGCTCCCAATGCAGGGGCCCTAAGTTCATCCCTGGTCAGGGAACTAGATTCCACATTCCACAACTAACAATTCTGCATGGCACAACTAAGACCCAGCACACCCAAATAAACAATTTTTTTAAAAAGAAACTTAACCAGCTATTCTCTCTTTTGAGATTCCTCTGACCCAATGGTGATTCAAAGAGGTACGATCAAAAATCTTCATCTTCAGATATATTTGTCTTTGAAGTTCAATGAAGCCAAAGCTTTTAGCCTTCTACTATTCAGAAGTTAGAAGGCAGAGCTGTCACCTGTCTTAGAGGCCAAATGCTCATATCAGGTTTTCACCATAAATTATGTTTTATGAGGTATGGTTTGATCCATATTATAACTGGGCACATAGTATAGATTCATGTTATAAATGAAATTATTTTATAGATAGGTAAATACTATCAAGTATATTTCTGCATTTTTTCAAGAAAACATTTTTTGAGAAACATTTTTAAAAATTTTTTTCAAATTAAATGTGGGATTTTAAAGGATTGAAATAAGCACAAATTGGTTTAACATAGAAAGGAAACCAGAGTAAGGGAGACAGAAGAGGAAGAGAAGGAAAAAGAAGGGAGATGCTCCTCACAGCTAGAAAAGAAATGCCTGGATTGTAGAATTTTTTTTTATTTTCATAAAACTCTTGAAATGTAGATAATGCAAACAAATAGGGAACAATAAATATCTAAAAATATAACATATGCAAAACATAAGAGCATGTGTTGGAGTGCTAATTCATTATGGAGTTCATTAAATTGACTTGCATTTTCACAGCATTAAAAAAGTGGTAGCCAACCTGCACAGTTAATATGTATTATATACACTGAATTGCCAGCAAAAAGAGCCCAAACAATAAAAAGCAGCTGTAATATTCTATAGCAAGCTGTTTATGTAAGACTTTGTGATACCGAGAACATGACATAACAATCTCCAATCCATTCTTATAGAGATCTGACGCTGCCCTGTTTGCCTTCAGACTCGCTGGGCCAAGCACAATGTCTTCCCAGGTCATTGTTCAGAAGCTATGTGGTCAGGAAGGCAGCTCCCCTGTCCTGCAGAGAAACACCAGAAGAGCTTCGGATCCAAGAGCCAAGTGTTCCAGTGAGGCGTCCTCAAGTGCAGCCACTGCCGTCTGAAACTGCCAAAGCCCTCGATGCACACTTGACAGAGCGTTCGGAGGGTGATAAACAGATCTTTCCCTCGATTTGCCATCTGTGGATTTGAAAGCTGTTAAGGCACTTTTCAGCCTTTTTTCCATGATGCTCCTGATCTCATTTTGCTAGTTAGATGCACTCCCTAATCTATTACCCAGTTCTATGGAGAAACCTGTACGACTGCACCTCTGACTTGGCATTAGGGCAGCGTTGCTCTTTTTTTGACAATACATCAGGTAAAATAAACCAGCCTGAAACTCTGGCCTTCTGGAGTTGCTTCAATACTTCCTTTCATTTCTTCCTGACCAATAGCTTACATTAAGAAAGCTGTTAATACATTTGAGTAGAATTTGGGTTCTCAATTCAACCCGGACTGGGAATGAAAAGACATGGAGAAGAAACATGGCCTTCCTGGACAGCCTGAATCAATAAGCTGTTACCCCTTGCCAGACGCAGCTCCCATACGAATGGCTTCGTTTCCATTCACCTTTGCAGTCTGAGCCCAGATGCCCACTGTCATAGGGGCTGTAGGATTACACTCACAGCTGTCACACCGGCAAGACCCACTCATGTTCAATAACCTTTGCCTTTTTTCATTTGTTGGTTTTCTGAAAGACAACATGGTACTGAGCCTGACTATATGAGACCCAAAGGAAGAGAGTCACTCTATTTTCCTTGGGGCTTTCACCTTAGTTCCTTTTATCAGTGAGAATGCTGTGCCCTAGCTCAGCTGGCCCTGTAAGTGATTTTTCCAGTGGTAGCAACAGAGTTGTTCAATCAATTCAATCCACATTTACAGAGCAGGACTGTTCTCTTTGCCCAGAACTGTTTTGGAAGCCTCAGTGATAATGAACCAAACCCAGTTCCTGCCTTTGTAGAGCTTTCATTCAAGGGGGTGGGATGGGAGGAGACAGACAGAAATGCATGTAAACAAGTAAGACTGTGGTACAATGTTTGCAATGGGTGAGAGCAGGGCTTCTCAATTTTGGCACCAGTGACATTTTGGAGTTTTTGTTTGTATTTTTAATATTTATTTTTATTTATTTATTTGGCTGCACCAGGTCTTCATTGTGGCTTGCAAGAAGTTCCATCTTCATTGCAGCATGCAAACTCTTAGTTGAGGCATATGGGATCTAATTTCTAGGCGAGGGTTTGAACTTGGGCTCCCTGCATTGGGAGCTTGGAGTCTTAGCCACTGGACCACCAGAGAAGTTCCACTAGTGACATTTTGGATGAGGTCAGTCCTTGTTATGGGGCGTGTGTACGATAGGCTATTTAGCATCAACATTGACTGTCATCCACTCCCACCCCAGACATGACAGTCAAAAATGTCTGCAAACACTGGTAAATATTTCTTGGGGAACAAAATTTGAGAGCCACTAGGATAGGGATGGAGAAGGCAATGGCACCCCCCTCCAGTACTCTTGCCTGTGAAACCCCATGGATGGAGGAGCCTGTTAGGCTGCAGTCCATGGGGTCGCCAAGAATCGGACACGACTGAATGACTTCACTTTCACTTTTCACATTCATGATTGGAAAAGGAAATGGCACCCCACTTCAGTGTTCTTGCCTGAAGAATCCCAGGGACGGGGGAGCCTGGTGGGCCGCCGTCTATGGGGTCTCACAGAGTCGGACACGACTGAAGCAACTCAGCAGCAGCAGGATAGGGATAGGGCTTCCCTGGTGGCTCAGACAGTAAAGAATCTGCCTACAGTGTGGGAGACCTAGGTTCGATACCTGGGTCAGAAAGATCCCCTGGAGAAGGGAATGGCAACCCACTCCAGTATTCTTGCCTGGGAAATCCCATGGACAGAGGAGCCTGGCAGGCTATGGTCCTTGGGGGTCACAAAGATCTGCACGACTGAGCAACTAACACACTGACTTTTCACTTCACAGGCTAAAGATAGCCGGCCTGGAGAGGGCAGGGAGAGGAGCAGCTGCTTCTCACGACAGGAGATTCTTGAGCTGAGACTTAAAAGATGAGGAAGAGACAGTTCTGGAATGATTTAGAGGAAGAATATTTACAGTAGAGGAAGCAGCCAGAGGCTCCGAGATAGGAGTGATCTAATGCTCCCTCCAACACCAAAGCCACCAGTAAATTTCTCCCATAATAAAACCTACCGGGAGGAGACACCAAAGACAGAGCAAGCAGAGACACAATTCCTGTCCATACCTGACAGAACTGAAATTCCAGAACCTTCTTCTTAAATGTACACATGTATTAGTCACAGGACTAGAAAGCTACTGATGGATTTGGTGCAACACTAGTGTTAAAATGTGACTTCTGGGCATTCTAACTTGTAAACCCAAGTCGTCTGTGGCATGTCTTAGTGTTTGGGTTTGTTTTTGTTTTTTGTTTTTTTTTTCTGTTTCCCCCCTTCTGTTCTAAAATGGTTAAGTCTAGGATCTGGGAATCTAGATACAGTCCTAACTGCCAGCAACATGACCAACATCCCAGAGCTAACACTTCCCAGTTTGGCCATCTGACTCTAAATCACAGGGCTTGCTGTAGATTTTTTCCCTAGAGATCCTTCCTGAGCAGAAAGTTCTGGGATTGATTTGTAAATGAGTGGTAAGTAGTGTTTTGGCCTCACCTGTGTGAATGCTGTTAAATATAATCATGGCAATTTTAGAATTAAAGGACTGTATGTATTCCAAATGTTGCAAGTTTCACCAGCCCATAGATGCAAATGCAGTCATATTTCCATTCATGCCTGAATTACTAGGACTCAAGACTCCTTTGAAGCCTCCCTCATATTTTTTCAGGGGAATGATCAGATGTCACTCTTCACATCCAATAAGGACAAAACCCAACCACTTCAGTTCCTCACTCCAGCCTTTCTGCAAGGCCTCTCATTGGAGCCAGGAGGAAAAATGACCCACTGCCATGTCTTCAGGGCCACCACGACATCACCAGCTTTCTGGAGCCATCCTCTCCCCTGATGCTCTGCCCCTCTCCACTGCGCTTGGCTGGGGCACCAGGAGGATCCGGGGTGTCAGTCTACCCTGCGGTCCACATAGTGAGGAGAGGAAGATGGATGCTCACCTGGCTTCTAATGTTACCTGGGCCCTATAGT
Organism: Ovis aries; assembly: GCF_016772045.2. NCBI lineage: Eukaryota > Metazoa > Chordata > Mammalia > Artiodactyla > Bovidae > Ovis > Ovis aries. Next base: position 93,172,883 of record NC_056057.1, read on the forward strand.
TCTTTCCTGCCCAAACTTATAGTCTTTCACAGACAAACTAGACTCCATGTTTCCCTCTATTCTCATCTTTCTTCAGCTCTATCCAACCAAGCACTTGTGAACAAAACAGATCCTTTTCCTTCTGAAACAGAAGCGCTGACGACCCTCATCTCAGGCAACAACATCCCCATAGGAGTGACCAGCCTGAGGATGCTTGAGGCTGGACTTCACAAGGAAGACCTGCCAGGTTCAAATGGATGTGAGCCTTTGGTTTTAAGGACATCAGTACCAAAATCAGTTATTTTTTGTTGCTATTTTTTTTAAAAACAGGGGAAAGTCAAACAAAAGCTTAATAACATGCATATGGGAGTATGTGTGTGTTAAGTCGCTTCAGTTGTGTCCAACTCTGTGCGACCCTATGGACTATAGCTTGCCAGGCTCCTCTGTCCATGGGATTCTCCAGGCAAGAATACTGAAGTGGGCAGCCATTCCCTTCTCCAGGGCATTTCCCGACCCAGGGATTGAACCTGGGTCTCCAGCATTACAGGCAGATTCTTTATCATCTGAGCCACCAGAGCCAGGGTAATCATTCTGGTAAGCTCACCCAAATATGGTAAATATGCCTGTCCCCAGTCTGATAAAGTCATCTCTTAGCTGATTTGAAACTATTACTCCATTTAAACTTGTTTTCCTAATCAATGTAGAAACTTTTAGCCTGTGAATTCTGAAAGATTGATTCTATAATCCTATATGACTTCCACCACATAGGATATCAACTGCCCTAAGCAGAGTAGCCTCGGGATACATGTGGGCTTTGCCAACTAAATTTGGATTGAATAAGCAATGATTTTCTAATATACATAAAAATCTTTCTATGTTGGATTCTTCCACAGCTAGATCTTCTGTACTCTTGAGAAGTTTTATTTCCTTGGAATTAATATCCCTCCATGATAACAGCAAACTTCAGAAAAACTTCACCTGAAAATGAACATCCAACTAGCTTCAGCAGCAGTCTTCTGTACATAATTCAGTAGGAGAGAAAGAAAGCCTCAACATTCTGCAGGCCCATAGAAATCCAAGCTGCTTAAATCTTTCACAAATGCTATGTGCATGAACACTGGAGTGCTTGCCAGCAGCAAGTTCAAACATTGGTTGCCTTGGACATTCCTAGAAGACTTTCCCTTAATTATCAGTCAGGGCACTGTGACATTAATTTACGCAAGAGATGACAGTAGCTGGACTAATAAAATAATAGAGAGAGGTACAAAGAACAGATTCGGAAGCTCATCAGGAGATGAAATGAACATGCCTAGATCCAGGAACATGAATGGGTGGGGAACAAGGGAAAGAGAAGAGACAATGACAATGCCCAGATTTCTGGCTTCAATGTGAGAAAGAATGCTGCCATTTTTTATCAAACATAGGAAATGAAGCAGAGCTGGAGAGAAATATGGCTAATTAAACACTAAGCTATAGTTGCAAAATGATGAAGTATATGGAAGGGAATTTTTTTTATTTAAAACTGCTTATCATAGTCAGATTTAAGAGAAAGTATTTGTATTTACCCTCTTAGACATTTGATCCTGTATTATTTTCAGAACTCTTACTCCAAAGTTTTTCATATGTCTTTATAAGGCATCAAATAACATTATCAGCAAGGGAGGGAAGTCATTAAATGAAAAGGACACTTTTATTAAAACATCATAAATGTTCACTTAATCAACAAGCACTTATTGAATGAATGTCAGCTATGAGCCCAGTACTGTTCTGGGTTACAGAAACCTAGGTAATAATAGCTAACGTGTAAGAAGCACTGCCCCATGCTAGGGGGTTGGCCTTCCATGAACAGTCCCCACCTCACAACCCTGTGAGAACAGTGTTATGGGAACAGCTGTACTGACAGAGGGCAGGACAGAGGCAGTGGCATGTTGAGCAACTCAGACAAGTAGGGAGTCAGGGTCCAACACGGTGACTACAGAGCCACCCTGTGTGGCCTTCGGAGGACAGGCGCGCAAACAATTTTCAGGCTTATATAATTACCCCTTTGCTTGTTCACCTCAAATCTCACAGAACTGCCAGTCTCGGGCTTCCCACCTCCTGATTCAGGACCCCTGATACGCTGTGTTATCCTGTCCCTCACATGGCCTTGATCGTAGCTATCACTCGTTTTCAGTCATCTGATTAGAGAGCAACATTGAGTTTTCCAGCTTGTAAGCTGGGTTCCTTTCCTTTTCTTTTTCCTGTTTCCTGAGTGTTTGCCTTCAGTGCTTGACTTTTCCTTGGGGAAAAGTTCCCAATTCCATTCCTGGCACAAGTTAAAACCTGTAATGTCTCAGAGTGTGTGTGTGTGTTTCAACATTAGGGAAACGAACATTGAAAGTGGAGGTTCTGCTTGGTACAGCTACACTACAGTGATAAACCCAGAGTCAGCCAACTCGAGGGACTTCCCATCTTCACTTAAATATAGTCCAGGCTTCTCCCCTCTCACTACCCCAACATGATTTAGCACTTAGCACAAAACACTGCACCTTCAGTTTGCACTCTGAGATTGCTGAGGAATTTAATTCACCTGCAAATTCCTTGTGAGAAAGAGCAGAGATACAGAGCAGCTGTTGGGAAATGACCTTAGAACCAAGAGCTATGCTTTTCTTAGCCACTCAGTCATGTCCAGCTCTTTGCGACCCTAAGGACTGTATCCTGCCAGGCTCCTCTGTCCAAGGGGATTCTCCAGGCCAGAATACTAGAGTGGGTTTTCCATGCCCTCTTCCAGGGGATCTTCCCAACCCAGGGATCTAACCCAGGTCTCCCACATTGCAGGCAGATTCTTTATCATCCGAGCCACCAGGGAAGCCCATGAATGCTGGAGTGGGTAGCCTATCTCTTCTCCAGGAGATCTTCCTGACTCAGGAATCAAACCCGGGTCTACTGCACTGCAGGTGGATTCTTTACCAGCTGAACTGGGCCAGGTGGTAAATCAAAAAGGAAGCTCCTCAAAATACCACCACCTTTCCCAAAGCCCAGGATGCACTGTTCTGTATGACAGGACAGCCAAGAGCTCAGAGTGTTCAGTGAAAGAGGATCACTGAGGTGGCAGAAGGGCATCCACCCCAGGAACTCTAAGAATTTGGCAGCCGCCGCCTGGCCCTACTGCTCTATCTGCCACTCTCTTCCCTGTCCAAGTCTGAATTCCAAACCTTCAAAGCTGCATTCATCACTTCCTTGGTGATATGGGTACCATGAACCAAGGGGATGCCAGCATCCTTCACAAGGCTCTTGTAGGGACCAAGCCCAGCATGGCAGTCAGAAAGATGGAGAGTAAAGTCATTGGGGATTCTAACCCAGGGGGAAAATCCCACTGAGGTCCAGTCCAGGTCCTCTGAGCCTCCACAACTAGCCTGGAACAACTCCACCTTCACTGAGGGTCCTCTGGCTATAACATATCAGACTGAAGAGGATATTTAGAGTTTCCCAAGGAAGAGTGTAAGGACCATTCATGGACTCTCAACAAATACTAGCTGAGTAACTGAGACATGAGCGACTATCCTATATGAACAGACATGAATCAGAGAGACACTACGACTGTAGGAGTGCCATGGACCATTGGCATCCCCACACATGTAATTCACCATCTCCACCCTGGAAAAAGCTACAAGGCTCTGGAGTCCTGGCAAGAAAACTCTTGAGTAGAATGGGAGAATCCCTAACCCTGTTCATGTTAGACCCAAGATAAAAATAAAATCAGCTCTTAAAAAAAATATATGAGGGTTGCTGGTGGATCTAGAGAGGCTGAATTACTTCCTCTGCTTTTGAGACAAACCCATATTAGCACAATGCCTGAATTTTGAAGCCACACCACAAGGATGCTGATCCTTGTAAAATTTGAAGAGGTACAGGGGGAAAAAAAAAAAGGCAAGAATTTAGGCATTATAATTAGACTAGATGCATTCATGAAGATCCAAATCTGTAAACATACTGATATAGACTGATATACTGTCCTTTTACTTGTTTTTTTTTAATCCACATTTATAATATTTTATCTCCCAAGCTCCTATGAGGAGGAAATTGGCTAGAAAGGATGTTGGCTCAATATAGGAGAGTGTTCTAACCCTGTGAAATATCATGGAGAGAACGCTGCTGTCAAGGAGTAACCTCCGGTTCAGCATTCAGGCCAAAGTCGAATGGTGATTTGTCCTAGATGTTTTTCAGAACTCTAGTAATTTGGGTGTGAAGTGAGAGTGAAAGTGAAGTCATTCAGTTGTGTCCAATTCTTTGCGACTCCATGGACTGTAGCATTCCAAGCTCCTCCAACCATGGAATTTTCCAGGCAAGAGTACTGGAGTGGGTTGCCGTTTCCTTCTCCAAGGGATCTTTCCAATCCAGGGATCAAACTCAGGTCTCCCTCATTGCAGGCAGACGCTTTACCATCTGAGCCACCAGGGAAGACCGTGAAGTGAGAATAATTGACTCCTAAGATTCCAAGGGGGCAACCAAGGATGAGATGATTGGATAGCACCACCAGTTCAATGGACATGACAACTCTGAGCAAACTCCAGGAGGTAGTGAAGGACAGGGAAGCATGGCAAGCTGCAGTCCATGGGGGTCTCAAAGAGCTGGACACAACTTAGCAATTAAACAACAAGCAACTAAACAACTGAACAACAATTCCTTCCAATTCTAATGTACATGAGGAATAATTTTTATCACAAAAGCATCCAAAAGTAAAGTGATGAGTGGACTTTTCCCTAGTCACACAGTCAACACCCCAACTCCTAGAATACAACCATCCCTGGTATCCACCAGGGACTGGTTCCAGGACCTTGCAGATACCAACATTCTCAGACACTCACATCCCTTAGACAAAATGGTGTAGGATTTGCAGGTAACCCAAGCACATCCTCCTGTGCACTTTAAATCCTCTCTAAATTACTTATAATACCTAATACAACATAAATATTAAGTTTGCCTACAAGTTTTGCTTTTTGGAACTTTCGGAAATTTTTTTTCTAGATATTTTCAACCCGAGGAACCCACAGACACAGAGGACTGACTGTCCTTTCCACTGGCTGATTTTCAGCCTCCCCAGTAAAGTCAATCGCATGATACTAAGAGGACACTGGCACTGGCTTTGAGACGTTCCTTTTGGTGTCACAGATAATAGGCACAAATAAAAAGTTCAACATCTGATGGATGTACTTTCCTAAAACTTGGGAAAATGATCCATTTAATATAAGTTCTACATTAGACTGGGACTGTTTCATAAACTTCTCAAAGCCAATATAAAGAGTATCTCAAAGTTAACACAGTACAGCACTCTAGATCTGTATGTTCCAGTATTTGGGATAATTGGATTAAACCAATAATTTCATTGCTGGCCCCATAACCAAACATAATGGCTGCACTTATTTGCCTGAGCAGGTCTCATACTTAAACCAACAGATAAAGAAGAATTTTTTCCTGTGGTAAAGATCCCAACCTTACATAATGGTCTCTCTTGCGTAATAGTCACACCCCTATTTTTGGAATGGCAGAGCCAGCATAAAAAAACTGTTAGGATTACACAAATAAACACAGCACTTCAGAGGGCAAAGAAACATTTTCAACCTCATTACTACTTTTCTGCTTTTCAATTTTTATTTTATATGGGAGTTGATTAACAATGTTGCGTTTCAGGTGTACAGCAAAGTGATTCAATTACACACACACCTGTAGCTAATCTTTTTCAAATTCTTTTTCCATTTAGTTATCACCGAGTATTGAGCAGAGTTCCCTATGCTATACAGCAGGTCCTTGTTGGTTACTTATTTTAAATACAGCAGTGCTATTACTACTTTTCAAATAGCAACACTAGACAGAGGTTCTAAAGGCCTTGCTTCACTGCTTTTGAAGCTACTGCAACAGTGACCCAACAGACTACAGTCACATATCTTACCTAAACATAGAATTTCCCAGGAAGTCTAAGGTTATTTGGGTCAAGTTCATAAGATATTTGATTCCGAGCCAGATAATACAGCTTTGGGGTTATATGAGCACACGAGGACCTGGTATTCTCTTTTAACTGAGACATAAAAACCAAGGCAACATCCTACTTATATTCATTGTCAAGTTTTCACATTATTGCAGCCAAAGCAATGAAAACCACTTTCAACCTGCCTGCTGCTATTAATAAACACAGTGAACTTTGATGTAAATGTCAGACATGTTCACTTTAGGCTGCTGGTCAAATTTGCATGAGGATAATTAAATTCTGAGTTTCCACATCCCCTCTGTAAATCCAACAGACATGATATATTTCTCTTCTGGTACTAAGCCACGGTTGACTATTGCTCTGATCAACTCAATGCCTGTAATTTTTCAACTCACTGGATGTTGAAGGGTATAATAAGTGTACAGAGGGACATGAATGCATGAAAACTCAAAGCTTGATGCCACCACTGAGACGTTACACTAACCCACATTCCTCCCAACACCGCCCTCTGCTGCAACTGGCTCATTTCTGCACATACCTAGTGACCTTCTGTCAATTTCTCCTCCCTAAACACCTTCACTGGTTAGAGCTACGCTAATATGGTAGTCACTAGCCACATGCGGCTGTTGAACACTTGAAATGTGACTAGTCTAAATTAAGATACTCTATAAATGTAAAGTTGTTGTCATTTTAGTCCCTCAGTCATGTCAGACTCTTGTGGCCCCATGGACTGTAGCCCACCAGGCTCCTCTGTCCATGGGATTCCCCAGGCAGGAACACTGGAGTGGGCTGCCATTTACTTCTTCGAGGGATCTTCCCGACCCAGGGATCGAACCCGGGTCTCTTGCATTGGCAGGTGGATTCTTTTTCACTGAGTCATGAGGGAAACCCAAAAGGTAAAATCACACACCAGATTCTGAGGACTTAGTATTAAAAGAAATGTGAAATGGCTCATTACTAATTTTCATATTATTACCTGTTGAAATAAAAATATCTTTTACATGTTAGTGTTAGTCACTCAGTCGTGTCCAACTCTCTGTGATCCCACAGATTGTAGCCCACCAGGCTCCTCTGTCCATGGAATTTTCCAGGCAAGAATACTGGTGTGGGTTGCCATTCCTCTTCTCCAGAGGATCTTCCTCACCCAGGTATCTCCTGCAATGCAGGAAGATTCTTCACTGTATGAGCTACTGGGAAGTCCATTTTATATACTAAGTTAAATAAAACATAGATACTAGAAACAAAATTTTCTACTCATGTGGCTCACATTGTATTTCTACTGGATAATGTTGAGTTAGGTAATTCTAGGCTCTAACTCAATTCCACTGAGCCTTCAATTAGACATAACTTGCATCTTCTAATTTTATGTCTCAATTTCTCTCCTTTTCAATCCTTTTATCTTCCTATACTGAATCTTGGATAATTTCTCATATTTAGCTTTCAAATCACTGACTCTTCACTGGGTCTAATCTGTTTATCCATTTCATTAGTTTATTTCATTCTGACATTTTTAATACAGTTTTATTTGTTGTATTTTCACACAAGATTTCACCTAGGATAGAAAAGGCTGGGAACTGTTAGGCAGTGCTACTAATTCTTTCCACATGCACACTCCAGGACCTAGCTATTCCACTCCTAGATACAAACTGATAGAAATGGATAAATAATAGCCCCAAACTGGAAATTACCCAAACACCCATCAGCAATAGAATGGATAAATAAAGTATGGTTTATTTATACAATAGAATTCTATATTAAATAACAAGAAGCAAACTACAAAAAAAAGAAATATATAAATGAATTTCATATTTTTATTATTTTCATATTTTGAGAGTTAAAGATGATATGCAAACTAGTATGTACTATATAAATCCATTTATAATATTTATCAATGTATGGCACAACCAATACAGTATTGTAAAGCAAAATAAAGTAAAAATAAAAATTTAAAAAAAAAAAACAGGCAACACTAAATATAGTGTTAGAATTCAGGATAGTGTTTGCCCTTGGAGTTGGGGAGATTACCTGGAGGAGCACATGAAAGGACTTCAAAGATGTTGATAATATTCTGTTTCTTAAACTGAGTACTGGTTATTAGTACATTTAATTTGTGAAAATTCATAAGGTTATGCACTTATAATTTGTATACTTTGCTATGCATGCTATTTTAAGAATATTATAAACTCAAACCTTTCATCCAATTATCAAAACAAGACATTTGTGGTTAAAATCCTTTCTCTTTGAGTTTCTAATTTAAAATAATAATCTCTATTTCCAGAATCTCACTGTTTTTTTTTTTTTTTTTCAAATTCTGCCTAGTCCTTTTTAATAGCTTCCTGTCCCTTCTCCACACTTTTAATGAAAGTTCCTTTTATTCCTATAAACTCTTCAAGGATGCTCAGTTTATTTTCTGACTCTGATCATTCTTATACCAAGGTCCTTGGGACATCTGATTCTATCATTCTCTGTTTCTACTTAATGACTTGTGTACTCTGTGTTATTTGGTAACTTTTTATTGTGAGCTCAGACAGGCCTATTCACAATCTGTGAAGATTCTAAAGAACTTCGGCTCTGTGTACATTCCTCCAAAGAGGATCTTCATCTGATCCTGCCTGGCATTCTGAGTCTCTACCACACTGGAATCATCTTAATTCCCTTGAGGTTTCCTGGACAGCATATGTGTTAGAGATCATGTAAATTTAAACCCTAAACCCTCATGAGGTCTAAATTCTCAGGAAAGAGACTCTGTTACTCTGTTCCCAGCTCAGGTTGGAACAAACAACTTTTTGTAGCAACTTTCTCTTCCTGATGGGTGGTTCTGGTCCATCTTTTCATTGGGTGGGCAAATCGTCAAGACTCCTGGCTTTTTCAGGCTCTTAATAAATCCTAACTCCCCACTTTATAGTGCCCATGACCTTGTCTCCCATCCCACAACAGACGACACTCACCCACTGCTATGCAGCACTATTACATCCCCCCAAGGCTCTGGGTTTCTCTAATCTCCAGGTACCCACAAGGCAGCCTAGAGTTCTCACTTAACACCATGATGTCAGCTCTCTCTTCAATTTTCAGTGCCCATGAATTTACCTTAAATTTTGATGAGCTTGGCTACAACATTTGTATGCTATCCAACATTTTTCAGCGTGTATAATTAGAAGTTTCTCAAAACCGTCTGTGATGATACCAGAGGCAGAAGTCCACCAGGCCTTCTGTATCTGATGCTTGAAGGCTGGTGAGAAAATACAGCTGTCACTTTGCCTCTCCGAAGCCCCCACTCTACTATCTCCAGGCTTAACTATATTTGAATTTTATAGAACAAAAGAAACGTTTAAAGTTAACTGAAATAAGCTGGCATGTCAACCAACTCCTTTCCAAAATACGCTCCCACCTACCACATTGTGGGCTTGCTAAAAGGCCACCCAACAGAGAGAACTTTGCTACTTCTTTATTTAAAAGAACAAAATAATTCAGAAACCATTCACTTATACAAAACACATTCACCAAGAACCTACTCTTTGCTAGGCACAGTACAAAGGGCCAGACATACAAAAGTGACTGAAGCATGCACGGGATCCTCAGATGGTTTAGCAAGAATGCCTAAGTTGTTTGTTTGTTTTTTTTTCCTTAAATGCAAACTGACCAATAAGTAGAGATTATCTAGAGCAGGGGTCCACAACCATGGACCTGTACCAGATTATAACCGGTTATGAACCAGGTTGCATAGCAGGAGGTGAGCAGCGGGTGAGTGAAAGAAGCTTCATCTGTACTTAGAGCCACTCTCCATCGCTCACATTACCACCTGAGCTCTGCCTCCTGTCAGATGAGCCTTGGCATTAGATGCTCATCGGAGTGTGAACACTACTGTGAACTGCACATATGACGAATCGAGCTTGGTCACTCCTTAGGAAGATCATCCCCAAATCATCCCGTACTTCCCATCCATGGTAAACTGTCTTCCACAAACCTGGCCCCCAGTGCCAGAAAGGCTGGGGACCGCTGATACTGTGTTAAGAATCTGAGGACATGTCAAAGTTCAGCAGGTAACAGTGCTCTGGGAACAATGTGAATGTCACCATGCCGTGTTCCTGCTTCAGCACCACTAACTGCCTCCCATCATCCCTAGACTAGGATCCAGACAGACATCTCCATGCTCACCAAGGCCATACAAGATGCTGCCCTGCCTGTCTTCATCTCACACCCTCTTCTTCTCACTCACCCTAGTCTCCCCACACGACTTCCTTCTGTTCTCCAAAGAGGCCAGTTCATTCTCATCTTAAGCTCATTTGCATATACCCTTGCTTTCATCTAGAAAACTCTTTTCTCAGATCTTTATATGGATCCCACATCTCACCGTCTGGGTCTCCACTCACACAAGAGATCCTTTGAAAAGGCCCTTCCCTGACCATCCAGTCAAAAGAAATCCACCACTATTTCATTTATCTATCACATCACCCTTTCCTATTTTCTTCACACTACATATCAGTAGCAAATTATCTAGTTTTTTTAATGGATTTTCTCATCAAGGCCATATTTTGCTTTCCTTGTATTCTCTAAGTGTATGTAGTACAGGCAGTGGATGCTCCATTCACTTATGAGAATTAACAAATAAGTGGTTAAGGATGTCTGCAAATGTGGAAAATAAGACAGTGGCTTTCATTTGTGCCACCTAATTGCATCCCAGGAAAGAAGATAAGTAGCAAAAAATTCCAATTAAGTGCAACACATGCCATAAGGTTCAGTCATGGCCGGGGGGGGTGGGGCGGGGGGCGGTAATGAACGCTGGTGGGAGCAAGGGTGGGAGACAGGCAAAGAAACCATCCCAGAAAAGACAGCTTACAAGAGACCCTAAAGAATGAGTGGGCAGTTACCGGCAGCACAAGGTGGAGAAAAGCATCCAGACTGAAAAAAAAAGTAAATCCAGGGGCAGGCAGGTGAGGGGCGCCTGCTTCCTTTAGGCTGTCACCCTAAACTCAGGGAAGGCAGAGCCTCCCAAGGAGTGCAAGTCCAAAGGTGGCCAGGGTATCAAAACACCAAAGTCCTGTTGCAGACTTGCTGCCAGTTGACTGTATGATTTTTAAACCAGCCATTTCCCCCTCTTGTCCTCAGTTCAGCACCGGCTCTAAAAGTCTGTGATTTTTTTCCTATTGCTCACTCCAGCACACATTCTAAAATTGCCAACACTGAAACTGAAACTTTTACACTCCAATGGCTGTTTTTTGCTGCTTTATTTTTGTTACTTTTGTTTTTTAATGATTAAGACAGTGCAGAATACACGTGTGCCACATTATTGCTTGACTGTGACTCAATGTAGAAATCAATTATGGAAGGCAGCTCTGAGCTAGTGGAAATTCTAAAGCCTTGTGCACACCTTCTGCAGCCAGTCAGCCCAGCCAGGATAAGGATGGGACACTTCTGTGATTCCCATACCACTGAGCTTCTCAACGTGAGCTCTGCAGACCATCCATTCCATATCACCTAAAGTCCTTGTGAAAAATTCAGATTTCTGGGTCCAATTATCCACCACTCCCCCAGACCCTACTGAATTAGGATCTCTCATGAGTGGAGCTCAGAAATCTGCCATATTAATAAATAAGAATGTCAAGGTAATTCTTTCTTTACACACCCTCAAGGAGAGAGCCTCTACCTCTCAGCTTCACTCTGTTCTGTGGCAAAATCAAAATGCTAACAACAGCAGCAGCTAGCATTTATGGCATGTGTATTCTGGGCCATGATCTGTAATAGACTTCTCCAGCTCATTTCTTTTCTTGCCTCAACAATGTTTAATAACTTGCTCATGTTCATAACACAGTCAGTTGGGAGAATCAGAATTTGAGTCCATATTTCTCTGAGTCCAGATTCTGTGTTCTCAGTCACTCCCTAGACTGCAGCAGGATGCAAAGCTTAAGATCTGCAGCCCTGGCATCAGCTTGCGTGAGTTCAAATGCTAGCTGCACCATTTACTAGCTGTGTGCCCATGGGCAAGTTCTTTAGCTAGTTTTTCCACTTGTGCTGCATGCTAAGTCGCTTTTAGTCACGTTCAACACTTTGCAAAGCTATGGACTATAGCCCGCCAGGCTTCCTCTGTCCACAGGATTTTCCAGGCAAGAATACTAGAGTGAGTTGCCATGCCCTCCTCCAGGGGGATCTTCCCGACCCAGGGATCAAACCCGCATTTCTTACGTCTCCTGCATTGGCAGGCAGGTTCTTTACCTCCAGCACCACCTGGGAAGCCCATCCCTATTTGTAATGGTGGGACTAATAAGCACTCCTGCCTCCTAAGGTGCTTGTTGGTGAAGAATAATTGAAGTGATTCAAGCAGTGTTTAGAAAGGAACCCAGCACATCACAAGCACTAGCCATTACCATCCAGCTTCCCCTTTCCCCTGCCTTCGGGCTCCTCGGTGGCTGTCACTGGTCTCTAAGGAGCTCTCTGGAAAGCATGAGGAGACAGATCTGAAGACAAAGTATCCCCTCTGCTGGAAAACAACCCATAGCACATGCTCCACTAACAGTGGGTCAGTAACGTGGTCTTTGGAGATAAAGGACTGCACATTATTTGAACTTAAACATTCAAAGGGCGTCAACTCCTTTCTACACAGAACGCTTTCAGACCTGCCGCTGTTTTTTCTTTCATGCTTCCTAATGGTTCTGTCTGTCATTACGAACCTCTCAGTTCTGCTTCAACAAAGCACAAAGGGATTCCATCCTTTAATCCTCAAAATAGTTTGTCTTTATAGTTTGGCAGGTAAGAGTTGGTTGCAGCAGTAACTCCTGCAGCCCGGCTCTCATTATGCCAAGAACGGCAATGTGTAGCTGCATCAAAGCTGAGTGATAACAAATGCTTTCAGGTGGTGAGAACTACACTCTATCACCTGCTTTCTAAGTGCCCTCTTGACACGGAAGAACTTGTTTGACTACCATCAGTCATCATTAGGAGCAAATGGTGCTACCTGTCCAGGTGACATCTCGGTCAAGGAAGCAAGCCTCATCCTTAGACCGTCAGCTACTCCAAAACTGAAACAGCGAAATACATCCAAGACTTCCTTTCTTCCATGGCAAAAATTATTCTATAAGTCATGTTTTTACTAAATCTCCTAAGGAGGTACTTAAAATTATTCATTTTTCTTTCTAAATGAAACTATTTTTATAGTCATGCATAGAATTTTAAATAAGCCACTATTTATGACTGTAGATATTTCAAGAGCTCAGAGAAAGGAGAGTCAGCATAAAAAGCAGGCTTGCCACACTACCCTCATGCAAATCCAGGGATATGCATGTGAGCTTCCACACCCATCCCAAAAGCTCTGCCCAGAGATGAAGGAGATGAGGTATGTGAGGTACACAAGGCACACGCCCTTGCAGACCACAGACCACACCGCAAATTGACTCCCCTTTTGGAAAAGCCAATCCACTAAGCAACACCCGAACATGGCAGGACCCACGCAAATAGGCAGCTCACTCCTGCAAAGGATGACTTTTGTTGTAGCAAGCTGAGACCTCTCTCTCTGACAGGGGCTAGCTAAAGCTGTCTCAGATGCAGAACCCTTTAAACAAATGGGAGAAAGATACAGGTCCCCTAATAATCTGATCTTTAATCAATAAATAAATCAAGTTTGAAAACTTCTTAGAAATATCTAACTTCAGACAGTAAATGCTTGATTTGGGGCAATGGAATATTACTCTGCCATTAAAAAGAATGAAATAAGGCCATTTGTAGTAACATGGGTGGATCGAGAGAGCATCACACTGTGTGAAGTTCAGACAGAGACAGAAAAATATCATATGACATCACTTACATGCGGAATCTCAAATTTAAAAATGATATAGCTGAATTTAACAAAACAGAAAGAGATTCAGAAAACAAACACATGGTTGCCAGGGGGAAGGGATAGCTAAGGACTTTGAGAAGGTCATGTACACGCTGCTATATTTAAAATGGATAACCAACAAGGACAGCACATGGAACTCTGCTCAATGTTATGCGCCAGCCTGGATGTGAGGGGTGTTTAGGGAGAATGGATACATGTATATAGATGGCTGAATCCCTTCATTGTTCACCTGAAACTATCACATTGTTCATTGGCTATATCCCAATACAAAATGTTTTTAGTGTTAAAATATATATAATTTTTTTTTAATGCTTAGTTTCAGTGAAAGCCAAGACAGGTAAGGTCAACTACAAATTGACACTTGCCGTCTACCTGTACAAGGACTAAATCATGTGCTTCAAGCTGCTGACTTTCAACTCTCCCTGAAAGGAGGTCAGAGTGCAGAGTGGAAACGAGGCACTCTGTGCTCTGGGAAAAACTGGCAGGACGGGTCTTCAGATTGTTAGCTAATTCTAGGAACCGATTTTATGAGCCTAACTCTTGTCCTCATAGCTAGAGAAGCATTAAAATCCTTCACAATGACTGCTCCTTATGACGGGCAGAAACCTTCTGCAAAATATATATATGCGTGTGTGTGTGTGTGTGCGTGCACGTGTGTGTTCTTCATTGCATGTACTCCCACTTCACTGAAATCACATATATACAGACCTTGCCCCATCTCTTTGGAACTTTTTCTCAGAGCTGTCTGAGGTGCTCTCTCCCGTGCTATAGTCTTCATTTTGCCCCAAATATAACCCAATTCACAACTCTCACGTTGTGCTTTTTTTTTTTTTTTAAGTCAGCAGTAACTACACCCAAAGAAGATGCCTGCTCTAGCTGTCTTCCATAACCTGCTGTGAGGCCAGTCAATTTGACCTGAGATCCAATGCTATAGTGATGGTGTTTCTAGCCCGGGAGGGTGTCCAGTATAAGCCAAAGCTTGAGTGATAAAAACTCTGTAATCAAAAGACTTGCATAAAAGAAGGAAGCTCCTCAGAAGTTTATTTTGATGGATAGTGACCTATAATTTTCTAAAACACCAAATCAGTTTCAAGGACCAACACTGAATCTATGCCACCATTTCAACAAAAGCAGCTGAGCAAAATATGACCCACATCATGTAACAAAATTCTTTCACTAGAAACCTCCATCCTAGAGAAGGAAACTGTCTGAATTAGAAGTTTGTTCTGCACAAACCAGTTACAAAGTTCAAAAGTGTTTCTTAAGCTTTAAGACTCAAGTTTTTTAACTTTGCAAACCACATCCAAGAGACATGGCACTTCTGCATTACTGTTTAATTTTTTTTCTATTTTGGTTAAGAGGACAATAGAAAAAGTTCTGGCATTCTTGTTCTCTTGGTTACATTTGTATAAAGTTCGGATTGCCAGTTGCTCAAATAATAAGTGACAAGGCAGAATTCTTTAACCCACTAAATTTCCTTAAACCTAAGGCTAAATCTTGAATATATTATTGAATTCTCTAATATCTTGATGGCTAGCAAATTAATAGCTACACATTTGTCATGCTTTGTTTTTTTGTTTGGGGTTTCTTTTTTTTGCACTTTATTTTTCACTGCAGGTTTACTTGGCAACGACAATGGACAGTAAATTCTATAAACCTGCAAGTTTAAGAATAAAGAACCATTCAAAACATTTAATTTTTAGAATTAGAAGAACTGTGCTATCCCAAGAGCCCCTAGACCAACAGGACTGAGGTTTACCTCTGTCCTCCAACTTGACGTGTTTCCACTGCTCCCTAGAGCCACCCAGTTTCTGGACATAAAACACATGAAAATACAAAAATTTCTGCCTCTTCCCTAACCAGGACACAAACTGCAATAATGAGTCAAAGAATTACTGCAAAATATTATGAATAAAACAATCATATTACAAAAAGGGCTCTTATGAGATGGATGGAGTTAAAATCAAGAAAAACATTTACAGAATTGAAGAAACTGAAGTCCAGATGCTGAACTTCTAACTAGAGCAGATTCCCACTGCAACCACTCAAACAAGGAGCAAAGATAATGGGTTCCTCCAAGAATCTGCTTTCTAGACAAAGTTCCTGATGTGAACCCTCTTGCTGTCCTCTTTGTCACAAGCCACACAGCCCTTCGGCCCCAGCCATAGGCCTATGTCAGTCTAATTCTAGTCCTCAGGCCCAAGGGAAGGAAACCTCTTCCCTTCCAGGCCCCTGGGTTTCAGGCCACGTGACAATAACCCCAGAGTTACCTTCTTCGCTCTTGCTGAAGTTCTCCATGGGTCATAGACTAGGAAGCCCAGGTCATAACTTTGACCTCCAGAGAAGTGCCACCTGCCCAAAGAGGCCTGGGAATTACCCCTAACTTAGGGCTAGGCTGTCCCTAGCTTACAATGCAAGGATATAAAATCCCCACTTCCTTGCCTCAAAACAGAAAAGACTCAGTGCAAAGGATGCTACAGAGCCATCACAGGATCAGGCTGACACTCGGCTTCACCTGTAACTACATTCTTTCTCCTGAGAATGCGCTTCAACAAATCAGTTGCCTAAGAATCCCCATCTAGGGAACCTGACCTGACGCTGTGCTCCTCCACAAGTGTTCAAGCTGGCCTCCTGGCTCAGACCCCAGAATGGTCCGAAGGCCTGCATGGACTGTCTTTATCCTGAGCCCATCAACATGAAACCAGTGCTCAGACAAGCCAGAAGAGCCCCTTGTCCCTTTCAGCTTAGAAGTCCACCCTTCCCCTGGGAAAAGCACTGATGTCCCTCCTTCCTTCCATCTCAGATCTCACCTGACTTATAAGCAGGAGCTGAAACATATGTTCTGAAGTCAGTATATGATCAAGCTGAATTTATCAGCAGCAGAACATTGCCTAAAATACAGTCAATGATTCATACTTCTGGTTCTCCTTAGGGAGCAGAGAAGCCTCCCCCAAGGTCCCTTAACTTGCTTCCTGAAGTGTGAAATCTTTCAAACAGAGAATAGGAGTCTAATCACAGCATTAACAGGCTACCCATTGCTCCAGAAATGACTCTACTCCACTTCCTTAGAGGAATTACCATACCTGCTCCATGTTCTAGCTGATGCTCTCATTCAGATGCAGTATTTGGGATGGGAAGAGGTCATTGCTGGGGCTTCTTACTTAGCTATGACTTGTTTACAGAAAAACAGCATCCTCACTGAGTTTGGACTTGTTTCTTTCCTGGCAAAGGTCAGATTATTGACAAAATATCTGGAGAATGTATAACCTTCTTTGTAACAATACGAGCTGTTCTTTCTACAGCACCTAGTATGTGCTAGGCACCAGCAATATGCCACTTTTTTATTGGGGTATAGTTGATTTACTCAAATGTTAGTTTCACATGTACAGCAAAGTGAATTAGTTATACATATACACACTCTTTTTTTTCTATTCTTTTCCCATATAGGCCATCACAGAGTAGTGAGCAGAGTTCCGCATGCTATACAGTAGGTCCTTACTAGTTACCTGTTTTATACATGGTAGTGTGTATATATCAATCCCAATCTCCAGTTTATCCCCCTCCCTTTACCCCTTAGTAGCCAAAGGTTTGTTTTCTACATGCATGACTGTACTTCTGTTTTGTAAATAAGTACATTTGTACCCTTTTTCCTAGATTCCACATATAAGAAAGGCAATATCATACGGTAGAAATACGCCATTTCTAATCCTCATAACAGGTAGGGGAAATGAGGCCCCGGGTGGTTAAATAATATATCAGTGTCACACAACAACTACGTGGTTAGAAAGAGGATTTGAACCCAGGTTCATCTAACCACGAAACTTGTGACTAGGCCACTCACCAAACTGTCCTTGCCACTGGCCCAGAGCTTGAGGCTGGCTCTGCCCTGCAGTGATGCCCATTCTCAGCTAAGTTTCTTACAGAATTAGTGGATGCCCTTGAAACCACACCATGTTCTCTGATCTTGAGAAAGTGGAGCAATATAAAGGGTGTCTGGTGTGGATAATGATGAGGATAACAATGAGGAGCGAGGAGGGTTCAGACAGGAAGACGGAGTAAACACACTCTTCCATCTTGCTCCCACAGCTACAGCCAAAAACAGGGATATTATATCTGAAACAAACATCATAAGACTCCGAAAGGTAGAGAGAAGCCAAGAAAGTTAAGGATCTCAGGACCCAAGGAATGACATGGCAGTGAGTTCCTAGTTGGCTTTTCCCCCTCATATATTCCAGACTAGATACTGGAGGAGTCAGCAACTTGGAAACGCCAACAGGCTTAGACAAAAATCCAGAACTCCTCTCTCTAACCCGAGTGAAGAATGAGGCATCCTAGCCCCTTGCAGATAGAAAACTTTTAGATATTAATAATAATCACCCTACTCCAACTAAACACTGCAGGGAAAAACTGGTCCCAAGCCCAACCCACCAGCAAAGACTCTACTGAGTTGTCCCTACACCCCCACCAGCATAATTTCTGAGACACCTGAGTGGGGAGACAGGACTTTCACTTCCTCCAGGTCCAATCTCAGCTGAGTTTCTGTCAGAGGAACCTCATGGAGATTCAGGACTCTGCCAAGTGCCCTCAGCCATACCATCCCCAGGAGTATGGGCATAGCTCAGGTGGGGAGCAGTGTCCAAGCACCCCTCCTTCTCACTGCCAGACCAGTATAGCTTCAAAAAGCAATTACCTTCTTGAAATGAATGAAAACTTGGAAAGATTTGACAAAGAAGTAGAAATTCTCAACAAAGAAAGAAGAACCACATGGAAATTTTGGAGCTAAAATATAAAACCATAACTGAAATTTTAAACAAACAAAAAACCCTCACTGGATGGGCTAACAGCAAAATGGAGCAGATAGAGAAAAGAATCCACAAATTTGGAGATAGAAACATAGAAAACATCCAATCTAACAAATAGAAAGTAGATTGAAAAAAATGAGCAGAGTCTCAGAGACCTGTGGGATTATAGTGAAAGATCTAAAATATAGGTCATCTGGCTCCCAGGACGGGGAAAAGACAGTGGGGTCAAAAAAAGGATATGAAGAAATAATGGCCAAAAATTCCCAAACTCAGCAAAAAACAAATTTAAGAACTTCAGTGAACATTGAACAGGGTAAACTAAATATATGTCTTCAGGTCACAACACATAGTCACATTTCTGAAAACTAAAAACAAAACAAAACAGAAAAAGAGCAGCCAGAGAGAAATGATGCATTCACTATAAGGAAAAACCAGTTTGAGTAACAGGATTTCTCATAAGAAATCAAGGAGGAAGAAGCCCAATATTTTTCAAGTGCTAAAAGAAAAAGCTGTCAACCCAGGACTCTATATCCAGAGAAAATAGTCTTCAGGAATGACACTCTCAGAAGAATGAAAACTAAGGCACTCTGTTGCCAGCAGACCTATCCTGAAAGCAAGGCTAAAGGAAGCTCTCTAAAAAGAAAATAAAAAATCAAAGGAGTCTGAGAAGAAAAAAAAAAAAAACAGAAAGAGCAAAAACATAAAATACTACAGACTTGACTTCCCTTTAGTTTTCTAAATTTGGTTTATGATTAGAGCAAAAATTATAGCATTGCCTACTGTGGTTTGCAAGGTATACAGAGGAAATATTTAAAACAATCATAAAAGGAGGAGGGGAAAGGAAGGTAAGTTTCTACACTTCAGTGGAACTGGTAAGATGTCAACACCAGGAGACGGTGATTAATCATCTGTATATAAATGTAATACATAGAGCAACCACTAAAAAAGCTACATAAAGAGATACACTCTAAAATACAACAGCTAAATCAAAACAGAATACTATAAAATGTTCAAGCAGCCCATAGGGAAGCAGGAAAAGCACAGAGGAGAGGAGGGAGTGGGGATGGGCGGAGGCGTCTCCACTTCCTATATCAGGGTCACTCCCCAGCTAACTAGACCCTTTTCACAGGGAGAAAATAGTCCCTTTGCTGTTCAGGTATACCTTTGGGGTGGGGACAAGGGGAGGAACCCTTGTTTTTCCTCTGCGGAATTTAGGCAAATTCAGAGCTTTGCTTTGGAAATTACAGAGGGTTGGTGATGCTCCTACGGACAATCATGGAAGACCCTTGTCAAAACCAGCAGGCTGACCTGCCAGCCCACCCAAAGGGGCTCCTTGCCAAGGCTTGGGTCTCTGCTAACCTTCAGCACAGTGGAGGCTCCCTCCAAGGGGAGGATGATAGTTACATGCCTACTACAAAAGCCCCACTCTGCAACCTATACTGCTGGGAAAAAAATTAATTAAGGTGGCTTTGATGAAGGTTGGATGTAGCTTGGGCAAAGGAAAGAAACAAGTGTGGTTTTCTGGAGCCATGCCCCAAATGCTTCAAGAAATGAGCTCAGTTCAGGATCAGCCAGCCTCGGGAAACTCTCCCTACCAGCTATAAAGACCTATTTTATAGGCATCTTCAGTCTTAGAAATACTAGGAAGAAAATGAATCCTGAGTTCCAGTGTAGTTCAAGTTCTCTTCAATTATACCAGAGGCAGGAATTCTGAATCCCTCCAGGCAGGTGGGGAGCCCCCAGTGTTACAGTAAGTCATTTCATGGGACCTGCCAGTCTGGTGTTTCTGCCCCCCCCCCCCCACAACCCTGTATCTCTTAGGATAATGCTTCTGAAAACTTACCATGACTGTTGTTTATCATTTTTAAGCTTTAAAAAAAGAAAAATGTACAAATATCCTGGGGATGATATTTGTATATTTCATGTCATTCATTATTCCAAATGTAATTTTAATCAGTTCAACATAAAAGCATCTTAATATCCTCAGTGATGGTACTGATAATTTTAAATATGAAAATCCACATTAGGAAAAAAAGTGGGGGGCTGCTCTGATTCATTCTCTCTTTCCAAATAAGCAGTTTGGCACACACTTCCGGTCTTCCCTTCTCTCCTCTCCTCTCTCCTTCCTTCTGCCTTTTCTCTTTCCTCTTGCTCTTCTTCCTTAGGAGGCAGGTAACAAAGAGCAGGGTGGTAGGAACAGAGTCAGGGTTGACCCAGAAAAGCTAATTATTCTGTCTCCTTCCACAAACTCAGAAACTTAGGGCTTTTTACAAAGTAGTAGTTCTATTTTTCCCAGAAAATCTCTACTCTTCATGTTCACCGTCTTTAACCAACTCTAATAGGTTTCTCCATCAAATTCTGGTCTGTATCCCAGTTTCCAAAAAGGTGTATTTGCAGACAGTACCAAGTAGATTCCTTTGAGTTTTGCAACACAATCTTCCTTTCCTCAAAAGGCAAACAGCTCAAAGAAGGCTCTCCTGCACCTCCATCCTCCTTTGACTTTCCCAGAGCAGGCCTGGCTCTTGGGAAACTGTGAAAGCCTGGTGAAAATTCAGAAACAGGGTTTCATGGCTTTTAACTACCGTTAAATTTGAAATTACTGCCTCAAGTTAATTTGGCTCTTTCTACCTTGAGCTGATTAGCGAACACTGAATTCCATGCTAGTGCTCCCATACCATTTGCCTGCAATGCAGGAGTCACTTTCCAAATTCCGCTGACTGCAATAAACATATATGTGCTCACATCATCTCATGACCGTGGTTCTACAGTGTTTCTACCCTGCTTGTGCTTGTCATACAGGTGAGCTGGTGTTTACTGTGTTAGACACTCCACCTTTCCACTGGCACGTGAAGCTAGTGGTTTTCTGAAGTAGTCCTGGAATCCCTTACCATGGAACCAAAGGTACAGAAAGCTGTTTTACCGAATAGGAAAACCTACAGGAACTCTAAAAAGATCAAACGTGTTTTCAAAACAAAGGTGTGTGAGGTCAAGTCCATTCTAGTTTGGGTTAAAGAAGCCTTGGGGTGAAATATCAAGGCAGGTGAACAGAGGAAGAGTGGGGGCCTGGAATGACAAGGATCACACAGCCGCAGCCCTGGGGGCTGCTGCGGCGGGACAGCCGGTGCACGCTCAGGGCTGCTCACCAAGATACTTCAGAAGGGGCTAAAAACAGCCAACTCTCTTCCTCTGCCACGGCACAGGAAATAGGGTCAGAACGCTGGTCTCTCCCCACATAGGTAAAAAGGAACCATCTGTTCTTCTGATATTGATAATATTGTACACACTTTGGTCCCAGTAGCTCCACCCCACCATTCCATTTGACTAGACTCAGTTCCATGTGTCGAGGAAATGCTGTCAAGGATCATATTTTAGTTTTGGGAAAGGAGTAGGTTCAAACCACATGTGTTTGTTTAAGTGTCTGTGTTTTCCTGAACTCCAAGTTGTTTCACCACATCCTGCCATTAACTTAAAAGAATAATTGTGGACATGTTAGTCCTTCCATGGAAAACTTCCTGATCCATAAACTGCTCTGGCCATCTGTAATAATAAAAATTCTTCCCATCCAGCCTCCTCCTCGAAAACCATCTGTCGCAATCGGAAGCTCCCATCCACAGTGCTGAAGGAGGACACGTTTCCTAATGGTTCCCAGCAGCAAGAAAGACACACGGGGTCACAGCAGTCAGACTCCATCCTTGTATCCAGGCCGCTGCCCACTGAGGATGTGCTGGCCAGACCACCTGCCATTCAGGCCACTTCCGCTCTAAAAAAATGAGGCTTAGAAAGTTGGTCTTCTCTATGCTAACTTCCTTGCTTAAAGGCCATCTTTTAGAATGGCAAGGAAAAACGAGTTTCACTTAGATCAGGGTTAAGCTAACAGCAGGCGTGTGTTCAGAGGAAAGGAACCATAACAGAAAGGATTTGAAACCATACTGTATGAAAGATTGCAAAGCAGTGGTTGACAGTACGAGCTTTTGCATCTGTTAGACCACGGTTTGACTATAGCTTGCCACTTCCTTTCTAAGTTATCTACTTTCTAAGTTAAGTAAGCCTCATTTCTTCATCTGAAAACCACACTTATCTGAGGGAATTGTAATGGAGATCAAATAAGATCAGGCATGCTAAGCGTTTAGCACAGTGCCTGGCATATAGAAGGCTCTCAGTAAATGTTACTTACTATCGGAAGCAGGTGAAACAATAAAAACTTTTAGCCTGGAGAACGCAAGACTCTGGACAATCAGGACCTTTAGATATCTGAAGAACTGTCCCATAAAAGAAAGAGATGCATCAGAAGACAGGAGCAGGGCTAACAGGTAGAAGTGATTGACTATGACCTCTGCTCCTGTCTTGAGCACCAGGATTGCTTCACTGTCCAAATGGCTGGGTGGGCCTCCCCATCCCTTCTGGAATTAAAGCCACTCCTAAATCTACTCAATTTCAGAGGGAAGATTTCAGGTCAGAATAAAGGGGAAAAAAAGAATGTCATCATAAACTGGAGTAAGCCAGTTTATGAGATTATTAGCATCCCATCACTGACAGTGTTTAAATGTCTCAGGATGCATTATTCTGGGACCTCTCTGTGCAAGGACCACACCAGCTACTCTTAGGGACATAAAAATGAGTAAGACATGTTTCCTGCCCTCGAGAGCATCAAACTCTAGAGGAAGGTGGACTGGAAATGTATGTTTAGCACTAAAAGGAGTAAAAGGCAGCATTGAATCACTAGGTATTAAGGATCTTAATAGATGAGATTCTGCTTTGGATGAAAGACTTTAACAGATCTCAAAAATGCCTTTCATCCCCAAAGTTCCATAAGGCCAAGTATTAGGGGAATGAGGGAAGACAACTTTTTTAAAAAGTAAATTATTTTTGTGCCAAGCTTCCTAAAACATTTTTTTAATATTTATTTATTTGGCTGCACCAGGTCCTCACGGCAGCTTGTAAACTCCTACTGCAGCATGTAAGATCCGGCTCCCTGACCAAGGACCTAACCCAGGCCCCATGCACTGCAGGCTCAGAGTTTCAGCCACTGGACCAACAGGGAAGTCCCCAAAATATTTTTTTTTAATGGGCAAGGATAAAGACACAGTCGTAGACAGCAGACTTGGGGACACGGCAAGGGAAGGAAAGGGTGGGATGAGTGGAGAGAGGAGCACTGACACAGATACACTGCTGCTGCTGCTGCTGCTGCTGCTGCTGCTGCTGCTGCTGAGTCGCTTCAGTCGTGTCCGACTCTGCGCGACCCCGTAGACGGCAGCCCACCAGACTCCCCCGTCCTTGGGATTCTCCAGGCAAGAACACTGGAGCGCATTGCCATTTCCTTCTCCAGTACATGAAAGTGAAAAGTGAAAGTGAAGTTGCTCAGTCATGTCCAACTCTTCGCGACCCCATGGACTGCAGCCTACCAGGCTCCTCCGTCCATGGCATTTTTCAGCAAGAATACTGGACTGGGGTGCTATTTCCTTCTCCAGGAGATCTTCCTGACTCAGGGATCAAACTGCATCTCCTGCTTGGGAGGCAGACTCTTTATCAGGGAGCCACCAGGGAAGCCCATATAAAGCAAAGTACAATGCAGAACTGTGTACTTTCTCTTCATAACTTTCATTCTCTACCTGGGAATCGATTTTTTAAGGGTAATTCTCATCATGTAGATGTGATCAGCATTATTCATAGATTTTGCATTTCTTTCACTTCAATTTGTAAACTTGTACCACTTTAATAGAATGAAATATTAATGCTATTAAACAATGAAATTTTTTAAATGAGATGCTAAAATAATATTTATTCGCCAATCTTGGACCACTACGGTATTTTAGGTTATTGATTTAACATCTAAATTTCTTACCACATGCCATGCCTAACACTGATCAGTAGAGGCTGAAATTTAACTGTAATGGCAGTCCAAAAAAGACAAGTTTTCATTTTAATTCCTCATAATTCAGAGAATCGCTTAAGGGTAAACATATTCCGATTCTTCCAGCCTGTGTTTGAACCCACCCTATTTCGCGTGCACACCCTTGGCCCCATACTGCTCCCTCAGTCCACGTTGGTTCAGATCAGCATGGAGGTGACATACGGGGCATTCCGTTAAGGAGTGGTGCTGGGTTACTTCATCTCTATTAGAGAAGGAAGCAGTGGGAAAATATTCTCCACTTAATCCATTTTACTTTCAGCAAGGTGTTGCCTGTAAATATTAATTTACATACACGCAAAACTCACTAGGTACTTTGAGCTGTCTGAATGTAAATGAAACAAAATAATCCAGACTAAAAAATGGAGTTTCCAGTATCTTTTCTCCTCAGGCAAAGGGTGGGGGAAAAAAAAAAAAAAAAAACCCAAGGATTTAAAATTCCATCCCAGTGGTTTCAAAGACAACAAAACATATCCCATCAAGCTCCTATTTAAATAAGTGGGGTTAATGAGAGTAGAAATTACAACCGCATTAAGAAGAAAAATAAGCATTTATGCCATTTTCATACAGAACCTACTTCCAAGTCACTGTAATGCTTTATACTTAGAATATTGTAAATTCTTCAATTTCTTTTTTAACCTTACTGAGATCTACGACCACTTGGTGAAACAGAGAAAGTGCAGATACTATAACTCTCAGGTAACTTGAGAATCAGAAAGACAAGAAGGAGAAGCTGTCTGCCTCAAGGATGGTGGCTTTCCTGAGTGGACTGAGGCAAATAAAACTGATTCACTGATAATGCATTTAATTTTTCTCTCAGCAACTAATTGCATATCTACAATTAATGAGAACACTAGAAACAATCAACATATGCATGTGTCAAATGACAAAAAAAATGTTTTTGATCTTAAGCTACACAGATTTCCAAAGTGCAAAAATGGGAGGTGGGGACTGGGCTTCTCTTGGGTCCACTGGGCCCTTGCTTGAATCGCACAGCAATTCACCTCCTGTATCCACTCCTACCCCAATCTAGAGGGCTTAGAGTTCTGCCCTCGGACGCCTGGTACTCACTTGCTTGAATTTTAACTGAAGTCCCAGCGTCTGCGTTCAGTGGGAGCTGGGGGCCTAGACCTCCAGCCCTCCTCTGTCCTCCTGTGGTGTGTGCTTAGGCACTCAGTCACGTCAGACTCTGCAACCCCATAGACTGTAGCCTGCCAGGCTTCTCTGTGCATAGGATTTTCCAGGCAAGAATACTGGAGTGGCTTGTTCCTTTCCCCAGAGGATCTTCCCGACCCAGAGATCGAACCCGCATCTCCTGCATTCCTCAGTCCTTCTAGGAAACACTTAAAGGGATCCTTTGAAGTTCTGTCATCGCAGAGATAAAACAAGCAGAAGCGAAGCACGAGAAACAAGCCCTCCACTTGCTTCCATCTTCACGGAGCTGAAGGCATCAGATCAAAGGTTGGATCTGAGATTCCCTACACTTGGAAGAGCGCCTCTCCTCGCCTGGCCTCGGGTTTCTACACTCCCACCCTTCCACCTTGGCCCAGCCCTGTCCCACATGCCCACGAGCAGCTGGCCGATAGCTGCAGCTTTCTCAGGTGGAGTCAGCCTCTCTTCTAAACCAAGCACCACATCACAGCCTTATCACATCGTTTTATGCTATTTGTTGTTATTGTATTCTTCTTTAGTTGTTAAGTCATGTCCGAGTCTTTTGTAACCCCATGGACTATAGCTCTCCAGGCTCCTCTTTTCACGGAATTCTCCAGGCAAGAATACTGGAGGGGGTTGCTATTTCCTTCTCCAGAGGATCTTCCTGATCCAGGGATCGAACGTGGGTCTCCTGCATTGCAGGCAGGTTCTTTACCATCTGAGCCACCAGGGAAGAATTATTACTGTGTACATGTTAGTAATTTCTCCCCAACTAGGTTCTAAGCAATGTAAAACTTAGAATCTTCTACTTCTTTCATAATTATCCCCAGGAGTGTCAAACACTATGCATATACTTCCAAGATGCTGAATAAGTCCAAACACCTGCTGGGGACTGAAATAGGCTGTTACCTATTTCACCTGTTAAAGAATGCAAGTAAGTGGATAATATGCTGGCATTTCTTCACCCTATTCTGCTTCTTTTGGTGGAAAATAAGGGTTTTCACACTTACTGAGTTTAAAGAGCACCACCAAGAACTATTCAGCAAGTAACACTCAGGTAGGACTCTGTCCTTTCTACAAAGAAGGTGCAATTCTGCATTACAAAAATATCACTCCTCTTTCCCTGTGAAGTCTTTTCACATTTAAGTCAACTATCCATGTTTGATTAATAGGAAAATTTACTGGGCCACAATTCATACGAATAATTCACATTTTAAACAGGTGGAACAAAAGAGGTCAGCGTGGGAGTCAAAGTTTTATATATTTAGTTCCGTTATTTTTCTGGTTGTCCAAAAATGAATGTGACTTCTAGAGAAAGTACTTCTGAGCCTTTTCATGCTCACATTTCTGACATTTGTATCAGAAGGTGACAGGTATACATGTCATATAGTCCATGAGAGTATTCCCTCAATAAAGGGATACTGCTTTTGGTCCAGAGTGGGCCTGTGATTCCAACTATATTAGATCATTATACCACACATGGCAAAGAGAGGGAATTCCAACCCAAAAGAAAGCCTTAAAGACTGCCTCCAGCCTTGGGGTTAGTCAACTGCTCGTCCACAGCCACAGCTCTGCCTCTTACACCATCAAAACAGGGCTACTGGGAAAGAATCCAATGGAGCCAGAATATGTTATTTTTCAAAACTGAACCCTAGTGGCACTTGTTTGGGTGCTGGAATAACCTTAAAATTCAGCACAGCTTATCATTGAATCATCCACTCTTTCCCTGAATCCTGAGTTGTTTGTTAATTCAATAAAGCTGACTCTAACCACCTAAGACATGGATTTGTAAATAGAACTCCTTATTGCCAAATTCAGACTTAAATTGAAGAAACTAGGGAAAACCAATAGACCATTCAGGTATGACCTAAATCAAATCCCTTATGATTGCACAGTGGAAGTGAGAAATAAATTTAAGGGACTAGATCTGATAGACAGAGTGCCTGATTAACTATGGACGGAGGTTCATGACATTGTACGGGAGACAAGGATCAAGACCATCCCCAAGAAAAAGAAACGCAAAAAAAGCAAAAGGGCTGTCTGAGGAGGCCTTACAAATAGCTGAGAAAAGAAGAGAAATGAAAAGCAAAGGAGAAAAGAAAAGATATATCCATTTGAATGCAGAGTTCCAAAGAATAGCAAGGAGAGATAAGAAAGACTTCCTCAGTGATCGGTGCAAAGAAATAGAGGAAAACTATAGAATGAGAAAGACAAGAGATATCTTCAAGAAAATTAGAGATACCAAGGGGACATTTCACGCAAAGACAGGCTCAATAAAGGACAGAAATGGTAGGGGCCTAACAGAAGCAGAAGATATTAAGAAGAGGTGGCAAGAATACACAGAAGAACTGTATAAAAGAGATCTTCACGACCCAGATAATCATGATGGTGTGATCGCTCACCTAGAACCAGACATCCTGGAATGTGAAGTCAAGTGGGCCTTAGAAAGCATCACTACGAACAAAGCTAGTGGAGGTGATGGAATTCCAGTGGAGCTATTTCAAATCCTAAAAGATGATGCTGTGAAAGTGATGCACTCAGT
Source organism: Ovis aries (assembly GCF_016772045.2). Lineage (NCBI taxonomy): Eukaryota > Metazoa > Chordata > Mammalia > Artiodactyla > Bovidae > Ovis > Ovis aries. The sequence goes on from NC_056057.1 coordinate 93,201,059, forward strand.
ATGCCAGCAAATTTGGAAAACTCAGCAGTGGCCACAGGACTGGGAAAGGTCAGTTTTCATTCCAATCCCAAAGAAAGGCAATGCCAAAGAATGCTCAAATTACCGCACAATTGCACTCATCTCATACGCTAGCAAAGTAATGTTCAAAATTCTCCAAGTCAGGCTTCCATAGTACGTGAACCATGAACTTTCAGATGTGCAAGCTGGTTTTAGAAAAGGCAGAGGGACCAGAGATCAAATTGCCAACATCCACTGGATCATCAAAAAAGCAAGAGAGTTCCAGAAAACATCTATTTCTGCTTTATTGACTATGCTAAAGCATTTGACTGTGTGGATTACAATAAAGTATGGAAAATTCTGAAAGAGATGGGAATACCAGACCACCTGAGCTGCCTCTTGAGAAACCCATATGCAGGTCAGGAAGCAACAGTTAGAACTGGACATGGAACAACAGACTGTTTCCAAATAGGGAAAGGACTATGTCAAGGCTGTATATTGTCACCCTGCTTATTTAACTAATATGCAGCGTACATCATGATAAATGCTGGGCTGGAAGAAGCACAAGCTGGAATCAAGATTGCCGGGAGAAATATCAATAACCTCAGATATGCAGATAACACCACCCTTATGGCAGAAAATGAAGAAGAACTAAAGAGCTTCTTGATGAAAGTGAAATAGGAGAGTGAAAAAGTTGGCTTAAAGCTCAACATTCAGAAAACTAAGATCATGGCATCTGATCCCATCACTTTATGGCAATAGATGGGGAAACCGTGGTAGACTTGGGCTCCAAAATCACTGCAGATGGTGATTGCAACCATGAAATTAAAAGATGCTTACTCCTTAGAAGGAAAGTTATGACCAACCCAGACAGCATATTAAAGAGCAGAGGTATTACTTTGCCAACAAAGGTCCATCTAATCAAACTATGGTTTTTCCAGTAGTCATGTATGGATGTGAGAGTTGGACTATAAAGAAAGCTGGGCGCCAAAAGAATTGATGCTTTTGAACTATGGTGTTGGAGAAGACTCTTGAGAGTCCCTTGGACTGCAAGGAGATCCAACCAGTCCATCCTAAAGGAGATCAATTCTGGGTGTTCATTGGAAAGACTGATGTTGAAGCTGAAACTCCAATACTTTGGCCACCTGATGCGAAGAGCTGACTCATTTGTAAAGACCCTGATGCTGGGAAAGATTGAGGGCAGGAGGAGAAGGGGACGACAGAGGATGAGATGGTTGGATGGCATCACCCACTCAGTGGACATGAGCTTGGGAAACTCCGGGAGTTGGTGATGGACAGGGAGGCCTGGCGTGCTGCAGTCCATGGGGTCACAAAGAGTCAGAGAAAACTGAGCGACTGAACTGAGCTGCTTTCTTAGCTCTGCTGGCTGGAGCGGGGTTGGTGAGGTCCCAGTCTCATATTTGGCCTTCAGGCAAATTAGCTCCACGCCAAAGCCTATTTAGAACTATTGATTGCATTGTTTCCTGGTCAATGACACCATCTTTCATTCTAACCTGCCATTGTTCACAAAATAAGGCAAGTCAGGTGGGATGCTTGAGTGCTGGAGAAGAGGGTTAACTCAAGATGAATATTCAACTAACAGTGGACATCAATTATTTCCCTCCCCACTAAAGCATAGCTATGCATCAGAGATTCTTAGAACTTGCAAGCACTTCATCTAATTTATCTTAAAACCTTTTGAAGGAAGTACTATTATTATCTATTTTTTAATCTAAGAAAGCTAACATTTAGATCACTTTGCTATACACCTGGCTTCCCAGATGGTGCTAGTGGTAAAGAACCCGCCTGCCAATACTGGAGATGCAGGAGGCATGAGTTCTATCCCTGGGTGGGAAAGATCTCCTGGAGAAAGGCATAGCAAGCCACGTCATTATTCATGCCTAGAGAATCTCAAGGACTGAAGAGCCTAAGGTTAAGGTCCATGTGGTCACAAAGAGTCAGACGTGACTTAAGCAACTTATCACGCTGTACCCCTCTAACACAACATTGTAAATCAACTATACTCCAATAAAAATTTTTTAATTTTAAAAAATAAAACACACATAATAGAAAGCCAAGATTTAGAAATTAACTAGCATGCTTAAGATTTGTTGTTGTTGTTTGAGTCCTGTCCAACTCTTGGCAACCCCGTGGACTGCAGCACACCAGGCTCCTCTGTCCTTCACTACCTCCCGGAGTTTGCTCAAATTCATGTCCATTGAGCAGGTGATGCTAAATAACCATCTCATCCTCTGCCATCCCCTTCTCCTTTTGCCTTCAATCTTTCCCAGCATCAGGGTTATTTCCAATGAGTAGTCATGCTTAAGGTAATACAGCTAAAAAGTGTTACATCTGAATTTGAACCCAGGAAGTCTGACTATGAAACCTGACCTATTTCATACAGTTCACATTAATCCGCTTTCCTCAAAACAGTACCAAGCACCACTAGATAAGTACATTACCATAATCTATAATTTGAAGAGACAGCTCCTGAGGATAAATATCTATAGGACACAAATGTCACTGCAACAAATCTGCATAAGAATGATGTCCTTTGTTCTCTAAACAATATAAATGCAAACATTCTCGGAGCTGAAATGATTAATCACTTTGAGAACTCTAATACATAGAATTGTCACAATGTTAATACTTAAATTTAAAATGTAAGAAATAGTGCAAACACTAATGAAACTTAGAATTCACTCTCAATTCATGTAAAAAGAAGCAAGGGTGAGCTGAAGCAAGAATATGTCACCATCCCTACTTTCCAAAGGAGCTCAGGGTGGCAGGTGGGGGACACAGAACAGATACCTGACTCCAAAGTTGAGCCTCAGCAGTAGACCTGGGGCTATCTTATATTGAGGAACCAGCCTCCCCAAGCACAGAGGGAGCCTGGGAGAGTCTTGGAAGGAGACAAATGGCCAACATTGAAAACACGTGCCTGTCAGCTTACTGGGCCAAAGGGAATAAAGCAGCAGAAACTGGCTTCATTCTGAAAACAGACAAAGGTAGCTTAGTGAAAAGTGAAAGTCGCTCAGTCGTGTTCAACTCTTTGCAACCCCATGGACTATAATGTCCATGGAATTCTCCAGGCCAGAATATTGGAGTGGGTAGCCTTTCCCTTCTCCAGAGGATCTTCCCAATCCAGGGATCAAACACAGGTCTCCCGCATTGCAGGTTGATTCTTTACCAGCTGAGCCACAGGGGAAGCCCAGGTTGATGTTATACCTGGATCCCTTCCCAACCCACCAGCCTGGTACTCGTTATATGTTTAAAATACATAAATATTGTACTAAGTCACTTCAGTTGTTTCTGACTCTCTGCGACCCCATGGACCATAGCCTTCCAGGGTCTGCTGTCCATGGGATTTTCCAGACAAGAATACTGGAGTGGGTTGCCATGCCCTCCTCCAGGGGATCTTCCCAACACAAAGATCAAACCCTCATCTCCCATATCTCCTGCTTTGGCAGGCAGGTTCCTTACCACGAGTGCCACCTAGGAAGCCCAACAGGAAGATTACATGTATATTTTTATGTTATTAAGAGTGCTTAGACATGTCCCTTAATACAGCTGAAAGAGATGTCTCTGTCTTCTGCCAGAGAACACTTTCTATCAATTAAATGGGTAAATAAGCCCTTTCTCCCCACTGTTGGGAAAGGAGGGCCTCTTGTGACCCTCTATTGATTAAGACTGCTGTGGAATGTTATTTGCAATCTCATCGCATAATAGAAGTCAGAAGGTAGCCGTCATGGTTTCTGAAGACAAATTGCTGGCATCTGAGTCAAACCATAGCCTCTTTTCATCTCTTACTGTTCTCAATTCCCTGTTAATGTGTACCTCACAGTCTAGGCTTCTTAAATCGGTCTGCTTCACTGTCATAGGTAGTAAAAATGAGGAAATGTCGTCATCTAAGTGACCCTGCTTTAGGAACCGTGTTCAAGAGGCCATTCCACTGATCAGGACTCCTGAGCCATGCATTATTTAATAAGGAACACAACTTCCAAAAGGGCACATAATTAAAAATAGATCCATACAGCAGCTGCTGTGATTATGACCAATAGGAACAGAAATTCAACCAGGCATGAGTCAAAAGAATAAAATGCCACTACCAGACAGAACATTGTTCAACCTCATTTTTGTCTTGTGTACTTTGACTTGCTAAGTCAGCCAGCAAGCGATTTGCAGGGAGCAGAGGTTCTCAAAGCTTGATCAGCAAAACGGCAGCATCAGCATCACCTGGGAACCACTGGCAATACCAGGTCTCAGACCCCAACCCAGACTTACTGACTCAGAAGCTCTGCCAGGGGCTCAGCAATGCTGCTTTCACAAGCCCTCTGGGTGATTCAGATGCAGAGTAAAGTTTCAGAGCTACTGGGCAGGAGCCAGGGGCAGCCCCCAGAGGTGAAGTTTCCCCAGAAGGTACAACCTTTGGTTGTTTTTATAGCTTTCTAGCTAGCTTCTGAAGAGTCTGGGAAGAAACCTGTCCTGAAACCAAATAAAAGAACTGCCACCTTCAATTTGGTTGTATGCTAAAACTTCTCTTAAAAAAAAAAAAAAAAAAAAGTCTCTAAATTTCTTTAAAAAACTAACCACTGTGACCTTTGGGGTGAAAGAGTTAACAGAAGAGCATAGGACTTTCCTTGCAGAAATTTATTTATACATAGTTGGTAAAGAATCTCCCTGCAATGCAGGAAACCCGCGTTCGATTCCTAGGTCAGGAAGATCCCCTGGAAAAGGAAATGGCAACCCATTCCAGTATTCTTCCCCGGAGAATCCCAAGGACAGAGGAGCCTGGTGGGCTATAGTCCATGGGGTCGCAAGAGTCGGACACGACTTAGCAACAAAACCATCACCACACATACCCTGACTTGTTCTAGAAAGCTTTTCAGACAACTTCTTATGCAACAACAACAACAAAAATGCATAGCACTGTCACAATTCTCTTGGAAAAACTCACTACTTTCCAAACAACCTCATTATTATTTATGTAAATTTTTAATTTTGGCTGTGCAGCCTTTTTCTCTAGTTGCGGTATACAGGCTTCTCACTGCGGTGGCTTCTCTTGTCACAGAGCACAGGCTCTAAGCTGTGCGGGCTGTAGTCGTTGGCTCCGCGGGGATCTAGAGCTCAGACTCAGGAGCTGTGGCACCGGGCCTTAGCTGCTTTGTGACATGTGGGATCTTCCCCGACCAGGGATCAAACCCATGTCTCCTGCATTGACAGGTGGATTCTTTGCCACTGAGCCACCAGGGAAGCCCTTATTTACTTTTAACTGAATGAAAGAGTCTTTAAATTCTATAGGCTTGTTTTATAGCTTTCTAGCTATCTTCCGAAGAGTCTGGGAAGAAACCTGTCCTGAACCAATTTTCAGAAGTTTCGCACACATGATTTCATATAATCCTATAATAATCCTTCTTTCCCCTGCTCCTTTATTGCTCCTCTCCTCTTCCCTCTCCTCACTCACGCATGTGTGCATGGTAAGTTGCTTCAGTCGTCTCCGACTCTTTGCAACCCTAGGGACCATAACCAGCCAGGCTCCTCTGTCCAAGGGTTTCTCCAGGCAAGGATACAAGTGCATTGCCATGCCCTCTTCCAGGGGATCTTCCCAACCCAGGGATCGAACCTGCATCTCTTTATGTCTCCTGCATTGGCAAGCGTGTTCTTTACCACTAGCGCCACCTGGGGAGCCCATCCTCACTCACAATCACTAGTTAAAACAATCTTTTTTTTTTTTTTTTTTTTTTTCCGGCTGCACCATGGTTGGCACTTGGGATCTTAGTTTCCTGACCAAGGATCAAACCCAGGCCCCCTGAAGTGGAAACCTGGAGTGTTAACCACTGAACTGCCAGGAAGTCCCTGCCTTATTAAACACAGGCATTAATCATTGTCAGGTCTTAAGATGTCTTCAATATTCACTGTAGGGTGTTAAACCTTTTGAGGCTAGGAAAAGGGAAAGTAAGAAATATTTAATTTAAATTCACCAGTTTAAAATCTGCTCCACCCAACAAGTCATGATGCTGCTTTAACGGTCTGAGCACACAACCACAATACTAACACTGGTTCCAAGTTACTCAATGTCGTAAAGAGCCATGGCCTGTGATGCAGGCCTATGTCCTGTGAGTCTAACTTACAGCAAACTGTTTTGGGGGAATTCGTTAATTCAGCCCCTCTGTTGGTCCAAGAAGGGGCGCTATGACATCAAAATTCACTTGAGAGCTAACAGTGCTCAGGCATCTAACGATGCCTCTGGCATTGTTTTTACTTTTTTTTTCTTTTCAAATGATTAAGTAACCTTAAGAAATCAAAGTCAAATACCTTAAAGGATTTATTGAATAAATGATGCTCTATTCATATAATTAAAGTTAAAGTTTTATAGCTAAAGTTTTATAGCTCTCAGTCCTGGACAAATAACAGAATCACCTGGTGATTATATAATATACCAGTGCCGGGGCTCCACCCCAGTTTTGTTGATCTTGTGTAGGATTTGGGCTTTTTAAAAAACTATCCAGGTGATGGTAACATGCAGCCAGGGCTGAGAATTATTGACATGAATCTATACTAACCAATATAGAAATCTCTCCCAGTCACATTCTTACATTAAAAAAAAAAAAGTCATAAGGTAATTCTGTGTATGTAACTTTACTGAGAGATATGTGTGTTTGAATATAGCCTCTTTCCATTTTACACTATTTACTTATTCATTGCTTGGACTTTTCAAAATGAGAATGTGCTCATGTCTTTTACTTAATTTTTAATTTTAAAAATCTGTTGGAGAAAACATGCATTGGTAGGAAAATGAGGCAGCACATGAAAATATGGGAATTCCCTAAATATACCTTCTCTCCTTCTTTCTCCTCCTTTCTCTCCTTTTGTTCCTTTTTCTCAAACAGTACAAAAGTAAAAATCCCTTATCTGTTCTATGTACCCAACACCTATTATTTCCAATATCTGAAATTGGGGTGAGGGAGGTGGAAGTGGGTGGAGAGATATGGTTCATTCATTCATTCAGCAAACATTTATTGGGTTTCCAGATAGGTCCATACTAGGTATGGGAAATACAACCACAAATAAGATATATATGCCCTATGCTTATCATGGATATCATCCTGCCCTCATGGAGCTTTGTTACATGTGACAGAGAAACTTAATGTAGTGGAGAGAAGTAAGAAAAGACTTGCCCAAGTGGAAGTAGACTTCATCATGGAAGTAATGACAGCTATGAGAGCTTTAGGAAGCCTGGCATGACCACATCTGGACATTTATGTATCCCTATTGCTGCGAGTTGTGTCAGCGACAACAGGCAGTGCCCATTTCCCCCCCCCAACACACCCACTTAGAGCCACTGAGAGAGAACACCCGTCATCTCTCATCTGAAGTGAACAGGCTCTTTACAAAACTAAATTAGAGCTTGCCACAGAAGCAAAGGATTGACTGAGGAGTCTATCTTTCAATTTTCCATTATCTATTTGCCATCAAATAAGATTTAACATAAAATGTTACCTCCTGCTGAGTTTATTGATTGGGCTCATTTTTCTGTCCATCTAACTAGATAAGCCTGGATAGGCAGATTTACCTGTTCAGAGTTTAGAGTTAAGAAAGCTCATTGTAAGCAATAAATAACTTGCAAAATGCTTGGCTTGATGGGAGTGGTTGCTGCAATTAGTGGAGTCTCTTGGAAGAAAATACATCTTTGTAAACATAGAAGGGTTGTCGAGCACATCTAGGGTAATGGGATGCGTCACTGTACTTCACTGACTTAACACAAAGGTCAGTTTTAGCCATTTAGAGCCAGGACACTTCCACACGGGGAGAAATTATCTAGCCCACAAGTGGATTTCTATTCAAAAGTCCCATTTGATTATTTTGCAAACCATACACTATAGACTAACCCCCCATCCTTCAATAGTCGAAAATTAACTCTAGGTAAAGTTGACCAGAAAAGCAGGAGAAGGAGAATCCCATCTGACACTGTCCTTTCTTAACCTCAGTGCATCTATGTGGACATTAGCATGCATTACCTCCAAGCGCCAATGTGCTATTTTTAACTTAGAATGTTCAATCTTTGCCCAAACTAAGACATGATTAGTGTTTTGAGGAGCAGATTTGCTCTAATTTAAAGGAGAGGGGTGGAAATTTCTAGAAAAGGAAAAAAAATCCCAGCTCTTTATAAAACATATGCAAATTCCTCGAAACTGCTTTATAAAACAAATTTAAATGATGGGCTTCCTGGCCAAAATACCCAAAAGACCCTCTCATTCTTTGTAACTCTTTTCAAACTACACAATCTCTCTCTGAGAGTTGGACCCCTCTTTTCTTTGGTCTCTCTGCAACGCAGGAGCCACAGAAATGGCATTTCTGCCTTCATGCAGGTTGGAGCAGTTCCGAGTCTTCTGAGTTTGCCACTCTGCAGTTATCCTAATCGATCCTACTATTATCTACAAATATTAACATTGCTGTTGTTTTTGTTCAGCTGCTCAGTTCTGTCCAACTCTTTGCAGCCTCATGGACTGCAGCATGCCAGGCTTCCCTGTCCTCTACTGTCTCCTGGAGTCTGCCCAAGTTCATGCCCATTTGAAGAGGAAAAGTTAAAATTTTATATAACCTCCTGCTTCTTCTGCCTCTGTAACTCAGCTTGCTCCTTGCAAAGTCTGGATCACGTAGGTCTCAGAAAATGGGAACTCACAATACTAAGAACTGGAGCTTATCTCACTCACCCTCGTCCTGCTGTTTGCAATCGCCCAGCCTCTGCAAACCCGCAAACCCGCTTAATCATGCCTGTCCAGGTATAAAAACTCTGTAACCCCTTTGTTCAGGGCTCAGAGCTTAGAGTGTTAACTCCTCTGGGCCCGCTGAGCTAATAAACCAGAGTTCTCCAACTCTCTGAGTATGGTGCTTGGTTTCTCAGTTACTGGTTTCTGCAACACTTTGAGTCAGTGTCGCCATCCAACCATCTCATTCTCTGTAGTCCTCTTCTTCGCCTGCCCTCAATCTTTCCCAGCACTTGCTGCCGCTAAGTCACTTCAGTCATGTCCGACTCTGTGCGACCCCATAGATGACAGCCCACCAGGCTCCCCCGTCCCAGGGATTCTTCAGGCAAGAACACTGGAGTGGGTTGCCATTTCCTTCTCCAATGCATGAAAGTGAAAAGTGAAGTCAGTGAGTCATGTCCAACTCTCAGCGACCCCACGGACTGCAGTCCACCAGGCTCCTCCGTCCATGGGATTTTCCAGGCAAGAGTACTGGAGTAGGGTGCCATTGCCTTCTCCCAGCACTTGGTTAAACATAAAACAGTCACTGAGGTGATTGCTCTGCTCCTCTATTAACCCAATTATGACATGCGTGTGTGCGCTAAGGCTGTGTGTAGTGCTTCTAAAAAGTTCAGATCATTAATGTTTTGTCTGTGACTCTCAAACTTGTTTTCACTCCCAGTGCTCCTGAGAAACAGGAGACAGTACAATCAGTAAAAATGGTTCTCAGGCGGGAGTTGGCAGGTTCGCACTCACTGGGTCCTGTCACAGGAAAAGCCTCTGAGGTAGTTCTGACTGCTGATACCCCATCCCCCGGGCAGGAGGACAGAGTGCATGCCCCTTGACCCAGGTAGACAATCGCTGGTTTAGTGTGGCATTCTGTGCCCCAGGGGTGGGGCCACAGTGCAGCTTCTGCCCGTCCCCCTCACCAGTAGAGTCTGGCTCCACTCCCTGTCCAATTCACCTCTTAAGTTAAAGAACTGATTTTTTCATTTGCCCCTGAGCTTTGACAGGAAGAGAAACAAAGGGCAACATTCCTTCACTTTTGAAAGGAGCAGGACCAGCTGTATTCCAGGGCAGAGGAGATGCACAGGCGCATGGCAGTGGGCTACTGGTGTGCTCAATCATGTCCCACTTTCTGTGACCACACAGACTGCAGCATGCCAGGCTCTTCTGTCCATGGGATTTCCCAGGCAAGAATCCTGGAGTGGGTAGCCATTTCCTTCTCCAGGAGATCTTCCCCACCCAGGGATGGAACTCATGTCTCTTGAGTCTCCCGCCCACTGTTCTCCACCCCAAGAAGTGCCATCTCTGGGGGGCTAAATGAACCTCCCTCCATGTCTGAATTCCCTTTACAAAGATACACCATTTCATCAAACCACAATTCGTGATCCCACGAAAAACAGAATCTTCCTCTGACTTAAACAGACATGCTATATGCAGATGGCATGCATGCACGCTACGCATATACCTCCTTTCCTGAAACAAGGCTGCAGTTAGGAGAACACAGAGAGACAGGAGGCCAGGAAAGACTGCCAGGGAGGGTCAGACTGCAGGAAGAGGAAGCTGGGGCCCGGAGGACTTTGTCTCCTTCACAATGTAGCCCAGGCAGATACTACATGGCTTTACCCAGACTATCCATAAAAAAAAGAGAACTGAGACATTCGGAGATTACTTCTGATTTCAGCCCAAATATTTTCTATATAATTTTAAACAGATTCTAAAAAAAACCCAACTAATGCTTATTGTTGAGCAGGACAGTGATAAATTCATTAATCAAGACCTTGTTTCCATCCCTCACAGTCAGGGTTAATCGTTTGTGGGCTTCCAAACCAAGATGCTCAACCTTCTGAAACTCCATTAATCCAGGAATAAGTGGCACTATATTGATATCCAGGAGTTTTTTTAGATACTATGGGTCATATGCTGTCCTGGAGGGTACCAAGCTCCATAAAATTGTCCAAAATGTTTAATTTTATTCACAGTCACAGCATTTGGTTAATCAAAGTATTAATTTTTCAAAAGGAAGTGTAAGCCCATCCCCAATGCATTAATTTGCCAATTATTCCTTTGACAACTATTCTAATATTTCATGTCAGTCCTAGCATACATGTTTAAACAGAATATATTTTCACACATAAAGTGAAACATTTTCTATTCCAAAAGTGACCATCATCATTTCATAATTAGTATCAGTGTGGAGCACTGGCTGGAGGTCTCATATAAATCATCAAAATAAATGAAAATGGCACAACAATGAAACTGCAATTATCAATTCAGTCACATGGTTCCAGGTTCAGCTAGAAGACAGGCTGATCACGTACATCTTCTCACTTGCTTATAAAAGACAAATCTTTCAAGCCCCAGTTATTTGGTTAAAAAATATATCTGCTTCCAGATATTAAATGCTCACTCTGGACCAGCATACTGGTCTTAGTTATGACCCCTAGCATAACCAAGATCTCCTCCTGGCTAAAAGGCAGGAATGGCAGCCCCTTCATCTGCTGACGGTTGGTTTCCAGAATTGGCCTACAGCAATGGACTTTGCCCAGAGTCAATGGTAGTTCTCCCACCTGGTCAAATAAGGTCCCTCAGAGTCACCCAAGAGGGTGAGGGGAGAATTGGCCTGTCAGTGAGAGAAGAACAAAGCAGAGAGAAGCCAGGTATAGAATGCATTAAAACAAAACCTACCCTTCAGGTGGCCTGAGGTTTCCTTTGGCAGCCCTAACAAAGGACAGTCAGGTCCTGATGGAATCCTTCATCTTCATTTTCTCATTAAATAATCCAACAGAGTAACACAGGTAAGGGGTTACCTTGCCTCCAGGTAGGGGGTCAGTTGGCCCAAAAGAAACTGCTAACAACTTTATCCAGTTTCCTTTGAAAGTTTCCAGAGATGGAGAACTAGAGCACCTTTGGCCACCTATTTCAATTTGGCATCCTTCTTGCCAAGGAGGCTTTTCCTAACGTCTGGCTCAAACATCTCAGGTATTCCCTGATGCTTTTGTGTGACTCTTCAGTACCCCTTAGATACAGAGCAATTCTGCTCAGCAGCATCCTCATTTGAGAAAATTTCATCAATCTGAAAATAGTCATTAAGCTGTCTCTTACCATTCTCTCCTCTAAACTAAGGGAATTCATACAGAAGCCAGGGGGATGTTATAGACATGAACCAGACTAGATGGTCCCCCAAGACAGCTTCCAAACCAGAAAGACTTTGAACACTTCTATTTTTTTTAAGTTTTCCATCACTTTGTTCATTTTCGTCATTATATCTGTCATCTATCCAACCTCTCCATATTCTTTTAATATTTTTAAATCTAATACACACAGAAACAGTTTCTCATAATATTAAATGAAGACTCATTAATTCAGAATAAGCTGGAAAATTCATGTCCCACTAAGTAAAAAAACCAGAGTGAAAAATATTTTCAGTTTTTAAAATGTTGCCTATTACCAAAGACTACATAACAAATATTAATAAATAAAATGAGAATGTTAATGAAAAATAAGTTACAATAACTGTATGGGACTTTATGCCTTCAAACTATTGTTTCATATTTATATTCTTTTGCCAATTTTATCTGATATGTAAATGCAATCTGTAGGTAATAGATCATCCTAAACCAAAAAGTTTCATGTTATCCTGCTAAATCTGAGCTTTTACTACAATAAGAATTATATATAATTATTCTAAGTCTGCATCAGGCAGTCTGAATTAATGAGACGCTGCTCCATTGTAGCTAGAATAAACCTGACAACTTCAGGGCCATCTTCTAGTCCAGAGTGTCACTCCCATCTACATATTAGTGATAAATACAATTTCCTCACACAGGAACTTTTGTCATAACAGAGCATCCCACATTAAGGAAGTTTCACCAAGTAAATTATATACCTCAAATACCATAGAAACGTTTGATCTGATAAATGAGCTAAAAATTCATTAGACTCTCAAAAACTACCTGCTTTGCTTTAAAATCAGCCCAGTTATGTACACATTGCTATATGTAAATGGATAACCAACAAAAACTTATTGTATAGTACATGGAACACTGCTCAGTGTTATGTGCCAGCCTGGATGGGAGAGGGGCCTAGGGGAGAATGGATACTTGTATATGTATGGCTGAGTCCCTTCAATGTCCACCTGAAACTACCACAATATTGTTAACAGACTATACCCCAATACAAAATGCTTTTAGTGTTAAAAAAATGAAAATTAAAAGAGAATATCACAAGATGCTGAGGACTCAACATGTCATGGGAATTATCATCTGTTTGTTCAGAAAAAAAAATCACAAGTAATCCAATTAATTGCTTTAAAAACGTGGAACTAAATCAACACTTGTAGAAACCTAGACACAAACTCCTCTCTTTGGAGAAACTGTGGCCCTGAAAGAGTCTATGAGTACCTTTACTGGGTTCACTTTCTTCTTAAACCTGCAGCTGGAACCAGGACAACTTATTGTCTTTTCACAATGGTCAGAACTGTCTAGTACCTTTACCTACCTTAAAAAGTCTTAAAATGTTAGCCACCATGATGGACACGGAGCTCGCGGCAGCACCGATAACACCAGAAATCTTGTCAGGCTTGGTGAAGATGGGCGGATCTCCATTAGCACATTTCACATCCGAAGCATCCTTTTCTATCAAAGCCTGCACAAACGTTAGGGACTGCTCCAAAGCATAGGTGTCCCTGGAGCAGGTGTCAAGGATCCGTACACCCAGAGTGATATTGGAGAGGAGATCAGGGTCCTTATTAATCTGGTCAATTGCATAAAGCATAGCCTCCAATCTGTGGATCCCCTTCTCTTTCTTCAGCTCCCCACATGGCACCCCTCTCTCTCCCTTTGCATGGACAGGAAAGAGACCTCCCAAAATGATGTCCCCATCCACTCGAATGGAATGGGCATACTCTTGGCTGTGAGTTCTTTGCATCATCGTGAGGATCCAGTAGAACTTGGCCGTCAGGAGAAAGAAACAAGGACAAGAGGCTGATCGCTTTCCCTCGCATACCATTTTCTCCACGGGCGGTGTTGCAATCCAATACCCAAAGTTTATTCTTGCCACAGAAGAAGGGGGACCACCTGAGGCTGCACCTTCTGGAGGCTACCATCAGGGCCCATGGGGAAAAGGCTCTGTGGGTTTTAGCAAGTGTTCTTGATTTGAATGTCACAGTGAATTTCCATCAGATCCCATCAGGTTCTATTTTATTTCCACATAAAGTCAACTTGCCTGGAATGATGCAAAAATCAGAGGAACAGCTGAGGTTCTGAGGTTGGGATGAGGTCACCAATTCATATCCTTGAAGTCAGCCCTGTAGCAGAATTATTCCTGGAGGGCAGAAGGAAGAAAAGTAAGGGTTACATTCAATGGGCCTACATTTTTCACTTCTTAAGCCCTGTTTGCACTGACCTCTTTTTCTGTTGTTTCATTTTCACTATTCAGTAAGAAACTAATTCTTTCTGTCCCCTTATGATTCTGAACACCTGGCTGCACTGCATCTAAACAGAGAGATGGATGACACTTTTGGAGCAAGAGAAACAGAAAAGTTATCAGGAACTAGGTTGACTCTTCCAAATCAGAAAGTGCTTTTATTTACCATTTTATTTCAACAAATCCAATTTCCATGAAGGTAAAAAGCCTGTGATTGATGGTATTATTTCTTTTCAAATCTGTTTTTACTTTTTACAGCTGTCTGAATTTAGCATTTAAATTTTGTCCACAAAATCAGAATGAAAGGCTATTTTCTGTGATGTATTCAACAAGCCAGTCATCTGTTAATGACATTTTTTGGTGCCTCAGATTTCCCGAGGGAAAAAGTGATTATTCAATCACAAAAAAGAGAGAGAGAGAGAGAGAAAATCCACCCAAGGATCCCAAAATATGTAAGTTTTAGAGCTTATGAAAAGATTAAACATAGACTGTCAGTGATTTCATGTAAATTATCTTATTGTTCTCTGGTAATAAAAAATGACATGAAAATTAAACATATAGGGTGGGTTATGTGTGAGAAAATATTCCTATCACCTTTGTCTGTTTCCTATTAATTTGTCAGAATGGAAGCAATGGGTATGCTTGCAGTTCTGAAGTAAACACTCCTTGATCCTAGAATCACTATGACCAAATCAGAGCTGGAGATGAACTAGAGTTTCTCAATTTTGTCTGACTCAGTGGGAAAAAGAGTCATTTCATCAAGACGAGAAATAACCAAGAGTGAAAACAACTACAAGCAAATCTGTAGAAGTTTATTCTAAGACCTTAACTCTTGAATATTCCATGAGACTTTTTCAAAGGACTTTAGTGGAGGTTTAACTGAAAATGGGAACTGACTTCATGGAAGGGAATTTTATATTTGAAATGTACATGCAATTAACAGAGTAAACACACCAATGTATTTTGCTAGAATGGGTAATCTAATGTTCATTTCTAACCTATTTATACAAACAAGTTTGGAACCTGAAATGTGGATAATTCTCCTCTACCCTAGTCAACCAACATCTGGTTGTATTTTCCATTCACTTGTTCAATTTCCAGTTCATAAAGTTTTCATCCTGTCCTCACTATCCCAAAGGAGAGGATGGTGCCTCCCTAGAGAACAACTGAACATATGTCCAAAACCCTTCAGAGAAAGCTGCATTTTTTTCAATCTCAGATGAAGAGAGAGGACTCATCAGAGCCCACTGCCTGGGATTTCAGAGTGCACACCTGGAATACATTCAGAAATACAGCCAACGACCCAGTCTGTTGAGACAGTTCTTGTCTGCCCATGATAAGCATTTCCGGACTCTTGACACTTGCCAAGCCCTGGATTTTCCCAATTCTGCCCCAAAATACTCAGACCTTTTCTGTTTTTACTCACCACTTGTCAGATGCTCTATCACATGTAATTTTCCTAGCAGCTGCTTCTCCCACAGAAAATCTGATTTGGCAACAGGCTGACCTCAAGGCATTCCACAAGAGGAAAACACTTAGAAAGTCAAGTTGACTTTCTGGATGAAGCCACTGAAGAGATGGACCATAAATTACACCAACCACCCATTAAGAGTATTGTGTTTTACAGTTTTACAAGGAAGACCAGTTAGAAGACAATAAAACCTTAACTCTGACCACTAACTCAGGGCTTGAGACCAAGTCCACAGGGCTGGGCTGACCCTGAGTGTATCCTTTCTGGCAGAGCACAGAATGAATGGATACTCAAAGAAGAGATGATGAAGGGGAAAAGGGAATGTGCTGTTCTTCAAAGACCAGCCTTTCTTCGTTACTCTGAGCCACCTCCCAAGTACTTAAAACACTTCAGAGAATAAATGGTTTTCAATTATAGATGACCATAAACACAGTTCATCTGTTAATTACAACTCATCCTTACCTCTGCCACTCACATAGCACTAACCTAGTTCCCCTTGCTGTACAGCCCTGGAAATAGTAAAATTGAGTTTCTTTTAAAGGTACGCATCCCATAGGTCTGTTTAGAGCTGTAAGTTAAGGAAAAGTTGGGGAGCGAGTAACAGAGAAAAAAGAGCTCGTTTTGTTTAGTGGATGTGATAAGTCCTTCAGGCATGTCCAACTCTTTTCAACCCCATGGACTGTTGCGAGCCAGGCTCCTCTGTCCATGGAATTCTCCAGGCAAGAATACTGGGTTGGGTAGCCATTCCTTCCTCCAGGGGATCTTCCCGACCCAGGGATTGAACCCAGGTCTCCCACATTGCAGGCTTAGCCACCAGGGAAGCCCTTGTTTACTGGATGAATGCTCTTAAATGGAAAACGAGAGGTTCCATTTTGGTTTTTATTTATTGGGCTGTTTACTGGTATTTTTGCTTAAGTTTCCTCCTTTGCAACATAGAATTAATGGCACATAACCTCTCTGAAGCTCAGTTTCTGGTCTGTAAAGGGGTGTCAGAACCCACCGCATGGCACAGGTTATGTCCTGGCACAGGGTAAGTGCTCAGTAAACAGGACCTATCATTGCTAATTTAGTCTGTGGTTCATTTTCCACTGAAGCAGAGCAACTGATTCCATATATGCCCAGTTGGTGAGGCTGTAACTGAAAATTTCCGTCACTTTAAAAGTAAAATCAGAGCTACTCATAAAATATTGAAATACAGCAGTTATTTCAAAATCTGATACATTGTCATAAGAATCAGACTCCTGATGGCTAGAAGGCTTAGTTTTCCTTTTAAATTCTAAGGGAAAATATATTTGAAAGTTTGTGGAAAACGACATAAATCTGGTGGCATCGTATAATCTTGCATTACCTAATCTTGCTCTTGGGCAATTCTTGGGAGCTTTCATCTAAACTCATCCTAGTCAGAGTCGATGAATTTTAACGAAATAATGACCTTTTTGTGCTACCGAGCCAAATAGCTCTACTTCAGGTTCTGGGATTGATTTAAAATCAGTTTTTCTCTGAAACTGACCTTCCTCTGGGTCTCAATACAAACCCGCCTGAGCTGATGGACTTCTTCAAAGAGGTGTGAGGTCCACACTCCTGAAAACATCCTCTGAGAGGAGCAGACACCTTCCACTACTTCTGAGCCCTCAGAAGGGCCTTTCAGGAGGCTTAACCATTAAATGCCCATGCAGCCCTGTTCATTACCTCCCAGCCAGTCCTACATACATGGTATAAGGGTACCCTGCAGAGCATTAGCACTTCCATTAGCCAACGCACTGGCCCAAGTCTGCTGGGGAGCAAGCCCCCTGGCTGGGATCTGAATCTGGTTCCAGCTGTTTCCTGAAAGTATGGACAGCTCCTCCAGGGCCAAGACCCTGAATTCTGCTTCTTTTTATTTTCTAGGTACCTTCTCTGTGCATGCTTACAAAATCACTTCAGTCATGTCCAACTCTTTGCAACCCTGTAGACTGTAGCCTGCCAGGCTCTTCTGTCCATGGGATTCTGCAAAGAATACTGGGGTGGGCTGCCATTTTTTCCTCCATGGGATGTTCCAAGCCCAGGGATTGAAGCCATGTCTCTTATGTCTCCTGCACTGGCAGGTGGGTTCATTACCACTAGCACAACCCAGGAAGCCCTACCTTCTCTGTATCAAAGACTCACCTAACAGAGTATCCGTTGAATTTTCATACACCAAGCTCATACCTAAATGAGAGGGAAAAAAAGGCTCAAAGAGGTTGAAGAAGGCCCAAAGCCCTGAATGGCACCACAGGCAAAGTCCTCGGGGGGGGGGGGGGGGGGGTCCTGCCCTTTGAGGAAACCCCCCAGAGCTGCAGAGACTGACTGGGACAACACAAGGAGTAGGCCCTGCCCCTCCACTGAAGTCTTTCAGAAACAGGCACAGCTTTGTTGACCAGCTCTTTAAGAAAAACAACGCACTCATTAGGAGGGGTTACCTGGGGGCATTTCCAGGGCAGGGTGATTTCTGAATCTTTCAAAGGACTGAGAATATCAAATGCAGTTTGTCCAAACGCCTCAGCTTCAAATCAGGTTTCCCAGGCAGCCTGATGACAGTGAGAACAAAACCACCAAACCCTGTGGTGGGGGGTTGGTGAGGAGTGGGGGTGTGGGGGGCGGGGCATGGATCTATCAGGGGCTGTCACCAGGTCTTCCTCCAGCACTTGGCTAGTGCTTTTGAGACACGACAGGGTAAAATCCTTACAGGAACAGAAATAGCCAAGGATTGTAATCATTTTCTCATAAAAAGGCCAAACAGCCTCCCTCTGCTGGAATCTATTCAGCTCTTTAACAAAAAGGTTAAACCAAATATTGTCATCAATTCACAAAATTGCAAATTTGGCAGTTTCTCCCCACACTTGCAGCCCTTTTTCGGCTGCTATAGAAAATGCATCAGATTTGTTTGTCACCTCCTCTGCCATCATAGGTGTGCACAGCCCTGGAATTCTGGTTGAGGCAGTGAGGATGGGCTAGACAGGCTAGACTCTCCTACCAGACTCCCTGGTAAAAGAGTCCCAGATTTGGATCCTTGAGAAACAGTGTCAGACTTTATTTTGGGGGGCTCCAAAATCACTGCAGATGGTGATTGCAGCCATGAAATTAAAAGACGCTTACTCCTTGGAAGAAAAGTTATGAGCAACCAAGATAGTATATTCAAAAGCAGAGACATTACTTTACCGACTAAGGTCCGTCTAGTCAAGGCTATGGTTTTTCCTGTGGTCATGTATGGATGTGAGAGGTGGACTGCGAAGAAGGCTGAGCGCCGAAGAATTGATGCTTTTGAACTGTGGTGTTGGAGAAGACTCTTGAGAGTCCCTTGGACTGCAAGGAGATCCAACGAGTCCATTCTGAAGGAGATCAGCCCTGGGATTTTTTTTGGAAGGAATGATGCTAAAGCTGAAACTCCAGTACTTTGGCCACCTCATGCAAAGAGTTGACTCATTGGAAAAGACTTTGATGCTGGGAGGGATTGGGGGCAGGAGGAGAAGGGGACGACAGAGGATGAGATGGCTGGATAGCATCACTGACTTGATGGACGCGAGTCTGAGTGAACTCCGGGAGTTGGTGATGGACAGGGAGGCCTGGCATGCTGCGATTCATGGGGTCGCAAAGAGTCTGACACGACTGAGCAACTGAACTGAACTGAACTGAACTGACAGTCCCTGGCTGGTGACACTCAACATGTCACTTCGCCTCTGTTTGCTTCCATTTCCTCATCTGTGAGATGAGTGCGACGGACCATATAATCTCTAAGGTGTCTTCCAGCTTCCCATTCTGAGGTTCTATTATTTAATAATAAAGGAATATAAGATTATGCTCAAAACACCAGAGCAAGACTTTGCCAACAGAACACAATAACTGATTTTGTTTGCAAGCTGAGTGGCTTTTTCCCATCAGTAAGAAAGGATTGTGAAAGCTCTTCTCTAGGAGCAGGTCCCACATTAAGAAAATCTGATACAGGAGAAGCTCAACTTACTAAACAGATAAATTAAAAGGTGATTATTTGCATTACAAAAGAATTCACCACGGGTTTCCTTTAAATAGCTAAATCCCCCCATGCATTTAAAATGCAATCTGATTTAGTAGAATTCAATTTGTGCCATTTTTTAATTTTTAATAACACAGCCATTGCATAAAAAGACCACATTTAAAGTAATGAGAAAAAAAAAAGAATGAATATTAAAAAAAAAAAAGAATGAATATTAAAATATGTGAAAATGGAAAAAAAAAAAATAAAGTAATGAGAAGCCACTTTTATAATATGTATCATATAAGGAGAGGGGAAGGGGTGGAACCAACATTTATTGAGTGCTACAATGTGCCTGCAACCCACTCCAGTACTCTTGCCTGGGAAATCCCATGGACAGAGGAGCCTGGTAGGCTACAGTCCATCAGGTCGCAAAGAGTCAGACACAACTGACCAACTAAACAACAAACACAACATGCCTGGAGCCTCACATATGTTATCTCATTTCCACTGCACGATACACCCAGTGAGGTTGTATCACAGCCTCCACTGGGGATATAAGCAATCTAAAAGCAGAAGGATTATATGACTATGTCTAAAATCTTGGGCACAAATTCACATGGACTGATTCTACCTTCTTTCCCTTACCTCACACTCTTGGGTGCAGCAGACCGTGATGGATGGCCAGCTGACCTTGATTTGAAGGTTTGAACTGTGAGTGTGCTGCCATCCTAGGGTCTGAGAAGTGCCCCCCAGCACTCACTCCACAGCACAGGGTAAGTCACTAACCTGGGACCAGTTTGTTTCTAAACTGAGGGATGACTTCTGGCCACCTCCCAGGGTTTTGAAATCAAATGATACAATGTATATCAAAGTACTTCATAAACTGCCAAGTGCTATAAGAATGCACAGGGACCCTATTCTTTAACAATCAGTCCTACAATTGAAATAGTTTACTGATGTATTGTGCTTAGAAGACTTGGAAGCCCTGAAGAAAAAACACTTTTCCATCATACACAGGGCTGGTCAGACCTTAACAAGTCATGTGTCCAATGAATCAAAAGAAAACTGGAAGGAAGGACATAAGAGGAAAGTCAATGGAGATCAACATCTGGCTGGAGAGCCGAAGTTCATGGACACTTGAAGCATCCAAGAGGGTTATTCTGGAGAAAGTGGTGACAAGATATTCTTCTGTAGGGAGAAGAGGACAAGAGGAAGCCTTCCTAAGTTGTATGCAGGATATGATGCAGAGCTTCTACCACTAAGGCTTTTACCACTGGAAAAGTTGGCCAATAAACAGCCAGAAGACTTCTGTCTGCAGATATACCTTTGCCTGGAAAAGTATGTGCGCAGTAATTTGCACGTACTCCTCTTTAGCCTCTCCTACATCTTCACACTTGCGCACACCTGCTCCCTCCTCCCCCAGACCTGGATCTCCCCTCCGTCAGGGCTGATGTGTATGTTCTGCAGGTCAAAATCTTAAGACTTGGTTCTCCTGTTACTTTGGCCCTCCCCAGGCAGGGAGCAAATTCATCAACAGGGATCAAAACCTGCAGGTGCATTACTTGTCATCCCCCAACTGGAACATCTGCATTTTATAAGACTGTTTCCAGGAGATCCACAATTTCTTTACCAAAGAAATGTCTCTAATAGTGATTAGGACTGACACTGTAACAAGCCAAAGTGGGGAGTGACCCTGAGTCTGGAGCCTCTCAGATCCCTCCCACAGCAACGCCCACCACTGGGAAGGCAGGTCCTGGGAGAAGAAGGCACCGTGCTCAAGGTCCTCCATCAGGGAGTGAGTTATCACAACTTAAATTCAAGTACTAAGTAGAAATGAAAATCAAAGCAAAGAACTCTCTGAGCTAAGAAAGAAAGGAGGAAGAAGGGAGAGGGGGAAGCAGGAAAGGAAGGGAGAAAGGGAGGGAGGAGGAAAGAAAGAAAAGAAAGGGAGGGAAGGAGGGAGAGAGAGAAGAAGGAGAGAACGGGAAAATCTAAATTTCTAAATCTAAATCCAAACCTAAATTTAGCAGACAGAACCCTGCCCTCCTTGGGATGGAAACATTATAATTCAGCTGATTCTCCATTGACATCCATTTCTCCCAGAATATCATGGGGTGACCATGCCCCCACCAGAGCAAACTACACGAGTGAGTCTGGTGATGTCCAACCAGGTCCTGTCAAGAAAACATCAGCAATTACCTGAACCTTAAGACACCAGCCTATTCAACAGGCATGGAGATGTGGCCAGATCTTTGTTGTGGGTCCAGTTAAGAGATAAGTCCCTGCAACCATTTCTTTTTAAGATACTGGGACAGCGCAACCCCACTCCCCGGATGAAAGCAAAGTCCTCTTTCTGTTGGGCATCCTAACTACAGGAGGAAGAGGATGAGAAAGGAAGTTGGAGGGGGGAAAAAAATCCTTGCGACCCTGTACACATGTGTACAGTGTCCTGTGTCTCATGCCCTGAAGATAGTGGAACGGTTCTTCCACAATGATTGGCATGAGATGTTGCCAATGTGAATGTCAGCGGGTTGTTGCTGCACAAATACCAATTAAACAAGCCCCACAGCAGCTGCAACCTACCCAGCCAACTCTGAAAACAGCACATCTCTCCAGACCTCTAACTTTCTCCCTCACTCACTGGAGCCCAGCTCTTCCTTTTATTATTCCTTTTGGCATTAGATGTTTTTAGAATTATTCAACTAGTAATAATTTGTAAAAGGAGCAGGAGGGCAGAACTAGTGAGCACCAACCAAATAGAACAAATGGAGCCTAAATAACAGTAAAGAGCTGTGTTCTCAGCATCTTTTTCTTTATTCTAGATAAATCCTCTGCCTGCCGGGAGCCTCCTCTTATCTGTTCCTCCCCAAATCCCCGGTTTAAAGGCAAGATTTCTTTGTCTTTATACCAAGTATGATACAACCTGTAAGTTGACTCTGAAATGAAAGAACTGCATTTAAAAAAATCTTACTTCATTTTCCCTGGTGGGTAAACTTTTCCCTTCAAAATCATCAAACCACATATTTTCAAGAACCAGACAATGAATTTCATACAGCTGATTCTGTCTCCAACAGAGATCTTTCAGGGCATCAGTCACAAGCAAGTGACCGAGGTAAACTAACGTGGTTTCTGTAGCCATTTGCAATTATTGACAAACAATTTCATAACGGAAAATGGAAATTACAGTCGAGTGCAATAAACTGTTTATCCAAGATCTACCTGCTGGTGGCTCTTTTTCTTTTTTATTTGTTTCTTTCAAGCGAAACAGCAGCTATCATCGCATGCATTTCTCCCGTTTAAGATGTGTCTTATCAGAATCTCCACCACCAACCCGGTTTTCCAGTTCGTCTGCTGGCAGGATTTGTATTCAACCGCGGTGGTGGCCGAGACGGTAGCTTATTCTTGGGTGTTTGCGAGACTCCCACGCCGTCAGGTCTACGGGAAGGGATCACCCCCAAATGGCAAATAGGGCATTTACTCCTCCTCAAGCGGGACTCGCTTCGGTGTCTGAGGGTTTGGGGCTTCTGCAGCTGGCGGGTGGGTCTGTTTTCATCCCCACTCTCCTAGGCGCTCACATACTCTCTGATCCTGGGCTCCGCAATTTGGGCCACCAGGAAAACAAGTCTTCAGGGCAGCCTGGAGGGCGGAGGGGTGTGGGGGGTGGGGTCTTGCGCAGTTGGGTGACTCGCACACCCTTCTGCATTTCATTTGCACCAAGGGAGCCAGTTCGACAGACGTTGGGGGTGGAAGAGAGGGGGTCTGTTATATTTTCACCAACTGTACGAACCTCAAGGGATCTCCGAGCTGTTTGGCTGAGCAGCTGGGCTTGCTCTCGGTGCGGCTCAGAGGGTTCTCTACCTCTGCCGAGATTTCAGCCCGCAGCCACTCACCCCACCCCCGCTCCCCTCTTCCCTGCCGCATCTTCCTTTTTCTTCTCAGTTCCTTCGGCTGTTGAACCCAGGCTCCGGGTAGAGCCAGGGCCTTAGGAGAACTACCCAGTCCTCTGGCTTTCCCGCGCCGCCGGGGTATTGCGGCGCCGCCCCAGTCCCCCCGCGCGCCTGGGCAATCTAGGTTCCGCGCGCGACCGGGCAGGGAGCGCCTCCTCCCCCGACGCACCTGGCACCCAAAGTACCCACGCCCCGCGCGGGTCGGTGCCAAACTGGGGCCACGCTGGCTGCAGGTGCTTCGGAGGAGCTGTCGGGTGCCTCGCCTTTGCTTTTTAAACTCAAGATTCCTGAGACCATTCCTTCCGCCTTCCCCTGCCCCGCCCCCCGCCATCCCCAGTAGGACACGGAACTCCAATGTTTTCCCAAAAGCCGAAAAGGGGCGGGGGGTGGGGGGGAATCCCAGTCTCACAGGGCTAACTCGGTGAATGCAAACTCGAGGCAGACGTATCCTATGTCACGATGTGGGGTCCCGCGAACGCCTCAAGTACCCGGCTTCTCCCGAGACCCCTCATCTTCCCTAGATCCTGGTTAGCTTCATCCAGCCCCACGCTCAAGAAGGCGGGGGGCTGGGGTTACCCCAACTCATCCTGGAAGCCTGTAACTTCGAAAATCCCTCCCGTTACATTCGCAGAACGGAGGTACCTCGTCATCTTGGCGGGGCAAGTCCGGATTCCGCCAGGAGTAGGTCCGGGAGGTCACCCGGGCAGGCAGTCCAAGGAAGAACGCTTTACAATCCTGCCGCCGCGCGCCCCATCCGAGCACTCTAGGCGCGCCTGCCCCTTCCCGTCACCCTTCAGTCTCCCATTCGCCGACTAAACTTTTGGGGGACCACATCTCCAAGCCTCGGGAGTTTCATGCTAAAGCCTCCCTCTTTTCCGAACCTCTTCACTGGAATGTAATCACGGGAAGATAAGAGGGGTGGCTGCCTTGTTCTTTGCAACGTAAAATCAACAGACACCCAATCAAGCTCCAATGCCCGGCCAGCCCCTCGCCCCCTGGTGCCCACTCTCCCTCGCCTCCCCCCCATTCCCGTCACCTCCGCCCACTAGTTCTCTCTCAGACTACGGGTGCGCAAGGCCATCTACTTGGACGCCGGAAAAGCAGATCACTAAAGTGATCTGAAAGAGACGGTGCACCTGCCTGGCCACTGGGTGGTTTGGGGGAAGAAAATGTAAAGAGGAATAAAAACGGGGCAATTTTCTTTTTTTTTCCGCAAGCACAGCCTTTGGGGAGAGTTCAGGGGTGGGGAGCTTTTTTTCTTCTTCCTGTGGTTGGGCACTTGCTTTCCTCTTTTCCTCCTTCCACTGCTCGGCGAGTCTTACCCTGCTCCCCGCAGAGGGCGCGGTGAGAAAGCCCGCTGGGGGCCCGCCGCTCCATGTCAGAGCCGCTGCCGCGCGAGGCGAGCACCGCGGCCGCACTTGTGGCTGGTCTCGGGGCTGAGGGGGCTGAGCTGGCCCTGCCGGCGCCAAGTCTCTTCCATGTGAATAACAAATACTCCCACCGGCGGCCGCGATTGGTCTGCGCGCCGCGCCTCCCGATCCTCCGCCTGCGGCCATTCACCCCGCGCGGCGCGCGGAGCCGCGGCCGGGATCGCGCCCGGGATCGCCAATCGCTTCGCGCCAACCAGTCACCCCGGGAAGCGGGAGGAGGAACTCCGAGGGGCGGGAGCCCCTGGATTTCGGTGTCTCGGAGCTGCCCGTGCGCGGGCAGGGAAAGGGTCACTCAGCCGGCAGATTCCCTCTCCGCGCTACATCATCTCAGTCCTCAGCGATGCGGGGAACAGAAATGTCAATAGTTCTGATTTTTAAAAATCACCCTATCCGCCCTGCCCCCAACAAAAAAGGGAGGGCCCAAAGACGCGGGGCGGGGCGGGGGAGGGGGAGGATAGTGGCAGGGAGGGTAGGAAGAAGTGCGGGCGGCTGGAAGGAGGAATATGGCTGTGAAGCAGCTAAGTGCCTCCGAATGCCAGAAGAGTTCGGGACCGCGCGGTAAGCGCCGCACCAAGGCCACCCGGAGCCCGAAGTCGGGACCGCGAGCCCGGGGCTCGCCTTCATCAACGCCGCTCCGAAAAGGGTCCCGGGGAAGAATACACGGTAGACAGCACCTGTCCCGCCCCACGCTTTCCTGTCGGGGATGCTCAAAGTAAAGCCTCCAGCCACGCGCTTCCCCTGCAAAGTTTGCTCGCGCCGCGCTGCTGCTCAGCCGTTTGTCTTGACCGGCGGCTCGGGCGATCATCTCCCTGCCCTTGACTCCCACGGCGCCGTCTATCGAGCCCCTGCAGCCCAAGCCCGGACGCAAGACCCGCCGGCTACTGGCCCTGAGCATAAGGGGGTGCGGGCCGGCACGATAGCCGGCGTCTTATTGAGGTGATTTTAGCAGCCGCAGATGCGGGGCTGGAAAATCCTGGAGACCCGCGCCCGCAGCTCCTGGGTTCCCGAGGGGAAATCGGGAGTCCCTTCGCCTCCAGCTGATGCAAGCCCACCAGACTCTACAACCACGGCCCAGCGGCCCTCCCGCACGAGCTACCACCGCCCAGGCACCCCGCACCTGTTTGAAAAAAGAAGAGGGAGCCCCCTCGCCGCCCAGCGCCTGGGGGAGCTGCGGCCCACCCAACCTTGTGTTGGTGAGAAAGTTCCATCTAGAGGCGGCCGCACGCAACTGCAGCACGCGCCCCAGGCCCGACCTCCTGCCCTGGCCGCCAAGTGAGCCCAGGACAGAGCGCCTCCTCTCTCCACCGTCCAGACCTCGTGGGAACGTGGAGGAGAAAGGAACCGCCAGTGGAAGATGGGGAGGACTGACGAGGGGAGGACAGACCCGGTGCAAGGCAGGCCTTCTCTCCCCAGTAGGCATCTCTGCAATGAATTACACCTTTCAAAGCATCATGAACTTCGTAAGCATGATGACAGGTACCTTGCATTAATCTCTGTATATTGCTTATCCTGTGTGGGCTTCTTTCGCTCTCACATCAACTGTCAGGTGATCAAAATTACTAAGTCCACTCTACAGGTGAAGAAGGAAACTGAGGCTTAGAGACACAACTGGAAAGCCCTCGAGCCAGAAATCAGAGCTGCCCAGCTTCCAAGCCCCATACACACTTCTTATCTGGGGCTGTTGCATTAATGTACTAAGTTTCCTGTTTCATAAAGCCACACTCACTCTTTGTCACTTAGAAAAATCTACAAGTTTGCAGCTCAGCAGACCTCTTCTCTGTTCATTTCTATCTCTTCCCATTCCTTTTCTCTCCCAACACATGAGGGGCTGTTGGGAGGATGGAGAGTTTGGAGAGAGAAAATGGGCTGGATCCCCTGTCCTCAAGTTTATACCCGGGAATCCTCAATTCACTGTGAATGCACAGTGTAGCCTTGAAGGGAGTGACCAGCAGACAGTGCAGCCTGGGGCAGTGCAGAGAGAAAAAGCCTTCATTGATACAGAGATGGGGCTGGGAGGGCTCATGGGCCACATGTCTGCACATGAAGTTTGGGGGACTTTCTTACCCACTGAAAGGGATCCCTCCTCCCCCAGGTGTGGGAAGGTAAACTCAGAAGCCTGATTCCGTAGTCAACAGCCCACCCCACCCCACCCCACACTGTAGACTGGCGATATCTGTCTCAGCTTTACCATGTGAGCATTAAAACGTTTGGGGGGGGGGGGGGCGGGGAGAGAGAGAGATAAAGGGGAAGACAGGCAGTCAGCCCAAACGTACCTGTGCCCACAGAGCTACTGACTGCATGGTAGCCTTCAGGATCTGCTAGAGACCAGCCATGGGGCCAGCAGGGCTGTCGCCCAGGTGAGCACAGAGGGCAGAGCCCTGGCAATCTGGTGGGCCCATGTCAGAAACAAGGACAGCACAGCTGGCTGTGGTTTTGGAGGGCTGGCCAGGCAGAGTGAGCTGCTCAGGGAGAAATGCCTAATGAGCCTGCTTTTCTTCTTCCTCTGTTGATCACTGCCTGTGGAGAACTGGTGCCCTGCACACAAGCACATACATGGCAGCCTCTTCTGGTGCAGCCCTCTGAAAGATGAGCCGAACTGACCTCTCCCGGGAACGTATTGGGCTTCCCTGGTTACTCAGACGGTAAAGAATCTGCCTGCAATGCGGGAGACCTAGGTTTGATCCCTGGGTCAGGAAGACCCCCTTGGAGAAGGATATGGCAACCCACTCCAATATTATTGCCTGCAGAATCCCATGGACAGAAGAGCCTGGCAGGCTACATACAGTTCACGCCATCACAGAGTCAGACACAACCGAGCAACTAACACATACAGGGGCAAGTATAATACTGATGTTCAGTTCTGCATCCTCTTTAACTCTCGAAAGTCAGAACAGGGCTATCATCCCAATCCTACGTGAAATCTGGTCCATAGAGAACAGATTCATTCTACATATCTAAGAGTGTTTCTAGTGACTGTATCTGGTGGCCCCTGAGCAAGTGACAAGCTTATACACGGGTTAGAATCCAGACAGACGTCAGGGCACAGGAAGAGAGACCGTCTCCAGGAGTCACTGGTCCCTGTCAATGACAGTCACATGGAAAAGGCAGTCAGCAGTCCCAGCTGGACTCAGCCTGCTCTCATCCTATGGCTCCTCTCACCTTTTGCTGCAGCCCACGTCAGCAGCTCATTCCAGAACCACCAGCCTGGTCCCGCCTTGGGCTACCACACCACAGTAGGAAATGTGTCTTTGGAAAGTGTCTGACCTCATCATCCATCCCACCCCTAAATATTTATGCCAGCCAAATCTATTTCCTGATGGTTAATCCTCCAAGAAGATTTGCCTGTAATCTCCTCACTTTTCCATTGATTTTAAACATGAAAAACTGCCCATGTGTTAGAAAATGCAAAAAACAATGCCATATGTTTGGGGTCCATTTAACTCAAGCTGTGATATGTATTTCACACATGGAGATTTATGCCACAGTTCCTGCTTTGGGGTACTCACTGAGACTCAGAAACTTGCGGCTACTCACCCAGGAGGAATACTGATGGCAGGAAGCTCCCACATGGGACAAAGCTGACAGAGTAAAGTGGGAATAAAATTTATTTCTTCTGGAAACTCAGACTCTCTCTATATATATATTATTTTTAGCTAGACCGTCTGCAAGTGGTGGTGAGTGTACCAGTGTGGATTTTGCTCAATTTATGAAAGCCCTGGCTCCTGGAAGCAAGATTAAACGTGTGAGATTGACAGACAGGGCCAATGAAGTTCAAGTGTGCCCCTCCCCATACTATCAGCCCACCCCTACCTGCAGGCACCATGGAAGGGGTTTCCTGAGAGAGGACTGATGACAGTATGTATGTGCATCCCTGCTGGCTTCAGCTGGGCTCCTCCAGGAGCACAACCTGAGATTTAAGGGCAGGCAGTTTATTTAAGAAGGGGCTTTCCTGGTAGCTCAGATGGCAAAGAATCTGCCTGCAATGCAGAAGACCTAGGTTCAGTCTCCGGGTCAGGAATATCCCCTGGAGAAGGGAATGGCAACTCACTCCAGTATAGTTTATTTAAGAGGTAAAGGAAAGGAACTTCCCCAGTGGTCCTGTGGTTAAGACTTTGCCTTCCCATGCAGGGGATGTGGGTTTGATTCCTGGTTGGGGAGCTAAGATCCCATGTGCCTCTTAGCCAAAAAACAGAAGCAATATTGTAACAGATTCAATACTCTTTTAAAAAATGATCCTCCTTGAAAAAAAAAGGTGAAGAAGGGCCCAGTAGTGGAGTGAGCAACTGAGCCACAATAGAGTACATTATCAAGCCAGCTGCCCCTGTGGGGCCTGGGGAGTTTTCATGTTTTGCAAACATTCCAGGTGACTCTGATGACTTTCCCTAAAATAGGAAACCCACTGCTTTCAGGAAATCATTCTCCTCCCAATCAACAGGCAGCATATTTAAATATATAAAAGCTTACTTGGAAAGCCTAGGGAAACAGACCTTCAAACTCAAGAATCCCTGGAGGAGAGAAGCCCGTGCCACCCAAGTCTGTGGTCACAGAAGCTCCTCGTTCTCTTTTCCACTCTTTTTAAACCAAGAAAGTTCCACCCAGTATTTTCTAAGGGGAAAAAAGGGTGAGTCTCTGCTGCCCTAAATTTGTCATTAACGAGTCCTTTCATTTTCACCTTTTAACATTTCTACACCTCAATTTCTTATGGGTGTGGCAGAGACCTGTCCAATCAAGATTCATCAGTAGTGTGAAGTTGCCACAAGAAAGTGATGCATGCGTGCGCACACACACACACACACACACACACACACACACACACACACACACAGGGGCTACATTTCCCTACCTTCCTTGCATCTAGGATCCAGGCAGAGCCATGTGTCTGCTCTTTGTAGAATGAATGAACAGTAGTGATGCAGATCACTTCTGGCCCAAGGAAACCAAGAAGAAAATGCTTCCTCACCCTCTCTTTCCCCTTCTTCCAGTGGGAAGCAGAGATTTCCATGGTCCTAGGATTGGCAGCTCAAGATGGAAGGGCCCTGGGTCCTCCAATTGCCAAGCTGAGGAATGCACCCTGCTTGCCAGAACATCCACACTGAATTGTTGGGAGAGCAAGAAACTCTCACGTGTTGTCACTGAAATTTAAAGATTCAATTGTTATAGAACATAATTGTTACTCCAATAAGGTGGCGTTGGAGGAGGTCATCAAGAAGCCGTGACCTCTTGACCAGCAAGCTGACCCCAGACAATCAGGGGTCCCTCACTTCCCTCACCTGTCCCTGGAGTGTACAGCTGCCTCCCGTTCCCATGCTAGCAGCTGTTTCAAGGTCGTGGCCACAACTGTGAGAGAGTGAGGTGCTGTTGAGCTTGTTGGACTGAACATTTAACTGAACCCAGTTAAGGCTTCTATATAAACTTTTAAGATTCTGGTGAGTCAATGCGAACATCTACTCATCTCACAGTCACATTAGATAAGCCTCAGATGTTGCCTTGATTATTATTAAACCAATTTGGAGTGGTCCACCTCATTCTCCAGTCTCTCCTTGCCCTCCACGTTCAGGTTCAGTTTCAGATCTCACCCAGGGAGCTCCCAAGGATGCAAGCCAGCAAATGGACATGGTAACATCTGTCCCCACTTACCTAGAAGACACAAAAGGGAAATGCTCCTGCTTCTCCAAGGACCACTTGAGGTCAAGCTGAGCAGGTCACATATCCTCCCGCAGCACCACTGATGCACCCAGTGGCATGGGGCCATGTCCACATCCTTCACAAGCCCAGTCCTCCCTACCCCTCACATAGTTGGGCCTGAGAGAAGGAAACGATGATTAATGCAGCCCCTCTACGTCACTGGTGTTTTCCTCCTCCCAAAATAGCCACTTCATGGAACATCTTCAAGCCCAGGGGACTGTACTTGTGAGGAAGAAACTGCTTTTCACTTCTTATATGAAAGAATGAAGAAAGTGAAGTTGCTCAGTTGTGTCCGATTCTTTGCAACCCCATGGACTATAGCCTGGCCAGGCTCTTCTGTCCATAGGGATTCTCCGGGCAAGAATACTAGAGTGGGTTGCCATGCCCTCCACCAGAGGATCTTCCTAACCCAGGGATCGAACCCAGGTCTCCCACACTGCAGGCAGATTCTTTACCATCTGAGCCACCAGGGAAGCCTAGTACATGTGGGCTTTCAGAGCTTTAATCATGCATGTCTATAGCTTGTCGGGCACTCAGAGCATTTGTTACACAAGGAAAAGCATCCTCCATTTGTAAAACACTCTTCAACTGACAGAGAATTAGATATTGTTGCACTGAAAAAGGAAAAACATAAGGGTTTGAGGTAGAGAATCAATAATAGGCAGGGATTTCAATGCTTTTTAATAGCTTTTTTTTTTTTTTTGGTATTGTGAATTACACTCATTTCACATGCTAGCAAAGTAATACTTGAAATTCTCCAACCTAGGTTTCAACAGTACATGAACCAAGAACTTCTAGACGTTCAAGCTGGATTTAGAAGAGGCAAAGGAATCAGAGATCAAATTGCCAACATCCATTAGATCATAGAAAGAGCAAGAGAGTTCCAGAAAAACATCTACTTCTGCTTTATTGATTATGCCAAAGTCTTTGACTGTGTAGATCACAACAAACTGTGGAAAATTCTGAAAGAGATGGGAATACCAGAACATTTTACCTGCCTCCTGCAAAACCTGTATGCAGGTCAAGAAGCAACAGTTAGAACTGGACATGGAACAACAGACTGGTTCCAAATAGGAAAAGGAGTACATCAAGGCTGTATATTGTCACCCTGCTTATTTAACTTCTATGCAGAGTACATCATGCAAAATGCGGGCTGGATGAAGCACAAGTGGGAATCAAGATTGCCAGGAGAAATATCAGTAACCTCAGATATGCAGATGACACCACTCTTATGGCAGAAAATGAAGAGGAACTACAGAACCTCTTGATGAAGGTGAAAGAAGAGAGTGAAAAAGCTGGCTTAAAACTCAACATTCAGAAAACGAAGATCATGGCATCTGGTCCCATCACCTCATGGCAAATAGATGGGGACACAATGGAAACAGTGAAGGGCTTTACTTTCTTGGCCTCCAAGATCACTGCAGATGGTGACAGCAGCCAGGAAATTAAAAGACACTTGCTTCTTAGAAGAAAAGCTATGACCAACCTAGACAGCATATTACAAAGCAGAGACATTGCCAACGCAGGTCCATCTAGTCAAAGGTATAGTTTTTCCAGTGGTCATATATGGATGTGAGAGTTGGACCATAAAGAAGGCTGAGTGCCGAAAAACTGATGCTTTTGAACTGTGGTGTTGGAGAAGGCTCTTAAGAGTCCTTAGACTGCAAGGAGATCAAACCAGTCAACCCTAAAGGAAATCAGTCCTAAATATTTGTTGGAAGGACTGAAGCTGAAGCTGGAGCTTCAATACTTTGACCACCTGATGCTGGGAAAGATTGAGGGCAGGAGGAGAAGGGGACAACAGACGATGAGATGGTTGGATGGCACCACTGACTCAAAGGACAAGAATATGAGCAAGCTCCAGGAGATGGTGAAGGACAGGGAAGCTTGGAGTCCATGGAAGCTGCAGTCCATGGAATCTCAAAGAATTGGACACGACTGAGCGAATGAACAACAACAGTAGTTCGTGTACAATATTATATTGTAAAGATCTTTAAAGATTATATTCCACTTACTATAAAACATTGGCTATATGCCCCATGTTGTACAATATATCCTTATAGCTTATTTTAGACTTAATATTTTGTACCTCTTAATCCCCTACCCTTATATTGCCCCTCCCTGCTTCCCTCTCTCCCACTGATAACCACTAATTTGTTCTCTGTATCTTTGGATCAGCTTCTTTTTTTTTATATTCACTACTATGTGACCCAGCAATCGCACTCCTGGGTACATATCTGAAAGAAACAAAAACACTAATTTGAAATGATACATGCACCGCAGTGTTCATAGCAACAGTATTTATAGTAGCCAAGATATGGAAACAAGCTAAAGGTCATAAATGGATGAATGGATGAAGATGTTTTATATATATATATGTATATATATATATATATACACACACACACATATGCCTTTTGGGTCTTTGCATGTGTGCTTGGTCCGTATCTGACTCTGCCACCCCCTGGACTGCAGCCCGCTAGGCTCCTCTGTCCATGGGCTTTTCCAGGCAAAAATACTGGAGTGGGATGCCATTTGCTACTCCAGGGGATCTTTCCAACCCAGAGATGGAACCCAGGTTTCCTGTGCCTCCTGCACTGGCGGGCAGGTCCTTTACCACCAGCGCCACCTGGGAAGCCCATGTACCCATATGTACACAGACTATAGAGTTCTACTCATCCACTAAAAAGAATGTAATTTTGCCAATTGCAGCAACACGGATGGACTTGGAGGGTATTATGCTAAGTGAAATCAGCAGGACTAAGACAGATACTGCATGATGTCACGTATCTGTGGAGTCCAAGAAATACAGCAAGCTAGTGAATATAACAAAAAAGAAGCAGACTAGTGGTTACAGCTTTCATTTTATTCTTTTACTTCCAGATGATCACATAGCACTCCAGAGGATTTCTCCTGCTGGTACCTGACAGCAGTCTGATTTCCCCCCCCTTTTCTCCTTTTCCTCTTTCCTTCTTCCATATTCAGATACTTAGTAGTGACTTTGTTAGGAGGAAGAAAAGTGGAAAAGATGATCATTGTTTGGAAGCATTGTCGCGCTTCTTAATTTTTAAAGTTTTAATTTTCTTAAAGTTGAGGAAGGGAGAAAGTGAAGCAGAAAAGGAACCAAAGAAGGAAGGAGAGAAGGAGAGAGGAGGGGAAATGAAGTTTCCAGGAAAGACTCTCGCCCTCTGGGGTCTTACTGCCTTAAATTAGAAGTCAGGGAGGAACTCCCAGCTCACTTTTCTGAGAAGCAGAATCCGAGAGGATGTCCAGGGGCAAGCTGTGGGGACACTTTTCTGAGCAGGAAAGTAAGTGGTGGTAGAGGGAGGTGTGCAGGCTGGTGGGATCACGCGGACTGCACACTGCAGACAGGAGGGCGCCCCACAGCTATTGGGAGTGGTGAGGAAGAGGGCAGAGGTGGGAACCTGCCCAGAACAGTAGCTGATGGGAGGGGCCAGGGCCAGATAAGAGGATGTGAAAACCGAGAATTTAAACAAGAGGTGGAAGAGTAATCTTTTTCCCCCAAGGACAAGTTAATGGTTGCTCAGAACTGGAAGGGTGTTTAAAAAGGCCCATGCAAAGTCCCCATTGCTAACTCCTGGACCTGCTCACTTCTCTCTCCTTTCCTCCCCTGCCTTCTCTACCTTTGACTCCTAAATCTACCCTCTCTGTCCACCTTCCTTCCTTCCCATGTTTCTTTCCCCTTTCTTTCAGTCCTTACTTCCTAAGTGAACTTATTACAGAGCAGATGGTTATTTATTATATGTTATACTTTCAGAGGGCTTCCCTGGTGGCTCAACGGTTGGGAAGATCCCCTGGAGAAGGAAATGGCAACCCACTCCAGTATTCTTGCCTGGGGAATTCCATGGACAGAGGAGCCTGGCGTGTTGCAGTCCATGGGGTCCCAAAGAGTTGGACACAAGTTAGTGGCTAAACAGCAGCAAGAATAATACTTTTAGAATAGAATTTCCTGTTCTTTGTTCTCTGTTTAAAACATTGAGATGGTTGTTTGTTTAAAAATAAAATAAAACCTGTGTTTTATCTTCACTGTGTTTAATTTCTGTGACCTTCAATAGATTTTTCTTTCCCCTTCTCTGACTCTTGATAAGAAAAAAGTTTTCATGTCCCTATTTTGAACTATAATGGTTGGATTTAGTCCTTGGCTATAAAAGAGCATGTGTGTGTGCATGTGAAGCCACTTCACTTGTGTTTGACTCTTTGCGACCCTCTGGACTGTAGCCCATCAGGCTACTCTGTCCATGGGATTCTCCAGCCAAGAATACTGGAGTGGGTTGCCATGCCCTTCTCCAGGGGATCTTCCTGACCCAAGGATCGAACCTGTGTCTCTTGCATTTCCTGCATTAGTAGCTGGGTTCCTTACCATTCGTGCCACCAGAGAAACCCTATAAAATAGTATATGAAAGTGAAAGTGACTCAGTTGTGACTGACTCTTGGCAACTCCATGGACTGTCCATGGAATTCTCTAGGCCAGAACACTGGAGAGGGTAGCCATTTCCTTCTTCAGGGGATCTTCCCGACCCAGGAATTGAACTGGGGTCTCCTGCGTTGCAGGCAGATTCTTTACCAACGGAGCTATCAGGGAAGCCCACAAAATAAATAAATTCTCCCTTGACGAGAGGGCCATTTTTTTGTAAGTCCAAGGTTTCCAATTGAAAATAAGAATGACCTGTCCAATCTGAACTAAATTAAAAATTTCTGCATATGACCTGGGGATTAAGGATTCCTTCCAATATGAAGTCAGTACAAAGAGGACATGTTAAACTGGTTTCAGTAATCTATATTGCAAATATTATGCTACATCATGACAAAGGACAATAAAGGTTTTATTGGCAGCTCTTGGAAGGGTGGGCAGGTAGGTGAGGAAAGGATGATAAGCAACAACAGACTTTGCAAAAAAAAAAAGGGGGGGGGGGCCTAACTCTCAAAGCCTAAAATTAAACCTTTCATCTAATTCTGATACAATTTTAGATGCCTGAGTAGGGCCTCCAGCTGCTGCGTGCTGAGGTGTGATCTTGTCACTGCCATGTTCAAGGAGGACTTGTCACAGCTGCGCCTTGGCTAAAAGAACTCTCAGAGGCACCTGACTGTTGCTGGATTGTGCTCCAGCTGCCGCAGCGAGGAGGCATCTCATCCGTCCCCACACCAGGCAAGGCCAAAACATCCCCTCGAGTCAGCAGACCTCCAGGCACACCCAGTGCCCCACCATAAAGACAACTAGATAGTTCACCATGCTCAAGTTCAAATTAATCAGGTGAGGATTTTGTAAACTCCCCAAGAAACAGACAGACAATATAAACCTGTCTTCATGTCCAAACAGAAGTTTGTAGAGGCGGCCAGCTTACCATCTGACAAGACCAGCCATCTACCCAGGTGTCTCCTTTCAAGGAACTGTTTTCAGAAAAATGCATCCTCACACGTTCATCTCAGAAGCTCAAAACAAGTGTATAAGGGCTAAGATTTTCTTTTGTAAATTCTCATAGGTGTAGTGGGAGGAAATTGAGTCTGTTCTCTGTCAGTGAGGACCACTACTCTTATCTGGGCTTGGAGAGGAGACAAAGAAATAAGAAAACAGAAAGCAAAGAGGAAAAAGAGGGAATAAAGCAAGAAGGGAAGCCAGAAGTTTGCTTCAGAATTTTGTGTGTGCGTACTCAGTCGTGTCTGACTCTTTGCAACCCCATGGACTCCTGCAGCCCGCCAGACTCCTCTGGGATTGTCCAGGCAAGAATACTGGAGTGGATTGCCATTTCCTTCTCCAGGGGATCTTCCTGACGCAGGGATCAAACACTTGCTTCTTGAGTCTCCTGCAGGCAGATTCTTTACCACCTGGAACAGAATTAAAGTTACCCCAAAACCAGAGGAACTCAAATTTTGACCAAACCTAGAATAACTGATCTGGAAAAAAACTATTGAGATGATCTTTCCAAACCCTTCAAATTCTGGTGAGGAAACTGATGGCCAGAGTCCCTGGTAAGTTAGAGGAAGAGATGGGAGTAGAAGCTGGCTTGCTGACCCCGGTCCAGTCCTTGGCACACCACCCTGACCTTGAATGAGGAGTGTTTAGTTTTACATTTTTAGTTATGAATATATGGTATATATGTTTACAGCATTACAGGTTTATTTTCTCTGTGTTTGATTATTCTCTGCAATATATTTTCAAATTAAGTTAATATGTTTTCTACTAAATCACACTGACTCTAACATTGACTGGGTATTTAAATTTACATGACCAAATGTCTTAACCTCATTCAAACTGAAGTGTATTCAAATAAAGGAGACAAAGAAAGTGAATATTGCAATTTATTTACATTTCCCAAAAGCATGATTTAAGGATTACCTACTCTTGAGCACAGCATTATCGTACTTACAAGCTTTCTATATTCAACCTCATGAGATTGAATATGGAAATGAGATTCAATCTCATTTTCAAGACATATGGATAAAAGGTGTGGCATCTATGACAGTTAACACTCCTCCCTGAGAGGAGTGGCAATGGGCAATGGCAACACACTGGCAAACATGGCTGACACTCATCTCTCCAAGCAAACCTGACCTGAGTCCCCAGCCTTCTTCCTCCCAGCTCAGCAGGCCCTCTCCTTCAGGAGCAAAATTATAAACATTTAAACAAAGGGACAATAGTAGAAACTTCATGTTTAGCACATGCAGGATGTTTCTTTATTAATGAGGACTATTCAGATCACTAAATTGTGTCAAACCAAATAAACCAGTGCTGAAAGCAACTGTATGTGAATCAAGTAGACAAGGAAATATAATTTCTAACAGTTTTGTCATCAGCTAGGGTTAAGTTTCCTGGTTTCTCAAGGATGACTCCTACATGACTTATTTTGCAACCTCTGTGGCATGTTTAAAGTGAAAGTGTACGTCTTTCACTCATGTCCAACTCTCTGCAATCCCATGGACTGCAGCCCGCCAGGCTCCTCTGTCCATGGGATTCTCCAGGCAAGAATACTGGAGTGGGTTGCCATTTCCTTCTCCGGAGGATCTTCCTCAGCCAGGGATTGAACCTGGGTCTCCTGCATTGCAGACGGATTCTTTACCACTGAGCCACCACAGAAGCATATTTAAACTAGTGTCTGTTTATATTAAGACAATAAGACCCTCTGCATTTCTAGAATAGGTTTCCTTTCCCCATTCATAGCCCACAGAGCTATGGCAAAGTAATTGGGAATTTCTCTAAGGTTCTTCCCTCCCTTCTATTTCTTTCTTTCTTCTCAACCAAACAACTACCAACCAACCAATAAATAATTAAGCCAGCCTCTTATCTCCAAAAAACAACCATAACTAACTAACTAACTCCCTCGAAACCAGTCCCTGGGACTTCCCTTGTGGTCCAGTTGTTGAGAATCCCCTTGCCAGTGCAGGAGATACAGATTCAGTCCCTGGTCCTGGAAGATCCCACATTCCTTGGGGCAAATGAGCCCCATGCACCACAACTACTGAGCCCACCCTCTGGGGTGCAGGGGCTGCAACAAATGAGCCTGCACGCCCAAGAGACTATTCTCTGCAACAAGAGAAGCCACCGCAATGAGTAGCCTGCACACCGCAACTAGAGAAAGCCCACGTGCAGAATAAAGACTCAGTGCAGCCAAAATCAAATAATAAATAATTTTTTTTAAAAACCCACCCCCCATTCTTAAGAAATGACTAAAATTCCATCATCCATTTTCTTCATTCTGTTTTTTCGGGGGAGGTCTATTTATTTTTTGGTAACTCAAATACCCTTACATTCTCTAGCTCAATCAAAATCTACTCTCAAGAAAAACGTACGCTACACTAAAATTGAAATGACTACCAGCAACTTAAAAAAGATACATCTCCCTGGAAAGGATTTGCCTTTTAGCAAAGTTCTGTGGAGATGTATGCTGCTGCTGCTGCTAAGTCGCTTCAGTCATGTCCGACTCTGTGCTACCCCATAGACGGCAGACCACCAGGCTCCCCCATCCCTGGGATTCTCTCAGCAAGAATACTGGAGTGGGTTGCCATTTCCTTCTCCAATGCATGAAAGTGAAAAGTCAAAGTGAAGTCGCTCAGCTGTGTCCGACTCTTTGCGACCCCATGAACTGCAGCCCACCAGGCTCCTCCATCCATGGGATTTTCCAGGCAAGAGTACTGGAGTGGGGTGCCATTGCCTTACCCAGTGCCTATTCAGTTCCCAGGACTTAACAGACTCTAACTTTGTATTTAACTGAACTGACAGCTCAGTGGGCAAAATTAAAGACTGCAAAATCAAACTGTTTTCATTAGAGCACTCTTTGCAGAGTGACAACTGTTTCTACTGGTAAGTTATGGTTATCAGTATAACAATATATTGGCTCATATAGAACAGTGCTAGCATTCAGGTACCATTTGGAAAAATCTTTGACTGATATATTGTTATTTTAGTCCAGGCAAACCAAATAACTCTTGTAACATAGTTTTCATGGATAGCTTGTCTCATCAACTAGTTAATAAACTTGATTTCAAAGAAGACATAGATATGGTATCTTATTTTACACAGCTCTTAACATATGCCTCACCTGTAATCAGACCACAGCAGTGTTGGTTGAATAAATGTGAGGACAAATGAATAAAAATGGGATGGAAAAATGGAAGCATGGAAGGGGGGATGTTTGAATGGATAGATGATTAGATGGATGAAAGAAAAGAGTATCAATGAGCTAGAAGGGAAGTCATGGGTTAAATGCCACAATTCACTTTCACCAAGACAAAACTTTGAGTTTCTATTAGAAGCAAATCCATATACATTAGAGAGAGTAAAGGGGAAGAAAGGACGAATAAAGGATCAGTGTAAGAGACAGCCTGGGCAGTAAGAAAGTGGTGATGATAAGAAAACCTTAACATACCAGGGTATCAGAAAATTGTCTAAAACTTGGAAAGAGGCAAAAATAGATTACTGGGAACACTTTCACTGCAGTGCTGGGCTTGGCTTTTTATTGTCTTAGCCAATTTACAACTCTGCAGAACAGAGGTTAATTTATAGATGTTTGTTTGGTGGAAGAGGTAACCAGAGAGATTATGGTTTATGACTCAGTTGGAATATTAACCAGTTTTGTATCTATCCCCTCGTTCTTATCTTAGTATTGCCTATAAAGGCATAGGGATGTCTCAAATGTTCTTTGAACCAGTTTTCTTAACATCTTATTGGTTTCCTCGTTAAATTAATGATTTAAAGAAAATATTTGATAGATGTTCACATTTGTGTGAAGGTCATGATTTTCCTTTTACAGAAATTATCAAAAATCTTCATGACACATCATTAGGGAAATATTAAGTGATTTAGGAGCTAGAACATCTAGCCTGGTTCTCAGGCTCCACCACACAACCAGCCACTTGGCTGGTCCTTTGATGTCTGGTTTCGCATCTGTGAGAGTCTTATTTTCATCCAGTGCTACCAAAGGAATGATAGTATAAATATAACTTCATATACTTGGATGACAAAAGTAAATATTTATTAATTCATTCCACAATAATGTTCCTATATTACAGAGTCTCTGTACTAGGAAATATGGGGGAATGTCCTGGACTGATGCTGAAGCTGAAGCTCCAACTGACTCATTAGAAAAGACCCTGATGCTGGGAAAGATTGGAGGCAGGAGGAGAAGGGGATGACAGAGGATGATGCGGTTGGATGGCACCACCAACTGATGGACATAAGTTTGAGCAAGCTCTAGGAGTTGGTGATGGAGAGGGAAGCCTGGCATGCTGCAGTCCATGGGGTTGCAAAGAGTCAAACACAAGTGAGCAGCTGAACTGATTATTTTGAAATTATAAGGCCATGGAAAACAATTTTACAGTTTTTTACCAATTAAAAAAAAAAAGAAATTTAATGGTTCTCTTTCTGTTTGAAGGGAATTTTATACCCACACTAGAAATACAGATTCAAAGGCCAAATACTTTACAAAGATGGAAGAGAGAAATAACTTCAATACTGAAGCTAATTACTAATATTTGAAATCGTCAAGAAAATGGGGCAATGAAAATTTTGACAAATCTTAGACAAACTTATCTAGCTGTAGTAATTAGATTGAGATCTACACAAAGCATGTATTCTCCCTCATCCATTTCATAGTTACAGTGAGCTGGGATAACCACTCTAGATGGTTAGTTTGGTTAGAATGCTGTGTGAAAGAGATCATAGTGGTAGGTCCTCTTCCTAGGTGAGCTAGTTAGTTGCATTCTATTCTACAGCTGAAAACTGTCCCATATCTCCAGTTAGCCATAGGAACATGAAAGTGAGAGAAAGTATTAGTTGCTCGGTTGTGTCTGACACATTGCAACCCCATGGACTTGTAGCCCACCAGGCTCCTCTGTCAATGGAATTCTCTAGGCAAGAATATTGGAGTGGGTAGACATTCCCTTCTCCAGGGGATCTCCACAACCCAGAGATAGAGCCCAGGTCTCCTGCATTGCAGGCAGATTTTTTACCATCTGAGCCACAAGGGAAGCTCATGAGGTTGTGTGAATTAAAATAATGAGTCCATAACTAAGAGTCAGAGGACTGGGTTTTAATCTAGATTCTACCACTAATGAGCAAGATGACTTTTGGTGAGTCACAGTCCACCCTGATCCTCAGGATCATCCTCAAGATGAGGTCTCTTGGACTTCCCTGGTGTTACAGGGGATAAGAATCCTCCTGCCAGTGCAGGGGATACAGGTTCAATCTCTGGTCCAGGAAGAGTCCACATGCTATGGAGCCACTAAGCCCATGAGCCACGACTCCTAAAGCCCATGCGACTAGAACCTATGCTTTGCAACAAGAGAAGTCACCGAATCGAGAAGCCTGTACACCAGAACTAGAGAGGAGTCCCCATTGTCCGCAACTAGAGAAAGCGTGCACACAACAACAAAGACCCAGCATAGCCAAAAAACTGTTGCGCTGGGATGACCCAGAGAGATGATATGGGGAAGGAGGTGGGAGGGGGGTTCAGGATTGGGAACTCATGTACACCTGTGGCGGATTCATGCCAATGTATGGCAAAACCAATGCAGTATTGTAAAGCAAAATAAAGTAAAATAAAAAATGGACTGCAAGGAGATCCAACCAGTCCATTCTGAAGGAGATCAGCCCTGGGATTTCTTTGGAAGGAATGATGCTAAAGCTGAAACTCCAGTACTTTGGCCACCTCATGTGAAGAGTTGAGTCATTGGAAAAGACTCTGATGCTGGGAGGGATTGGGGGCAGGAGGAGAAGGGGATGACAGAGGATGAGATGGGTGGATGGCATCGCTGACTCGATGGGCGTGAGTCTGAGTGAACTCCGGGAGTTGGTGATGGACAGGGAGGCCTAGCGTGCTGCGATTCAGGGGGTTGCAAAGAGTTGGACATGACTGAGCGACTGAACTGAACTGAACTGAAAGTAAAATTTAAAAAATAAATAAAAAATATAAGAAATTGGCATATGGAAAAAAAAACAAAAAATAAGGTGAGATCTCTTATAAAGTCATATGCTATTATTATGATTTACTTAGTTTGCTGATAAAATGAGAGATCAGAAAGTAACTGGCTAAAAAAGTAGCAATAAGATAAATTGTTAAATGTTTTTAGAAGTGATGTTATAATAAAATTTTGGGGTGACTGATAGAGATGTCAAAAACAACAGGGTCATCAAAATGAAAGTATGTAACTTCAGCTCGGAAGAGTGAAAAATGTGCCCTAAATAAAGATAACCAGATGAAAGACAATAACCTACAGCCCAGATTACTGTACCCAGCAAGGATCTCATTCAAATACGAAGGAGAAATCAAAAGCTTTACAGACAAGCAAAAGCTGAGAGAATTCAGCACCACCAAACCGGCTCTCCAGCAAATTCTAAAGGATATCCTCTAGACAGGAAACACGAAAGGGTGTATAAACCCGAACCCAAAACAATAAAGTAAATGGCAACGGGATCATACTTATCAATAATTACCTTAAACGTAAATGGGTTGAACGCCCCAACCAAAAGACAAAGACTGGCCGAATGGATACAAAAACAAGACCCCTCTATATGCTGCTTACAAGAGACCCACCTCAAAACAAGGGACACATACAGACTGAAAGTGAAGGGCTGGAAAAAGATATACCACGCGAATAGAGACCAAAAGAAAGCAGGAGTGGCAATACTCATATCCGATAAAATAGACTTTAAAACAAAGGCTGTGAAAAGAGACAAAGAAGGCCACTACATAATGATCAAAGGAACAATCCAAGAAGAAGATATAACAATTATAAATATATATGCACCCAATATAGGAGCACCGCAATATGTAAGACAAATGCTAACAAGTATGAAAGGAAATCAACAATAACACAATAATAGTGGGAGACTTTAATACCCCACTCACACCTATGGACAGATCAACTAAACAGAAAATTAACAAAGAAACGCAAACTTTAAATGATACATTAGATCAGTTAGACCTAATTGATATCTATAGGACATTTCACCCCAAAACAACGAATTTCACCTTTTTTCAAGTGCTCATGGAACCTTC
Source organism: Ovis aries (assembly GCF_016772045.2). Classification (NCBI taxonomy): domain Eukaryota; kingdom Metazoa; phylum Chordata; class Mammalia; order Artiodactyla; family Bovidae; genus Ovis; species Ovis aries. The sequence goes on from NC_056057.1 coordinate 93,244,248, forward strand.
TCCAGGATAGATCACATCCTGGGCCATAAATCTAAACTTGATAAATTCAAAAAATCGAAATCATTCCAAGCATCTTTTCTGACCATAATGCATTAAGATTAGATCTCAATTACAGAAGAAAAACTATTAAAAATTCCAACATATGGAGGTTGAACAACACACTTCTGAATAACCAACAAATCACAGAAGAAATCAAAAAGAAATCAAAATATGCATAGAAACTAATGAAAATGAAAACACAACAACCCAAAACCTGTGGGACACTATAAAAGCAGTGCTAAGAGGAAAGTTCATAGCAATACAGGCATACCTCAAGAAACAAGAAAAAGTCAAATAAATAACCTAACTCTACAACTAAAGCAACTAGAAAAGGAAGAGTTGGAGAACCCCAGAGTGAGTAGAAGGAAAGAAATCTTAAAAATTAGGGCAGAAATAAATGCAAAAGAAACAAAAGAGACCATAGCAAAAATCAACAAAGCCAAAAGTTGGTTCTTTGAAAGGATAAATAAAATTGACAAACCATTAGCCAGACTCATCAAGAAGCAAAGAGAAAAATCAAATCAATAAAATTAGAAATGAGAATGGAGAGATCACAACAGACAACACAGAAATACAAAGGATCATAAGAGACTACTATCAGCAGTTGTATGCCAATAAAATGGACAACGTGGAAGAAATGGACAAATTCTTAGAAAAGTACAATTTTCCAAAACTGAACCAGGAAGAAATAGAAAATCTTAACAGACCCATCACAAGCATGGAAATTGATACTGTAATCAGAAATCTTCCAGCAAACAAAAGCCCAGGTCCAGATGGCTTCACAGCTGAATTCTACCAAAATTTCGAGAAGAGCTAACACCTATCCTCCTCAAACTCTTCCAGAAAATTGCAGAGGAAGGTAAACTTCCAAACTCATTCTATGAGGCCACCATCACCCTAATACCAAAACCTGACAAAGATGTCACAAAAAAGAAAACTACAGGCCAATATCTCTGATGAACATAGATGCAAAAATCCTCAACAAAATTCTAGCAATCAGAATCCAACAACACATTAAAAAGATTATACACCATGACCAAGTGGGCTTTATCCCAGGGATGCAAGGATTCTTCAATATCCGCAAATCAATCAATGTAATTCACCACATTAACAAATTGAAAATAAAAACCATATGATTATCTCAATAGATGCAGAGAAGGCCTTTGACAAAATTCAACATCCATTTATGATAAAAACTCTCCAGAAAGCAGGAATAGAAGGAACATACCTCAACATAATAAAAGCTATCTATGACAAACCCACAGCAAACATTATCCTCAATGGTGAAAAATTGAAAGCATTTCCCTAAAGTCAGGAACAAGACAAGGGTGTCCACTTTCACCGCTACTATTCAACATAGTTCTGGAAGTTTTGGCCACAGCAATCAGAGCAGAAAAAGAAATAAAAGGAATCCAAATTGGAAAGAAGAAGTAAAACTCTCACTGTTTGCAGATGACATGATCCTCTACATGGAAAACCCTAAAGACTCCACCAGAAAATTACTAGAGATCATCAATGAATATAGTAAAGTTGCAGGATATAAAATCAACACACAGAAATCCCTTGCATTCCTATACACGAATAATGAGAAAGTAGAAAAGAAATTAAGGAAACAATTCCATTCACCATTGCAATGAAAAGAATAAAATACTTAGGAATATATCTACCTAAAGAAACTAAAGACCTATATATAGAAAACTATAAAACACTGATGAAAGAAATCAAAGAGGACACTAATAGATGGAGAAATATACCATGTTCATGGATTGGAAGAATCAATATAGTGAAAATGAGTATACTACCCAAAGCAATTTACAAATTCAATGCAATCCCTATCAAGCTACCAGCCACATTTTCACAGAACTAGAACAAATAATTTCAAGATTTGTATGGAAATACAAAAACCTCGAATAGCCAAAGCAATCTTGAGAAAGAAGAATGGAACTGGAGGAATCAACTTGCCTGACTTCAGGCTCTACTACAAAGCCACAGTCATCAAGACAGTATGGTACTAGCACAAAGACAGACATATAGATCAATGGAACAAAATAGAAAGCCCAGAGATAAATCCACACACATATGGACACCTTATCTTTGACAAAGGAGGCAAGAATATACAATGGAGTAAAGACAATCTCTCTAACAAGTGGTGCTGGGAAAACTGGTCAACCACTTGTAAAAGAATGAAACTAGATCACTTTCTAACACCGCACACAAAAATAAACTCAAAATGGATTAAAGATCTAAATGTAAGATCAGAAACTATAAAACTCCTAGAGGAGAACATAGGCAAAACACTCTCAGACATAAATCACAGCAGGATCCTCTATGATCCACCTCCCAGAATTCTGGAAATAAAAGCAAAAATAAACAAATGGGATCTAATTAAAATTAAAAGCTTCTGCACAACAAAGGAAAATATAAGCAAGGTGAAAAGACAGCCTTCAGAATGGGAGAAAATAATAGCAAATGAAGCAACTGACAAACAACTAATCTCAAAAATATACAAGCAACTTCTGCAGCTCAACTCCAGAAAAATAAACGACCCAATCAAAAATGGGCCAAAGAACTAAATAGACATTTCTCCAAAGAAGACATACGGATGGCTAACAAACACATGAAAAGATGCTCAACATCACTCATTATTAGAGAAATGCAAATCAAAACCACAATGAGGTACCACTTCACACCAGTCAGAATGGCTGCGATCCAAAAATCTGCAAGCAATAAATGCTGGAGAGGGTGTGGAGAAAGGAACCCTCCTACACTGTTGGTGGGAATGCAAACTAGTACAGCCACTATGGAAAACAGTGTGGAGATTCCTTAAAAAATTGCAAATAGA